>NC_072392.2:1887500-2512500 GCF_028885625.2 Pongo pygmaeus | reverse complement strand
TGCCCCAGCCGACAGCGCCCGGGAACACGGCTCGCAGGCCGGGGGCAAGGGGCGGCCGGGCGCGGCCGGTGAGCGGGGCCGGGGCCAGCGGGCCGCCGGGCGGGGGGCGCCGGACCAGGGCGGGCGGGTTCGGGACTCCGCGGGGACTGCCGCCTTTCCTCCGCGTCGGGCCCGGTTGTATCTCGCTGGGGCCTCCACCGGGTCGCCCCCGCCCTGAAGGTCACCTTCACAGTCGCCCCCGGCTGCGGCCCGGGCTTCGCACGTGCGGTCCCGGGGAAGGCAGCCTCGGCCGGCGCCCTCGGCGGGCACACGCGCGCCTCATCGCAGGGGCACGTGCGCGCACACGCGGTTTCGGGGTGCGCCGCCGCCGCAGACCGAGGGAATCGGCGGCCCCACCCCCTCTGCGCCCGAGCTGGGGAGCTCTCTGAGCTGGGGTGGCTCCGACGCTTGCGGGACAGCCCCCTTCGGCACCTGCTCCGCGTCGGCCTCCCAGGCATTCCCTGTGCGCAGGGCTGCAGCCCTGAGAGTGAAGCTCCGCTCGAGGCTTCCCAGGCTCGGTTTGTGGGAAGAGCACGAGGTGCGGGGTGTGCGTTGTGAGGGACGTCCCTGGTTCATGCCCTGAGGCCAGGCTGTAACCGCAGGTCTTCAGGCTGTGGCGGAGACTCTCAGGTGTGTTGGCCTGCTCGGCCGACCTGGTGTACGGGGCGTCTGCCTTTGCATGGGGCAAAGCCAAACTCCTTGGCGGGGGAAGTGTTTGTGCCAGAACTTGATCATTAACCTGCCTTATTGCGAAAAGTGGGTCAGACCAGAGTTACTGTTTTTAAGGCAAAGGTCATTAGTGTGGAGTCAAGCTCCCAGCGATCCCCCATGGGGGCTGTATGGTGGTGACTGTAGCAGTGGCTGCAGCTTGTCTCGGGTGGGGCCTGCTTTCCCTTTCTCCTGAGCCCCTTCTCTTCCCTCTGTTCCCTCCACCGTGTCTCAGATTCCAGCCTTGGGACTGGAATCCCCTTCCCAGACCCTCAGTCGTCATCTTCCTCAGGCCCTCTTTGCTCCGGGTGGCAGTGGAGGTGCAGAGCTACTCCTGTCCCCCAGTCCCTCCCTCCTCCGTCGACTGTCCTCAGTTGGGACTTGTGGTCTTAACGCCTCATCATCTCCCTTCCCAGCTTCAGTGAGTGCGCCAGGGCTGACTTGGGAATCAGGATGGGGACAGCGTTCAGCCCTCTGACCCTATTCCCATCATAGCGGAGTTGCCTTGGGGTGAGGGACAGGTGCTGGGGCAGTAGTGCTGATCGTCTAGACGAGGCCAAGGTTTGGGCAGAACAGCAAATGCTCATCGTCCCAACCTACCAGGCTTTGTGCTGATGTGGTTCTGAATCAGTGGGGGCAGACTGGATAAGAGGAGGTTGGCTGATTTCTCCTCTAGCAGAGACCCGAAGAGTTGAAGTGACTTGCCCAAGGTCACACAGCGATTTAGTTGTTAAGGGAAGTGTTTGGATTCCAGCTCATGGCCAGCAAGCCAAGGCTGCCGTGGCCTGGCCCAGAGGAAGCTGGGACAGGCGTGTTGGTTTGGATCCCATGCTGAGAACGAGGGAGCCGACGAGCGTCTGGAGGATTTCTGTGAGGGAGTCAGTGAAGCCCCTCCCTAACTCTTTTGGTTGGGGGGCTCTGTCTGGGGTAAAGTGAGTCAGGGAAGGGCACAGCTATTTGTTTTGGGGAAACTGGGAGCATACTCGTGGGCAGGACATGGGCTCCTATGTCCCTGGGAAGGTAGTACAGGTAGCTAGGACTTAGGTTACAGCCAGCCCGGATCTATTGAAAGAAGGACAGAGCCTTAATGAAGACCCCCCAGCTGGGGCCCACCTGAGCATCAGAACCAAGGCTCCTGACCTCTGAGATCCAGCTCTGGAAGACTCTTCAGCCCCCTTAGGAAGGAGGTGATCTAGGCCATTGAGGGTTGGGGGCAAGGGTTGGTTACCTTCCTGGGAATACAGCGGCTTTTAGGGGTTAAGAGAACAGGCAGGTTTTTCAGGTCCACAGTGGTGCGTCAGGTTCCTTCTGCCCAGGGGAGGGCTCCCTGGAGTTGAGGCCCAGAGGGGGAGAAGGAGGAGGCTGGCAGCTGGGGAAGGAGTCTAGGGGCTTATGGGAGCTCCACAACAGGATTTTGGATGTGATGTGGGGAGAGCAGCCTGAGGAACTCTGAACTGTCCTCAGGCCCTGAACACCTGCCTCTGGCCTGGGTGGGACAGGAAGGAGGCAAACAGGTGCCTGGTCTGTAGGTTCTTAGATAGGCCGCCTGCCCGCCCCATTGCCTTTCCCTGAAGCCCTGTGCTGCTGGGACGGGTGATGCGCCTTTTAGGACCCTACTTCCTGTTGGAGCCTCACTTGCTGAGGCCTTGGCTGGGGCGTGGACTGGCCCTGGCACAGTCTTCTGAGTGAGATTGTGCCTGGCTTGGGCAGCACACAGGCCCTCTGGGAGGCCTAAGTTTCTTTTCTAGTTCCTCCTCTCTGCCGCATTTGGGCTCCCTGCGCCTCCAGGCCGGGGCAAGGGTGTGCTTTGTCTCTTCCCTAGCATCTGAGTTTGCTTGTATGCAGAGTGCTGTTGGGGTACGGCTCTCCCGCTCTGCAGAAGACCTCCTTTTCCCCTCCCCTAAAGCTCACATCCTCAGAGGTGCCCCTGGGCTATGAGAGGAGGGAGTATTGGCCCAAGGGTGTAGAGGCCTTGGGGAATGCTGTGACTGGGATAGATCTGCCCCCTGAGTAGAGGCCTGAGACCTGGAGGAGGAAGTGGGTGCAGCCTACCTGTGGGTGCTGCCAGGCCCCTTGGGAGGGGCTGGGTGGGCTGTGCTGAGTGGGAGTGGGTCCATGGGAGCGGGTCCGTGGGAGCGGGTTGGTGGGAGGGGGTCGGTAGCCTGTGCGCAGTGGGAGTGACTCAAAAGCCATGGGCTTGGGCATCTGACACCCCTATTTTTTCTTTTCTTTTTTTTTAAACTTAATCCCCAATGTGATAGTAACACCTGGTTTTTTCTTGCTCTGGGTTGGCTCCTCTTGCCTCTCTGACCTTGGGCAGCTGCTTCCTAGCCTTCTGGAGCCTCAGTTTCCTCAGGTGAGATGGGCTGGCACAGCAGTTTAGGGAGCTGCCGTAGGTGAGATGGGCTGGCACGGCGGTTTAGGGAGCTGCCGTGGGCTGGGCCTAGCGTGAGTCCTGGCTCTGTGGTAATCAGAATGCAGGTGGTTGTCAACACTCCTCTGGGGTCACTGCCAGGCTGCCCTGCCCCACCCCTCTCTCCGGAGGGTTAGGGTGTATTTCGGGAGAGGGTAGGAGCAGAGGGGCTCTGTCTAGGCCTGGTCCTTCTCCTCTGGTCATTGTGTGAGACCCAGCACCTTCCATGGGGGCTGTGCAGCAGCCCAGGGTCTGCCTGATCCCTGGTCCTGGAGGGGAGGGGATGGAGTGAGAGCCTGGCTCCCGCCCACCCTGGGTAGGGTGGATGCTGGGGCAGCCCTCGCTGGGCGCTGGCAGCATGTCAGAGGCCCTGGGAAGGCGCCCTGGCCAGCTGGGCTCCTCCCCCGCCGTGCGGCCACCGGCCTCTTGCTGCCAGCTCTTTTCTCCCCTGGGAGAGACTTGGTTCCCTCCTGGCAGGGCCGGGGCTGCTGGGAAGGGAAGATGGAGCCTGCCAGCTTCTTGATGGAGCCTGGAGGCCAGGGGCACGGGTGCAGTTGTCCTCTGGGAAGCTGGGGGCCCATCCCCCTCCCTTCCACCAGAACCAGTGACTCCAAGGAAGGGGCTGGCAGCCAGGTCACCTGCAGGGGGCAGCAGGAGCCAGAGGTCCCAGCCAGGCCCTTGGCCCAGGGACAGTGGGGTGCTCAGTGTCTGGGACTGGTGGGCAGAGGCAGCCACCTTATGGCCTGGGCCCGGGTCTGTGCCAGCTGTTGGCGGCAGCTGGCAGAAGCGGTCCTGTTCACCCCCACTGGGGTGGGAGCAGAGGAGAGGACCCCCTTGCTGGGCCCTGCCCCTGCCAGCCAGTCTCCTAGGCCCTCAATCTTGAGGAGTCCAGGTACCCCAAATTCTGGGTTCTCGGATCCCCCTAGCGGCTTTGCCGGCAGTGACCCCCTCTCTAGGGGGCATAGGGAGGTGGGCCTGAGTGCTGATAGCAGCTCCCTCTGGGGTCCTGGGGCCACTGGGTTCTCCTGGCCCACAGCCGTCCTTCTGGCCGACCTTGAGCGGGATGCCAGGCAGGGGGAGTGTGCCCTTCCTGGGGCTGCCATGGCAGGCCTGGCCCCACTGAAACCCGAAGCCAGCCGGAGCTCCAGCCCCGGGCCGACTGGCTGCATTAGGGCAAGGGTAGCAGCAGAGGCTGGAACGAGGAACCCGGGCAATGCTGGGGCTGAACTGGAGAGCCGGCTGCCTTGCTGCCATGGCTATCCTAAGACTCCAGAGCCGAGGGGAGGGCAGCTGCCAACTGCACCAGGTGAGCACCGGGACCTGGTGAGCCAGCCAGCTGCCTGCGGGGGAGATCGCTCCGCCTTCATCCAGGGGTGGGGAGACCTTCAGCGTTCCTAGGAGGAAGGATTAGGGGCAAGACATGCTGTCCTGGGGAGAGGAGGCCCCTGGGGAGCCGGCCGCATTCCTTTGAAACGGGATAAGGAATAGGTAGCCCCTGAGGGTCGTCTCCCTGGGCTGGGGAAGAAGAGTGGGAGCCGTGGCCAGCTTGCCTTGTCCTCCCTCCTTTCTGTCCTCCCATTCCAGGCATGTGAAAGAACACAGGCTCTCTCTGTCTAGGTATTTGACTCCCCACTTATGGGATCTCATAGCTCAAAACCGCTGTTGTATATTGGGTGGGGGCCCTTCCTGTTTCTCCCCTTATTCCAGGGGCTTGGCAGCCAGCACAGCCTTTCTCAGGGGCTGCCCTGCCTCCTGCTGTTTGCAAGCTGACTGACCACCGCCCCAGCTGTCTGTCTGCTCTGTCACTAGAGTCAGGCAGGTGTGTGGGGCTGCTCACGTGCTAGGGGATTGGGGGTGCCCTTCCTGGGGCAGTTGGATCCTGGAAGGGAGGTCTTTGTACATCCTCGTGGTTCCTGGGAGAGGGCGGGGTGGGGATGGAGAGCCATGACATGCACAGTTACTGAAGGTCCTCAGTGGCCAGAGTTGAGGGCAGTGCCGCGGCGTAGGGTGCGGGCTGCAGGAGGGAGTCTGGGGCCCGTTCTGACTTGGTTGACCTTAGGCCAGGCTCCGAGCCTTTCTGGGCTTCAAATACCCCTCTTTGGGGCAAGGGGGAAGAGAGTCTTTGAGCTCTTAGAGGTCCTGTTTCTCATTTGCTTGTGGGGATCCAGGGAAAGGGAGTGACTCTCTCCAGGCCCCCCAGTCTCTGCCTTTCCGTACTGGCCTCATCCCTTCCCTGAGGCTCCTGCTCTGCGTTTCTGGTGGGTCCGGATTGGGACCACACAGTTCTGGGAAATGTACCTGTCCCCACTCCTGAGAGCTGGGTAGGGAAGAGGAGGTGGGGTCTAGATGGGATGGGCAGAGCTGGGCAAGCTGTTCTTTCTGGAAGGGAACCCAGGCCCTCCTCAGAGTTGGGACCGTTGAACTTCAAGCCAAGCCAGGCAGGTCAGCCTGGCCGATGGGCAGATCCTGGGGGCTGAGGTCCTCATCTCCTAGATGGGTGCCCAGGCAGGCCTGTGTCTGCTGAAGGGTTACTGAGAGGCGGTCCTTGGCTCCTCAGCGGAACAAGGGGCTCTTGTTCCACTGGTGCCTGGGTAGGAATGCAAGGTTTTGTCACCTGCTCCCCACCCTGCTTACAGCATGTGGATTGGGTGCTGTCTTCAAATATTGCATGTAGCTAGGGGTTTGCAGTAAGTGCTTATTTGTTGCCTTTTCTGTTGAGCCTGGGCAAGATAGAAGGTGGTGGGTAGAGTTGCTGGTGAGGACGCCACCCTGGGTGCAGCCGAATGTCTCTGGGAATGAAAGGGGGAGGGAGTGTGATTCTGCCATTAAGGGTCATTTGGGCAGGCTGTTGAAAAGGCTTATTTCTCCTAGGCCTTGAAGGGTGAGTCAGTGTTTGCTGTACAGAGTGGGATGTCAGGGGCAGCACAGACACAAGCACAGTGGTGGGAGAGTGGTGGGAGGGCTGTGGGCAGTACCAGGCTTCCATGGCGTGGTGTCCTTAGACCTCAGCAGGTAGCAGGCAAGAGCTGAGGCTGACTTCAGGTGGGTGCCTGAGAAGCTTGGTCTTGTAAGCAGTGGGCTTCCTAGGAGGGTTGCAGTGGCATTGCTGAAATAGAGGAAATGCCTGCCCCAGGGCAGTGGCTGCAGAGGCCGGGTCCCGTGGGTGGGTTGGGAGATTTAGGGTGGGTTGGGAGATTTAGGGTGGGTGACTAGATAGAGCAGGTGCCAGTTTGAGGAGGAAGATGAGTTCCGTCCCTGCAAGACGGGGCTTCAGTGATGCCTCAGGGACAGCCACATGTTGATGCCTGGGAGGCAGCCGTCTCCTTGGTCCAAAAGGCTGGAGAGAGGACAGGATTGGCCGTGTGAGCCACGAGGCAGGAGTGTATGGGAGGGGGTGGGGTCAGAAACAGGAGAGGCTGGGCCCAGGCACACCCCTGCAGCGCCCCCCTGCAGCCCAGGACAACAGCTCAGGAGGGATGGAAGAGGATGGAGCTGGAGAGGGAGGAGCAAGGGCACTGTGTGGGGTCAGAGAAGAGGAGAGGAAGAGGGGAACTGCTGCTGGGAAGCCAGGTGTGTTAGGGCCGGAGGAGACCCTCGGGCTTGGCTTTGGTGACCCTGAGGAGAGTGGTTTGGGCCGTGTGTTCAGGTGCAAGCCATACCACAGTGGGCCAGGGAGCAGTGGCTGGGAGGGGCGGCTGGGTGTGGAAGTGGCCTGCAGGTGCACGGAGGGCGAGGCGCGACCGTGAGGCTGAGGCTCGCGAGGGCGTGCAGATGCCTTTCCAGAAGGCAGGTGCCCCCGCGTGGGGTCAGGCGGACGGCCCTGCCGACCAGCGAGGCTGCCTAATTCTGATCCGTTCTTGTCACCCACAGAGCTGCCATCAGTCATGCTCTTAAATGGGGACTGCCCAGAGAGCCTGAAGAAGGAAGAGGGGGCGGCCGAGCCACCCAGGGAAAATGGGCTTGACGAGGCCGACCCGGGAGATGAGACCGCCGGCCAGGAAGTCATTGTCATTCAGGACACGGGCTTTTCTGTGAAGATCCTCGCCCCTGGGATCGAGCCCTTCTCCCTGCAGGTAAGATAGAGGAAGGGGTGCTGGGGGCCAGGCCTGAGCCTGCTGGGGAGGGTGAGCTGGAAAGCTCAGCCTTGCTTGTGCTCCTACCGGCCCCACTTTGTGGCAGGAAACTGAGGATCCCGTGCCCTCCCTAGAGTCACTCAGCTAGCGTGTGGACGTGGGAATTGAGCCCAGGGTCAGGTCATTGCCCCATTGCTAGAGGACAGCGACCAGCTGGGCCTGCCAGCCCTACGTGGGGCGGGGAGTGATAGTGGCTGGGTAGTGTTGGCATCCCAGGACTCCTCAGCCTCTTGCTGTGTGCCCTCAGGCAAGTCACCTCTCTCTGGGCCGTGATTTTACCATCTGCCAGACGGGAGGGTAGTGTTGGGTAATCTCCAAGGACAGAGCCAACGTGGAGGTCTTGCAAGCCGGTGACTCAGTGGGGAACGAGATAGGGCCGTCGTATGTCTCAGCACCCGCAGGCTTGGGCCCCAGAGCACCCCTTCTGGAAGGTGAAAGCCATTTGCCCCAGGCACCTTAGCATTGGGTAAGGCCGGGGGCGAGCCTGCCGTCTTCTGTTCCCCTGTTCTTCATCTCCCTTCTCTGCTCGGGCATTGCTCTTGGTCTGCAGGCCGAGTCGGCGGGCCAGGCTCCAGGCTGCACACACAGGGCATGGCATGTGCGGACACGGCCTGGATTTAAAAGCCAGAAAGTGGGATAGCCGAGTATTTGGGGCATTTATTCTGGGGACCAAGGTACTTTGGGCTGGGGACAAGGGGATATTGTCCTTGCTGTCCGCTACGTGGCCTCTCACCGGGGTGGGCGGGGCCTTCTCCCTGCAGGTGTCCCCCCAGGAGATGGTGCAGGAGATCCACCAGGTGCTCATGGACCGTGAGGACACATGTCACCGCACCTGCTTCTCGCTGCACCTGGACGGCAACGTGCTGGACCACTTCTCGGAGCTGCGCAGCGTCGAGGGGCTGCAGGAGGGCTCCGTGCTGCGTGTGGTGGAAGGTCGGTCTGGAAGTTGGGCAGCCTGCCCGGGGGAGGGCCCACGGAGGCAGAGGCAGGCAGCACCATCCATGCCAGGGTCCCTGTGTCACAGATGAGCTCGTGGAGGCAGGATTGGAGCACAGGTCTGCTTCTCAGGCCAGCACACGTATACCTGCCAACTTCACGGCCCATGGGTTAAAGAACAGAGCCGCGGGCTGGGCGCGGTGGCTCACGCCTGTAATCCCAACACTTTGGGAGGCCGCGGCGTGTGGATCACCTGAGGTCAGGAGTTGGAGACCTGCCTGGCCAACATGATGAAACCCCATCTCTACTAAAAATACAAAAAGTTAGCCGGGCGTGGTGGCATGCACCTGTAATCCCAGCTACTCGGGAGGCTGAGGCAGGAGAATCACTTGAACCTGGGAGGCAGAGGTTGCAGTGTGCCCAGATCGTGCCACTGCACTCCAGCCTGGGCAACAAGAGCGAAACTCTGTCTCAAAAAATAAAACACAAAACAAAAAAAAGAACAGAGCCGTGATTCTAAAAAAGAAAATCAGGCAGTACCATGCCAGGGCTTGAAGTCAGTCCAGTTCAGTTCTGTACAGATGCATGAGAAGTCCCAAAAGTTTCCTAGCCCTAGAGTGGGGAGGTCGGGCACGGGGAGGTGCCATCAGGTTGGTCTGTGGCCTCGAGTTTTCTGGGTAGAAGCTGCTCAGGTTCCACACCCAGAGCCTGTCCGCCTGTTGAGAGCAGTGATGGAAAAGGTCTGTAGCTCAACAGTGCCCACAGTTGATCACGGAACCTCTCCCCTCCAAAAGAACTGCCATTAAAATCCCATGAAACCACATGGGGCAGTGTTGACACTGGGGGCCTTGGAAAGTCCTCAGGCCACCCCTACATGAGGCTGCCTCGGGAGAGCAGGGCAAGGCTGTGGTGTGGAAGTCCCAAAGCTCCAAAAGCCCTGCCCAGCCGACACACTGGCGCACAAAAGCAGGCGGCCTTGTGGATGCCTGAGGCCTGTGTGTGCTTCAGAGGCATTTGGCAGAAAGTTCTTTATGAAAAAAGATCCCTGCTCACCAGTAGGCAGAGTGTGTGTGTGTGTGTGTGTGTGTGTGTGTGGTGTCGAAACCAGAACTCCAGCTTATGTGTTCATAGTGGAATTTGAAAACGGAAACCTAAAGTGGAAAATTAAAACCACTGTGTTAGCACCCCCAAAACCTGTTTTGTGCTGAGCAGGTTGTTCAGGGTGCAGGGCCCTGGTAACGCCGTCCCCTCCCTGCCTTCCTGACAGAGCCGTACACAGTGCGTGAGGCCCGCATCCACGTGCGCCATGTCCGAGACCTGCTCAAGAGCCTGGACCCATCCGATGCCTTCAATGGGGTTGACTGCAACTCCTTGTCCTTCCTGAGTGTCTTCACCGACGGCGACCTGGGAGGTGCGGGAGACACTGGGGCCGGGGATTGGGCCAAAGGGCGGGGAGCATGGAGGTGGGGGGCTGGAGAAGGGGCCGAGGGGCCTGGGCCTGAGGCACCCAGACCAGGGCCGTCAGCAGGTAGGGAGACAGCTGGCCCTGGGTGGCCCTGTGCTGACCACCAGCCTCGGGTCCCTCAGACAGCGGGAAGCGGAAGAAGGGCTTGGAGATGGACCCCATCGACTGCACGCCACCCGAGTACATCCTGCCAGGGAGCCGGGAGCGGCCACTGTGTCCCCTGCAGCCCCAAAACCGTGACTGGAAGGTAGGATCCTGGGGGAGGGAGGAAGAGGGTCCCTGGCGGGGTGGAGGCCCCACACCAGAGGCCTGGGCCCTCAGACTCGGCCGCTCCCGAAGCCCTTGCAGTGCCTGAAAGTACTCACCATGAGCGGCTGGAACCCGCCCCCGGGGAACCGGAAGATGCACGGGGATCTCATGTACCTGTTTGTGATCACGGCCGAGGACCGGCAAGTCAGCATCACCGCGTCCACACGGGGATTTTACCTGAATCAGTGAGTCCCTGCCAGCCCACCACGCCCCCCTGCCGTGCCGGCTGTTCTGGGTCTGGGCAGACACCTGGGCCCCGGCTCAGTGCCCGCCCTCTGCCTGCAGGTCCACGGCTTATCACTTCAACCCCAAGCCCGCCAGCCCCCGCTTCCTAAGCCATTCCCTAGTGGAGCTGCTCAACCAGATCAGCCCGACCTTCAAGAAGAACTTCGCTGTGCTGCAGAAGAAAAGGTAGTGCCTTCTTCCTCTCCCGCCTTGTCTCATGGCACACGGGGGCATGGGGTGAGCCGGCCCACCTGCACTCCAGTGCTTCTGTCTGAAGAAACCGCCCTGGGCCCCGAGTGTTGGAGTCCCCGCTCTAGGGAGCTGTCAGCCAGTGCCGAGACGGCAGCCGCAGGAGAGGCGCCCGCGCACTTCATCTGACTTCAGGGCAGTGTCTCAGGGCGGGAGATGCCGGAGCAGGCGGGGGCCTCGGAAAAGGGGCCCGTGGAAGGGCTCTGAGCTTGGTGGGCTGCCCCATCTCCGCCTCCCCTGCCTGCCACAGGGTCCAGCGCCACCCGTTCGAGAGGATCGCCACCCCATTCCAGGTGTACAGCTGGACGGCCCCCCAGGCGGAGCATGCCATGGATTGCGTGCGCGCAGAAGACGCCTACACCTCGAGGCTGGGCTACGAGGAGCACATTCCTGGACAGGTGCCTGCGGCCTGGCCCCGCCCTCGCTGGGCACC
Organism: Pongo pygmaeus; assembly: GCF_028885625.2. NCBI lineage: Eukaryota > Metazoa > Chordata > Mammalia > Primates > Hominidae > Pongo > Pongo pygmaeus. The sequence continues at coordinate 2,501,590 of NC_072392.2, read as the reverse complement.
CCCGCCCTCCTGGGTGCTGGGCTGGTTCCGTGCACATCCCTGGAGGCCCCACGCTTGACTTCATGTGGGAGTCTGGGGCTCTTAGGAAGGTAGAAGGAGGGACTTCCGGGAGCAGGGCACAGGCTGAGCTGGTTGCTCCCTCCCTGATCTTTCTGCAGACCCGAGACTGGAACGAGGAGCTGCAGACGACGAGGGAGCTGCCTCGCAAGAACCTGCCTGAGCGGCTGCTCCGAGAAAGGGCCATATTCAAGGTGCCCGCAGCCTCTGCTGGCCGGCAGTCTCAGGCCCACCGCCCACTGCTGGCGGGTTTTCTCACGGAGAGGAGGAAAGCAAGGGAGGCAGGGGCAGCCCTTACCCTGTCAGGTTCCCCGAAGGCCAGTCAGCGTCTTCCGCAGGGTCTACTAGCCTTCTGCCTCCCAGCAGACCCTCCCAGTACCTTTTTCTGGCCTCTCTGAGGCTTTGAGTCACTTCCCGTAGGGACCGAGTGTCCGGGGCCGTCCGGCTTCCCGCCCTCCACTGACTGCTGCGGGGCTTTTGCCTGGGCGAGCACCGGCCAACCATGGCCCTTCTAGGGCGGGAGCTCATTTGCATAACACTTTTAGTTTGCCGGGGTTTCAAAGTTATTAGTGCTGGGTTACTAAGAGAAATGAGGAAAAGCAGTTGCTTTAAAAAAAAAAAAATCTCAGGCCAGCTTCGGTGGCTCATGCCTGTAATCCCAGCACTTTGGGAGCCTGAGGCGGGCAGATCAGAAGGTCAGGAGTTTGAGACCAGCCTGGCTAATATGGGGAAACCCCATCTCTACTAAAAATACAAAAATTAGCTGGGTGTGATGGCGCGTGCCTGTAGTCCCAGCTACGCGGGAGGCTGAGACAGGAGAATTGCTTGAACCCAATAGGCGGAGGTTGCAGTGAGCCGAAATTGCATCACTGCACTCCAGCCTGGGCGACAGAACAGGACTACGTCTCAAAAAAAAAAAAAAAAATCTCAGCCAGGCACAGTGGCTCACACCTGTAATCCTAGCACTTTGGGAGGCTGAGACAGGCGGATCACTTGAGCCCAGGAGTTGGAAACCAGCCTAGGCAACATGGTGAAACCTCGTCTCTGCAAAAAATACAAAAGATTATTAGCCAGGCATGGTGGCATGTGCCTGTAGTCCCAGCTACTCGGGAGGCTGGAGTGGGAGGATGGCCTGAGCCAGGGGAAGTCGAGGCTTCAGTGAGTGCAGATCTCGTGCTGCTGCATTCCAGCCTGGGCAACAGCGTGAGACCCTGTCTGAAAACAACCTCCCATAGTTTTACTGCCTAGAGATGATAATTGTAGAAACAAAACTTGTTTCTGGGTACTGACTTCACCGGAGATGGTGCCAAGTACATTATAGAGACTATTTCCTATAATATTTTGGACAAATTGTAAATGTCAGTACCTTTATTTGTTCAAGTTCACCTGGCATATAACTGGTGGATCCCAAACCTGCTCACACTTGTTAATCACTAAGCTCTGCTGTTTCCCTCAGCACAAGTGTATTCTCAAAACATGGGGGTTTTTGTTTGTTTGCGCTGTTTTAGAGATGGAGTCTCACTCTGTCCCCCAGGCTGGAGTGCAGTGGTGCGATTTCGGCTCACTGTAACCTCCACCCCACGGGTTCGAGCAGTTCTCCTGCCTCAGCCTCTCGAGTGGCTGGGACTACAGGCGCGTGCCACCTCGCCTGGCTGATTTTTTTTTTGTATTTTTATTAGAGATGGGGTTTCACCATATTGGTCAGGCTGGTTTCGAACGCCTGACCTCAAGTGATCTGACCGCCTCGGCCCCTCAAAGTGCTGGGATTACAGGTGTGAGCCACCGCGTGCCCGGCCAAAACATGGTTTTCTTGGCCTTTTCTACATATGAGGAAACTGAGGCTCCGGGTCCCTGGGTTCCCAAGGCAGGCCTGGTTGCCTCCGCGGTTTAGGGGCGTGCGCATGGCCAGGTGGATGCGCATGGCCAGGTGGATGCAGGCTCTCGTGGGCGGGGCCTCTTACCCTCCCTTCCTCGACCCCCGGCAGGTGCACAGCGACTTCACCGCGGCAGCCACCAGGGGCGCCATGGCCGTCATTGACGGCAACGTGATGGCCATCAACCCCAGCGAGGAGACCAAGATGCAGATGTTCATCTGGAACAACATCTTCTTCAGCCTGGGCTTCGACGTCCGAGACCACTACAAGGATTTCGGGGGGGACGTGGCAGCCTACGTGGCGCCCACCAACGACCTGAACGGCGTCCGCACGTACAACGCGGTGGACGTGGAGGGGCTGTACACGCTGGGCACGGTGGTGGTGGATTACCGCGGCTACCGGGTCACGGCCCAGTCCATCATCCCCGGCATCCTGGAGCGGGACCAGGAGCAGAGCGTCATCTACGGCTCCATCGACTTCGGCAAGACCGTGGTGTCGCACCCGCGGTACCTGGAGCTGCTGGAGCGCACGAGTCGGCCCCTCAAGATCCTGCGGCACCAGGTGCTCAACGACCGCGACGAGGAGGTGGAGCTCTGCTCCTCGGTCGAGTGCAAGGGCATCATTGGCAACGACGGGCGCCACTACATCCTCGACCTGCTGCGCACCTTCCCCCCGGACCTCAACTTCCTGCCCGTGCCTGGCGAGGAGCTGCCTGAGGAATGCGCCCGCGCCGGCTTCCCCCGCGCCCACCGGCACAAGCTCTGCTGCCTGCGCCAGGAGCTGGTGGACGCCTTCGTGGAGCACAGGTGAGGGGCGGCCCTGCCGGACCAGGGCCGGGGCCAGCTGCAGGGAGTGCGGGCGCCCTGGGTGGGGCTGGGTCCTTGAAGGGAGAAGCGCTGGAGAATGAAGAAGGGCTCCGTCTGGCCACAGTCATTGGACACCCGTCCCCACCTGCCCTGCTGTCTGGCTCCCAAGCGCAGAAACCCGGGCTGCAGACTCGCGAGCAGCCAGGCGGGTGACGCGGCTGTGGCGGGTGCTGTTCTCTTAATGAGCACTTGGAAGTCTGGGTAGCTGTGACTGTCCCAGTGCTGGGGGTCCCTGCCGCTGGTGTTTAGTGCTTGGGAAATGGCCATGTGAGAGGTCCCACAGCATGAGTAACTGTCTCAAATGACAGTGGCTTCCTGTCACTGTTGAGAGCCCTGACGTGGATGGGGAGCTCCTCTTTTCCTATCCCCTCCAGGACTCAGCTGCCTTTTTTTTTTTTTTTTTTTTTCCCCTGTTGAGACGGAGTTTTGCTCTTGTTGCCCAGGCTGGAGTGCAATGGCACGATCTCGGTTCACCGCAACCTCCACCTGCCGGGTTCAAGTGATTCTCCTGTCTGAGCCTCCCGAATAGCTGGTATTACAGGCACGCGCCACCGCGCCCAGCTAATTTTTTGTATTTTTAGTAGAGACGGGGTTTCTGCATGTTGGTCAGGCTGATCTCGAATTCCCAACCTCAAGTGATCCGCCCACCTTGGCCTCTCAAAGTGCTGGGATTACGGGCGTGAGCCACCGCGCCCGGCCGCCTTCTTCTTCCTGTCTTGGGAGATCTTGGTTTTTCTGCGTTGACTCATGCACACCGGCCAGGAGGTGCCCTATGCCTGCGGGGTGTGGAGCCCCAGCTGCCGGAAGCCTTGGGCCAGCAGAGCTCCTCTCCCCGATTTCCAGCTCCTGCTCTGCCGTTTCCTCTGCTCCAGGTACCTCCTCTTCATGAAGCTGGCAGCCTTGCAGCTGATGCAGCAGAAAGCCAGCCAGCTGGAGGCCCCCTCCTCCCTGGAAAATGGTGGTCCTTCCTCCTTGGAGTCCAAGTCTGAGGACCCTCCAGGACCGGAGGCGGGAAGTGAGGAGGAGGGTAGCAGCGCCAGCGGCCTGGCCAAGGTGAAGGAGCTGGCAGAGACCATCGCCACAGACGACGGCACAGGTGGGGCTGCTGCAGATGGCCGGGAGAGAGCCCGGGCCGGCCCTGCCAGGGTGGCTTATGACCCCATCTGGGAGAGGCTGGCACACATCTCTGCAAGGAGCTAGGCGGCGAGGCTTGGGGCAGCCCAGCTCCACCGGTGGCAGAGGGGACCCGCGTCTCATGGAGCCATGTCTCCACAGCAGACCCTCGGAGCCGGGAGGTGATCCGCAACGCATGCAAGGCGGTTGGCTCCATCAGCAGCACCGCCTTCGACATTCGTTTCAATCCTGACATCTTCTCACCGGGTAAGTGGTAGGGGCCGGGCAGCGCAGGAGCCCTCCAGGGCCGGAGCTTCGCTGGGGTGCCTGGGCCTTGGGGCTGGTGGGTTTGTTCCCCATCTGAGCGCTTCCCCTGCCAGCCCCAGGCGGCATTTGTCTTGCCACTGCCTGGCTCAGCCTCTCCTCTGCTCTCCCTCCTCCAGGGGTTCGCTTCCCTGAGTCCTGCCAGGATGAAGTTCGGGACCAGAAGCAGCTGCTGAAGGACGCGGCTGCTTTCCTGCTCTCCTGCCAGATCCCTGGCTTGGTGAGGGAGGGGCCGCGGGGCTGGGTTGGGGCTTGTGCGGAGGGTGCTGGTCCCTCATCCGTCTCTGACTTGGAGGCCCATGAACACAGGATCGCAGGAGTGACTTTTTCAGCTTTCCCTAAGTGGGCATCCCCATTTGACAGATGGGGAGCCTGACCCCCAGAGGTCAAGGGCACAGGCCCGCTGAGCCCACCGGGTGGGGCTGGCAGCTGGGAATCCAGTCTTCTGAGTCCTGGGTGGTGGCACGGCTGGGGGATGGGGCCAGAGCTCAGTGGGGGCTGCTCATCCTCCCGCAGGCTCTGTGCCTGGTCCCAGGATGCTGGGGGCTCCCCCAACACCATGGCCTCCAAGCCTCAGGACGCGGGGCTGGGAGTCAAGTAGTGCCCCCAAGCAGGCACCTCTGCTTCTCCCACGTGGTTAGAGGGGGCCTGTGCCACCACCGGGTTCTTGGTTCTTGGCCTGTGCTCCTCCCAGAGGCTGGGCACATTCTGACATCCTGACTGGGAGCTGGAGCCTTAGGGGTCCTTCTCCAGGGGATCCCAGGATAGCTGTGTTCCCCCAGAAAGACTCAGTTGGGTGGAGGCAGAGGAGCTGGGTGGGGGCCTGAGCTGCTGCAGCCCGCAGGTGAAGGACTGCATGGAGCACGCAGTTCTGCCTGTGGACGGGGCAACGCTGGCAGAGGTGATGCGCCAGCGGGGCATCAACATGCGCTACCTGGGCAAGGTGCTGGAGCTGGTGCTGCGGAGCCCGGCTCGCCACCAGCTGGACCATGTCTACGTGAGTGCTGCCCGGGGTGGGGCGGAACGGGAGCTGTGGGGCTGGGATGGAGGCCGGGGGCCTGACCAAGACCTCCCTTCTGAATCCTTCCAGAAAATCGGCGTTGGAGAACTCATCACCCGCTCGGCCAAGCACATCTTCAAGACGTACTTACAGGTGCCACCTGTCTGCTCTGCGGCCGGCCATGGCCTCCCAGGGTGGTGTGGGGCGTCGGGAAAGAGCCTGAGGTGGGGCTGAGGGCTCTCATGACTTGAAGCCAACCTGCCTCACAGGGAGTCGAACTCTCCGGCCTCTCAGCCGCCATCAGCCACTTCCTGAACTGCTTCCTGAGTTCCTACCCGAACCCCGTGGCCCACCTGCCCGCCGACGAGCTGGTCTCCAAGAAGAGGAATAAGAGGAGGAAAAACCGGCCCCCGGGGACTGCGGATAACACAGCCTGGGCTGTCATGACCCCCCAGGAGCTCTGGAAGAACATCTGCCACGAGGCCAAGAACTACTTTGACTTCGACCTCGAGTGGTGTGTGCGGGGCAGGGCTGGGACCGGACAGGGGCGGTGGGGTGGGTGGGATTGGGCAGATGAGGCGGCCACCACCCACCCCCAGATGGCGTCTAAGGCCTGTGCTCATAGACCAAGGAGTCAGAGGAGAGAAGAGGGAGCAGCTGTGGGAGATCACTGGGTGCTGGAGGGTGAGGGCAGCTGGGAGGCTCCCGGGGGCCGGGTGGGGCAATGTTAGGTGGAGGGTGGGGCAGTGTTGGGGGGTGGGGTGGGGCCGGGACAGTGTTGGGGGGCCCGGCGGTGCTTGGGCTGCTCAGGCCCCCTGCTCCCTCCTCAGTGAGACCGTGGACCAGGCTGTGGAGACCTACGGCCTGCAGAAGATAACGCTCCTGCGGGAGATCTCGCTGAAAACAGGGATCCAGGTGGGCACGGCTCACAGCGTCCCCGCTACGTCCCTGCTGCAGGCTCCCACTCCTGGCCAGGGCCACAGGGGAGGTGGCTTTTTCATAGTAGCCGTCTGTGCGCAAGCGTTGGTGGGTTGGGAGGTGCCAACCCGCTGAACCTGGGGCTGAGGCTTCCTGTGTGGGGGTCTGCCCCCCAGGTCCTGCTGAAGGAGTACAGCTTCGACAGTCGCCACAAGCCCGCATTCACCGAGGAGGACGTGCTCAACATCTTCCCCGTGGTCAAGCACGTCAACCCCAAGGCCTCGGACGCCTTCCATTTCTTCCAGAGCGGACAGGCCAAAGTGCAGCAGGGTGTGTGGCCACGTGGGGCTGGGTGGAGGCGGGAGCTCCCCATGGCCCGTCCTGATCTTGCCACCCCTGGGGGTGCCCTGCAGGCTTCCTGAAGGAGGGCTGTGAGCTCATCAATGAGGCCCTGAACCTGTTCAACAACGTCTACGGAGCCATGCACGTGGAGACCTGCGCCTGCCTGCGCCTCCTCGCCCGCCTCCACTACATCATGGGCGACTACGCAGAGGTGAGTCTCGGGTACCCTCTGGGCTGTGGCAGCAAAGGCCTGGCCTCGTGTTGGGGGATGGGGAGTGAGGGGGCCCCCGATGGAGGAGTGGGTGGAGTCCAGGAGACCCCAGGAAGTCGCTCGTTCTGCTCAGGCCACCCCTGGCTCCACCCCTCTGTAACTGTGTCCTGGGGAGACCTCGGGAGTCCCCTGTGCTGCGGTGCGGTCAGTTCTGGGAGGCGATGGCAGGGGACCCCCCCAGGGGGCGTCAGCAGGGACGCCTCCTGAGACTCCGTGAGTGGACAGGAAGCACGCCACCGAGCTCCCGCGTCCTCTGTGCCCAGTGCAGGCTGTGGGGTTCTGGGTGCCCTGCCTGGCCGGGGCTGGTGGAGGCTGTGGGGTTCTGGGTTTCCTGCCTGGCCGGGGCTGGTGGAGGCTGTGGGGTTCTGGGTTTCCTGCCTGGCCGGGGCTGGTGGAGGCTGTGGGGTTCTGGGTTTCCTGCCTGGCCGGGGCTGGTGGAGGCTGTGGAGGGGTTCTGGGTGCCCTGCCTGGCCGGGGCTGGTGGAGGCTGTGGGGTTCTGGGTGCCCTGCCTGGCTGGGGCTGGTAGAGGCTGTGGTGGGGTTCTGGGTGCCCTGCCTGGCCAGGGCTGTTTCGGGGTTAGCATGTCTTAGGATTCCTACTCCCTGCAAAGGGACTGTTTTTTCTTCTCTTTATAAATGGGTGGGGTTTTTTTTTGTTTGTTTGTTTCTGAGACAGGGTCTTGCTTTGTCACCCAGGCTGGAGTGTAGTGGCGTGATATCGACTCCCTGCAGCCTCAACCTCCTGGGCTCAAGCGATTCCCCCACCTCAGCCTCCCGAGTAGCTGGGATTACAGGCGTGTGCCACCACACCTGGCTAATTTTTGTATTTTTAGTAGAGATGGGGGTTTCACCATGTTGGCCAGGATGGTCTCAAACTTCTCACCTCAAGGGACCCACCCCTGCTCAGGCTTTTTTTTTTTTTTTTTTTTTTAACATTTTTAGTAGTTTTAGGTTTGTATTTGGGTGTTTGTGGAGATTTTGTTGGGCGTAAGACCATGGGGGTGTGGAGCTCTCTGTGGAGCATGACCCGCCCCTCAAGGTGTGGCAGCAGCTGCTGTTGACCCCCCTGCTGTTTTGTGCAAGGGACAGATCCAGGGCACAGCCGGAGAGGACAGGAGCCTGCAGAGCGGCACCATGGGCTGCTGGGCCGGGGCCAGGTCGGCTCTGGGCGCAGGGGGGGTTCCCACGCCGCGGCAGCCACCTCTCTCTCCCCCCAGGCCCTGAGTAACCAGCAGAAGGCGGTGCTGATGAGCGAGAGGGTGATGGGCACCGAGCACCCCAACACCATCCAGGAATACGTGAGTCGCGAGTGTGCCCGCGCCGGGGCTGCGAGGGGCTGGGTCCGCGGCCACCCTGACCTGTCTCGGCCCCGCCCGCAGATGCACCTGGCCTTGTACTGCTTTGCCAGCAGCCAGCTGTCCACCGCCCTGAGCTTGCTGTACCGCGCCCGCTACCTCATGCTGCTGGTGTTCGGGGAAGACCACCCCGAGATGGCGCTGCTGGACGTGAGTGCTGGGGCGGGGGGCCGGCAGGGAACCAGCTCCATCCCAGGGGACCGGGAGCTGACCAGGGCCCCCCACCGCCTGCCCCCAGAATAACATCGGGCTGGTGCTGCACGGGGTGATGGAGTACGACCTGTCGCTGCGCTTCCTGGAGAACGCGCTGGCCGTCAGCACCAAGTACCACGGGCCCAAGGCCCTCAAGGTGGCCCTCAGGTGAGGGGCCGCCCGCCCAAACTCCAAGGCCCGCGGAGGCCTGCGGGGCACCCGGCGCGGGCGGGGAAGAGGCCCGGTGCTCTCGTCTTCCTCCACCCGAGAAAATTTCTCTCGGCCTCCCCCTCTTCTCTGAGCCCTGGACTTGATGTTCCCCTCGGTGGCTTCCAGGGAGGGATCTAGAGGAGACCCCCGGCCCCCGAGTCAGGCCCCCACGCCCAGCCCACTCATGCCCTTCCCTCGCCCCGCGCCGCGCCTCCCGGCAGCCACCACCTCGTGGCCCGAGTCTACGAGAGCAAAGCTGAGTTCCGGTCGGCGCTGCAGCACGAGAAGGAAGGTTACACCATCTACAAGACGCAGGTGGGCGGGGCGGGGCGGGGCGGGGCGGGGCAGGGGCGGGGCCGCGGGGGCGGGGCGGGGCAGGGGCGGGGCCGCGGGGGGGCGGGGCGGGGCCGCGGGGGCGGGGCGGGGCAGGGGCGGGGCCGCGGGGGGCCTGATCCCTTCGTGCCTCTGCCCCGCCTCCCCGCAGCTGGGCGAGGACCATGAGAAGACCAAGGAAAGCTCCGAGTACCTCAAGTGCCTGACCCAGCAGGCCGTGGCCTTGCAGCGCACCATGAATGAGATCTACCGCAACGGCTCCAGCGCCAACATCCCGCCCCTCAAGGTGAGTCCGGGGCGGAGCGGCCCCTTCGGCGCGGGCGAGCGCGGGAGCCCCGCTCACGGCTGGTTTCCCCGCCCCGCAGTTCACAGCCCCCAGCATGGCCAGCGTCTTGGAGCAGCTGAACGTCATTAACGGCATCCTCTTCATTCCTCTCAGGTGAGGCCCCCGCCCCACTCAGAAGCGCCTCCTGGTTGGTGGTTTTTTGTGAGTTGGAGTCTCGCTCTGTCACCCGGGCTGGAGTGCGGTGGCGCCATCTCGGCTCACTGCAACCTCCGCCTCCCGGGATCAGCGATTCTCCTGCCTCAGCCTCCCGAGTAGCTGGGACTGCAGGTGTCCGCCACCGCGCCCGGCTAATTTTTGTGTTTGTAGTAGACACGGGGTTTCACCACGTTGGCCAGGATGGTCTCAATCTCTTAACCTTGTGATCTGCCCGCCTCGGCCTCCCGAAGTGCTGGGATTCCAGGCGTGAGCCACCGCGCCCGGCCCGCCCCCCTTATTTTCCTCAGCATCCTCGCATTCCACGAGTGAAGACCTTGGCGTTTCTGCTTCACATAATGTGTCTTGGCGTCTTCCCATCAGTACCTAAGAAGCGGCTTCATTCCCTCCCCACCGCTTCCCATTCTATGGCGGGGTGGGCCTGAGGAGCAGGCCCCGGGCTCCCCGGGTGGTCACAAGCAGTGTGGCCTCATGTGGGAAGTGGATTTGGTCAGCAAGGCCCCCCAACTCCGCTTTCTTCCCCCTGCTCTGGAGGGAGGCCACAGAGGGCAGTGAGGGTGTCCCGAGGCCGGGTCAGGTGCGGGGTCCTTACCTTCCGCCTTCAGGAGGGCAGCGCTTGTTCACACGCATTTCCCACTGAATAGAGCACAGAGCCTGAGCTTATCCCACAGGAAAGCCGGGAGGGTGGTGGAGCGCCCAGGACTCCTCTGAGACCCATCTCCATCCCCACCCTTATCCTCAGCCAAAAAGACCTGGAGAATCTGAAAGCCGAGGTGGCGCGGCGGCACCAGCTCCAGGAGGCCAGCAGAAACAGGGATAGAGCCGAGGAGCCTATGGCTACCGAGCCCGCGCCAGCGGGGGCCCCAGAAGACCTGGGCTTCCAGCCCCCGGCTGCCAAGGACCCTTCTCCCAGCGTGCAGGGATAGAGAGGGAGACGGACAGTCAGCCAGCGGCCCCGTCACCAGGGAGGCAGACTCCAGGAGAAGGGGGCGTGCCTGCGGGCGGAAGAGGAAGCAAGGCCCTCCTCTTCCACGTTTCACCCCACCCCACCCCCGTATCCTCCTGGGAGCCTGGCCTGCCTGCCCCACAAAAGATGTTTTTGCACTGGTTCAATGAATATATGATGCAGAGGCCCCGTTGAAGACACGTGAATGGCGTGTGCGGCCATCAGTTCCCGGCTGGGGGGCAGGTGTTGCTCCCGCCCCCACCCTCCGGCGGGCGTGTGCGAGTGCGTCCCTGGCTGAGAGTGTTGACCGTCCCTCTCCCCTGTACATAGCCCGAGCCAGTCCTGAGTGGGTGGCTCCTGAGTGGGTGATGCGCAAACGGGATTTCTCAGGTCATTTGTATGGTCGACATGATGGCTGCTGCTTTTGCTGCCACTGCCCCCGGGCCCAACCTGTCAGAAAGTCCAGGTTTTAAGCCAAAAAACCTGGTGGGGAGGGGGCTTTCCTGTGTCCTGGGATGGGGAGCCAGAGCTCTGTGGCAGGGCTGGAGGGTTGGGGTGCACTTTAGTTTGGGGCGGGACGGGAGCCGCAGTTGTGATTGGCCTGGTCTGGCTGTTGCTCCCGAATGAAGGGGTCGGGGTTGGCTTGCTGGGCCCTCAGAGTCTAGTGGGTGGCGCTGCCACAGGCTCTGACTCGGCTCCCTACTCCCTGCACCCAGCTGGGCATGGCCTTGGGGCCTGCAGTCTGAATGTATCCGTCTTCTCAGTTTTAACCTGAGCTGCCTAACGCACAGTGGGCGGGGGGGCGGGGCTGGGGGAAGCAGGGCCGAATTACGGATCCCGGGAGTTACAGGTGCCGACGTGATGTCACTTCTCTGGAGCCCAGCTCCCTTCCTGGTCTGAGACTAGCTCTGGGGGGTGGCGGGGGCCCCCACAGGCCCCGCTGCTCCCGCTCCACCCTGCCTGTGCTGCTGCTCTGTGCCTGCTGTCAGAGCCCTGGTGGCGGAGGATGTGGCCACCCTGAGACCCGGAGGAGACGGGCGTCTGCCTGGGTTTGCGGAGAGCTGCTTATGGGTGTGGTCTGTCCAGACACCTTGTTTCAAAGGGGATGGGCGTGAGCTAGCAAGCAAAGCATCCCCCCCGCTGAGCAAGAACTTTTTCTTGTTTTTAAACCATCACGTCCTCATTTCACATTGGAATAAAGTGAGTTTTTGAAACCTGCGGCCCCAGGCTCACCTGTGTGTTCTGTAACCCGGTCTGGGTGGATGGTGAGGGCTGACAGGAATGTGACTGGGAGAGGAATAGATAAAAACGAGGTCAAGTTCGAGGTCATGCTTACATTGTCACTTGAGTGGGAGGTAAGGGGGTGGAATCACAGGCACTCAGCTGGAATTCACCGAGCTGCCGGTCAGTGGCAAGGCTCGCGGGAGTGTCCTGCAGGCGAATGTCACCTGTCGTCGGGTGCAGAAGGCCAGGTGGGGAGGGGTGCTGGCCTGTGGGGCGAGGCCCTGTGCATGCTGGACCCGTGAGGTCACTCAGCACCCCCCGGCTGGCCACCTGCCCCTGTCCCTTCACTGGAGGTAAGGAGGGTGGCCAGCACTGCCTAGAGGTGAGGCATTGGGGGCAGGGAGGAGGGCCTCAAGTTCGCCACCCTCGGACAGGATTTAGAGAGCCAAAAACCCAGGTGGCCTTGAGGGGCAGAGCCTGTCTCTAGAGGGGAAGTTGAGCACTCAGTAGCTGCTGGCAGCTGCTCACCATCCGTCTCCAAGAGCAGGCCCCACCAGGAACATACGCCTTTTGGGATGCTTGGAGAGATCTGTACGTCTTGGAAATTCTGAAAAGAAAAAAGTTTCAACCCTGAGTCTGTCAGTTTTCCTGAGCCAACTGGAGAAAAGGTGCTTCTGACCTGGAGGTTTTAGGTGACAGCCGGGGACAGCCATCAGCGAGTGAGTGCCCTGCTACAGAACCTCTCGGACTTCCCAGCAGCCCCAGCCCAGCAGCAGCTTCCTTTGCTGTCACCGGTGTGTCCTGAACATGCTTTCCCCTCTCCTGAGTGTTGTTAAACGTGGGCCACACCTTCATGCACCTCTCAAAACGGGGCCTCCTGTGAAGCTGAGAACAGGTCGGGTTTGATTACCGTTGTGCCTCCTCGTCACCTGAAAGGCCCGTATTTCCTGGCTGATCCTTTAAGCGTATTAGTGCCCTCAGACATCTTTTGACGACCCAAATGGCAAGGGGCTGTTTTCCTAAAGCAAATGGAGGCTCTAGGTGTGAAATCCACTTTTTCTCCTTCCCTTCTTTCAGGTGACAGGTTTCAATTTTTTAAAAAGTGGCGTCCTGGGCCAGGCGCGGTGGCTCACGCCCGTATTCCCAGCACTTTGGGAAGCCGAGGCCGGTGGATCATTTGAGGCCAGGAGTTCGAAACCAGCCTGGCCAACATGCTGAAACCCCATCTCTACTAAAATTACAAAAATTAGCCAGGCATGTGATGGCGGGCACCTGTAATCCCAGCTACTCGGGAGGCTGAGGCAGGAGACTCACTTGAAGCCTGGGAGGCTGAGGTTGCAGTGAGCCGAGATCGCGCCACTGCACTCCAGCCTGGGCAACAAGAGTGAGACTGTCACACACCCACACACACACGCGTGCACACACACAAGACTTAATTGGGGAAATTCCTATATATCCTGCAGCTGGAGAGTAAGGCATCCTGATGTGGCCCAAATTTTCCTCTCCCCTACCTCTAAGGTCTAAACTACCAAATCAACCAGGACCCCCCACAGAGTGCAGGCCCAGCCATCCTCGAATGGCAGGTGCAATGCCCTCGCTCGTGGGAGTAAGCCATTATTTTATCTTTGAGACAGTCAAGGTCAGGTGACGAAGTGGGAATGAACATCACAGGACATCGTCACAGAGGGACAAACTCCACATGTTCAAAGTGAGGATAGGCCGGGCGCGGTGGCTCACGCCTGTAATCCCAGCACTTTGGGAGGCCGAGGCGGGCAGATCACAAGGTCAGGAGTTCAAGACCAGCCTGGCCAACATAGTGAAACCCCGTCTCTACTAAAAATACAAAAATTAGCCGGGCGCGGTGGCGCGCGCCTGTAATCCCAGCTACTCAGGAGGCTGAGGCAGAATTGCTTGAACCTGGGAGGCAGAGATTGCAGCGAGCTGAGATCACCCCACTGCACTCAAGCCTAGGCGACAGTGACACTCCGTCTCAAAAAATAAAAATAAATAAAAGGAAAAAAGAGGAAACATCGGGATCCAAACCTGAGCTGCGGGGCCAAGGGACCAGTAAGTCCCTTGGTAAGGGTAAGTTTCTTCGGTAAGAAGTTGAATCATTTAGCTCAGTGGTTCTCAAACCTGAGCCTGCCTCAGTCACTGGAAGGGCTTGTTAAAATAGATTATAAATAAATCAAGCAAGCAGCCTGCATCGTTTCGATTCAGGGGTTCTGAGCGGGGCCTATGACCTGCATCTCTAATGAGCTCACAGGTACTGCTGCTCTGCTGAACCAGGGAACACACTTTGAGGATGCCTGTCCTAGAGCTTCTGGTATATCAACAGTTAAGAACTGTCTGCACACAAGTCAAGTTTCACCAGGCTAGGCAGGGACAGACAGAGCTGCCACAGCCAGCTGCCCTCCCCCTGCATGACACAGTCATGACTCCTGGAAGGAGGTTTGAGGCTGTTACATAGCAGCGAGTTACTTGCCAGGTTTTGAACAGCTAACAGCATTTCTGGATAGTGATACTAATGCTAGAACTCTGCCCCTGGGGCCCTGTCATCTGGATCTCAGCCTGGAAGAGTCTTGCAAGGAAATGGAAAAGCTGCAAAAGTGCAGGGAACTAACTTCAGACCAATTTCTTTGTTTTTTCTTGCTTTTTTGAGCCAGGGTCTTGCTTTATTGCCCAGGCTGGAGTGCAGTGGTGTGATCCCGGCCCACTGCAACCTCTGCCTCCCAGGTTCAAGTGTTTCTCCTGCCTCAGCCTCCCAAGTAGCTGGGACTACAGCTGCCTGCTACCACGCCTGGCTAATTTTTTTGTATTTTTAGTAGAGACGGGGTTTCACTGTATTGCCCAGGCTGGTGTCGAACTCCTGAGCTCAGGCAATCGGCCCATCTCGACCTCCCAAAGTGCTGGGATTACAGGCGTACCACTGCGCCCGGCCCGTTCCTTTTTTGCTCTGGGCCAAGCTCCTATTTTGGGGTAGGCTACTACTCCCAATAGGACGCAGGAAAACAGCTGGGCTGTAAGAAAGGAACCAGCACATCACCAAACTGTCCTTTGTAGGGCACCCTGAATACACCACAAAGATACAGCCACGTGTGAAGTGCAGAGCTGGGGTTTCTGGGACAAAGATGAACACTCTTACTTTGGTATATTTCAACCAAAATTGAAAACAGTATTAAGGATTTACCTTTATGAATCCAAAACCACTGAGCAAGATAAGACGCTCACTAACAGAACAAACGAGGTAGGGCCTCGTATCTTTTTTTTTCCCCCATTTTTGTGGAGAACGGGGTCTCGCTATATTGCCCAGAGAGGTCCTGAGCTCCTGGGTTCAAGCTATCCTCCCGTCTCTGCCTCCCTAAGAGCTAGGATTACAGGCGTGAGCCACCGCGCCCGGCAGGGCCCCTTATCTCTAGACTCTGTCCCTAAGAGTCTAGTCTTGGGCCTGTAACCGGCCATCCTGGCTTTGGCTCTCTGGCCACAGCGATAGCCAGTCAGAATGGGCTGCTGGGAGGGTGGGGGAGAGCTGGCCTGTGCCGCAGACCCACGCCATGACAAGGCCCAGGCTGCGGCGCTCCCTCCTCCACCCGGGTGAAGGGGGACAGCAAAGCCAGTTCGGGTGCTGCCCTAAAGGAAAGCAGCTCATGAGGCCTTACTGCCCTGACACCAATTCGTGTCACTCTTTGTGACTGGAGCTACACACAGCCCCACTTTCTATCGGCTTTCCCCTGCGCAAAGGAAGACCAAAAAAAAAAAAAAAAAAAAAAAAATCACATCTAGTTTTATAGGCATTTAATAGTTTACCAATTGGTACAATAAGATTTTTTAATATGCAGAAAACATGAATAAATTTTGTTTTACACAGTCTGAGAGCAACAAATCTTACTGTAAAACACGAGAGCAATATTATATACATTCCTTTACTGATTTTTTAAAATTGTGTCAATATCTTCAGTGAACTCTTACAATGTGGGGAACTGTTTTCCTCAATTACCACTTCTGCAACGTTCATACGAAATCAAGGCTTGCCTTCATGTCAGTGTCAGGATCAACTGTAACTCGAAGAGTCTGTGTTTGTCTCTAACATCTTCAGAGTGAGCTTTAGGGATGCCTGAAGGATGGACAGTACAAGCAAGCAGCTACTTCCATGATACAGTGGGAAGATAAAAAGGCCCATTCAGTCCAGCCGTGACCTGTAAATCCAGCTTGCCCTCCCCCCACCCCACTGGGAAAAAAAAATCCAAAACCTTTTTCCACCAGTTTTTTACATGTCACTTCTCTACCAGGAGATTCTTCTTTGCGTCATCTAGATGAACACACTGGACTTATATACAGCTGGACAAGAAAGAGTAACCAATTTAAGTGCCTTTTCCTTCAACAATTTTAACTTCAGTTGCCTAAGGATGATCAAGCCACCAATGTCAACAAAATATCCTTTACTTTTAAATAGTTTTTCTTTAAATTAAAGAAAACCTATTTAATGAGTGATATTACTGGGAAGTTCACACAGAAACAGAAAGAGGCGAACGGGAGAGCAGGGCACTGGCAGTGGGGAGACGGGGCTTGGTAAATCTAAAGCCAAAGCTTCCAAAGACTACAGCGAACGCTCCCCAGCCCGGGATGACTTGCTAACACTAGTGATTTTGAGAGTAGTGCTCTGGGCACACCATTGGTCACACCACACACAGACGAACCAGGACGGTCTTGGTCTCCTAAAGTGCAAGATGCCGTGACAACAGGCAACTAGGCTCCACGCGATGTCTACACGTCTCCATGGCACGCACTCTCAAGAGCGCGGCTAGGATTTCTTGGGCACGTTACAGATATATTTGGGTGGCACTGGAATGTCTGTTTTCACACACACACACAGTCAATAATCATCTGAGGATGCAATTCTACCAGCTTTTTATTTCTTAAATAAGTGGCCAATTGGATTGAGAAAGTGACAAAGCAGCAGTGAACCTCTAAACCAATTAATAAAAGTCCTCTACTTACAATCCAAACCAGTAACCTCATCATTGTCCTTATCCCAGGCAAGGCACAGGGTTAGACAGCAGACAGAGAAAACAGAGAACAGTCAGAAAGGGCATCAACAGGACAGTGTCAGACAGCAGTGCAGGAAACCTTTGCAAATCTGATTCCAGGTTGTAGACGGACTGCTCTCCCCCACCCCTTCGTTATTAAACAGGGCTCATTACATGTGGACCCAGTTGTGGGCCATCCCTGAGATTCAATGTTCGCTGCTTCTCACATGGAGGATGTCTGGTAACTCAACTCAGCAGCAGGCTGTGGCAATCTCCCAAGTAAGGATAACTTTGTTTACAGAGTAATCGTTTCCTCCTCCTTTGTCAACGCAAGTCGCTGTGTGCTACAGGGGGAAGACACGCTTGCTTCCTCCTGCATCGGTACCATTCTCCTTTATTGTTCAGTATCTATGAGTGATTTCTAGATGTTGTGGCTTACCCTTAAACAATTCATGCTAAAAATGAATTAAAATACAAGACATTTATACATGTACAAACAAATGTTAAGATGCACCATTTCTATGTATTTATATCTCTCAAAATAGGACAGAAAATAGCAGCAAACAAGAACAAAGATATTTTCCATAGTTTTTGTAGAAAAATCCAGTCAGAAGAGCTAAGGGAAAAAGACTTTTCAATGTAAGCAGGGTTGTGAGGCAATATTGTCCTGAAAATTCACCTACTGTATGTATTTAAGGAATCAGCTTAAGATGTAATTTTTGTCCTCAAAAATAGCCATTAGTTCTCAAAACTTTCCCTTCCAGAGACATCTCTCAGGAATCTAAAAACAAACAAGCAAACAAACAAACAAAAAGACACAAGCTAGACATAAAGCTGCTTCTAGTTAATATACGGCCTAGTCTCTGTGTGTATCTACAGGACGCTAACTCTCACCCTTTGTCTTTTGCAGGAACCAAATTTCCATTAAATACTAAAGGGGACATTTAAAAAATCACATAGTACACAAATGAATAAAATGCAATTCAGAATTTTATCTTTGTTAAACTGTCACTGTTATCTCATTGTTCTGTTAACTTTTCAAATAACTCTCTTGGAAACAAAAAAAAAACCTGTTGGTTAGCTAAGCAATGGAATTATTAATAATTGACAATGGAATAGTGCTCCAAAAGTCATGGGTAAAAATTCTCTTAAACCTACTTGTAACTTTGGGTCAAAATATACAACACATCTGGGCTGTGTAAAATGTCGAGCGGCTAAATTAGAGGGGGACATAACGGAAGTGATTTTCCTTCGGCTGGAAAAAAATCCCCAGAGTCAGACCTAGTTTTCAGAAGCATTAAGATCAAAAAGGGTTTGTTCTAAAGCATGGCATTCCACAGCAAGATTTATTCTACTTGTCCATTTTAGCACTTTTTCAAAAACCCAGGACTAAGGACATGGAGGTTGATGTGTATGATACATACATATAGACTTATCCACTTACAGATAGGCCCATATACTTACAAACATTTACATATAAACAAAAGGTGAAAACAGTACATTTTTATGCACGCTCCATTAAACCCTGTCATTTTTTTAAAACTTGTAAGTGAAACACAGTTTAAATCAATATCAGATTCATGTTGAAAAACAAACTGCTGTATTCCTCCCACTCCTTTCAAATGGGCACACAGAACCTTCTCAGTATTTCTCTGTCATTATGTAATGCACATTGCACATCCCTAAAAAACACCAAAAACAAATAGTGATTTGTACCATGACACACTCAATGGGAAGATTAAATTCTACTTGGAAGTCACATCACTACACAGTCTAATAGTATGGAGAATACAACTACAAGTATGTCTAGTGTGGAAAATAGAAGCTTAGAGTATGACAGTATTTTTTGACCTGTTTACAAAGCATTAAGACCAAAATGAAATAAATGAGTTGCTATTAGCTGCTGAGATTTTTCTTGAGATTTACAGTCATTTTCTTACATAAATATACCACTAGCCTCTGCGTGACAGGCTGCCAAAACAAATATATCCTACTGATTTGGCAAATGTGTCATGACAAAAATTCCAATGTATAATCCCCATTCATTACATAGATGGTTCAGAAGATTTTGAATTGTAGCCTTATTATCTAAAATCCTTAAAGAAGATTTATTAAGCACACTTAAGTGATGTTACATAGATACACATTTCAGAAAAAGCCCTAATAACCACCACTTTTCCCCAAATGAGGCCATCAAGTCAGGCACCAACAGACAGCAGAAAGAAAAACAGGAATTAATAATCCAACATAAAATGACACTGTCAACTATTCAGTTTAGTGCCCTAGTTCAATTGATTCAACTTCTGCCTTCTTAGGCCTGGTGTGGCCAATGCCAGCCCAGGTTTAACCCTATGGTACTTCTAGACAACGTATGTAAATTTACAGTATACAATTTGGATTCACCATGCATGAATACTTTGTGTGTAACATTTAATAAGCTCAATCTACATCCAGAATAATTTACATGAAAGGACAATATTTATTTAAACAGAGCTCAATGGGGTAACCATGGTATCATCAGAGTGCATCCAGAGGAAAAGAGGGAGGAGGGGCTGAAGGAGACGCAATCAACGGCACTCCCACACTTTTACTGTTTGATCTACGCTGCCAGTGACGACATAGGGTGCCGTCTTGTGGAAATCTGAAAGAAAAAGAAATGGTTTATTTAAAAATCACACGTAAGCCTGGGCAACAAACATAGTGAGACCCCCTCTCTACAAAATACAAAATTAAAAATTAGCTGGGCATCGTAGTGTGTGCCTGTAGTCCCAGCTACTTGGGAGACTGATGCAGAACTGTTTGAGCTGGGAAGTCGAGGCTGCAGCGAGCCATGAGTGCGTCACTGCACTCCAGCCTGGGTGACAGAGCAAGACCCTGCCCGGTCCCAACCCTCCATCACAGTGAGCCAGATACAATTTTTAATAAGCCACAAAATAAGAAAGTCCAAATGCCAGGAGTTTTCGTGTTTCTCTAATATACCATAACCCAAGAAGGTATCTAGTTTGCCAATTCAGTTAGGGAAGTTGAGACTCAATGATCAAATCCTGTATTAACATCTCAATAAAAACGCCTGTTCCTGTTTGGCCCATCCCAAACGGGGCTCAAATCTTTTTTTTTTTTCTCTTTTTAGAGGCAGGGTCTCACTATGTCGCCCAGGCTGGAGTGCAGTGGCTGTTCAAAGGTGCGATCCCCCTACTGATCAGCAAGGGAGTTTTGACCTGCTCTGTTTCTGACCTGGGCCAGGTCACCCCTCCTTAGGCCACCTGCGAGTCTCCTGTTCCCAGGAGATCACCACATTGATGCTGCACTTAGTGCAGACATCCAATCAGCACAGCACACTGTAACCCACAACTCCTGGGCTCAAGCACTCCTCCAGCCTCAGCCTCCTGAGTAGCTGGGACTAAAGGCACAGCAGGGCTCAAATCTAACAATAGAGTCTCGCCATATCCATTTACTGAACACGATGTTCCAGGCATGGCATAAATGCTCCATATTTGTGCCTAATCCTTGAACCAATCCTGTGAGGCAGGTATTAGCCCATCTTACCCAGGCTTTGGTCCATTATACTTTAGTGCATTTATTATACTTGACTGTATTCACTCTCTTAAATTCCAGATTCAAGTCCAGATGATAGTGAGGATGTTTACTCAAATCAAATACAATTTTCTGAGTTTCTAGTGTCTGATAGTATACACCTGCCAGAGGGAAAGGTTGAGGAAGATTTTGTTTGAGAAACAAACTAATAGGGGAGAAATTACCCATCAGAGTGGTAAGTAACCTCTTCACAAATTCTGGTTTCCAAAACCAATGTTGTGCAATGGAGAATGTAGTTTTTATTGTAAGGCTAACGATGGAAAGACTTAACAGGAAAGGAGAATTTAAAACAAATGGTAGGAATCCACAAAATTTTCATCTGTCTTCTCTATTCTGCCCTGAAAGCACAGTCATTTCTTACCTGGCAAAGTCCACATGATTATGTAAAATACTGTTTGTCCGGCACTCCAAAATCTAATGTTCAGAGACCTCACGAGGCGTACATACCCAAGGAGGTAACAAAGTGTTCATGCGCATTGAGGGTCTTCATGCATCGCTTGTTCTTGTAATCCCATACGCGTAGGGTCTTGTCATCAGCACAACTCAAAATAAACTTCCCCCCAGAATGGAACAGAACTCCACGTACCCAGTTATCATGACCCACCTTAAAAACAAAAAAGTTATTTGACTCAGTAAAAGGCAAAATGTTTAAATAGCATCTATTTCATAACACGATAAAACTATACATACCAAAAACATCAAAAGACCAAAAGAAAAGTCTAGGGGATTCTAGATTAAAGGAAACTGAAAACTCATAAGACATGAGCAGCGAATATAATGTACGATCCCTGACTGGGTCCTGGATGAGGGTTAAGAAGAAGTCCCACAGGGCATTATGGAAATAACAAGAACAAATCTCAATGTGTAGTCTATCAATGGTAAATTTCTTGAGTGTGATTACTTTTATTGTGGTTATTTATATACTATCCTTGTTCTTAGGTGGTTCATGCTAAAATACTTGGGGGCAAAGCGTTACGATGTCTCCAAAGAACGCTCAAATGATCAGCAAAATATACACACATACATGAAGGAAAACCAACAAATGGTAACTAGGTGAAGGATATACAGGCATTCACTATATATCCATCCATCCATCCATCCATCCATCCATCCAATCATCCATCCATCTAGTCATCCATCCATCCATCCATCCATCCATCCATCCATCCATCCAATCATCCGTCCAATCATCCATCCAATCATCCATCTAGTCATCCATCCATCCATCCATCCATCCATCCATCCACCCATCCCATCCACCCAATCATCCATCCATCTAGTCATCCATCCATCTAATCATCCATCCAATCATCCATCCATCTAGTCATCCATCCATCCATCCATCCATCCAATCATCCATGTGATCATCCATCCATCCATCCATCCACCCATCCATCCATCCAATCATCCATCCATCCATCCATCCAATCATCCATCCATCCATCCATCCACCCATCCATCCATCCAATCATCCATCCATCCATCCAATCATCCATCCATCCATCCAATCATCCATCCATCCATCCATCTATCCATCCATCCAATCATCCATCTATCCATCTACCCATCCATCCATGCATCCATCCATTTAATCATTCATCCATCTATCCATCCATATTTCCCCTGTCGCAGCAGTTCTGTTCTTGCAATTTATCTTTAAGGACATGCCCAGAGATTTAGTTAACAAAGATGTTCACAAAGCATTGTCTGTAGATCAGTGTAGAAGAGCATCTAACAACATGAGCAACGATCACATACTTTCTAAATTAAAGGTTTGCTACAAAGCTACCTTAAGGGGCATGATACCATTTTTATAAAAAATAGCAG
The DNA here is from genome assembly GCF_028885625.2 of Pongo pygmaeus. Lineage (NCBI taxonomy): Eukaryota > Metazoa > Chordata > Mammalia > Primates > Hominidae > Pongo > Pongo pygmaeus. The sequence goes on along the minus strand of NC_072392.2, from coordinate 2,479,618 downwards.
ATTCATCTACACATTAAATAAAAAGGCTTAGAACTGCACAGTTGAACATGGTAGCTACTGTCCATGTACGCCTACTTTAATATATAATAGTTAAGATTACATACAACCAACAATTCAGTTCTTCAGTCTCACTAGCCACATTTCAAGAGTATAATAGCTGCATGTGGCTAGTAGCTACCATGCTGGATAGTGCAGTTATAGCACAGCATTGCAAAGTTTTGTTTTGTTTTAAAAAGAGACAGCAACTCTGTTGCCCAGGTTGGAGTACAATGGCGTGATCTTGGCTCACCGCAACCTCCGCCTCCCAGGTTAAAGCGATTCGCCTGCCTCAGCCTTCCTGAGTATCTGGGATTACAGGCATGTGCCACCATGCCTGGCTAATTTTGTTTTTAGTAGAGACAGGGTTCCTCCATGTTGGTCAGGCTGGTCTCGAACTCCCGACCTCAGGTGATCCACCATCTAGGCCTCCCAAAGTGCTGGAATTACAGGCGTGAGCCACCGCGCCTGGCCATGCCCGGCTAATTTTTGTAATTTTAGTAGAGATGGGGTTTCACCATGTTGGCCAGGCTGGTCCTGAACTCTTGACCTCAGGTGATCCACCTGCCTCAGCCTCCAAAAGTGCTGGGATTGCAGGAGCGAGCCACTGCGCCTGGCCTGCTTTATTTTAATTATATATCATCTTTTCTTAACAGCAACATGGTATAGCTGAACTCAGCTCAGAATACTACTAGAGGAGAGTTTCATTTTCTTTTTATTTATTTATTTATTATTTTTTTTGAGGCGGAGTCTCGCTCTGTCACCCAGGCTGGAGTGCAGTGGTGCCATCTCCGGTCACTGCAAGCTCCGCCTCCCGGGTTCACGTCATTCTCCTGCCTCAGCCTCCCGAGTAGCTGGGACTACAGGCACCTGCCAGGATACCCGGCTAATTTTTTGTATTTTTAGTAGAGACGGGGTTTCACCATGTTAGCCAGGATGGTCTCCATCTCCTGACCTCGTGATCTGCCCGCCTCGGCCTCCCAAAGTGCTGGGATTACAGGCGTGAGCCACCGTGCCCGGCCGAGAGTTTCATTTTCTAATCAGTTCTTGAAGATGCTTCCACATAGGTCTGTCTGTCATATCCTACAGAGAGACAATCACTTCAAGGTATCATTACCACCTAAAAAATCTCTAAACAAACGTGGATGCCAAATTATAAAAACTACTACTAAACGAACATCCATAGATCTCCTTGGAACTCCTTTAGGCACAAAGGAATGTCCACAATCCCTTATTAGTATTGACATATCTTTCTATGGAAATACAGATGCTCCTAAATAAGCCAAATAAACTAGATCATGTGAGCAAGGAGGTATAACAGTTAAAAGGATTCATAAAAATAAAGTGAAACAAAGAAACAAACATCTTCAACAGTGAACAGGTCTCTAAGAATGCTGCTTTTTCTCCGTAAGAGATATTACACATTTATTTTATTTTTTTTTTTGAGACAGAGTCTCGCTCTGTCGCCCAGGCTGGAGTGCAGTGGCACGATCTTGGCTCACTGCAAACTCCACCTCCCGGGTTCACGCCATTCTCCTGCCTCAGCCTCCCGAGTAGCTGGGACTACAGGCGCACGCCACCACGCCCAGCTAATTTTTTGTATTTTTTGGTAGAGATGGGATTTCACCGTGTTAGCTAGATCTCCTGACCTCGTGATCCACCCGCCTCGGCCTCCCAAAGTGCTGGGATTACAGGCGTAAGCCACCGCGCCCGGCCGAGATATTACACAATTTTTAAAGATACAGTGAGCTAGTAGCATCTCCCCCTCAAACACCGACAGGCTCTACAGATTCTTTATAGAACCTGCATTCTAGAGAAATAATGTTCACATCACTATAACAACAACAAAAGCTAAAGGAAAACTATCTTTATAAAGAAGTTATTTTAAAGCCCAGAATAATTCAGATTATTTAAGATATCATAAAGCATTAATCCAAAAAGGTATAAAACAGTGAAGATGCAAAAGAAACGATTATGCAAACTTACGAGGGTCATAAGGCACATGCCAGTACTGACATCCCACATCTTAATAGTCTTGTCTCTGGATCCAGACAGCAAGAATGGCCCAGGTTTACCACTTTTTTTAGTCTACAGAAAACATAATAAAAATTAAGTTTCCCACACAAGAAGTTAGGTACGTACTTTAAATGGCTTCTATCTAATAATTATCTATATTTCCAATTTTGTTGCATTTTGGTTTTTTGTTTGTTTTCAGATGGAGTCTGGCTCTGTTGCCCAGGCTGGAGTACAGTGGTGTGATCTTGGCTCACTGCAACCTCTGCCTCCCGGGTTCAAGCGAATCTCCTGCCTCAGCCTCCCAAGTAGGTGTGATTACAGGCACGCGCCACCACACGTGGCTAATTTTTGTATTTTTAGTAGAGACGGGGTTTTGCCATGTTGGGCAGGCTGGTCTCGAACTCCTAACCTCAGGTGATCGGCCCACCTCGGCCTCCCAAAGTGCTGGAATTACAGGCGTGAGCCACTGCGTCCAGCCCAATTTGTTTTTATCTGTTGAAATACACAAATCTTTCACACCACACCTATGCTATACAGGAAGGACCCAGATAATGTAAGAACAGAAAGTCTCTATTTAGGTTAGGACTCAGTTTTCATAAAACCAACAGATAATAAATTTACTTTTCAACATTTCTGTAATCACTATTTAATTTAGCTTTTACAAATCCAACCAAAACCAGATTTATTTATTTATTTTTTTGATCTGGATTAGGGAATATTCATTTATTTCAAGACAGGGTCTCATTCTGTCACTCAGGCTGGAGTGCAGTGGAACAATCATAGCTCACTGAAGCTTTGAACTCCTGGGATCAAGCGATCTTCCTGCCTCAGTCTCCCTAGTGGCTGGGACTACAGGAGTGTACCACCACACCTAGCTAAGTTTTTGAAAATTTTTTCCCTCATTAGTATAGTGGTGAGTTAAAAAAAAAAAAAAGTTTTCTGTAGAGACAGGGGTCTCGCTATGTTGCTCAAACTCCTGGGCTCAAGTGATCCTCCTGCCTTGACTTCCCAAAGTGCTGGGATTACAGGCGTGAGCCACTGCACCTCTGGAGGTGCCACGCACCAGAATCAAATTTATGACATACAGCATGTAACCACCACCAGAGGGCAGTAAACAGAATCTCAAAATGCAATGGGCCAATCAAAATAAAGAGAACTCACAAGAGAAGGTTCATTTAGAAAAATAAGTGGGATGGGGGTAGGGGGAGAGGAAACTGCCTCCTTTGTTTATTGAAATGTGTTTTAAAAATACATGATAGGAATGCCTCTATCAAAATCAATGTGAGGCCAGGCATAGTGGCTCACGCCTGTAATCCCAGAACTTTGGGAAGCTGAGGTGGTCGGATCACTTGAGGTCACGAGTTTGAGAGCAGCCTGGCCAACATGGCAAAACCTTGTTTCTACTAAAAATATAAAAATTAGCTGGCAGGGTGGTACATGCATCCGTGGTCCCAGCTACTCAGGAGGCTGAGGCAGGAGAATCACCTGAACCTGGGAGGCGGAGGTTGCAGTGAGACGAGATCGCGCTACTGTACTCCAGCCTGGGCAACAGAGTGAGACTGTCTCAAAAACAAACAAAACTTTTAGACCATTCATTTTCATTCATTTATTAGAAACAGGAATCTTGCTATGTTGCCCCAGGCTGAACTTTAACTTCTGGACACAAGTGATCCTCTTGCCTCAGCCTCCTGAGTAGCTAGGACTATAGCCATGTGCCGCCGTACCTTGTAATTTTTAACATATTAATAATAAAGACCAAAATCATAAAGATCACAAAGAAATGTGTTAAAACTCCAGGCTCAGCTAGTACTTTTAAATGATCAAGAACATCAGAGGCCGCCATATGAAATAGTCTTCATTTAAAGAAACATTTATACTATCGCCTGTGGGATTAATTTTAAAAAATAAATACTGAACTGCATTTTACCATAAATTTATAAATAAAATCATTATGTTCATTAATGAAAGCTATTTTTCTGACAGAAAACTTTAACCTCTCCCTCAAGTTTGGTTTTACATTGAGATGATCTCATAACAATGGTTTTTCTGATAAATTTTAATTCTTTAGGAGAATACCCATCACATATCAAATCAAGGATAGGCTGACAGCAATAATAATCACTGGTTAAATAATGTAAACACATCTGCAAGCTGTGAAGAGTAGAGAATTTCAAGATTCAGAATTGTGGGATGCAGATTTTTAAATGCACTAACAGCCCTGAAACTGGGAATTAGCAAAGTTATCTAAGGATTTAAGATATCAGCAATAAAACCATGAAGACAAGTTTGCATATACAGTACCTCAGATCCTGTTGCTTCAGAGATGGAGGAATATGAGCTTTCCGGAGCCCAGGAAATGCATTCTACCACATGTTCATGCTCTCGGAGCTCAGCCTTGCATTCCTTTGTTGCTACGACCCATACACGCACAGTCTGGTCATTGGAACAGCTGGCTATCAGAGTGCCATCTTGATTTGGTCGCACCATACGTACCCATTCTCTGTGTCCTGTGAATGTCTTCACACAGTAGCTGTCAATATAAATAATAACTTACATTGTGAATGACAATCATCAGGACACTTCTCAGAAGTGATACAAAAATATGGACTGGGATGAAGAGAATGGTACCAAGTTAGAGATGCAAGTCGACAGAATAAATGTACAATCCTGGTTAATTAAAACGGGAAAAATAAGCTAACAGACCTATCATTAAGGAGCTAATAAAATCAACATCTAGAAGATAAAATATGTATAAGAAATAACATCTTTCAAAACTAAATGCACACTTAAAAATATTTCCAGCCATACTGGAAAAAAGCTATGCTCTACTAATCTGCGTAAAACTAGTAACTTTGTATTACAAAAATCAAGTGTAATTCTACGCACAACCAAATTCAGCCTAACAGAGGTATACCAGCACAAAGATTATTTACACTTTAATTTAAACCCACAGAGAGATCACCTAAAAGAAGATCACAGAGGAAATAAGCCATTACACAGAAATGCTTCTCAAGGACATAGAGTCTCTGCTTACGATGTCTCTGTGCTCCTTTTTGGGACACATGTACAGATCAAACTTAGTTTTAAAGTATATTTAATATGACTGTCATAATGATCATTCTGGGTTAAAGTCGAAATGACTGTAACACCAGAACGCAATTTTGTTTTGTTTTTTATAAATATGTCTTTAAGCTGATGTCTTTTCTTTTTTTTTGAGACGGAGTCTCACTCTTGTTGCCCAGGCTAGAGTGCAACGGCACGATCTCGGCTCACTGCAACCTCCGCCTCCCGGGTTCAAGTGATTCTCCTGCCTCAGCCTCCCGAGTAGCTGGGAATACAGGTGTGCGCCACCACACCCAGCTAATTTTTGTATTTTTAGTAGAGATGAGGTTTCATCATGTTGGCCAGGCTGGTCTTCAATTCCTGACCAGCTGATCTGCCCGCCTTGGCCTCCCAAAGCACTGGGATGACAGATGTGAGCCACTGCACCTGGCCGCTGATGCCTTTTCAACTAAACTTACTTACCCAGTTTGCACTTCCCACATTTTTATAGTTTTATCCCTTGAGGCAGACACTATATGATCTCCATTGGGCATGATGGCTACTGAAGAAACATTGTGGTCATGGCCTAAAACACATAACAGCAATATATTATGAAGTAATACACCACACCAAGAGCAATGAAACATCAATTGACCATGGGATTTTACCATGGGGTTTCACTATGTCAAAGCAAGTTCTAAATACACTGGATTTTATACAAACTGGATAAGAAACCTGGATTTACAAGATAAAGTTAAAAAAATCAGTAAAAACAATCCATAAGGAAACAGTCAACTCCATTTAGGATTAAATTTTAACCTGTACAAATGGTTTAAAAACAAAAGGCATCACGATTATCAACATTTGAATATATTCATATACTTACCTCAGTGAGTCTGAATGTTTACATATGAACGCTAAAAACAATTTTTTTTTTTTTTTGGTGAGGCAAGGACTTGCTCTGTTACCCAGGCTAAAGTGCAGTGGTGCAATCATAGCTCACTGCAGCCTTGAACTCCTGGGCTCAAGAGCTCTTCCTGCCTCAGCCTGTCGAGTAGCTGGAACTACACAGGTGTGTACCACCACACCCACAACTATTTTATTTTTTGTAGAGCCAAGGTCTCCATATTTTGCCCACACTGGTCTCAAACTCCTGTCCTCAAGCAATCCCTCCTGCCGTGGCCAAAAGTGCTGAGATTATAGGTGTGAGCCACTGTGCCTAGCTTCTAGGTTGATATTCTAAGATATAAAAAAGATAAAGCGAATGGATACGAAAAATGGGGAATTGTTTCTCTGTTTAAAATGGTGGGCCAGGCACAGTGGTTCACGCCTGTAATCCCAGCACTTTGGGAGGCCGAGGCAGGCGGATCACGAGGTCAGGAGTTCAAGACCAGCCTGGCCAATATGGTTAAACCCTGTTGCTACTAAAAATAAAAAAATTAGCCAGGTGTGGTGGCGCTTGCCTGTATTGCCAGCTACTTTGGAGGCTGAGGTGGGAGAATCATTTGAACCTGGGAGGTGGAGGTTGCAGTGAGCCAAGATTGTGCCACTGTACTCCAGCTTGGGTGACACAGCAAGAGGCCATCTCCAAAAAAAAAAAAAAAAAAAAGGTGGTGTTGGGGGTTAAAAAAAAAAAAAAAGCATTAGAAAGAACTCTTTTTAAAGTTAGAGCTATAAGACATAGGCAACTTAAAGAAAAATAAATGATAGACCTTACGTGGCTCACGCCTATAATTCCAGCACTTTGGGAGGCTGAGGCAGATCAGGAGGTCAGGAGTTCGAGACCAGCTTGACCAACATGGTGAAACCCCGTCTCTACCAAAAATACAAAAATTAGACGGGCGTGGTGGCACGTGCCTATAATCCCAGATACTCAGGAGGCTGAGGCAGAAGAATCACTTAAACCTGGGAGGCGGAGGTTGCAGTGAGCCAAGATCGCGCCACTGCACTCCAGCCTGGGCGACAAAGTGAGACACCGTCTCAAAAAAAAAAACACCAAACAACAACAACAAAAAAAAAAAAACAGTGTTCATGCATGGAATTCCTGTAATTATAAACTTCCCCAATGCATTTAATTTGGGGCAGGGGGCGGGGAAAACACAACCTTCAAATTATGCCCTCTAGGTAAACACATAGTTTACTCGTGTTAACATCATGGATAATCTGTATGTGTTCCTTGTACAAAATCCCAACATTCAAATGTCATCACGTATAAAGAAACAACAAAAATCCCTACGTAATGAGCATCTCCTATGTGGCAGGTACTACACCAAGATGATTTCTCTTATGACTTCATTTTATCCTCATGACAACTCTATGACTCTGGTATTATTACCTCTGTTTTGCAGATGAAAGAGGTTTAAATTTTCTAATACCGTAAGTAGACAAGTAGGAATTTGAACCCAGGTGTCTGACTCCAAAGCAAATTACTCTCCACAAAACATACTGCCTCAGAAAACAGTTCCCACAACAAGACCCGGGAACTAATGAATGAGGGCATGGGGTGTGTGCGCTCATTTCACTGAAGTGAGGAAGAGAATCTGGGCTCGTTTTCACTCGACCTGCTCTCTCTGGACTTCAGTTTCCCAACTAAGAAAAATTAAAACACAAACAAAACCATTTTTAACTCAAATACAGATAAACGACCTGGCAGTTTTTCTTACCAAAAAACACTCATACAAATATTTTATATAAAGTACTAAAAGATACTTAAAACTTCACAATAGAAAGCACTCTCAACTACTGTGGCTTATTGCTGGACTATCTACATGGTATGCTCTTCCACCAATACTGACAATTAAGAGGTGAATAAAGGAACCCTGTACACTGTTAGAAACAATATTCTTTCTGAAGTACCATGATAGAAATTACTATGAAAGCACTATCCTCTACCCCTTACCGTGCATGGTTCTGATGCATTCAAAGCCCTGAAAATCCCATAGTTTAATGGTCATATCTGCAGAACAGGAAGCCAGAAGCTTGCCGCTGTGGTCGAATGAAATGTCCTGTACAGAGTCTGTATGTCCTTTAAGAGTTCGTTCAAAATCTCCAGTCTCATAATCCCACACCTGTTAAGTGAAGAGAAAATTGGTTGACAACAACTCCATCACTCCTTTCTTGTTTCACATTTGCACTCACAGGCCAGTCTGGCACCTTATTGAGTAATTAACCGAACAAGTAACAAAGGATAAGTATTTTAGAAATATTGTATCTCATGTATAAATGGGTCTCTTTTTCTACAGGGAAAACTAATGTTGCAATTATTAAAATCTATCTCTAGAACCACATTTATAAGGTTTCTATCACATAACCAACTGTAATAGTGATAAGGTATATAAAGTCACAAGACACAGTCTGCTCCCTGTCTCAGAGCAGGAATGACATGTAAATAAGGAAACTTAAGGGGAAGAAATAAGAGGAAAGAAAGAGAAAGAGATGGAAAGGAAAGGGAAAGAAAGGGAAAGGGGAAGGGGAAGGGAAGGAGCTTCAGGGGGCTATAGCAGGCATTTGTATGTAGAATATTTGAGGAACAATGGATGAATACTCGATCCTACTAGACCAGCAGAACTCAGACATCTAAAGGGCCAAGGAAAGATTTCAGAAGATGTAAACTGTTCATGAATAGCAAATTAACAAAAGCATATGTCATTCTGAGTTAAAAAATGAAATATGGCCGGGCGCAGTGGCTCACGCCTGTAATCCCAGCACTTTGGAAGGCCAAGGCGGGCGGACCACGAGGTCAGTTCGAGACTATCCTGGCTAACATGGTGAAACCCCGTCTCCACTAAAAAACACAAAAAATTAGCCGGGCACAGTGGCGGGCACCCGTACTCCCGTCTACTCGGGAGGCTGAGGCAGAATTGCTTGAACCTGGGAGGCGGAGGCTGCTGTGAGCCAAGATCATACCACTGCACTCCAGCCTGGGTAACAAGAGTGAAACTCCGCCTCAAAAAAAAAAAAAAAAAAATTCTTATTGCTGGCTAAATCACTATTATAGAAAACATTATAGTGAACATTTTTGAATATAAAAAAATTCTGTCCTCATTTTAGAATACTTAGGTCAGACAGTAATGGGGAGAAACAATTAGTGGGTCAAAAAGTATAAACTTTTAAAGCCTTCATATACCCTGTTAAATTGATATCCCGTAAGACTGTATCAAATGTAATGAGAATGACTACTTTATCAAAATCTTATCATCACTGGGAATTCTTATTTAATAGGTAAAATATCTTGACAATTTGACACACATATATATGTATGTGTGTCTCACTCTGTCGCCCAGGCTGGAGTGCAGTGGCACGATCTTGGCTCACTGCAAGCTCCGCCTCCCGGGTTCACGCCATTCTCCTGCCTCAGCCTCCCGAGTAGCTGGGACTACAGGAGCCTGCCATCACTCCCGGCTAATTTTTTGTATTTTTTAGTAGAGACGGGGTTTCACCGTGTTAGACAGGATGGTCTCGATCTCCTGACCTCGTGATCCACCCGCCTCGGCCTCCCAAAGTGCGGGGATTACAAGCATGAGCCACCGCGCCCAGTGCAATTTTTTTCTTTTTAAGACAGGGTCTCACTCTTCGCCCAGGCTGGAGTACACTGGCTCAATCATAGCTCACTGTAGCCTCCAACTCCCAGGCTCATGTGATCCTCCCACCTCAGCCTCCCAAGTAGCTAGGACTACAGGCGTGCACCACCACACCCGGCTAATTTTAAGTAGAGACGAGGTCTTGCTATGTTGCCCAGGCTGGTCTCTAACTCCTGAGCTCAAGCAGTCCTCCCACCTTGGCCTCCCAAAGTCCTAGGACTATAGGCATGAGCTACCACACCTGGCCCATAATTTCAGTGTTTATTTCTTCTGCTGTTAGTCGTAAGGCCAAACCGTCGTTACTATTTGGTTAGTTGTTACTACCTTTTTGAGACAGTCTTGCTCTGTCGCCCAGGCTGGAGTGCAGTGGAGCGATCTCGGCTCACTGCAACCTCTGTCTCCTGGGTTCAAGCGAATTTCCTGCCTCAGCCTTCCAAGTAGCTGGGACTACAGGCGCACGCTGCCATGCCCAGCTAATTTTTTTGTATTTTAGTAGAGATGGGGTTTCTCCGTGTTGCTCAGGCTGGTCTTGAACTCGTGAGCTCAGGCAATCCACCCGCCTCGGCCTCCCAAAGTGCTGGGATTACAGGTGTGAGCCACCGTGCCTGGCCGATTGGTTATACCTTTGTAAATGAAACTTAATATCTGTAACTTACTTTGAAATAACCCTTAGGATAGAGGCATCTATCTAAATCTACTTATATTGCAACTATCTTATCTTTCTGTAGGTGGTTTATACAACTGTCATTTTATGGTGTCTGGAACAAAGGCAACTTAAAAACAACTCTTTTCCTAATTAAAAAAGCACAACATTAAAAGGTAATAAATATGTTTACTGTGAAAAAAATTTTTTTAATGAAATACATAATTTATAAAATGAAAAGCTCGTATATTCCCATACTCCCGGAAAGCCAATTTTAAATACATCAAGGAAAGTCCAATTTAAATGAATCCTCTACTGAATTCTTTTGCAGTATAGATTCACCCTATCAATTACCAGTTTGGTCAACCAGTATTTCACACATAACCTCCGTTTAAAGGTAAGACACACACTTTTCATTCTCCAAGAACAAAAATTGTTCAAGCACAAGGTGATCTACTGACATCAACTCAGTCAGTGACACCCGACTTTCTCAAATTCACCATCAAACTTACCTGGCAGCATGCCTCTCAGGAACCACAATGACATTTTATTCCAATTCTGTCTTTTAAGATTTAGAACCAAATCACATGTTTCAGAGTACCTCCTGTCCCTCTTCATAGGCCCTCATTTTCAGGATCTTTTAATTTTCTTCACCCTATTAACTTTAAGTCTACTTTTTTTTTGAGACAGAGTGTGGCTCTGTCGTCCAGGCTGGAGTGCAGTGGTGCAATCTCGGCTCACTGCAAGCTCCGCCTCCTGGGTTCATGCCATTTTCCTGCTTCAGCCTCCCGTTAAGTCTGCTTTTAACAAAAAATTACCTTAATTGTAGCATCCTCTGAAGCAGAGACCATAACACTGAACACAGGATGGAAAATGACTCGAGTGACTGGACTCCTGTGACCACTCAATGCGTATTTTTCTGGCGGACGGGGAATCCATTCTTTTGGGTCTCGTTTCTGACCAAGAGGTCCACCTGACGTAAATTCTTCTTTTGCTTCATTTAGCTTTGATTCTAATTCCATAACCTTGAAAAAGAACATGTAGTTACGTACAGATAGATTTCAATAAAAATAGCATGGGACATTTTAAAAAACTGCCTTTATTTTGCAACTATGTATGTAGGATACTTGAAAAAATTTCAGTAATCTCCAAAGCATTTGTCAAATTCAAATGAAAACTATTTTATACAGCATCAAAATCTAAGTCATGTGAGGAAACTAAAAATTGAAAAAAATTCAGTACAATTGCCTTAACTCTTTAACACAAAGAAAAATTTCAATTTATATCTGGTGACAGAGTCCTCTACTAATTAGAGAAGGGCAGTGAATTTGTCTTGGTCCCTCTAAGGCTGCTACTCTTAGTAAGTTCTTTCCAAACCACATTATATATGATAATAATAATATTAATAAAAGCTAATATTTATTGAGCATCTACTATGTGCTAAGCACTTTTCTAAGAGCTTTATATGATGAACTCATAACAATGTTATTTACTTATTCTAACTTTGCCTATGAAGTATACATTTTAGGACTGGAATATTATTTGTTGTATTTACAGATAAAAATAAAAGCTCAGAGATAAAAACGACTTGTCTACGAGCACACTTCAGTGATCTTTTCCCAGCATCAATCACAATGGCTCCATGTATTCTTTCCTTCTAAGTGCACAAATGAGTTCTTTCAGTTTCAATTCCTCAAAGTCAGGACTATGCAGATTGAACCCAGTCAGCAACTCCAGATATGTGAATTACCATGTATCTGCAATAATATGCCTAGGTCATGCTTTTCATGAAGCACAAAAAATGTATTTTTATTTGCTTTTTAAAGATTAGATGCAATTATTAATTAATGCAGAAGAATGTTATTTTCAGAAAGTTTATATAACCAAATACAACTAATTTTAAAGAAAAAAGACTTAGTTACCTTCTTTTGTAATCTAATAACAGATGTCCATTTTTTTTCCAAAAGACCAGCATACTTTTTATCTAATTCTTCATTCTAGAGAAAATAAATTTAGAATCTTTTAAAAAATGGCTTAACTATGATCCTCAAGACAAAGATTATTCATCTTTAAGCCCAAACATTATTAAAAATCTGATTATAAAAAAAGGGAGTGGCTGGGCACGGTGGCTCACCTGTAATCCCAGCACTTTGGGAAGCTGAGGCGGGTGGATCACCTGAGGTCTGGAGTTTGAGACCAGCCTGGCCAACATGGCGAGACCCCGTCTCTACTTAAAATACAAAAATTAGCTGGGTGTGGTGGTGCGTGCCTGTAATCCCAGCTACTCGGAAGGCTGAAGTAGGAGAATCGCTTGAATCTGGGAGGCAGAGGTTGCAGTGAGCCGAGATCACGCCACTGCACTCCAGCCTGGGAGACAAAGTGAGACTCCATCTCAAAAATTAAAATAAAAAATAAAAAAAAAGGAGTGAAAATCAAGTTCAGTACCAAGTAGACCACAATAACAAATGACAAAATTGTGCATAACTGTTAACTACAGATACTTGAGTAAAAATCCACTCATTAACTATACTTTGAATTGTAAAAAGTAAAACATACCATATCTAATTCAGCTTCCTTTTTAAAAACTGAATATGCCTCTTCATAGCCATTTGAACGAAGATAATCTGCTATAGCTCGATTTCTGAAAGAAAACAAATTCAAATGACTCCTAAAAAAAAGACCTCGTTTCTATTCTGAAGAAATAGAATTTATTTAAAATCTCATTAACCCTGAAGATACTCTTTCAAGAGTATTCCCTTTCAAATCATACAAGTATTTCATTAAAAAGGGCACCCCCGCAAAGCCTCCAGAACTTTTAGCCCCCGTCATAGTACATCCAAAATATTATATTCTTAGTTTTAAGTTTTTCTTTTTTTTTTTTTTTTAACATCAGAAGAGAAACTACATACTGATAAGTTTCAAATGTGTTGCTTACCTCAAAGGCTGTAGGCACTCTATAGATCAAGCTATGGCTGTGTGACAGCAATCATCAATTTTGCTAACATTTAAATTTAGTCTTTCTTTACCACTTGTTATACACTCAAGGTCTGACAGCTGGAATTTAGTTTTGCAGAGAAAAGTTTTGAGAAAACTAAAGTATTTTCATATTAGAAATAACTTTGAACCATTGGAGTGGGTGAAAAAAAGCAATCATACACTATTAACTTAGTGTACTGTCATAGAATGAGACATTCATTTAGAATTAGAACTTGAAGGTTAGAGAAGTTGAATTAGCCTTTTCATGTTTGCCTTCTACAGTTTGAGTACCCGTTATACAAAATGCTTGGAACCAAAAATGTTTTGGGCTTTATAGACAGAGAGAGAGAGAGAGAGAAAGAGAGAGAGAGATATATACACAGATATAGATATAGATATATATCACGAAGTCAGGAGTTGGAGACCAGCCTGGCCAACATGGTGAAACCCTGTCTCTACTAAAAATACAAAAATTAGCTGGCGTGGTGGCACGCCCCTGTAATCCCAGCTACTCGGGAGGCCAAGGCAGAAGAATTGCTTGAACTCAGGAGGCGGAGATTGCAGTGAGCTGAGATCGCGTCACTGCACTCTAGCCTGGGCAACAGAGCAAGATTACTTCTAAAAAAAAAAAAAAAAAAGGCCAGGCGTGGTGGCACATGCCTGTAATCCCACCTACTTGGGAAGCTGAGGCAGGAGAATCACTTGAACCTGGGAGGCGGAGGTTGTGGTGAGGCCAGTTCACGCCACTGCACTCCAGCCTAGGCAACAACAGCAAAACTACGTCTCAAAATACAAAACAAAACAAAACACTCTCCAGTAGTATTGTACAACTGGTGGGATTACTGGCTTTAATTCAATGGTATGTTTAAAACAAATCAGCAATGAAAGATAACAGGGAATTACCAGCAAAAACTTTATGTTCCAGGTAATTAAGAGCATGCCAAAAATCAACGTATAATAATTACAGGGTTAAGCCAGTGCAGTGGCTCACGTCTGTAATCCCAGCACTTTGGGAGGCCGAGGCGGGCAGATCAACAAGGTCTGAAGTTCAAGACCAGAGGCCAGGAGCGGTGGCTCACACCTGTAATCCCAGCACTTTGGGAGGCCGAGGTGGGCGCATCACGAGGTTGGGAGTTCGAGACCAGCCTGGCCAACATGGTGAAACTCCGTCTCTACTAAAAATACAAAAATTAGCCAGGTGTGGTGGTGTGCGCCTGTAGTCCCAGCTACTTGGAAGACTGAGGCAGAACTGCTTGAACCCGGGAGGCAAAGGTTGCAGTGAGCTGAGACTGCGCCACTGCACTCCAGCCTGGGAAAGAGTGAAACTATGTCTCAAAAAGAAAAAATCCAGAGAATTTTAGCACTACCACCTTTGATGCCCTGCCTCTCAATATTTAAGCCAACAATCTGATGCAGTTAACGTAGAACCTTTAACTTCAGCAAGGTGTACCACCATTACCAAAAATAAGAAGTAAAGACTGAAGAACCTCAGCAGGTGGCAGTGGCTCACACCTGTAATCCCAACACTTTGGGAGGCTGAGGCGGAAGAATGGCTTGAGCCTGGCAGGTTGAGGTTGCAGCAAGCTGTGAGTGAGCCCCTGCATTCCAGCCTGCCTATCAGAGCAAGACTCTCTCTCAAAAAAACAACAAACAAAACAAAACAAAAACCCACAAAATTCTTGGTTCTAACAGCCTAAAGGGTGCTTCTAGGGCTTGCTACTAATTTCAGTTGTTGACCTAGAGTTGATTTTTGTCAGCTTTATTTTATTTTACTCCACCACTGCTGGAGTGCAGTGGTGCGATCTCTGCTCACTACAAGCTCCGCCTCCTGGGTTCACACCATTCTCCTGCCTCAGCCTCCGCAGTGGGTGGGACTACAGGCACCCGCTACCACGCTCGGCTCTTTCTTTCTTTATTTAGAGACAGAGTTTCGCTCTTATTGCCCAGGCTGGGGTGCAATGGCGTGATCTCAGCTCACCACAACCTCTGTCTCCCAGGTTCAAGCGATTCTCCTGCCTCAGCCTCCAGAGTAGCTGGGATTACAGGCATGCGCCACCATGCCCAGCTAATTTTGTATTTTTAGTAGAGACAGGGTTCCTCCATGTTGGTCAGGCTGGTCTTCTCAAACTCCTGACCTCAGGTGATCCGCCCACCTTGGCCTCCCAAAGTGCTGGGATTACACGCGTTAGCCACTGTACCTGGCCTCATCAGCTTTATTAAGGATGGAATCTTCGCCTCTTTGAAACCAGTCACTAGAATTAAAGAGAAATTCACACAGAAGTAAAATGGAATAGACCAAAACCAGTAATACTATAAAGAATCAGAGAAGGCTGGGCGCAGTGGCCTACGCATGTAATTCCAGCACTTTGGGAGGCCCAGGAGGGCAGATCACTTGAGGACAGGAGTTCAAGAGCAGCCTGGCCAACATGGTGAAACCCCATCTCTACTAAAAATACAAAAAATTAGCCGGGTGTGGTGGCAGGAGCCTGTAATCCCAGCTACTTGGGAGGCTGAGGCAGGAGAATTGCTTGAATCTGGGAGGCAAAGGTTTCAGGGAGCCAAGATTGCATCATTGCACTTCAGCCTGGACGACAGAGTGAAACTCTGTCACACACACACACACACACACACAAAAAGGTTAGAAAAAGAAAAACAGTTATGAAAAATAAAAAAGAAAATGGTTAAAATCAAAACTGAGATGAAGGACTTTTATCCATGAGCAAACAGATTCTAGCTAGACAGCCTAGGCTTAAATATCAAACTATTACAAACATACTGAATGAAATTATTTTCTAAACTATTACAAATTTATGAAAATGCCAGGATTTGATTTTAAGCACTTTAGCTGACTTCCGACATTCATTTGTTTTTATCCCCTAGGGTAATTTCTGCAGCTGTAATACTAGTCATAACACCTCATCAATACCACCCATAATAATCTTTTTTTTTTTTTCTTTTTGAGATGGAGTCTCCTCCAGGATGGAGTGCAATGGTGCAACCTTGGCTCACTGCAATCTCCGCCTCCTGGGTTCAAGCGATTCTCCTGCCTCAGCCTCCTGAGTAGCTGGGATTATAGGCACCCACCACCATGCCCAGCTAATTTTTTGTATTTTTTGTAGAGATGGGGTTTCATCACATCAGCCTCCCAGAGTGCTGGGATTACAGACATGAGCGACCATGCCTGGCCAATAACAGTGTTTTACAAACTGTATACTCTAGTATTCTAAGAATGAAAAAGTTCTAAGAGTTCTGTAACCATTTTAATTTCATTGCTCATATGAAGAAAAAACAAGGTTAAGCCAAAGGCTGACGAACTGAGATGTTTTCTTACTAGACCCATTTAAAGAGATACACTAATAGCCAGGACAATCCTAAGCAAAAAGAACGAAGCTGGAGGCATCGCACACACTACCTGACTTCAAACTATACTACAAGGCTACAGTAACCAAAATAGCATGCTACTGGTACCAAAACAGACACACAGACCAAGGGAACAGAACAGAGACCTCAGAAATAACACCACATATCTACAAACATCTGATCTTCAACAAACCTGACAAAAACAAGCAATGGGGAAAGGATTCCTTAATTAACAAATGGTGCTCAGAAAACTGGTTAGCCATATGCAGAAAACTGAAACTGGACCCCTTCCTTACACCTTATACAAAAATTAAGTTAAGATGGATTAAAGACTTACATGTAAAACCCAAAACCATAAAAATCCTAGAAGAAAACCTAGGCAATACCATTCAGGACACAGGCATGGGCAAAGATTTCTTGATGAAAATGCCAAAAGCAACTGCATCA
Source organism: Pongo pygmaeus (assembly GCF_028885625.2). Classification (NCBI taxonomy): domain Eukaryota; kingdom Metazoa; phylum Chordata; class Mammalia; order Primates; family Hominidae; genus Pongo; species Pongo pygmaeus. The sequence goes on along the minus strand of NC_072392.2, from coordinate 2,462,518 downwards.
AAAGCTAAAATTGACAAGTGGGATCTAATTAAACTCAAGAGTTTCTGCACAGCAAAATAAACTATCATCAGAGTGAACATGCAACCTACAGAACGGGAAAAAAAACCATCAAAAAGTGGGCAAAGGATATGAACAGACACTTCTCAAAAGAAGACATTTATGTGGCCAACAAACATATGAAAAAAAGCTCAACATCACTGATCATTAGAGAAATGCAAATCAAAACCACAATGAGATACCATCTCACACCAGTCAGAATGGCGATTATTATAAAGTCAAGAAACGAAAGATGCTGGCAAGGCTGTGGAGAAATAGGAATGCTTTTACACGATTGGTGGGAATATAAATTAGTTCAACCATCATGGAAGATAGTGTGGTGATTCCTCAAGGATCTAGAAGCAGAAATACCATTTGACCCAGCAATCCCATTACTGGGTATATACCCAAAGGAATATAAATCATTTTGCTATAAAGACACATGCGCACATATGTTTACTGCAGCACTATTTACAACAGCGAAGACATGGAACCAACCCAAATGCCTATCAATGACAGACTGGATAAAGAAAATATGGTACATGTACACCATGGAATACTATGCAGCCATAAAAAAGGAATGAGATCATGTCCTTTGTGGCGACATGGATGAAGCTAGAAGCCATCATCCTCAGCAAACTAACACAGGAACAGAAAACCAAGCACCGCATGCTGTCACGCTTAACTGGGAGTTGAACAATGAGAACACATGGACCACAGGGCGGGGAACAACACACGCCCGGGCCTGTTGGTGGGGGTGGGGGTCGAGGGGAGGGAGAGCATCAGGACAAATAGCTAATGCATGTGGAGCTTAAAACCTAGGTGATGGCTTGATAGGTGCAGCAAACCACCATGGCACACGTTTACCTACGTAACAAACCTGCACATTCTGCACATGTATCCCAGAACTTAAAGTAAAATAAAAATTAAAAAAAAAAATACACTGAAAAGGCTAAGCTTGCATATTCAGGGCAGCAATGGAGATAACATGCATTACTCTAAAAGGTCCAGGGGCCCAACAAATCTGAGATGTCTGCAGGGCTGTTGAAGGCTCTGTGAAGGTAACACAGAAGACCAGGCAGTATCAAGCATGACACCACCAGGAGCACACCTGGAGTCATCTTTAGTACCCTCCTCCAAAAGACACCTCTCACACCACCCCAGGCTATACCGTTTTAGATAACAAGATGCAACTATACAGTCTTGGGAGAGAATGGGAATAAAATTTATTTCCAGGGCACAGATATACAGGGGATCATTCCCTAAGCTACAGCCACAGGATATCATCAACTCTCAAACAGGTAACAAGCCTTCCTAATTTTTTTTGAAACGGAGTCTCACTCTGTCACCCAGGCTGGAGTGCAGTGGCATGATCTCGGCTCACTGCAGCCTCTGTTTCCTGAGTTCAAGTGATTCTCGTGTCTCAGCCTCTTGAGTAGCTGGGATTACAGGCGAGCACCACCATGCCCAGCTAATTTTTTTTTTTGTATTTTTAGTGGATACAGGGTTTCACCGTGTTGGCTAGGCTGGTCTCGAACTCCTGGCCTCATGTGATCTGACTGCCTTGGCCTCCCAAAGTGCTGGGATTACAGTCATCAGCCACCACGCCCAGCCAAGGCTTCCTTTTTTTTTTCTTTTTTTTTTTTTTCTTTTGGCGAGGCAGTCTCACTCTGTCGCCAGGCTGGAATGCAGTGGCACAATCTCAGCTCACCACAACCTCACGATTCTCCTGGCTCAGCCTCCCGAGTAGCTGGGACTACAGGCGTGTGCCACCACGCCCAGCTAATTTTTGCATTTTTAGCAAAGATGGGGTTTCATCATATTGGCAAGGATGGTCTCGATCTCTTGACCTCATGATCCGCCCGCCTTGGCCTCCCAAAGTGCTGGGATAACAGGCGTGGGCCACTGTGCCCGGTCTTTTTTTTTTTTTGAAACGGAGTCTTATTCTGTCATCCAGGCTGCAGTGTGGCAATCTCAGCTCACTGCAACCTCCCCCTCCTGGGTTCAAGCAATTCTCCTGCCTCAGCCTCCTGAGAAGCTGAGACTGCAGGCACGTGCCACCGGGCCCAGCTAATTTTTGTATTTTTAGTAGAGATGGGGTTTTGCCATGTTGGCCAGGGTGGTCTCGAATTCATGATCTCAGGTGATTCGCCCACCTTGGCCCAAAGTGCTGGGATTACAGGTGTGAGCCACTGTGTCCAGCCAAGACTTCCTAAATTTTTATGCTACAATACCCTACTGAGTCTTCAGGGAAAGGGCAGCACAGATGTGATGAGTTCCTGGCCATAGGTCTTATACCTCTCCAACCTCACGTACCCTAAGAAATCTGTCTGACAAATTGATTGCCATTACCATCCTTCACCATCACACTCTAAGATAACTACTTCCAAAAGGTAGTTCAGGATTTCACTACTACCAGTCTTAGGACAAGTACAAGTTCAGCAAGAGGTTATAATGAGACCTTATCCATGGCAGAGACAAAGTGAAGAAGAATGATATTCAGGCAACTCAGGGTGAGTGGACCTTTATCTTCCCCATCAAGCAAAAAGAACCCTGTATCTAGTATACTAACCTGCTCGGTCCCATTTCTTTTCATCAGACGACTGGGTCTCAGGTGACATCCTGATATACCCTCCAGCCCACAGCAGCAACAAAAGCCAAAAATGATCTACCAATTAAGTACATCACACTGCACTTTTTAAAAAGCAAAAACCAAATAAATAAACAAAAAATATGCGTTACTGTTCATTCTCGTATTTGGATTAAATTTCTTGAGTAATAGAAACACAAAACAGAGGGCAGTCACTAAACAGTTGTTTTCAGCCTCCACCCTTATTTATCTGTTTCCCTCTTTACCCTTTTAACCTGTTAAGAAAAATAACTTTACTGAAAACTAAAATACTTAAAGGTCTAAGAGACAAAGGGGGTTGGGGGAGAGGGAGAGAGAATGTCACACTAACCCAGCTGAACTCCTAATTACGTTGTTTTAAAGTTACTCTATTATTGATTGACACTTAGAAAAAAACTGCATGGCCTGCTACAGGCCAGAGGTCAGCTACGTTTCCAGAGACGGGGAGATTTTGCCTTAGTTGTTCAGCATAATTTACAACTGTGAGATCCACTCAGGATATATTCCTGTAAAAATATTTTGCATTATTTCAAAAACTCATAAGGCAAAGTCAGGTTGTACAATAGGAAAGATAGCCGATACAACTGTCATGTATTGAATAGTTTGAAACATTTATATTTTTAAAATGTAAAGCAAAATTTCACTATAAAACATGTAAAGAAAAAAGGAAAGAGGAAGAAGGGATGAGTGCTTGTTATTTCCAGTTTTATACCAAGAAATATAAAAGAAGGTTAAGTTATATATGGTCCCTTGCCTCCTAGGATCTTGTAAACCTATCTGAGGAGCAAAATAAAAGCTACTGAAGTCTATGAAATTTAATTCAAAGATGAGAGAAATGAGACTGAATGGAAGAATCTTTTTATAAAGGCAAGATGTGAGGACTTAAAGGAAATAGTAAGTATTACCTAGGCAGGGAGCTGAGCTGGACCAAGTGAATCAGAATGGTACATTATGGAGATCTCAATGTTTATCTAAAAACATCTATCAAATTCAACATTCTTGGCCAGGCGTGGTAGCTCATGTCTGTAATCCCACGACTTTGGGAGACTGAGGCGGGTGAATCACTTGAGGTCAGGAGTTTGAAACCAGCCTGGCCAACACGGTGAAACCTCAGCTCTGCTAAAAATGCAAAATTAGCCGGGCACGGCGTTGGACATCTGTAATCCCAGCTACTTGGGAGGTTAAGGCAGGAGAATCACTTGAACCTGGGAGGTGGAGTATTGCAGTGAGCCAAGATGGCACCACTGCATTACAGCCTGGGTGACACAGTGAGACTCTTGTCTCAAAAAACAGAAACAAATTCAACATTCTTGATTTTTAAACATTCCTTATTAACGGAAAGGTCTTCATTAAGAATGTTCATTAACATCAGGAAAAAAGAAATCTCTCAAACCTTCAACCAATAAATCTAATAGTTAATGGCAGAACACTGGAAACACTTGTGTCAAAGAACAAGGCAAAGATGCTATAATCATTCCTATTACTTAAAACCGCTCTAAGGAGTCTGAGTCAGGAGAATGGCGTGAACCCGGGAGGCGGAGCTTGCAGTGGGCCCAGGTTGTGCCACTGCACTCCAGCCTGGGCTACAGAGCGAGACTCTGTCTCAAAAAAAAAACTGCTCTAAATCAGGTGGCATTAAAATAATGAGAGAAATGGCTAGAAAGAGAGACTATGTAGGACATTCAAGGCAAGAAAAAGCAATTTAATGAAAACAGTAATTTTAAAAGACCTATTTATCAGAAGTGTCAGAAGTATACAGGCAGATTACATGAAACAGCAAACTAAACAAAGGAAGACCACTGTATAGTAAGTCAAGCCCTAAAAAACAATAAGATCCCTTAAAATCAGGTCATATTCATAATAAGCATCCCCAGAATTATCTGATTAAATATAGCTTCCAATTGTTGATGGAGCAGTTTTTACTCTGCACTGAAGAGCAGGATATTCAATTATCTACCATACTGCTAATAATGGATTTATATTTTTAGAATTAGGATAGGTCAAGTCATAGTATATGGCTGTCATTCATTGCCACCTGATGAATCATTTACTTGTCCCGGGCCCCTTTCCTCACTCTTTGAAAAAAAAAAAGAGAGATGAGGTCTTGCTCTGTTGCCCAAGCTGGAGTGCTGTGGCACAATCATGGCTCACTGCATCCTCAAGCTCCTGGGCTCAATGGATCCTCCTGCTTCAGCCTCCTGAGTAGCTGGAACTACAGGCACATGCCACCATGATTGGTTAATTTTTTTTTTCTTTAAGTAGAGATAGGGTCTCAGTATGTTGTCTAGACTGGTCCTTTTTTCCCTTTTAAATACCTAATAGCGGCCGGGCGCAGTGGCTCACGCCTGTAATCCCAGCACTTTGGGAGGCTGAGGTGGGCAGATCACGAGGTTAGGAGTTCGAGACCAGCCTGGCCAACATAGTGAAACCCCGTCTCTACTAAAAATACAAAAAAAAATTAGCCAGGCGTGGTGGCAGACGTCTGTAGTCTCAGTCACTTGGGAGGCTGAAGCAGGAGAATCACTTGAACCCGGGGGCGGAGGTTGCAGTGAGCCGAGATCGTGCCACTGCACTCCAGCCTGGGTGACAGAAAGAGACTCAGTCTCAAAACAAACAAACAAACAAACAAAACAAAACCAAAACCACCTAATTGCATCCCATCCTTCAGCTGACCTCCAACTCCACACAGAAAATAGAAGCTACTCAGCATGTAACTTTCTCAATGTAGTTTCCTGTATTTGTGGCACTGCTTTCCTCTTCTATTTTTTTTTTTTTTCACATCAGTCGGGTAATGTGACATCATAACAAGGCTGGAGGGAGGCACATCTTACACGTGTGTAAACACCCTATCATCACACTTAGTAACTACAAAAGAATCTGCCTTCCTCTTCTATGATGTGTTTTTTTTTTAATCTTTTTTGAGACAGGGTCTTGCCATGTCACCTAGGCTGGAGAGCTGTGGCGCAATCTCAGCTTACTGCAACCTCTGCCTCCAGAGTAGCTGGGATTACCAGGCAAGTGCCACCACACCCAGCTAATTTTTACATTTTTAGTGGAGACGTGTTTTCTCCATGTTGGTCAGGCTGATCTTGAACTCCTGACTTCAGGTGATCCACCTGCTTCGGCCTCCCAAGGTGCTGGGATTACAGAAGTGAGCCACTGTGCCTGGCCTACGATGTGTCTTCTCTTTCTAATACAATTATATAGAATACCCTCCATCTTTCAGTGAAATGCAATGTGATGTGGTATGTAAAAGGGCTTTGTATGAATTCTCCAGAAAGTCAACAATTTTGACCTTGATCACATCTTGATCATCTTTATAGATGCCTACATTTCACTCTTATAAAAAAAGTTAACACACACACACACACACACACACACACACACACATATATATATAATTTTTTTTTTTAATGATCAGCAATTTCATTCTGGAAATCAAAAATTTCCAAAGAATAAAAAGATCTAACACAGGCTGGGCATGGTGACTCACACCTGCAATCCCAGCACTTTGAAAGGCCAAGGCGGGAGGACTGTTTGAGCCCCAGAGTTATGAGCTATGATCATGCCATTGCACTACTCCAGCCTGAACCCTGTCTCTTTAAAAAAAAGAAAAAAAAAAGCCAGGCAGGGTGGCTCACACCTGTAATTCCAGCACTTTGAGAGGCTGAGGCAGGCAGACTGCTTGAGCCCAGGAGTTCAAGACCAGCCTGGGCAACATGGCAAAAATCTGTCTCTATAAAAAACAGAAAAATTAGCTAGGCATGGTGGCACATACCTTAGTCCCAACAACTTGGGAGGCTGAGGTGAGAGGATGGTTTGAGCCCGGGAGGCGGAGGCTGCAGTGAACTGAGATTGAGCCACTGCACTCCAGCCTGGGTAACAGAGCCAGACACTATCTCAAAAAACAAACAAAAACTAACACAAACTGAGAATATTTTAATCCTCCTCTGAAGACTCAGAGGGCCTTTTTAATTTTTTACCTTAAGGCAATAATTAGAAACAATAGTCACTGCATAGAAAGTGAAAATATAGGCAATATGATTATAGATTCCATCATTATCAAACTTTTAAAGTTGAAAAGACAGGCCGAGTGGAGTGGCTCATGCCTGTAATCCCAACACTTTGAGAGGCTGAGGCGGGCGATCACCTGAGGTCAGGAGTGCGAGACCAGCCTGGCCAACATGGTGAAATTAAAAATAAAAAAATTAGCTGGGAGTGATGGTACGTGCCTGTAATCCCAGCTATTCAGGAGGTTGAGGCAGGAGAATCGCTTGAACCTGGGAGACAGGGGTTGCAGTGAGCCAAGACAGCGCCATTGTACTTCAGCCTAGGCAATAAGAGCAAAACTGTCTTTAAAAAAAAAAAAAAAAAAAAGAAAGAAAAAGGTTTAAAAGACAACAGGGACCTCAACATGTAAGCTGGATAGAAGCAGCATATTAAATAGTTTATATTTAAATGTATAGTGACTGGCTGGGCATGATGGCTCACGCCTGTAATCCCAGCACTTTTGGAGGCCGAGGCGGGTGGATCACGAGGTCAGGAGATTGAGACCATCCTGGCTAACACGGTGAAACCTGTTTCTACTAAAAATAGAAAAAATTAACCGGGCATGGTGGCACGCGCCTGTAATTCCAGCTACTTGGGAGGCTGAGGCAGGAGAATCACGTGAACCCAGGAGGTGGAGGTTGCAGCAAGCTGAGATTGCGCCACTGTACTCCAGCCTGGGCAACGGAGCGAGACTCGGTTTAAAAAATAATAATAATAATAAATTTAAAAAATAAAAATAAAAAATATATAGTTACTTTGACAATCAATGAAAATATATAGCTGTTTTTATAAACATAAACATGTGAAATTTAGATTATAGTTATAGTCTTATTTCAACCTTACTATCCAATTCATTCATGTACTTTGTTTTTGTTGCCCTATATTAACAAAATTCAAATTCACACAGGTAAACAGTGCAAACAGTACCTGGATTTAAACAGCTCAACCTGCAGTCTCAGAGTATTCTTCAATTAAACTGAGCCAGAAGATTTAAAAAGAAGTGGAAAATACCAGTTTGAAAGCTGAGTCACTAATAAGATCTAAAAATTACTTTCATGCCTTATTATAGATCACAAAGTCAGGCAAAAAGTACCCAAATCTTTTTTTTTTTTTTTTAATATTTTTAAGTTCTAGGGTACATGTGCACAACGTGCAGGTTTGTTACATATGTATACATGTGCCATGTTGGTGTGCTGCACCCATTAACTTGTCATTTACATTAGGTATATCTCCTAATGCTATCCCTCCCCTCTCCCCTCACCCTCACGACAGGCCCTGGTGTGTGATGTTCCCCTTCCTGTGTCCAAGTGTTCTCATTGTTCAATTCCCACCTATGAGTGAGAACATGTGGTGTTTGGTTTTTTGTCCTTGTGATAGTTTGCTGAGAATGATGGTTTCCAGCTTCATCCATGTCCCCACAAAGGGCATGAACTCATCCTTTTTTATGGCTGCATAGTATTCCATGGTGTGTATGTGCCACATTTTCTTAATCTAGTCTATCATTGTTGGACATTTGGGTTGGTTCCAAGTCTTTGCTATTGTGAATAGTGCCACAATAAACATACGAGCGCATGTGTCTTTACAGCAGCATGATTTATATCCTGTGGGTATATATACCCAGTAATGGGATGGCTGGGTCAAATGGTATTTCTAGTTCTAGATCCTTGAGGAATTGCCACACTGTCTTCCACAATGGTTGAACTAGTTTACAGTCCCACCAACAGTGTAAAAGTGTTCCTATCTCTCCAAATCCTCTCCAGCATCTGTTGTTTCCTGACAAAAGTACCCAAATCTTAAACTAAGCCCTAGAACTATTTGGCATCTAACGCCACTACATGAACATGTGCAGCTATAGCATATTCCCATGTACAATGTGAAGTGCGCGGGCAGGTGCAGACCTTCAGTGTATTTCACACAGGCCAGGGAAAAACCACTATCCAATCAATGCCAAATATATATGATGTTCAAACAGATTCACGGGAGAAACCTGAATACCTCAACTAACTGCAGAGGTCAGTTTTTTAAAGCAAGAAAGTAAACAACAACAACAAAACACGCTTAAAAATATATTACAGTCATGAAAAGACATGGAGAAATGTTTTTGGTTTTTGTTTTGTTTTGTTTGAGACAGAGTCTCGCTCTGCCGCCCAGGCTGGAGTGCAGTGGCGCAATCTTGGCTCACTGCAAGCTCCGCCTCCCGGTTCACGACATTCTCCTGCCTCAGCCTTCCGAGTAGCTGGGACTACAGGCACCCACCGCCACACCCGGCTAATTTTTTTTTGTATTTTTAGTAGAGACAGGGTTTCACCGTGTTAGCCAGGACGGTCTTGATCTCCTAACCTAGTGATTCGCCCGCCTTGGCCTCCCAAAGTGTTGGGATTACAGGCGTGAGCCACCGCGTCCGGCCTAGAAATGTTAAGTACATATTGCTAAGTCAAAGCAGCCAATCTGAAAAGGATACAAGCTATATAATTGTAATTTTCTGGAAAAGACAAAACTATGGTAACAGTAAAAATATGAGGGGTTTAGAGAGGCAGGGAAGGATGAATAGGTGGAGGCTGAGATTTTTAGGGCAGTGAATTTATTCTGTATGATTGATGGATATATAACATTAGGCATTTGTCAAAACCAACAGAATATACAACAAAAAGAGTAAACCCTAATGTCAACTATGGACTTTAGTTAGTAATAATGTGTCAATGTTGGCTTATCAATTATAATAAATATACCACATAAATGTGAGATGTTAACAGTAGGGGAAACTGGGGAAAGGCAAAAAGGCATATGGCACCCTCTACCAAGTCACTCACTCCATTCCCAAATCAAAATTACTATGGAAAACACTTGAGGCTTTTTGGAAAAATAATTTAGAGAAGCAAGGAGGTTTACAAAACAAAAAATTTAGGAGAATTTATTACCTCATATTGAAATGTATTTTTCTTTTTTTTTTTTTTGAGATGGAGTCTCACTCTGTTACCCAGGTTGGAGTGCAGTGGTGCGAGCTCGGCTCACTGCAGCCTCTACCTCCCAGGCTCCAGAGGTTCTCCTGCCTCAGCCTCCCAAAGTAGCTGAGATTCCAGGCAGGCGCCACCATGCCCAGCTAATTTTTTTTTTTTTTTTTTTAGTAGAGACAGGGTTTCGCCATGTTGGCCAGGCTGGTCTTGAACCCCTGACCTCAGGTGTTCCGCCTGCCTCAGTCTCCCAAAGTGCTAGGATTACATGCGTGAGCCACCGCACCTGGCCAAAATGTATTATTAATATAAAGCTACTATAATCAAAAGAATGTTCTTCTGGCTCCTGAAAGCACAGCAAGTCCAAAAACCAATGCAAGGTTTTATAAGAAGGTGTTTTCAGATCAATAAGGAAAGGACTATTCAATAAATGTTTCAGCATGTGGAAAATGACTCAGAGAAAAAGCACTTCGATCTCTTTCTTGTATAATCAACAAACATAAATTCCAGATGGCTTAGACATTACTATAAAAAGAAATGAACACAAAAAGGCCTTAAGAAAGTAAAAGTGAATACTTATGTAGTCATGATTAGCGAAGGTCTTCCCAAACATGAATCTAAAGGTAGTATCAAGGAAAAGACAGTTTTCACTTTGTGACACTTCTTTGCAACATATGACCATGGGTGACTCAGTACACTAAAGTCCTCTTAGGAATCGACAAGAAAAATGTAAACACTACAACAGAAAACAAAACAAAACAAAAATGTAGCAACACCCCGAACAGGCAATTCACAGAGTAAGAGAATGGCATTATACACACACACACACACGTTTTGAACTCACAATAATTTTAAAGAAAATATTTCTATAAATTGTGGGATTACTTTTATATACCCACATAAAATTTGATTTTTTCAATTAACTTCCTGCTTTTTTTTTTTTTTTTTTTGAGACAGAGTCTTGCTCCGTCACCCAGGCTGGAGTGCAGTGGCACAAGACCTCCCAGGATCCTCCCACTGAGGCCTCCCAGGTAGGTCCCAAGACTGCGCCAACATCCCTGTTTTTTTTTTTTTTTTTTAGATGGAGTCTCGCTCTGTCGCCCAGGCTGGAGTGCAGTGGTGCCATCTCGGCTCACTGCAACCTCCAGCTCCCGGGTTCAAGTGATTCTCCTGTCTCAGCCTCCTGAGTAGCTGGGATTACAGGTGCACACCACCACGTCTGGCTAATGTTTGTATTTTCAGTAGAGACGGGGTTTTGCCATGTTGTCCAAGCTGGTCTTGAACTCCTGACCTCAAGTGATCCACCCGCCACGGCCTCCCAAAGTGTTGGGATTACAGGCGTCAGCCACTGCACCTGGCTGCCAGACTATTTTTTAAATCAATTTTTTGTAAAGATAAAATCTTGCACCTACATTGCCCAGGCCGATCTCAAACTCCTTGGCCTCCCAAAGCGCAGGGATTCCAGGCCTAAGCCACAGTGCCTGGCCTGTTTTGAGGCCTTTCTTCACACAGAAGTTTTCTATTTTGATAATAGTCAAACTTACCACTCTTCCTATTGTTTCTACATTTTATACCTTGAGGAAGTCCACCTCTACCCAAAGGGTATATTTTCTCTACCACTTTATACTGTTATTCTGTATGTGTTCAACATTAAGGCTTTTAATACCTTTATCCCATGCTAAATTTCATAAATGGGCATGTCTTTGAACTTTGTTCCCCTAACCTATTTGCCTATTCCACATTTTATAATAATATTTGTATATCTGATAGATTCAGGTGCTTTCCCATTTATCATTTAAAATATTTTATTTATTTTTCTCTTCCAAATGATTTTTAAGATCAAGCTGGTCAAGTTAATGAGAAATTTAGTTTGAATTTTGATTGGGATTGCATTTAATTTTATTATTTTAAGAGTTGTGATATCTGTCCAATACTGACTTTTTCATCCAGAAACAAGGAAAAAAATCTTTTCTACTATATTATCCAACAACAAGAACAGTTTATTATTTATTTATTTTGAGACGGAGTCTTACTGTTGCCCAGGCTGGAGTGCAGTGGCATGACATCCGCTCACTGCAACCTCCCTGCCTCCCAGGTTCAAGCGATCCTCCTGCCTCAGCCTCCCAAGTATGTGGGACTACAGGCACGCACCACCACGCCTGGCTAATTTTTGTATTTTTAGTAGAGATGGGGTTTCATCATATTGGCCAGGCTGGTCTTGAACTCCTCATCTTAGGTGATTCACCCGCCTCGGCCTTCCAAAGTGCTGGGATTAAAGGTGTGAGCCACTGCGCCTGGCCAGGAACAGTTTATTTTTGTATGCCATCTTGTTTCAGGTTACCATACTAAACCCATTTTATTTATTTATTTTTTTTGAGACAGTCTTGCTTTGTTGCCCAGGCTGGAGTGCAGTGGCATGATCTCGCCTCACTGCAAACTCTGCCTCCCAGTTTCAAGCAATTCTCCTGCCTCAGTCTTGACATCCCAAAGTGCTCGGGTTACAGGTGTGAGCCACCCCCACCTGGCCCTGAAACCATTAATTCTAATTGTTGATTCCCTTAGGTTGGCTCTGTAGATGCTGTCACCTATAAATGTTTGGCTGCTTCTTTTCCAATATTTCTAATTCTTTTTGTTGCCTTACTACATGAGCTGGAATCTCAAATATATACTTAAATAGATGCAGAGATACAGGAACTCTTAGTTTCTTGCTGACTTTAATGGGAATGCACCTAGTATTTATATTTTAATGTATGTTGTAAATTTCTGGTAGGTAGCCATAATCAAGTTAAGAAAATATCCTGTTATTTTCCTACAGGATTTTTTTTTTTTTTTTTAAACAATCAGGAATGGGTATTAAAAATACACCATTTTCTATATTTTGGGTTAATCATATGGTGTTTCACTTTTTTTTTTTTGAGACAGAGTCTCACTCTGTTGCCCAGCATGGAGTGCAATGGCACGATCTCAGGTCACTGCAACCTCTGCCCCCTGGGCTCATGAGAGTCTCCCACCTCAGCCTCTCAAGTAGCTGGGGCTACAGGTGTGAGCCACCACACCCGGCTAATTTTTTGTATTTTTAGTAGGGATGGGGTTTCACCATGTTGGCCAGGCTGGTCTTGAACTCCTGACCTCGTGATCCACCCGCTTTGGCTTCCCAAAGTGCTGGGATTACAGGTGTGAGCCACCATGCCCGGCCATAAATTTCTTAATGTTGAACTAACCTTGTAATCATGGGAAAAATTATACTTGGTGATAGGGTTTGGCTGTGTCCCCACCCAAACCTCATCTTGAATTGTAGGTCCCACAATCCCCACGTGTGGTGGGAGGGACCCGGTGGGAGGTAACTGAATCATGGGGGTGGTTTCCCCCATGCTATTCTCATGATAGTAAGCTCTCATGAGATCTGATGGCTTAATAAGGGGCTTCCCCCTTCACTCGTCTCTCATTCTTCTCCTTTCTGCCACTATGTGAAGGACGACATGTTTGCTTCCCCTTCTGTCATTATTTTAACTTTCCTGAGGCCTCCCAGCCATGTTGAACTGTGAGTCAAACCTCTTTCCTTTATTTATTTTGAGACGGAGTCTCGCTCTGTCGTCCAGGCTGGAGTGCAGCCGCATGATCTCGGCTCACTGCAAACTCTGCCTCCTGGGTTCACCCCATTCTCCTGCCTCAGCCTCCCGAGTAGCTGGAACTACAGGCGCCCGCCACCACGCTCGGCTAATTTTTTCTATTTTTAGTAGAGACGGAGTTTCACTGTGTTAGCCAGGATGGTCTCAATCTCCTGACCCCGTGGATCCACCCACCTCAGCCTCCCAAAGTGCTGGGATTACAGGCGTGAGCCACTGCGCCCGGCCGCCCTCTCTCCTTTATAAATTACCCAGTCTTGGGTATGTTTTTATTAGCAGCATGAGAGTGGATGAATACATTTGGCAATGAGCAATGTTTTTCATATCCGACTGGATTCCACTATTATATTATTTAGTATGTTTAATCTGAGTTCACAGAAATCATTAGAGTGTAATCTTCTTGTTTTCCTTTTTGAGACAGGGTCTCACTCTGTCACCCAGGCTGGAATACAGTGGCATGATCTTAGCTCACTGCAATCTCTGCCTCCCAGGTTCAAGTGATTCTCACGCCTCAGCCTTCAAAATAGTAGCTGAGATTACAGGTGTGTGCCACCATGCCCAGCTAATTTTTGTATTTTTATTTTTCTGAGACAGAGTCTCACTGTCTCCCAGGCTGAAGTGCAGTGGCACGATCTCGGCTCACTGCAACCTCCATCTCCCGGGTTCAAGCAATTCTCATGCCTCAGCTCGCACCTCCTCCACCGCCCCAAGTAGCTGGGACTACAGGTGTGCACCACCACGCCCAGCTAATTTTTGTATTTTTAGTAGAGAAGGGCTTTCTCCATGTTGGCCAGGTTGGCCTTGAACTCCTGACCTCAGGTGATCCACCTGCCTCAGCCTCCCAAAGTGCTGTGATTACAGGCGTGAGCCACCGTGCCCAGCCAAATTTATTTTTAGTAGAGACAGGGTTTTGCCATGTTGGCTAGGCTGGACTCAAGAGATCCACCCATCTCGGCTTCTCTGAGTGCTGGGGTTACAGGTGTGAGCCACCATGCCTGGCCTCACCCAGTGTTTCTATGAAAGTGGTGCCCACCTTATAAAATAAGCTCCTAAATTTACTACCTTTATGTCCCGGAAAAGACAATGTAATCTGGGAAGTAAATGGTCCTTAAGATTTGAAAAAATTAGCATCTAGGCTTAAAAATTGCCTGGGCTTGAAATCTTTAATGTTACAATGTCCTCTATATTTAGTGATCTATTCAGGTTCCCTACTATTTCTTGAACCAATGTTATCACATATTTTCCTAGAAAAAGCACCCAGGTCATTTAGATTTTCAAATTTATTTATTTATTTTATTATTTTTTGAGACAGAGTCTCACTCTGTTGCCCAGGCTGGAGTGCGCAACCTTGGCTCACTGCGACCTCTGCCTCCCAGGTTCAAGCAATTCTCATGCCTCAGCTCCTGAGTAGTGGGGATTACAGGCATGTGCCACCACACCCGGCTAATTTTTGTATTTTTAGTAGAGATGGGGCTTCACCATGTTGGCCAGGCTGGTCTCAAACTCCTGACCTCAAGTGATCCACTGCGCCCAGCAGATTGTTTCAAACTTAATAGGATACCGTACTCTCATAAGTTTGAAAATCATCTGAGTTCATTTTATGTTGAATTTCTCATTCCTATATAGTTCATTTATGTCTTTTCTCTTTATTAAATTGGTTATAAATTTTCTTAAATTGGTTTTATACATTTTCTCTTTATAAAACTGTCTATTTTACTGGTCTTTTTAAAAAGCTAGTTTTTGGTTTTGTCAATTAAGTTTACTGGACTATTTTCTATTTTATTAAGGTCTGCTTTTATTATTAATTCTTCCCCTTTCCTGCTTTCTTTAGACTTATTTTCTCGTTCTTATTCGTAAATTGAATACATACTTCATTTTCTGTCATTATTTTTATAAAGATTCACTGAAGACTGTGTATTTTCTGTAGGCTATGTTGGCTGAATCTGATAGGTTTTTGTTATCAGTACCCTCATTATTACTGATGTCTTCAGCTCCTAAGTTTTAATCTCAACTCCTTAGCTATTTAGAAATATATATATATATGGCCAGGCGTGGAGGCTCACGCCTGTAATCCTAGCACTTTGGGAGGTCCAGGCAGGTGGATCACGAGGTCAGGAGAATGAGACCATCCTGGCTAACACAATGAAACCCCGTCTCTACTAAAAATACAAAAAAGTAGCCAGGCATGGTGGCACGCGCCTATAGTCCCAGCTACTCGGGAGGCTGAGGCAGGAGAACCCAGGAGGTGGAGGTTGCAGTGAGCCGAGATCACGCCACTGCACTCCAGCCTGGGTGACAGAGCGAGACTCTGTCTAAAAAAAAAAAAAAAATAGAAATATATATATTTTTGAGACAGGGTCTCCCTCTGTCCCCCAGGCTGGAGTGCAGTGGTATAATCTCGGCTCACTGCAACCTCTGCCTCCCGGGTTCAAGTGATTCTTGTGCCTCAGCCTCCCGACTAGCTGGGATTACAGGCATGTGCTATCACGCCCAGCTAATTTTTCCATTTTTAGTAGAGGTGGGGTTTCACCATGTTGGCCAGGTTGGTCTCCAACTCCTGACCTCAAGTGATCTGCCTCGGCCTCCCAAAGTGCTGGGATGACAGGCATGAGCCACTGCACCCGGCCCCAGATTTACATTTAAATCTTATTATAAGACGAATTTTCTTTGCTTGAAGAACACTTTTGTTTTTGTTTTTTGACAGGACCTTGCTCTGTTGCTGGAGTGGTGTGCAGTGACGTGATCACGGCTCACTGCAGCCTCAATCTCCCAAGGTCAAGCAATCCTCTTGCCTCAGCCACCTGAGTAGCTGGGATTACAGGTGCCCGCCACCACAACCGGCTAATTTTTGTATTTTTTGTAGAGACGGGGTTTCACCAGGTTGCCCAGGCTGGTCTTGAACCTCTATGCTCAAGCCATTCTCTCACTTTGGCCTCCCAAAATGTTGGGATTATAGGCGTGAGTCATCACACCTGGCCTGATGAACATTTTAAATTATTTATCTAAAGCTCTCTATAAATTTAGTCATCTGAAATTAGGTTCTCCTCTTTCACTTTATTTTTATTCAAATTAAAAGCTCTCTTTTGGGCCATAATATCATAATGCTTAAATACTTATCCTGATTACGAAGGTAGTGTGACTGCAGTGAGTTGATACAAAGCATCTGGAAGAAAGATCTGAATTGACTCAGAAATAACAATGACTAAAAAAACACATATACCTCCAAATAATACAAAGATACATATATACAGGGTTATGTATTACAGTATTATTTGGAGTTACAAAATATTGAAAACTACCTAAATATACCAAACACGGGAGACTGGTTGAATACATTAAGGTATAAGTAGAGAACTAGGTGCTACATACATAACTGTTTTATTTATTTATTTATTTTTTGAGACGGAGTCTCACTCTTGTTGCCCAGGCTGAAGTACAAGGGTGTGATCTCGGCTCACCGCAACCTCCGCCTCCCAAGTTCAAGTGATTCTCCTGCCTCAGCCTCCCGAGTAGCCGGGACTAGAGTCGCCCACCACCATGCCCGGCTAATTTTTTATATTTTTAGTAGAGATGGGGTTTCACCATGTTAGCCAGGCTGGTCTTGGACTGCTGACCTAAGGTGACGCACCCGCCTCGGCCACCCAAAGTGCTGGGATTACAGGCGTGAGTCACTGTGCCCAGACTACAACTGTTTTAAAAAGAAAAATGAGGAAAAACTTTATGAGCTTATATGGAAAAAGTTCCAGGAGATACTGGATTGGTAAGAAAAAAAAAAAAAAAGAGCAAGAGAGGCTCAGTGGCTTGAGCCTGTAATCCCAGCAACTCGGGAGGCTTGGGCCCAAGAGTGAGACCACCCTGGGCAACATAGCAAGACTTCATCTTTACAAAAAAAATCTGTAAATAAAAAATTAGCCAGATGTGGTGGCGGGAGCCTGCAGTCCCAGCTGCTCAGAAGACTGATGTGGGAGGATCTCTTGAGCCCAGAAATTAAATGCTGCAGTGAACCCAGAAATTAAATGCTGCAGTGAGCTCTGACTGCACCACTGTACTCCAGCCTGGGCAAAAGGGGTTGAATCTGTCTTTAACAACAACATAAAAAAAAAGCCAGGTGTGGGCCGGGCACGGTGGCTCATGCCTGTAATCCCAACACTTTGGAAGGCCGAAGCAGGTGGATCTCTTGAGGTCAGGAGTTTGAGACCAGCCTGGCCAACATGGTGAAATCCTGTCTCTACTAAAAATAGAAAAAATTAGTGGGGTGTGGTGGTATGTGCCTGTAACCCTAGCTACTCAG
Organism: Pongo pygmaeus; assembly: GCF_028885625.2. Taxonomy (NCBI): domain Eukaryota; kingdom Metazoa; phylum Chordata; class Mammalia; order Primates; family Hominidae; genus Pongo; species Pongo pygmaeus. The sequence goes on along the minus strand of NC_072392.2, from coordinate 2,444,935 downwards.
GAGGCTGAGACACAAGAATTACTTGAACTCAGGAGGCAGAGGTTGCAGTGAGCTGAGATCACCCCACTGCACTCCAGTCTGGACAACAGAGAAAGCCTCTGTCTCCAGGGGGGGAAAAAAAAAGCCAGGTGTGTTGGCTCGCACTTGTAATCCCAGCACTTTGTCAGGCCTAGGTGCAAGCATCACCTGAGCCCAGAGGCAGCCTGGGCAACATAGTGAGACCGTCTCTACAAAAAATAAAGAGAAATTAGCTGAGTGTGGCCAGGTGCAGTGGCTCATGCCTGTAATCCCAGCTATTAGCGGGGCAGAGGCAGGAGAATAGCTTGAGCCCAGGAGTTGGAGACCTGCCTGGGCAATATAGCGAGACCCCGTTCTCCACAAAAGGGGGAAAACAAAAAAGGCAAAGGAAAAAATTAGCTGAGCATGGTGGCATGGCATGTGCCTGTAGTCCCAGCTACTCGGGAGGCTGAGGTGTAACAATCGCTTTAGCCCGGGAGGTCAAGGCTGCAGTGAGCCATGATCATGCCACTGCACTCCAGTCCAGACTGGAAGACAGAATGAGACTCTTGTCTCCAAAACAAAAGAACAAACAAAGAACATATATAGTATGCTACCTTTTATTTAAGAAAGAGGGAGAAATAAGACGACATATATCTATCTCATATTTTTAAAAACAATAAGCTTGGTTCCCTCAAGGGATTAAAGGAGTTGGGGGTAACATGGTGGAAGGGATTCAGAAGAGAATAACACTTCTGGGTATATGTTTTTCTATAGATAATGGTTTATATATTTAAAAAATTAAAGACAGGACAGCGAGGAGTGAGGGGGAGGATGAAAACAAGCAAGATGAACCCAATTATATTTCAAATGAGTAATACCATCATGCAAAGAGGGAAAACAACAACAACAAAACAAATTCTAAGTAACCTATTAACACATTTGATGATCATGTCGTGGGCAGGACAGGCAGGAGCAGAGCTGCATGCGAATTCTCAATCCTTTCCCGGATGTCTGGTCTTCGTGGAAGTATGAGGGAAACAATTCTAAAACTATTTGAGAAGTAGAGGTGGAGTAGCTCTTATCTGAAATGCTTGGGATCAGAAGTATTTCAGATTTCGACATTTTTTCTAAATTATGGAATATTTGCATATATCTAACGAGGTATCTCGGAGATGAGACTCAACCAAGTCTAAACACAAAATTCATTTGTTTCATAAATGCCTTATACATACAGACGGAAGGCAATTTTATTTATTTTTTTCTGAACACTTATCCCCAATTTCTAATGAAGGTAATTCTATACAAAATTTTAAATAACATTTGCAACTTGTCACATGGGGTCAGTCAGGTGTGGAACTGTCCACTTGTAGTGTCATGTTGGCACTCAAAAAGTTTCGGATTTTGAAGCATTTTGGATTTTTGGACTTGGGCTGCTCATCCTATATTACAGAATTAAGCAAATGAATCAATCTATTGATATTATTGGGAGTCAGAGTTCTCACTACAGAAGAAGAGGGATATAAATAAATGGTATGAGAGAAGATAAAGAATTCTCTGGGGACAGACCGGAATTAGAAGCATCACTGTAGCCTAATGATTTCTAAAGTAAGTATGTGTACATGTAGGTACTTATCAGTAGTTTTCAACTGGTGACACTGGCAATGTCTGGAGATAATTTTCTTTGTAGCATCTAGTGGGTGGAAGCCAGAGATGTTGCTAACAACCAACATTATACAAGACAGCCCCCACAATAATGAATTATTTGGCCCAAAATGTCAATCGTGCCAAGACTGAGAAAACACTTGTATATGTCTATACTGGGGTGTCAGTATATGCATACTATGCATGTTATGTTCTACCTCTGTCCACTTAAAGGGCCCAGAAACAAAGACATCCCAGTAATAATGCCCATACCTAGTGCCCGTATCTTGGTCTCTAATACATATCATGCGCCACTAAGAAGAACCAAAGCTTGTTGGAGAAAGAGCTGATTCTAGAATTAAGGCAGGATAGGTACATAGTAAACCCGGAACATCTTGTTATTCTAGAAAGTAAGGAAGTAATCCCCCAAAATGATAGGAGCATACAAAAGCATCAACTGAGGGGGCTCTCATGGGCCGAATTTGGGACAATTCAAGTATGAAAACAGTGAGAATAGTAATGAATGATAAACTATGGAAAATATGAGAACTCATGAGTTCACATCAATAATGAAAAGACAGCCAGGTGTGGTGGCTCACATCTGTAATCCCAGCACTTTGGGAGGCCGAGGTGGGCGCATCACCTGAGGTCAGGAGTTCAAGACCAGCCTGGCCAACATGGTGAAACCCTGTCTCTACTAAAAATACAAAAATTAGCTGGGCGTGGTGGCGGGTGCCTGTAATCTCAGCTACTTGGGAGGCTGAGGCAGGAGAATCGCTTGAACCCGGGAGGCAGAGGTTGGAGTGAGCCAAAATCGCAGCACTGCACTCTGTGCACTCCAGCCTGGGTAACAGAGTGAGACTCCATCTCCCAAAAAAACAAAAACAAAAGAAAAAAGACAAGTAAATAAAAAAGAAGAAAAAGAAAGTCCCCTGCTTACAGCAAAATGGTAAGTGCTGCCTGTAGTGTGGAATGAGTGGTGGTGAAAACCATCACTCTATAACCACTGTAGTAAAGATGGTTCAGGCGAGAATCAATAGACCTCAAATCCAGGAGGGAAATACTGATGAAAAACATGAATGTTTGCATGGTCTTAAAGTACTTCCCACTTATTTGTGGTAAAGAAAATAACAGTAACTACACAGTGGAAAAATCAATCATCTCGGTTGAGGATGAAAACCGAGGGGCAGATGACCATTATGTCTCTCTAAATGCAACTATCTTAAGAAGAATAGAAACTACTTATGTAGTATTCTGGCCAAGAATGCGTAACCTGAATCTAATCATGAGGAAACACTAGAAAAGTATAATATGAGCACTTTGGGAGGCTGAGGTGGACAGATCACCAGGTCAGGAGTTTGAGACCAGTCTGGCCAACACAGTGAAATCCCGCCTCTACTAAAAATACAAAAAATAAGCCGGGTGTGCGCCTGTAATTCCAGCTACTCGAGAGGCTGAGGAAGGAGAATAGTGTGAACCCAGGAAGTGGAGGTTGCAGTGAGCCGAGATCGCACCATTGCACTCCAGCCCGGGTGACAGTGCGAGGCTCCGTCTCAAAAAAAAAAAAAAAAAAAAAGGACAATATGAGAAATACTCTATTTTAAAAACAAAGACTATTCCTCAAAAACATCAAGGTCAAAAAAAAAGACAAAAGCTGAGGAACTGTTCCAGATTAAATGTGACTGAAGACACATGAGGGCTAAATGAAATACCTGATCCTGGATGGGATGATGTACGAGAGTAACAAAGTGCCACAAAGGACATTATGGAATCAATTGACAAAACTGGAATATGGAAGGTTAAATTTAATAAAACTGCTAGCTATACTATGGTTTTATAGAATATCCTTATTTTTGGGAACTACTTAAGTTTATTTGTGGGAAAAGGTATTTCTTTGATATATGCAACTTACTCTCAAATGGTTTAAGAAAAACCTGTTGTGTACTGCACACACACACCCCCAACACACAGAGTGCAAATGACAAAGCAAATGGTACAAAATGTTAACAATGGGTGTATTTCAAAAAACATTAGTATGCTTTGTGCTAATCTTGCAACTTTATAAATTTGAAATTACTTCCAAATAAAAATTGTTGAAAAGCCACAGAAATTGTTTTTTAATTGTAAAAATATAGAACATACTCATGCCTGTAATCCCAGCACTCTGGGAGCCAAAGCAGGTGGATCACAAGGTCAGGAGTTAGAGACCAGCCTGGCAAAGATGGTGAAACCCTGTCTCTACTAAAAATACAAAAATTAGCTGGGCGCAGTGGCAGGCCCCTGTAATCCCAGCTACTTGGGAGGCTGAGGCAAGAGAATTGGTTGAACCCTGGAGGTGGAGGTTGCAGTGAGCCGAGATTGCACCACTGCACTCCAGCCTGGGCGACAGAGCAAGACTCCATCTCAAAAAAAAAAAAGAAGTAGAACATAAAGCTACATTTTCCCGTTTTGTTTTTAAGGCTAGTCAGGTGAAGCAGGGGAAGTGGAAAATCCCCCTATGTTCTTCACCTATAAAAATGGAGTGCTATAAAACACTCTAAAACAGAAGGGGTCAAACCATTTCACACCTCTCTCATTAAAGCATCTGCATTAATTATTTTATTAGCTACCTCATAAACTTCAAATTCTTCAAATTCTGTAATGGCCATTGGAAGATAAAAGAAACACAACAAGGCAAAGGAAAGACATCAGTGATAACAAGAACAAAAAACAGCTTTCATTTTTCTAACGCACAGATTCCAGACCAAAAAAAGGTTTAGGAGAGCTTTGAAGCACCTAACTTCCTATTGAACATAATATTTTAAAAGATAAGCTTAGGGGCCAGGCACGGTGGCTCACGCCTATAATCCCAGCACTTTGGGAGGCCGAGGCAGGTGGATCACAAGGTCAGGAGATCGAGACCATCCTGGCTAACACAGTGAAACCCCATCTCTAATAAAAATACAAAAATTAGCCGGGCATGTTGGCAGGCACCTGTAGTCCCAGCTACTCGGGAGGCTGAGGCAGGAGAACGGCATGAACCCGGAAGGCAGAGCTTGCAGTGAGCCGAGATTGCGCCACTGCACTCCAGCCTGGGTGACAGAACAAGACTCCATCTCAAAAAAAAATAATAATAATAATAAGCTTAGGGTAAAACTCATCCCAGCTGACTTGTCTGTTTTGCGTTAAACTTACATACAATCAAGTCACAAGGGTGAATAATGCTATATCATGGCCGGGCAAAGTGGCTCATGCCTGTAATCCCAGCAGTTTGGGAGGCCGAGGTGAGTGGATCACTTGAGGTCAGGAGTTCGAGACCAGCCTGGACAACATGGTGAAACCCCATCTCTACTAAAAATACAAAAATTAGCTGGGCATGGTAGCGGGTGCCTGTAATCCCAGCTACGTGGGAGGCTGAGGCAGGAGAACTGCTTGAACCCAGGAGGCGGAGGTTGAAGTGAGCCGAGATGGCGCCACTGCACTCCAGCCTGGGTGACAAGAGCGAAAAACTCCTTCTCAGAAAAAATAAATACATTTTAAAAATAATGCTATATCATAGTAAGACTTTTAAAATCAGACCAAACTGCCTAAACCAATATTGGAACACTGGTAAAAATAGTTTTAATCTTAGAAGAGACCTCCCAAAGCTGTATTTTAATTTACTACTTTCTCTCTCATGAGGGAGATTTTTTTTAAAGCACAAAACAAAGAAACTTACAGTTCATCTCGTTGTCTCTGGGACAGCACCATCTTGGCTGTAATGTCAAGCTTATCTGATATAGTGGTATGTCCCTCCTTTGGGAAATCAAAAAGCTTTTTGATCCGGCAATTTAAATATGCCACTAAGTGTCTTCCACACAGGGGAAAATGATTCTTTCACAAATGAATCCAACTAGTAACCAGAAGATATTCAACAAGTAAGATTCATTCCACCTAAGGAGAAAGAGAAGGAAAAAAAAGATTATTTCACTTAAAATTTATTTCTAAATTATTAGTTATAGTACTCATTTTCAAAGATAAATTTTATTGTGATGTTAGTAAAAATATTAGATGATGATTTTCCACTTATAGTGAAAGTCAACTAATGTCAAAAACCATACTGTCTTGTCTTAAATTAATAATTCAATGAGCCACAACAGCATTACTTTTAAATTTAACATACATTTACCCACTCCCAATCATGTTAACCTGCCAGATACATTTGATTTCAAATATTAACATGTAACTCTAAAAGAATGTAATTCTCTCTTAGAGACAAAAAATAAAATTTCAAATTTACAAAAAAGGTATAAAAGGTAAAACAGATAAGGGTTTCATGAACTGCACAAGCCGAACAGTGCCAACTATAACTGAAGTAATCTTCAAGGTTGAGTGTTAGTCACCAATAACCTTAGAATGGCCGGTATTTATAACATACACTACCTAGCAATCTTACGCTTTTTATTGTTTTTTCGGAGACAGGTTCTCACACAGGTTGGAGTGCAGTGGCATGATCACAGCTTATTGCAGCCTTCCCCCTCTGGGCTTAAGCGATCCTCCCACCTCAGCTTCCCAAGCAGCTGGGACGACAGGCACACACCACCATGCCCAGCTAATTCTTAAATTTTTTTTTGTAGAGACAGGTCTCCCTACATTGCTGGTCTCAAACTCCTGTATTCATGGGATCCTCCTGCCTCAGTCTCCCAAAGTGCTGGAATCTTATGCTCTCTTAACCAATGTACCTAATTAAGAAATGTATTTGAGATGGTCTTACTTAAAATAGAGGCTACTGGTATACATAAAATTTGATTGGAAGAGGCAATTCAAAGCAATAAAAAAAATCCTCCAAATGATATGAAATTAACATATAATGAAGACCCTGTGGGACAACCAATCTAGAAACCTATCATGGACAGAAGAGTTAAGGACCATTTCCTGAGTACCTTTCAAATGCCATTCCAGTCACTGCTCCAGGCACTGGGAATATAGTAATGAATAAGCCAGTGAAGAAGAATGAGAGGCAGAGTGTGGTGGCTCACACACGTAATCCCAGTACTTTGGGAGGTTAAGGCAAGAGGATCACTTGAGTCCAGGAGTTCAAGACCAGCCTGGCAAACACAGGAGACCCCGTCTCTACAGAAAATTTTAAAAATTAGGTAGGTGTGATGGTGCATGCTTACTTGAGAAGCTAAGGCAGGAGGAATGCTTGTTACCCAAGAGTTCAAGGTTATGGAAAGCTACGATCATGCCATTGCACTCCAGCCTAGGTGACAAAGCGAGACCCAATTTCTTTTAAAGGAAAAAAAAATGCATACCTTCGGGTTTCAAATATGAACCCTGAGGCCAGGCGTGGTGGCTCATGTCCGTGATCCTAGCACTTTGGGAGGCTGAGGCGGGCAGACCACTTGAGGTCAGGAGTTTGCAACCAGCCTGGCCAACACGGTGAAATCCCGTCTCTACTAAAAATACAAAAATTTGCGAGAAATCGCTTGAACCTGGGAGACAGAGGTTGCAGTGAGCCGGTATCATGCCACTGTACTCCAGTCTGGGCAACAGACGAAGACTCCGTCTCAAAAACAAACAAATGAAAAACGAACATGAGCCCTGAGTGAAAAAGTGACAGCTCAGGTGCTCACTATGGCAACTGCCATTTCATTAGAGATCCCTATCTGAAGAACAATTCTAGTAAATATAAGCAGGAATTTATTTTATAATCCTTAAGGATTCTTCTGACCTGGAGCCCAGCTAACTACAAATGATAGCTGAAAGCCATCACTATCACTCCATCTAAATTCTGAGAAATATGATTGGAATCAGTAAGAAATAGTGGAACTGGAACCAAACACAACAGACAAGCCAGTAAACCATACTTCTTTGGTACTTAACAACTCCCAATTATTCAAGTCTCACTTTTCTTCATACTGTTTCTTTTTTGAGATGGGGTCTTATTTTGTTGTCCAGGCTGGTGTACAGTGGCAGCATAATCATGGTTCATTGCAGCCTCAACCAAGCTGGGCTCAGGTATCCCCCCACCTCAGCCTCTTGAGTAGCTAAGACTACAGGCATGTGCCACCAACCTCAGATAATTTTTTTTTTTTTTGTATTCTTCTATTTTTGTAGAGACAGGGTTTTGCCACGTTGCCCAGGCTGGTCTCAAATTTCTGAACTGAAGCAATCCTCCTGGCTTGGCCTCCCAAAGTCCTAGAATTACAAGCGTGAGCCACCATGCCTGGCTCAATTATATAGAGTGAAAATAAGGTATGGCAAAACTCCCTGCTTTAATCAGAAACCCCCCCCCCCCATATTATATATATTACGGAGTCCAATTTAATTATAAACATATCTCTGCTAGCCAAAAAAGCAAATCAATGTACAAGAATAATGACAGTGTCGTGCATGGTGGCTCATGCCTGTAATCCCAACACTTTGGGAGGCTGAGGTGGGAGGATTGCTTGAGCCCAGGAGTTTGAGACCAGCCTGGGAAACACAGCGAGACCCTGTCTCTACAAGTAAAAAAAATTGTCCGGGCATGGAGGCACACACCTATAGTCAGTCCCAGCTACTCAGGCGTTAGAGGCAGGAGGGGTGCTTGAGCCCAGGAGGTCAAGGCTGCAGTGAAGCATGATTGTGGCACTATACTCCAGGCTGGGCGCCAGAGAGAAACTCTGTCTCTTAAGAAATAAAACTAAAAGAATGATGACAGTACCGGCACAGTAGGATTATCTAATAATGATAAAACACATACATAAATCATTAAATATATTGCGGTACTGAACAAATTTATTCATTCAACAAACATATAAAGAACATTTAATTTATATTATGTGCTAGGTATTGTCTTAAATACCATGTTTAATGGGGAAAAGGACTTGGTCTTTTTTTTTTTTTTTTTGAGACAGAGTTTCACTCTTGTTGCCCAGGAGGGCATTGGCACAATCTCAGCTCACTGCAACCTCCGCCTCCCAGCTTCAAGTGATTCTCCTGCCTCAGCCTCCTGAGTAGCTGGGATTGCAGGCACCCACCACCATGCCTGGCTACTTTTTATATTTTTAGTAAAGACGGGGTTTCACCATGTTGGCCAGGCTGGTCTCAAACTCCTGACTTCAAGTGATCTGCCGGCCTTGGTCTCCCAAAGTGCTCAGATTAGAGGCGTGCACCACCACACCTGGCTGGACTTGGTCTTTACATTCAAGAAGTTACAGTCTACTGGAAGCGTCAGCCAAGAAGGCAATTAAAACAGCGTGAATAATGTGACAAGTATTGCCACCTGCGGGTGATGACTCAGGACGAAGCTGAGCAAGCAAACAGGCCACAAAATAAACTCAGGTCTTTATAATTTATCTCAGGGCCAATAGGGAGCCATTAGATAAGATTTTAGAAAAAAAAAAAAAAAATCACTCTCACTTACATAGCGAAGAATAGACCAGAAAGGAAGCTTGCAGTAATGAAGGTGACAGATGACAGAAGTCTACATTAGGACAACAGGAGTAAATAAAGAGAATGAGATGCATTTAAGTTGTTTACTGGGTAAATCTTACAGGACTGGTGACTCAATGTGGACAGCCAGAAAGGGAGAAAGTCAGTCAAGGAGTCAAGTGATTTCTGGCTTACAACAAAGTTGAGACTGGGCGCAGTGGCTCATGCCTGTAATTTCAGGACTTTGGGAGGCCAAGGTGGGTGGATCACCTGAAGTCAGGAGTTCAAGACCAGCCTGGCCAACATGGCAAAACCCCGTCTCTACTAAAAATACAAAAAATTAGCTGGGCATGGTGGCGAGCACCTGTAATCCAGCTACTTGAGAGGCTGAGGCAGGAGAATCGCTTGAACCTGGGAGGTGGAGGTTGCAGTTGAGCCGAAATCGAGCCATTGCACTCCAGGGTGGGCAACAATGCAAGACTCCGTCTCAAAAAAACAAACAAAAAAACTAAACTAAATTGAACAGGAAACTAGAATGTGTGAGGGGATGAGGAAAGTATGATTAACTCCATTTTACGTATGTTGATTCTAAGATGCCTGTGAAATCTCCAGTACCTAACTGTAACAAACAAGTTCTGAAGCGAACCAACCTATCAAAAAAAAAAAAAAAAAAAGGTTTGGTACTTTTTATTTAGTAATGTCTTCTGAAACCACAGCAGTGGGTAAGATTACCCATGGAGACTGTGCAGAGCAACACCTATGTTTAAAAGAGCCTACAACTGAGGCTGAAAGTAACAGTTCAAGAGGTAAAAGAAAAAGAGGAGAGAGTATGTCTCAAAAGCCAAGAGAGTATTTCAAGGAAGCAATCAATAGTATCCAAAGCTGTCCAACTCTCAAGCAAAGTAAGGTTGGATGGGTCTGTTGTATTCAGCAAGGAGCTCATTGATAACCTTGATGAGAATGGTTTCAGTAAAATGGTTTCACATGGCAGAAATAATATTTAAATGAGGAAAGAGATGAAGTAGAGATGGTACCATAAACAAATATTTTAAAAGTAGATGAAAATATTGAAAAGCAGTTTTTCTCTTTCTTCCCCCAGCCAAATTAGATACTTAAATCCTGATAGTCTAGGTATGATGCCTTACAAATTAAAAAAAAAAAAAAAAAAATAGAAATCCTGGCTGGGCGCAGTGGCTCACACCTGTAATCCCAGCACTTTGGGAGGCTGAGGCAGGTGGATTACCTGAGGTCAGGAGTTCGAGACCAGCCTGACCAACATGGCAAAACCCCATCTCTACCAAAAATACAAAAATTAGCTGGTTGTGGTAGCAGGCACCTGTAATCCCAGCTACTAGGGAGGCTGAAGGAGGAGAAGTGCTGGAACCCGGGAGGCGGAGGTTGCAGTGAGCTGAGACTGCATCACTGTACTCCAGCCCTGGCAACAGAGCGAAACTCCAGCTCCAAAAAAAAAAAAAAAGAAAGAAAAAGAAAAAGAAAAAAAGAAATCTTGATGGTGGAGAAAAAGACCACAGGAGAAATGAAGAAAGAATTAACCAAAGCCTAGTGAAACAACAAAAAGACAACCAGACCATGGGTATGATTATAGTTATATAGCTATATAACTATAGTTTATATTGGTGTAGTGATGGAATAACAACTACCACCTATGAAGTATTCTTGCCACAAAAATCAAACATGAATCAAGCCTCTGGCTCCAACTATCAATCTGCAAGAAGTATAGAGGGCAGATGAATACAGTGTACACCTCAGTATCCATGGGGCAATGGTTCTAGGACCTCCAGGATTTTGGTATCCGAGGTTGCTCAAATCCCTGATAAAAAATGGTGTAGTATCTACATATAGCCTACGCATATCTTCCCCTATAATATAAATCATCTCGATTACATATAATACTCAATACAATGTAAATATTATGTAAATAGTTGTTATAATGTATTATTAAGAGAATGACAAGAATAAAAGTCTGTATATATTCAGTGCAGACGTATTTTTTTTCTAATATTTTCAATCTGGGATTGAATTCACAGATGCAGAACCCACAGATACAGAGGGCCAACTGTACGTTAAAGAACACCATGAGGATACAATCAACAAAATCTAGACTGTGAAAAGTCCTGTAAAACAAATGACCCAGTTTCTTCAATAAATACCAAGGGAAGAAAAAAGAGATAGAACGAGAAACCTATGGATTAAGTGACACAAGTGACATATCAACCAATTGCAATTTATAGACTTAATTTAGATCTAGATTTGGACAAATTGTAAAATAAACCAATGAACAAACTTGGGGAAATTTGAACACCGGCTGGACATCTGGTAATACTAAATAACTGAATTTTTTTGAAGTGATAACAGTATTGTGGTTATTTTTAAAAGTCTTTCAGAAATACACAATGAGGCTGTGTGGAGGCTCATGCCTGAAATCCCAAGACTTCAGGAGGCCAAGGCAGGAGGATTGTTTGAGGCCAGGAGTTCAAGACCAGCCTGAGCAACATAGCAAGACCCCATCTCCACAAAAAGAAGATAAACAATGAAAAAGCTACATCAAATCGAAGTAAAATAATATCATGTCTGTGACTTGGGTAATGACAGTGAATGAGAGAGATACATGAAACAAGACAGGCTTTGAATTGCTAACTGTTGAGGCTGGGTAATGGGTACATAACGGTTCATTACACTATTCTCTAACTTTGTGGAAGGGTCTGACGTTTTCCATAATAAAACATTTTTTTTAAAAATCAGAAGGAGAGGAATTAAAGGATCATGGCAGACAGGAGGCAGGACTAGATTGCAGCTTCAGACAGAGCAGCATGCAGAGGCTTGCACTGTGAATTTTAGCTCCAGATCCACTGCAAGAACAAACCAGCAATCCCAAGAGGATCCACAGACCCTCTGAAGGAAGCAGATTGCTCCTGCAGGACCCGGGAGACACCCCAAATACTGTGAGTGCCCCAACTGCAGAAGTGAGAAAGGAAGACCCTCCTCTCCTGAGCACACACCCCCACCGGAGAAGCTGAAGGTCCGTTTGCGGTCGAAGTTTCAGACTTTAACTTACAGAGCCACGCAAAATGCGGGGGTAGAGGATGCAGCAAAAAGCCCCCGGGAGCTCACTGGATCCCCAAGCAGCCCATTCTTGCCTGGCACCACAAGAAGGGTGGCCAGAGGAGGAGGGGGTAAATCCCTACAGGGTGAAGGAATTCTCTAGCCAAATTTTGTAACCATTTGAATGGGGTGGGAAGCCTCCTAGCCAGAACTCAGGGGAGGGTGCGAATGTGGCATGCAGACTTCACAGGCCCTAGGGAAGAACTAAAGCCCTTTTCTTTCACCGCTGGGAGGCAGACAGCCTGGGCCAAGTTCTTTTCTTTTTTTTCTTTTCTTTTTTTTGAGACAGAGCATCTTGCTCTGTCGCCCAGGCTGAAGTGCAGTGGTCCAACCTCGGCTCACTGCAGCCTCTGCCTCCCGGGTTCTAGTGATTCTCCTGCCTCAGCCTCCCGAGTAGCTGGGATTACAAGCACACGCCACCACGCCTGGCTAATTTTTGTATTTTTAGTAGAGACAAGGTTTCACCATGTTGGTCAGGCTGGTCTCAAACTCATGACCTCAGGTGATCCACCACCTCAGCCTCCCAAAGTGCTGGGATTGCAGGCGTGGGCCACCGCACCCGGCCTTGTCATAATTTTTAATGACTGCATGATATTTGATCATGTGGATGTACTATTTTTAACAATCTTTTATTGCTAGATATTTAAATCATGTCTATTTTCAATTACCAGCTTGAAGACAGTAACCCAACCCAACAAAGACAAAGAAAAAAGAATAAAAAATATGAACAAAGCCTCCAAGACGTCTGGGATTATGTTAAACGATCAAACCTAAGAATAATCAGTATTCCTAAGGAAGAAAAGAACTCTAAAAGCGTGGAAAACATATTTGGGAGAATAACTGAGGAAACTCCCCCAGCCCTGCTAGAGACCTAGACATTCAAATACAAGAAGCACAAAGAACACCTGGGAAAGTCACTGCAAAAAGATCTTCACTAGGCACACTGTCATCAGGTTATCCAAAGTTAAGACGAAGGAAAGAATCTTAAGAGCTGTGAGACAGAAGCACCAGGTAACCTATAAAGGAAAACCTATCAGATTAACAGCAGATTTCTCAGCAGAAACCCTACAAGCTAGAAGGGATTAGGGCATTATCTTCAGCCTCCTCAAACAAAACAATTATCAGCCAAGAATTTTACATCCAGTGAAACTAAGCATCGTGTATGAAGGAAAGCTACAGTCATTTTCAGACAAACAAATGCTGAGAGAATTCACCAATACCAAGCCACCATTACAAGAACTGCTAAACGGAGCTCTAAATCTTGAAACAAATCCTTGAAACACATCAAAACAGAACCTCTTTAAAGCATAAATCACGTAGGACCTACAAAACAAAAATTCAAGTTAAAAAGCAAAAGCAAAAAACAAACCAAAAAAACCCCCAAAGTATACAGGCAACAAAGAGCATGATGAATGCCACAGTACCTCACATTTCAATACTAACATTGAATGTAAATGGACTAAATACTCCACTTAAAAGATGCAGAACTGCAGACTGAATAAGAACTCACCAACCATCTGCAGCCTTCAGGAGACTCACCTAAAGCATAAGGACTCACATAAATTTAAAGTAAAGGGGTGGAAAAGAGCATTTCATGCAAATGGACACCAAAAGCAAGCAGGGGCAGCTATTCTCATATCAGACAAAACAAATTTTAAAGCAACAGCGGTTAAAAGAGAAAAAGAGGGACGTTATATAAAAGGCCTTGTCCAACAGGAAAATACCACAATCCTAAACATATATGCACCTAACACTGGAGTGCCCAAATTTATAAAACAATTACTAATAGACCTAAGAAATGAGACAGACAGCAACACAATAATAGTGGGGGATTTCAATACTCCACTGACAGCACTAGACAGGTCATCAAGACAGAAAGTCAACAAAGGAACAATGGATTTAAACTATACCCTGGAACAAATGGACTTAACAGATACACACAGAACATTTCATCCAATAACCACAGAATACACATTCTATTCAACAGCGCATGGAACTTTCTCCAAAGCAGACCACAAAATGAGCATCAATAAATTTAAGAAAATTGAAATTATATCAAGCACTCTCTCAGACCACAATGGAATAAAACTGAAAATAAACTCCAAAAGGAACCTTCGAAACCATGCAAATACATGGAAATTAAATAACCTGTTCCTGAATGAGCACTGGGTCAAAAATGAAATCAAGATGGAAATTAAAAAATTCTTTGAACTGAATGACAATAATGACACAGCCTATCAAAACCTCTGGGATACAGCAAAGGCAGTGCTAAGAGGAAAGTTCATAGCCCTAAACACCTACATCAAAAAGTCTGAAAGGGCACAGACAGACAATCTAAGGTCACATCTCAAGGAACTAGAGAAACAGGAACAAACCAAACCCAAACCCAGCAGAAGAAAATAAATAACCAAGATCAGAGCAGAACTAAATGAAATTGAAACAAACAAACAAAAAAACACAGCACAAAAGATAAATGAAACAAGCTGGTTGTTTGAAAAGATAAAACAAAATTGATAGACCATTAGCAAGATTAACCAAGGAAAGCAGAGAGAAAATCCAAATAACCTCACTAAGAAATGAAACAGGAGATATTACAACTGACACCACAGAAATACAAAAGATCATTCAAGGCTACTGTGAACACCTTGACACACATAAATGAGAAAACCTAGAAAAGACGGATAAATGCTTGGAAAAACACAACCCTCCTCGCATAAATCAGGAAGAAATTAGATACGCTGAACAGACCAATAACAAGCAGTGAGATTGAAATGGTAATGAAGAAATTACCAACAAAAAAAGGTCCAGAACCAGACGGATTCACAGTAGAATTCTACCAGACATTCAAAGAAGAGTTGGTACCAATTCTTTTGATAATATTCCACAAGACAGAGAAAGAAGGAACCCTCCCTAATTCATTTTATGAAGCCAGCATCACCCTAATACCAAAACCAGGAAAGGAAACTACAACCAAATAACCAAAAAAGAAAACTACAGACCAATATCCTCAATGAACATAGATGCTAAAATCCTTAACAAAATACTAGCTAACCAAATCCAACAACATATCAAAAAGATGCATTGATCCACCATGATCAAGCAGGTTTCATATTAGGAACGCAGGGATGGTTTAACATATGCAGGTCAATAAATGTGATACAATACATACAGAATTAAAAACAAAAACCACATGATCATCTCAATAGATGTAGAAAAAGTATTCAACAAAATCCAGCATCGCTTTATAATGAAAACTCTGCAAAATCAGCATACAAGGGAAATATCTTAACATAATAAAAGCCAACTATGACAAACCCACAGCCAACATAATAATGAAAGGGGAAAAGTTGAAAGCATTCCCTCTGAGAACTGGAACAAGACAAAGCTGCCCACTCTCACCACTCCTCTTCAACACAGTACTGGAAGTCCTAGCCAGAGCAATCAGACGAGAAATAAAGGGCATCTAAGTCGGTAAAGAGGAAGTCAAACTGTCACTGTTGGCTGACGATATGATAGTTTACCTTGAAAACCCTAAAGACTCCTCCAGATAGCTCCTAGAACTGATAAAAGAATTCGGCAAAGTTTCTGGATTCAAGATTGATGTACACAAATCAGTAGCTCTTCTATACACCAAGAGCGACTAAGCAGAGAATCAAATCAAGAACTCAACCCCTTTTACAACAGCCACAAATAAAATACTTAGGAATATACCTAACCAAGGAGTTGAAAGACATCTACAAGGAAAACTACAAAACGTTGCCGAAAGAAATCAGAGATGACACAAACAAATGGAAACACATCCCATGCTCATGGATGGGTAGAATATTGTGAAAATGATCATACTGCCAAAAGCAATCTACAAATTCAACACAATCCCCATCAAAATACCATCATTCTTCATAGAATTACAAAAAATGATTCTAAAATTTATGTGGAACCAAAAAAGAGACTGCATAGCCAAAGTAAGACTAAGCAAAAAGAACAAATCTGGAGGCATCACGCTATCTGATTTCAAACTATACTATAAGGCATAGTCACCAAAACAGTGTGGCACTGGTAAAAAAAATAGGCACATAGACCAATGAAACAGAATGGAGAACCCAGAAATAAACCCAAATACTTACAGCCAACTGATCTTCAACAAAGCAAACAAACACATAAAGTAGGGAAAGGACACCTTTTTCAATAAATAGTGCTGGGATAACTGGCTAGCCACATACAGGAAAATGAAACTGGATCCTCATCTCTCACCTTATACAAAAATCAACTCAGGATGAATTAAGGACTTAAACCTAAGATCTGAAACTAAAAATTCTAGAAGGTAACACTGGAAAAACCCTTCTAGACATTGGCTTAGGCAAGGATCTCATGACCAAGAACCCAAAAGCAAATGCAATAAAAACAAAGATAAATAGCTGGGACCTAATTAAACTGAAGAGCTTTTGGACGGCAAAAGGAACAGTCAGCAGAATAAACAGACAACCCACAGGGTGGGAGAAAATCTTCACGATCTATACATCTGACAAAGGACTGATATCCAGAATCTACAATGAACTCAAGTCAGTAAGAAAAAACAAACAACCCCATCAAAAAGTTGGCTAAGGACATGAATAGACAATTCTCAAAAGAAGATATACAAATGGCCAACAAACATATAAAAAAAATTGCACCCAGGCGGGGTGGCTCACGACTGTAATCCCAGCACTCTGGGAGGTCGACACAGGCAGATCACGAGATTCAGAGTTCAAGACCAGCCTGGCCAATATGGTGAAACCCTATCTCTACTAAAAATACAAAAATTAGCCGGGCGTGGTGGCACACGCATGTAATCCCAGCTACTTGGGAGGCTGAGGCAGTTGAATTGCTTGAACCAGGGAGTCGGAGGCTGCAGTGAGCCGAGATCACACCACTGCACTCCAGCTCTGAGTGACAGAGCAAGACTCCGCCTCGGGAAAGAAAAAAAAAAAAAGAAAGGTGATGCCGGTTCAAGTTTGTCATCAACTCTACAACCCGAGTAATTAATCTAAATTTTCTACATAGTAGATAACATCTAAGGCACCCTTTAACTCAGATTTCAGCCTGTGAATTTTCTAACTTTAACCTTTCCAACCTTTAACATGTATTTTTGCTATCAGAAAGCACAAGTATATGACTGAGCTATCATACTTATTTTAAGAATACAATTTTACCTTTCCAGTTGCCTTTTAATGTTTTAACACATAATCGCAAAATACCACATGAAAACAGAAATAATTTTTTTTTTTTTTTTGGAGACAGAGTCTCACTGTTGCCCAGGCTGGAGTGCAGTGGTGCAATCTTGGCTCACTGCAACCTCTGCCTCCCGGGTTCAAGCGATTGTTTTGCCTCAGCCTCCCGAGTAGCTGGGATTACAGGTGCATACCACTATGCCTAGCTAATTTTTTTTTGTATTTTTAGTAGAGATGGGGTTTCACCATGTTGGTCAGGCTGGTTCCCAACTCCTGACCTCAAGTGATCCACCTGCCTTGGCCTCCCAAAGTGCTGGGATTACAGGCATGAGCCACCACGTCTGGCTTTTATTAATGTTTTTCTGTTTTTCTTGAGACAGGGTCCTCACTGTCACTCAGGGTGGAGAGCAATGGCATGATCAATCATAGCTCACTGCAGCCTCTAACTCCTAGGCTCAAGAGATCCTCCTACCTTAGCCTCCTGAGTAGCTGGGACAACAGATGCATGCCACCATGCCTAGCTAATTTTTTCTTTTTACCCCCAACCTCCGCTAGAGACGGGGTCCCGCTATGTTGCCTAGGCTGATCTTTACCCCCAACCTCCGCTAGAGACGGGGTCCCGCTATGTTGCCTAGGCTGGTCTTTACCCCCAACCTCCGCTAGAGACGGGGTCCCGCTATGTTGCCTAGGCTGGTCTTTACCCCCAACCTCCGCTAGAGACGGGGTCCCGCTATGTTGCCTAGGCTGGTCTTTACCCCCAACCTCCGCTAGAGACGGGGTCCCGCTATGTTGCCTAGGCTGGTCTTTACCCCCAACCTCCGCTAGAGACGGGGTCCCGCTATGTTGCCTAGGCTGGTCTTTACCCCCAACCTCCGCTAGAGACGGGGTCCCGCTATGTTGCCTAGGCTGGTCTTTACCCCCAACCTCCGTTAGAGACGGGGTCCCACTATGTTGCCTAGGCTGGTCTTTAATTCCCGGGCTCAAGCGATTCTGTCACCTCAGCCACCCAAAGTACTGAGATTACAGGAATGAGCGTCCATGCCCAGCCTCTACTAAATGGTTCTTAAATGGAGTAAATATTTTAAAGAAAGAGTTTAGAATTAATATTTTGCAACGAACAATCTACATTAACCAACAGTACAAATAAATCAGGCAATATTTTCACACTACCTGGTATAGAAGTTCTTAACCTCTTTTAAGGTTACTGGACTCCTTTGAGAATATAATGAAAGCTAAGATCTTTCCTCTCAAAGAAGCACATATGAAAATAAACAAAATATTGCATGTATTTTAAGGGGGTTCACAAATCTTTCCAAAGTCAAAATAATGAATAAGAAGATTTAATATTTTTGAAATGTATTTTGGCAGTATTCCAATATTCTCTTTTAAGCTACTTGCATATATGACAAACATAATTCAAAGAGTCTGATTTTCTCATTTGCATGTCAATATCCAGACTTTATTAGAGATCAAGGACACTGTTGCTTAAGCACTAGAAACAGAGGCTTTAGTATGCTTTTGGAATGCAGAATTCTTAAGCATTCTCTATTCTAATACTATACCCACGTATCTGCTATCCAATGCAGCACCTAAGACAACAATGTGTTTATTGCTAGGGTAAGTACCCCACCACAAAAAGAGAAAGTGGAAGAGTTTAAAAAAAAAAAAAAAAAAAGGAAACAAGAGAGATTAAAATACTTTTATAAAACAAGATGGTGATCATTTATTAAATTATTCCCATTTTATGTTTCCAAATGTGTTAAATGAAACAAGTTTCACACTTATCAAAACAACCTTTACAAAATAATCATTAATAATCTGTTTTTTGGCTGGGCGCGGTGGCTCATGCCTGCCCAGCACTTTGGGAGGCCGAGGCAGGCAGATTACCTGTGGTCAGGAGTTCAAGGCCAGCCTGGCCAATATAGTAAAACCCCGTCTCTACTAAAAATACAAAAAAAATTAGCCAGGCATGGTGGCGCATGCCTGTAATCCCAGCTACTCAGGAAGCTGAGGCAGGAGAATAGCTTGAACCCGGGAGGCAGAGGTTCTAGTGAGCCAAGATCGAGCCTCTGCACTCCACCCTGGGTGACAGAGCAAAACTCCATCTCAAAAAAAAAAAATCTATTTTTTAACATTGGTCCCTGACAACTAGAAGTTTATGAAATGGGAAAATACAGAAAATAAAGAATGTGTGTGAGGGAAGACATAAATAATTATATGTTAACAGTAGAGGCGCAATGACATGAAAATGGAAATCATCGGATTTATCATTAGATGTAGGAGGAAGAAATAAAGACTTATTTGGTAATTCATCAATTATCAATGGTTCCTAATCTCAAATTGTCACTTGCCAAAGCTTTATTTAAAAGGTCAGCAGAGGCCGGGAACGGTGGCTCAAGCCTGTAATTCCAATATTTTGATGGGCCAAGGCAGGAAGATCACTTGAGCCCAGGAGTTCAAGACCAACCTGGGCAACACGGAGAAACCAGGTGATATGGTTTGGCTGTGTCCCCACAGAAATCTCAACTTGACTTGTATCTCCCAGAATTCCCATGTGTTGCGGAAGGGACCCAGTGGGAGGTAATTGAATCACAGGGCCAGTCTTTCCTGTGCTATTGTTGCGATAGTAAGTCTCACGAGATCTGATAGGTTTATCAGGGATTTCCATTTTTGCTTCTTCATTTTTCTCTTGCCCCTGACATGTAAGAAGTGCCTTTCACTTCCTGTCATGATTCTGAGGCCTCCCCAGCCATGTGGAACTACAAGTCCAATTAAACCTTTTCTTGTTCCCAGTTTCAGGTATATCTGTATCAGCAGCATGAAAACGAACTAATACAGTAAATTGGTACCAGTAGAACGGGGAATTGCTGAAAAGATACCCGGAAATGTGGAAGTGACTTTGGAAGTGGGTAACAGGCAGAGTTTGGAAAAGTTTGGAGGGCTCAGAAGACAGGAAAACCTGGGAAAGTTTAGAATCTCCTAGAGACTTGTTGAATGACTTTTACAAAAATGCTGATAGTGATATGAACAATAAGGTACAGGCTGAGGTGGTCTCAGATGGAAACGAGGAGCTCGTTGGGAACTGGAGCAAAGGTGACTCTTGTTATGTTTTAGCAAAGAGACTGGCAGCATTTTGCCCCTGCCCTAGAGATTTGTGGAACTTTGAACTTGAGAAAGATGATTTAGGGTATCTGGCAAAAGAAATTTCTAAGCAGTAAAGCATCCAAAAGGTGACCTGGGTGTTTTAAAAGTATTTCGTTTTAAAAGGGAAGCAGAGCGGCCAGGGGCAGTGGCTCACGCCTGTAATCCTAGCATTTTGGGACGCCAAGGTGGGCGGATCATTTGAAGTCAGCAGTTTCGAGACCAGCCTGGCCAACATAGTGAAACCCCATCTCTACTAAAAACACAAAAATTAGCCAGGAGTGGTGGCTAATCCCAGCTACCGTGGCTGGGATCCCAGCTACCTGGAGGCTGAGGCAGGAGAATCGCTTCAACCCAGGAGGCGGAGGTTTCAGTGAGCAGAGATCACGCCACTGCAGTCCAGCCTGGGCGACAGAGCAAGACTCCATCTTTTAAAAAAAAAAAAAAAGGGGGGGGGTGGGGAAGTAGAGCATGAAAGTTTGGAAAATCTGCAGCCTGACTATATGATAAGAAAAAAAAACCATTTTTTGGCCAGATGCGGTGGCTCACGCCTGTAATCCAAGGACTTTGGGAGGCCAGGGCAGGCAGATCACAAGGTCAGGAGATCGAGACCATCCTGGCTAACAGTGAAACCGTCTCTACTAAAAATACAAAAAATTAGCCGGGCATGGTGGCGGGCACCTGTAGTCCCAGCTACTTGGGAGGCTGAGGCAAGAGAATGGCATGAACCCAGGAGGCGGAGCCAAGATCATGCCACTGCACTCCAGCCTGGGCAACAGAGCGAGACTCCCTCTCAGAAAAAAAAAAAGAAAAAAAGAAAAGAAAGGAAAAACCCATTTTCTGGGGAGAAATTCAAGCTGGCTACAGAAATTTGCATAAGAAGCAAGGAGCCTAATGTTAATCCCCAAGACCATGGAGAAAATGTCTCCAGTCCATGTCAGAGAACTTCCTGGCAGCAGCCCTTCCTATCACAGGCCCGGAGGCCCAGGAGAAAAAAGTGGTTTCATAAGCTGGGCCCAGGGTCCCCATGCTGTGTACAGCCTAGGGACTTGGTACCCTGTGTCCCAGCCACCCCAGCTGCGGCTGAAAGGGGCTGATGTACAGCTCAGGCTGTGTCTTCAGAGGGTGGAAGCCCCAAGCCTTAGCAGCTTCCACATGGTGTTGAGCAAGCAGGTTCACAGAAGTCAAGAACTGAGGTTTGGGAACCTCCAACTCTATTTCAGAAGATGTACGGAAACGTCTAGATGCCCAGGCAAAAGTTTGCTGCAGGGACAGGGCCCTCATGGAGAACCTCTGCTAAGGCAGTGCTGAAGGGAAATGTGGGGTCAGAGCCCCCCATACGAGCCCCTACTGTGAGTCCCAGCTGTGAGAAGAGGGCCACTGTCTTCCAGACCCCAGAATGGCAGATCCACCGACAGCTTGCACTGTCGCCTGGAAAAGCTGCAGACACTCAAGGCCAGCCGGTGAAAGCAGACAGGAGGGAGGCCGTACCCTGCAAAGCCACAGGAGCAGAGCTGCCCAAGACCATGGGAACCAACCTCTTGCATCAGCGTGACCTGGATGTGAGACCTGGAGTCAAAGGAGATCATTCTGGAGCTTTAAAATTTGACTGTCTCGCTGGATTTTGGACTTGCATGGGCCCTGTAACCCTTTGTTTTAGCCAACTTCTCCCATTTGGAATGGCTGCATTTACCCAATACCTGTACCCCCATTGTATCTATAAGAAGTAACTACTTTGCTTTTCATTTTACAGGCTCATAGGCAGAAGGGACTTGCCTTGTCTCAAATGAGACTTTGGACTGTGGACTTTGGGGTTAATGCTGAAATGAGTTAAGACTTTGCGGGACTGTTGGAAAGGCAAGATTGGTTTTGAAATGTGAGGACATGAGACATGGAGGGACCAGGGGTGGAATGATATGGTTTGGCTGTGTCCTCACCCAAATCTCAACTTGCACGGTAGCTCCCAGAATTCCCACGTGTTGCAGGAGAGACCCAGGGGGAGGTAACTGAATCACGGAGGCTGGTCTTTCCCATGCTATTCTCGTGATAGTGAATAAGTCTCACGAGATCTGATGGGATTATCTTGTTTCTGGTTTTGCTTCTTCCTCATTTTTCTCTTGCCACCACAACGTAATAGGTGCCTTTCGCCTCCTGCCATGATTCTGAAGCCTCCCCAGCCATGTGGAACTATAAGTCCAATTAAACCTCTTTTTGTTCCCAGTTTCGAGTATGTCTTTATCAGCAACGTGAAAACGAACGAATACATACACCCCATCGCTACTAAAAAATACAAAAATTAGCTGGACATAGTGGCACACGCCTGTAGTCTCAGCTACTCAGAAGGCTGAGGTGGGAGGACCACAGTCCGGGATGCAGAGGTTGCAGTGAGTGAGATCACGCCACTGCACTCCAGCCTGGGCAACAGAGGGTGACCCTGTCTCAAAAAAAAAAAAAAAAAAAAAAAAAACATTATCTACCACGCTTGAATAGCACGTATTATATATTATGGCTCTTAATCTTAATCCAAATATTTTCCAGATGCAGCAATGAAGCAAGGCAGAAGCTATTCTCAGTCAAGAACTGAGTATCTTTTCAGACCAGTTGCTTTCAAGAATCTGTTAAGCAATGTTTCCTGATAAGCTGGGTTCCATGACACCTTGCAAGTTACCAGATGTTTAGAATAGTAGTTCCACATGGATGGAACTGGAGGCCACTATCCTTAACAAACTAACACAGGATCACAAAGCCAAATAGTGCATGTTCTCACTTATAAGCGGGAGCTAAATGATGAGAACGTGTGGACACATAGAGGGGAAACCACACACACTGGGGCCTTTCAGAGGGTGAAGGGTGGTAGGAGGGAGAGAATCAGCAAAAATAACAAATTGGTACTAGGCTTAACCTATGTAACAAACCTGCACATATACCCCTCAACTTAAAAAAAAAAGGTAGTTTCAAAATAATAGCATTTTTTCAAATTCATTTATGAGACAGATTTTTATTAATCTGTATGACTATTCATATCACAGATATACTCTTGTTTTCAACAATTTTTGCCATTTTATTCAATTATCTTTAGAGTTTTGTACACAATCTATTAAAGGAAAAAACCTATTTTTTAAAAAAGCTGGTAAAGAATTAAAAATTTAGTCAATTAAAATCTGAATTTCAGTTAGAAAAGTAAAAGCAACTTTTTTTTTTGAGACGGAGTTTTGCTCTTGTCGCCCAGGCTGGAGTGCAATGACGTGATCTCGGCTCACTGCAACCTCTGCCTCCCAGGTTCAAGTGATTCTCCTATCTCAGCCTCCCGAGTAGCTAGGATTACAGGTACGCGCCACCGTACCCAGCTAATTTTTATATTTTTAGTAGAGACGGGGTTTTACCATGTTGGCCAGGATGGTGTCAATCTCTTGACCTTGTGATCCACCAGCCTCGGCCTCCCAAAGTGCTGGGATTACAGGCATGAGCAACGGTGCCCGGCCACGCTACTTTCTTAGTTATGCTGGTTCTACAAGTTTTTTTAAAACCAGACAAAAACTTAAAGAGCACAGACAACCAGCATCCAACAGAAAAGAGACATAAAACTTGTTTATTCACTTTTAAGTCTTAATGTTCCTACCTAATAATCTATTTTTTAGATAATCAAAAAAGAATCAAACCAAAATATTATAAGATACTGAGGTAAGTTATAACAAAGTCACAAAAAGTAGAGAATTAGATAGGAATCTGATGTTTATAAACAATCTGTACATTTCCATTCTAAGGTGAATGTTACAGTTACAAGAATGTTCTGAATACAGCATAAAGCAAAAACATTACCTTACTTTAGGCTTAGACAATCAACTCACCAAATGCTTGGGGAATCTCACCTAAAGTTCTAAGCTACAAGGAACAAAATTTAATCAAAATAGGAGATTACTCACTTTCTTTTGAATATACTAAAAATCAGGTAGAATTTATCAAGTAGCATTTATGAAAATATGGGGCTGGGGCATATTTGTGGGGGCATATTACAAAGAGGCCAGGGCCAGAGGATTGCTTCAGTCCAGGAGTTCAAAACCAGCCTGGGCAACACAGCAAGACCACATCTCTACAAAGAATAATAATAAAAAAATAATAATTAGCTAAGCATAGTGGTGCATGCCTGTGGTCCTAGCTACATAGGAGGCTGAAGCAGGAGAATATCTGGGCCCAGGAATTTGAGGTTACAGTGAGCTACGATCAAGCCACTGTACTCCAGTATGGGTGACAGAGGGAGACTCTGCCATTAAAAGAAAAAAGTTGTGTTCACAAAGTCTCCCTAAACCCCAGTTTCCTCATTAAGCCTGAGTTTCCTCAATTGTATAATAGACTTAAATGTGAAATTCACCTTAAAAGATTCAGTGAGGAATAGGCAGGATATTAATGTAAACAAATTTTATAAACTAAGAAGTACCATATGTTACCTATTACAATTAGTTCTGAACTTTAAGTCAAGACCCCAGGTAATTCAGGGACATCTCCTGACAGAAAAAAAAAAAAAGAACAGGTAAGGGCCAGGCACAGTGGCTCACACCTGTAATCCCAGCACTTTGGGAGGGTGAGGTGGGCAGATTGAGCTGAAGAGTTCAAGACCAGCCTGGGCAACACAGTGAAACCCAGTCTCTACCAAAAAAAATTTTTTTAATTAGCCAGGCATGGTGGCACATGCTTGTAGTCCCAGCTAGTGAAACTCCATCTCTACAAAAAAAATTTTTTTTAATTAGCCGGGTGTGGTGGTTGGTACATACGTATGTCCCAGCTACCCAGACGCTGAAGTGGGAGGATCACCTAAGCCCAGGAGTTGGAGTCTACAGTGAGCTGTGGTGATTACGCTGCTACACGAAAGCCTGGGAGACACAGTGAGACCCTGTCTCAAAAATAAATAAAGAAAAATAACAAAATAACAAAAAACAAAACAAGCAAACAAAAAACCCCAGCTAAAACAATGAACTTGAGACATGCTTTCTTATAAAAGTCCCTGAAATTGGCTTACTTTTTGACAGTTTTCGTTTAATATCATGAAGAATTATCTCCTGTGGGAGTGTCATATGACTGTTGCTCTGAACTTTTTTTTTTTTTGAGACGGAGTCTCACTCCACTGCCCAGCCTAGAGTGAAATGGTACAATCTCGGCTCACTGCAATCTCCACCTCCTGGGTTCAAGTGATTCTCCTGCCTCACTGCAACCTCCACCTCCTGGGTTCAAGTGATTCTCCTACCTCGGCCTCCCGAGTGAGCGAGCGCCTGTAATCCCAGCTACTCGTGAGGCCCAGGCAGGAGAATCGCTTGAACCCAGGAGGTGGAGGATGCAGTGAGCCAAGATCACGCCACTGCACTCCAGCCTGGGCAACAAGAGCAAAACTCTGTCTCAAAATAAATAAATAAATAACATAAATAAATAAAACTCCATCATTAACAGTATACTATAATGCAGTCAAATAATTTCTTTTAAAAAAGTAAATCTTCCTATAAAATCATTGCATCACGTATCTGAAAAAGACTCCAGTCTATAGCTAAATCCACGAGATTACATAGAAGGACAAAATACTCCATGAGAGTAACTTCATTTCCTTAGATCAATCTTTGTATTTCCTTTCTTACCCAGAGAGGTAAATTTCTAGAGTTTTAAAATTGTTTTCTGATTAAAAGGTGGCAAAATTTATCAAAAGATTAACTTCATGTTCTTGAAGTATCATGTGCTCTGTATGAATAACTGAAGATATGAGAGAATTTAGACTTTTCCCATTCACACTATTACAAACGATAAATGAAAGTTTTGTTTGTTTGAGACACCGTCTTGCTCTGTCGCTCAGGCTGGAGTGTAGTGGCGCAATCTCGGCTCACTGCAACCTCCGCCTCCCAGGTTCAAGCGATTCTCCTGACTCAGCCTCTCGAATAGCTGAGATTACAGGTGCCCACCACCACGCCCGGCTAATTTTTTGTATTTTTAGTGGAGGCAGGATTTCACCATGTTGGGCAGGCTGGTCTCGAGCTCACGACCTCGTGATCCACCCACCTTGGCCTCCCAAAATGCTGGGATTACAGGCGTTAGCCACCGCACCCGGACTAAATGAAAGTTTTTAATCTGATACTGAGACTTTTTTGATGGGGGACTGAGTCTTGCTCTGTTGCCCAGGCTGGAGTGCAGTGGCGCAATCTCCGCTCCCTCCCTACAACCTCCACCTCCCAGGTTCAAGCAATTCTCCTGCCTCAGCCTCCCGAGTAGCTGGGATTACAGACGCCCACCGCCACGCCTGGCTAAATGTTGCATTTTTAGTAGAGACAGGGTTTCACCATGTTGTCTGTGCTGGTCTCAAACTCCTCACCTCAAGTGATCTGCCTGCCTCAGCCTCCCAAAGTGCTGGGATTACAGGCATGAGCCACCATGCCTGGCCTCAAACACTGAGACTTTAACATGTCTACTTCTTATTCTGCTTCAGTTTGGAGGCCCATCTATGATTCACTAGCATCTGCTGTCAGCAGGTAATAAAAACAAAAAAAGAGATCCGGTTGGTTTATCAGTATGGTAAAATCACTAATGGATGGACTGTGCTCAGGTACGGTTCACTGAAAAAGTTGTAAAATTCTTTTACAGCTTCACCATCTCCTCGCTTTTCTATTAGTTACAGCTAACCACTATACTTCATTCATTTTGCAAGATTCAAGTTACCCATCTAAAATTTACATACGAAAATGTTTTCTATTTTATGATTAGCCTTGAGCCAAAGATTAAGCTACCACTTTTTTCACTGAGAAGCATTCCTACTGACCTCAAATCTACTAAATCCAGTATTAAAGGCAAGTGCTGCAAATAGTTGGTCCACAGCTTTAAATCTGAAGAAATAAAGTAGAATTAGTTTTGGGGCTTTGAAATCAATCAGACTTAGATTTAAGTAACACAATATAAGTCATATCTGGATATCTGTTTTTTTCTTATTAAGAGCAATCATGGTTTGTTTGTTTTTTTTTTTTTTTGAGACGGAGTCTCGTTCTGCCGCCCAGGCTGGAGTGCAGCGGTGTGATCTCTGCTCACTGCAACCTCTGCCTCCCGGGTTCACACCATTCTCCTGCCTCAGCCTCCCGAGTAGCTGGGACTACAGGCACTCGCCACCAGGTCCGGCTAATTTTTTTTTTTGTATTTTTAGTAGAGACGGGGTTTCACCATGTTAGCCAGGATGGTCTCGATCTTCTGACCTCGTGATCCGTCCGCCTCAGCCTCCCAAAGTGTTGGGATTACAGGCGTGAGCCACTGCGCCTGGTCTGCCCTTTGCCTTTCACCAGAAGTTCCAAATGTACATTATGAGATGGTTTCTATTATAGTCTTGTGATGGTTAATTTTACATTCCAACTTGGCGAGGCCCAGTATATTTGATCAAACAATAGTTTAGATGTTGCTGTGAAGATATTTCTTTAGATATGATTAACATTTAAGTCAGTAGACTCAGAGTAAAGTCAATTATCTTTATAATGTGGGCGGGCCTTATTCTATCAGTTGAAGACCTTAAGAGAAAAAGAAAAGACTGATTTCCCAAGTAAGATAGAATTCTGCCAAAAGACTGCGTTTGGACTTGAGATGCAACATCACCTCTTTCCCAGGTCCCCGGCCTGTCAGCCTACCCTACAGATTTTGATCTTGCAAGCCTTCACAATAGCACAAGCCAATTCCTCAAAAATCAATCAACCAGTCAACCTCTACACACACACACTCTATTGGCCTTGCTTCTCTGGAGAAACCTAATATACTGCCATACTCCAGCAGCAGTATTCTTCTATAATATAGAACCTTTATTAATATAAGCTTAGTCTGTCACTAAACTCTATCAGAATGAATATTCTTCCCTCTTCATACTGCTTCAACTCTATTCCCTGGGTACCCTCCAAGCAAATTAATGCTTTCAAGGATTATCAAATGTAATAAACTGCTCTCCATTCTACAACAAACAAGAAAGATGTGCTGAATAAGGGCTACTTGAAGAAGAAAGTAGGTAACTGAGAACTCATCCTATTCTTGTTTCGTCATTGCTTTCTTTCCACTAAGTTTTTTATATTCACTGCCTCTGCCGCTTGTAAGCACCCTCATTACTGCTCATCTTTCCTCTCTTTACTTTTCTCTCCTTGTGTCTTCTTTCTCAGTCTGTCTACCTTATCACCTCCTGGATTTCCTTATCACCTCTTGGGTGCATCCTTATTGCCACACCAGACTGATCAAACACATTAGGTACAATCTTCATCCCAGATGTGTTCATTTGTTGATGGGTGCTCAAAGACTACTTCTTCACTGCCCCTCTAAAAAGAGAAAGTTTCAGGCTGCCCGCGGTGGCTCACACCTGTAATCCCAGCATTTTGGGAGGTCGAGGCGGGTGGATGATGAGGTAAGGAGTTCGAGACCAGCCTGGCCAAGATGGTGAAACCCTGTCTCTACTAAAAATAGAAAAGTTAATTAGCCAGGCGCGGTGGCAGGCCCCTGCAATCTCAGCTACTCGGGAGGCTAAGGCAGGAGAATCGCTTGAACCCGGGCGGCAGAGGTTGCAGTGAGCCAAGATTGTGCCATGCACTCCAGCCTGGGCGACACAGTGAGACTCCACCTCAAAAAAAAAAAGAAAGAAAGTTTCCCACTTTTGTCTTCGAAATGAAGCCATTTTGAACACCTGAAGGTTCTAAAGAAAATGAATTATGACTTTAGATTTTGTCATAAATCGCTTTTTCCTTGTACTTTCTATCTGATATCAGTTGTTGTATATTATACACATGAACAGTCATTCCAGGACCCCCCGGATACCAATAAAACAATGCTCAAATCCCTTATATAAAATGGCATAGTATTTGCATATAACCTACACACATACTCTCATATACTTTAAATCATCTCTAGATTACTTAGAATACCTAAAAAAATATAAAAGCTTTGTAAATAGTTGTTGTATTGTTTAGGGAATAATGACAGGAAAACTGCATGTTCAATACTGACACAACTATCATTTTGTCTGAATAGTTTCAATCTGGAGTTGGTTGAATCCACAATACAAAACCCATGGATATGGAGGGCCAACTGCATATGCCACAAATAGTGGGAAGGAATGTGAGGACAAACATTGACTGTTTTCGTATGATTTTCAAGATTGTGGATCACTTTTTTCCTTTAAATTTACTTTAATGTTGGCCTGCAGTGGGGGTGCACTATAATCTTTGCCCCTTGGGAGGCTGAGGTGGGAGGATTGCTTGAGGTCAGAAGTTTAACCCTGGGTGGGCAACGCAGCAAGACCCATCCCTAAAAAAAAAAGAAAAGAAAAAATTATAAAATTTAGCCATGCATGGTGGCACGTGCCTGTAGTCCTAGCTACTCAGGAGGCTAACGTGGGAGGATCACTTGAGCCCAGGAGTTCAAGGCTTTGGTGAGCCATGATGACACCACTGCACTCCAGCCTAGGCAACAGAGCTTTTATAAAAGTCGTCTTTAAAAATCCTTCAAGAAGAAAACACAGTTGCCTTGTTCATTATATAACTATCTAGTCTTCCTGGGATGTTGTAATGCAGACACATTCTTTGCATCTATATTAACTTTGTTGCTTTCTATCTTATGTTCTCTTCCTTTTGTATCTAGACCAGGGGTCAGCAAACTCTGCAAAGATAGTAAGTATTTTAGGTTTTGTGGGCCATTCAGATTCTGTAGCAACTCTTCTGCCACTGTAGTAAGAAAGCAACAATAAACAATATACTGGCTAGGTAAGTGCCATGGCTCACTAATCTAGAACTTTGGGAGGCTGAGGCATGAAGATCCCTTGAACTCAGGAGTTCGACATCAGCCTGGGCAAAACAGCAAGACCTGGTTCTACCACAAACTTAAAAATTAGCCAGGAATGGCGGCACACACCTGCGGTCCCAGCTACTCAGGAGGCTAAGGTGGGAGGATAGCTTGAGCCTGGGAGGTTGAGGCTGCAGCAGTGAACTGTGATCACATCACTGCATTCCACCCTGGGCGACAGAGCCAGACCCATGTCTCCAAAAAAAAAAAAAAAAAAAAACCCAATATATAAACAATATATAACATATAAAGAGGCCGCTCATTGCGCTACTGTCGACAAGGAGCTGCCACAGCCGCCCCCTCTTGCTGTCGCCCCAGAATGCCCCTCACATAACCCTGGGCCCCCATTTCAGGCCCCCCTTTCTGGGAGTGCCCTCACCTCTGTGCCAGATTCCAGGCTACGGATTCCTGCCCCTGCCCGGGTGGAGATGCTCGCCCAGCAGCAGGAGCTCTTGCAGAAGCAGAACCTGGCCCAGCGCCATAGGGGGACTCTCCGTGGATGGAGAGGAGGCCCCAGTCCCTGAGGACGTCAGCAAGTGGACCACGGATGATGTCTGCAGCTTCGTGGCGGGGGGGCTGTCTGGCTGTGGAGAGTATACTTGGGTCTTCAGGGAGCAGGGGATCGATGGGGAGACCTTGCCACTGCTGACGGGGGAGCATCCGCTGACCACCACAGGGTTGAAGCTGGGGCCTGCCCTCAAGACCCAGGCCCAGGTGGCCAGGCGCCTGGGCCACATCTTCTACATGGCCAGCTTCCCCATGGCTCTGCCGCTGCAGCCACCAACACTGCGGGCCCCGGAGCGGGAACTCAGCACAGGAGAGCAGCAGCCCTTGTCCCCCATGACAGCCACTTCCCCCTATGGAGGGGGCCACGCCCCTGCCAGCTGAGTTTCGCCCAAGCAAGAAAATGGGACCTTGGCTCTGCTTCCACGGGCCCCCGACCCTTCCCATTCCCAGCCTCTGTGCTGAAGTGGCCAGGGGTGGGTGGGGGGTGGGGCCACACAAACTCCCAGGAGCCACCACTTGATGCAGTGGCCTGCCTCCGACAGCTTGCTTGCTTTCTTTCGGTTTTGGATGCAAAAACAAAAACAAAAACAAAATTTTTAAGGAAAATGTGAAAAAAAAAAGAAAGAAAAAGATATGGTTTTGTTCCAACAAAACTTTATGGACACTAAAATTTGAATTTCACCGAAGTTTTTTTTTTTTTACAAATTATTAATTTATCAAATGGATTTTATAAAATTATTTTACAAAATATTTTATTTTGATTTTTCGACCACTAAAAATTGAAAAAACAAACAACAAACATTTTTAGGCTTATGGTACAAAATCAGGTGGCAGGCTGGGCATGCTGGCTCACACCAGTAATCTCAGCACTTGCAGAGGCCGAGGCAGGAGGATCACTTGAGCCCAGGAGTCTGAGACCAGCTTGGGCAAAAAAGTGAGATGCCCACCTCTACAAAAAATCAAAAACAGCCAGGCGCAGTGGTGCACATCTTGTGATCCCAGCTACGTAGGAGGCTAAGGCAGGAGGACTGCTTGAGCCTAGGAAGTCAAGGCTGCAGAGAAGCCGTGGTCAGGCCACTGGACTCCAGCTTGGGGGACAGAGACCCCTTCTCAAAATAAAAACAGCAGGATTTGACTTGCTAACTATAGTTGGCGAACCCTCTTACATCTAGAAATTATCTGATACAGCTACTTCTAATAGTAGTATCTATTTCACAAGATTGTCGGGAAGATACGGCCGGGCATGGTGGCTCACACCTTTAATCCCAGCACTTTGGGAGGCCGAGGCGGGCGGATCACCTGAGGTCAGTAGTTTGAGACCAGCCTGGCCAACATGGCAAAACCTCGTCTCTACTAAAAAATAGAAAAAATTAGCCAGGCGTGGTGGCGCGCGCCTGTAGTCCTAGCTACTTGGGAGACTGAGGTAGGAGAATCACTTGAACCCATGAGGTGGAGGTTGCAGTGAGTGGAGATCACGCCACTGCACTCCAGCCTGGGCGACGAGACTCAGTCTCAAAAAAAAAAAAAAAAAAAAGTGCCATTTTCCCAAAATGGCACATTTATTCAATATTCAAAGCTTTATTTTAACAAAATATCAATTATTCAACAACTGTCAAACAGTATTGGCAAAAAATAAAATACCTTTTAAATCGTCATACCAAGATACTACTAGGGTTAAACCATTAAAAACTGCCAATAATGGTTCAACCTAATAGCTATCAATGATATTTAAACACCATTAGCAAGCCTCTCAGCAGCTAGCATAAACAGAAGAACTTGCGGGTTTAGTTATCATTCTCACTAGTTTTGACCCCAAACAATTAAGCGAACAGAGTAACCACCTCTTCTGTGACTTCTTAGTACTTCATACATACACGTATTTACCACTTCTCACAATACACTGTAATTATCTGCCCTGATGTTGCCTCAACAACCCTTGACACACTGTTCATTGTATCCCGACCAAATTCATGGTAATTAGTGTTTCTAAATAACTACTGTAGGCATCCTAGTAAAAACTAAGATCAAAACTTACTGTGTTCTGAGAGAGTAAAGATGCACTCTCACTCTTCTTTTTTAAAATTCAAAAGAAAAAGTAAGCAAGACTCTGACTCAAAACAAACAAAAATCAAACCTCTCCTTACATTTAATCTATGCTGAAAACCAGCATGAGTCCTGATCCATGGGTCTTCTGCTGAAGCAACTTCTAGCAGTATAAAACACAGCTGTGTCCTGGCCCCCTTTTCTGTATTTCTTTTTTTTTTTTGGCCCCGAGATGGAGTCTTGCTCTGTCGCCCAGGCTGGAGTGCAATGGCGTGATCTCAGCTCACTGCAACCTCTGCCTCCCGGGTTCAAGTGATTCTCCTGCCTCAGCCTCCTGAGAAGCTGGGACTAGAGGCGTGCACCATGCTCGGCTAATTTTTGTATTTTTAGTAGAGATAGGGTTTCACCATATTGGTCAGGCTGGTCTCGAACTCCTGACCTCATGATCCACCTGCCTCAGTCTCCCAAAGTGCTGAGATCACAGGCATGAGTCACCGTGCCCAGCCCTTTTCTATATTTCTTAATGTTTTTACCACTTTTGGATATTCTGGAAGAATATTCTCTACCCACCTTCAAATTACAGAGAAGAAGACAGACAAGGATGAAGAAGATTTGAAATTATTTTCTAACAAGAATTTTAATGTACAGTCACTCCCACAAATTCTATTCTGGGTAAAATTAGATTTTCACAGGGTAATTTAAATCCTACAAATGAATGGTCTGTACTTGATGTATGGAGGTACCTGCCAAGGAGGTTAAAAAGCTGGGTTGAGGGAAACTCATCCACTCATCAGACACTGAAAGACAAATCTATCCACTCTTTGAGACTGACTCATGTGATGTGATTGGTCTCCCACACTAAGACTACTTAAATACTTGTCATCCATCTACCTTAGAGATGTTGAAGAGGATAATAATAATTACAACATAATCCTCTTTATAAGAGCCCCATGAGAAACTCTAGCCCAAGCTTGTGCTACCCATGGCCCAGGACGGCTTTGAATGTGGCCCAACACAAATTCGTAAGCTTTCCTAAAACACTGACATTTTTTTTGTGACTTTTTTTCAAGCTCATCAACTATCGTTAGTGTATTTTATGTGCAGCCCAAAACAATTCTTTTTCTTCCAATGTGGCCCAGGGAAGTCAAAATATTGGACACTCCTGCTCTAGCCTGATAGTGCCAAGTGGTTAGTTATCTTTCTGAACTATCTAGTTATTTTGTATCTTAAGGACACTGTAAAAAAATAAACTACCAAGTTTTTCTCTCCTGCTGGCTCCTAGAAAGCTCAGAGTCAAATCTGTGCTCTGCCTGTAGCAAGAAAATTATAATAAACCTTTTTGGCCTACATCCTGACTTGGCTTTATCTTTATCTTTTGTTTTTGTTTCTTCTTTCTCCTTACTTTTAATCTGAGGCATTTTGTAGTTTTATGCATCCTCATAAATTGCTTTAAATAAGGAGTTACAAATCAAATACAGCGACCAACTTGCCAGGTGAAAGTCTGAGTCGGCTAGAAATAGAACACCAGTGATAGAGCTGCGTTTTCAAAGTTCAATTAAAAACAAAATTACTGGCCAGCCACAGTGGCTCACGCCAGTAATCTGACCACTTTGGGAGGCTGAGGTGGGCAAATAATTTGAGGCCAGGAGTTCAAGACCAGATGGCCAACATGGCGAAACCCTGCCTCTACTAAAAATACAAAAATTAGCAGGGCATGGTAGCACACGCCCGTAATCCCATCGACTCAAGAGGCTGAGGCACAGGAACTGCTTGAACCCAGGAGGCAAAGGCTACAGTGAGCCGAGATCGTGCCACTGCACTCTAGCATGGGCGACAGAGCAGGACTCTGTCTTAAAATATACATATTAAAATATTCTTCGTTTCAGCTGGGCACGGTGGCTCACGCCTGTGATCCCAGCACTTTGGGAGGCCGAGGCAGGCGGATCACGAGGTCAGGAGTTCGAGACCAGCCTGACCACCATGGTGAAACCCCATCTCTACTAAAAATACAAAAATTAGCTGGGCCTGGTGGTGGGCGCCTCTAATCCCAGCTACTCGGGAGGCTGAGACAGGAGAATCGCTTGAACCTGGGAGGCAGAGGTTGCAGGAGCCAAGATAGCGCCACTGCACTCCAGCCTGGGCAACGGAGTGAGACTCTGTCTCAAAAAAAAAAAAAAAAAAAAAAACTTCATTTCCAGAAAAATATGCTCTTTTCTACTTTTCTTGAATACTACAGCTGTCAAGCTATACTTTTCTTCATTTTTGAAAGAAACATCATCAATAGAGAAGTATTTCTCCGCCATAAACAATACAAGGGCAATAATAAACACTAACAGGGAGTACCAGAAACTTGTTCCACTGGAGAGCTTATGCTCATCTAAAGGAAGGCAGCTGGAGCCGGGCGCAGTGGCTCACTCCTGCAATCCCAGAATTTTGGCAGGCCGAGGCAGGGGGATCACTTGAGCCCAGGAGTCTGAGACCAGCCCCAGCAACAGAGTCTCTAGCAGGGGGAAAAAAAAAATTCAAGAAGGCAGCTGTAATTCAGCTTAGGTTAACTGTTGTCATGGGAAAATGGGGGCCGCCTGTTAACAGAGCTCCTAATTTTTTAGGATAACCAAAAATAGAGACTTTATGAAAACAGCTAGTTTTTATATGTTGGCTCAAAAAAATGCTAACGATCAATGCAAAGAGAAATATAAGGCTGCCAGTATTCAACCCCTGGCTACATAATGAATAAATATGTTTGAATGGTTGAAGAGATGGAAGAAAACGGAACAAAGTTTAGGAATTTATGGTCTAAAATTGATGCAGTAATATTATCCATTCTTTTTATTCAGCTCAAAGCATAAATATTACCAAAGAACAATATTTTATTTAGTTAACCTAAGGGTGAATTCTGCAGTGCAAAAACAAATCATTTTTTATTTTTAGAGATGAGGTCTCACCCCGTTGTCCAGGTTGGAGTGCAGAGGCACAAGCACAGCTCACAGCGACCTCAAACTTCTAGGGACCACAGGCACATGCCACCACATCCGGCTAATTTGTTTTTTGTAGAGACAGGGTCTCACTATGTTGCCCAGGCTGGTGCCAAATTCCCGGCCTCAAGCAATCCCCTGCTTTGGCCTCCCAAAGTGTTGAGATTACAGTTGTGAGCCACCACACCCAGCCCAAGTAAACACATCATATC
The DNA here is from genome assembly GCF_028885625.2 of Pongo pygmaeus. Lineage (NCBI taxonomy): Eukaryota > Metazoa > Chordata > Mammalia > Primates > Hominidae > Pongo > Pongo pygmaeus. The sequence goes on along the minus strand of NC_072392.2, from coordinate 2,408,890 downwards.
ATCTCACTAGCAAACACCTTCCTTATGTTCACTGCAGCATTGTCTGTAATAGTAAAAAGCTGTAAACAACCTAATTGCCCATTTCTGTAGTCTAAACATAAAGAAAATATGGTATAGGGCGAGGTGTGATGGCTCACACCTGTAATCCCAGCACTTTGAGAGGCTGAGGCCAGTGGATCACGAAGTCAGGAGTTCGAGACCAGCCTGGCCAACATAGTGAAACCCCCATCTCTATTAAAAATACAAAAATTAGCCGAGCATGGTAGTGCATGTCTGTAGTCCCAGCTACTCAGGAGGCTGAGGGAGGAGAATCGCTTGAACCCGGGAGGTGGAGGTTGCAGTGAGCTGATATTGTGCCATTGCACTCCAGCTTGGACAACAGTGTGAGACTCTGTCTCACAAAAAAAAAGAAAAAGAAAATATGGTATCGTATATAAGAAATTATACAACTAAATAAACTAGATCTACATATATCAATAATGCATCTAAAAAACAGGAAAGAAAACCAAGCAGATTAATATAGGTGTACAGTTGAATACTCACGTAAATTCTAACAATCTATAAAGCACTACTATATATTGTTTATAGATACACTCAAATATAGTAAATGCATAAAAATATGGAACAAAGGGCTATATACAACATTTAGGAGAAACTTTACTGCTGAGAAGAAGAAGGTGGACATGATTGGAAAGACGTACAAAAGGGACATCAAGCCGGGTGTGGTGATTCACGCCTGTAATCCCAGCACTTTGGGAGGCTGAGGCAGGTGGATCACTTGAGGCCCGGAGTTTGAGACCAGCCTGGCCAACATGGTGAAACCCTGTCTCTACTAAAAGTACAAAAATTAGCTAGGTGTGGTGGTACATGCCTGTGATCCCAACTACTCGGGTGGCTGAGGCAGACAATCGCTTGAACCTGGGAGGTGGAGGCTGCAGTGAGCTGAGATGGTGCCGCTGCACTCTGGCCTGGGTGATAGAGCGGGACTCCATCTCAAAAAAAAAAAAAAAAAAGAAAAGAAAAGAAAAGAAAAAAGAAAAAGAAAAGGCCAGGCGTGGTGGCTCACACCTGTAATCCCAGCACTTTGGGAGGCCCAAGCAGACAGATCATGAGGTCAGGAGATGGAGACCATCCTAGCCAACATGGTGAAACCCCGTCTCTACTAAAATACAAAAAAAAAATCAGCCGGGTGTGCTTGTGCACGCCTGTAGTCCCAGCTACTCAGGAGGCTGAGGGAGGGGACTCTCTTGAACCCTGGAGGCTGAGGTTGCAGTGAGCAGACATTGCGCCACTGCACTCCAGTCTGGTGACAGAGCAAGACTGTCTCAAAACAGAAAACAAAAAACAGAATACAAAAAGATATCAACTATAACTGTAATAATCCCTTCTCAAAAAAAGCTCTAGGCCGGGCGTGGTGGCTTACACCTGTAATCCCAGCACCATGGGAGGCCAAGGCGGGTGGATCACAAGGTCAGGAAATCGAGACCATCCTAGCTAACATGGTGAAACCCCGTCTCTACTAAAAATACAAAAAATTAGCCAGGTGTGGTGGCGGGCACCTGTAGTCCCAGCTACTAGGGAGGCTGAGGCAGGAGAATGGTGTGAACCCGGGAGGCAGAGGTTGCAGTGAGCTGAGACTGCACCACTGCACTCCAGCCCAGGCTGGGCGACAGAGAGAGACTCCGTCTCAAAAAAAAAAAAAAAAAAAAGCTCTGAAGCAAATATGACAAAATGTTAACATCTGTCAATTCTGGTAATAGTTATATGGCCATTCTGTTTTATTACTGCAGGTACTTTTAACATTTAACATAGTCCCTAGTAAAAATAAAAAACAAATTAAATTATAAATATACAAAAGAAAACTTTAGCCAGGCATGGTGGCTCACCTGTAATCCCAGCACTTTGGGAGGCCAAGGCGGGCCTGAAGTCAGGAGTTCAAGACCAGCCTGGCCAACGTGGTGAAACCCTATCTCTACTAAAAATACAAAAATTAGCTTGGCTTGGTGGCAGGCGCCCATAATTCCAGCTACTCAGGACGCTGAGGCAGAACTGCTTGAACCCGGGAAGCAGAGGTTGCAGTGAGCTAAGACAGCGTCATTGCACTCCAGCCTGGGCGACAAGAGTGAAACTGCGTCTCCAAAAAATAAAAAAATAAAAAAAAATAAAGAAAACTCAAAAAGCACTTTTTTTTCATTGGGCATAGGTCTCATGATAGGCTTTCTGACAGGTAACAAGTTGGACACATAAATGAAATGAAAGCCCTGAAGCGTAAGTCCTACATACATGAAGCCCTCCTGTGAAGAATTTTGGAGTCGAATAGTTAAGATTCATATATCAATCTGGCTCCTTACAAACTGTGTGACCTTGGGGAAATCTGCAAACTTCCTAAGCCTATTTACCCATTTTTAAGAAGAGGGACTAATACTACCACCTACCTCAAACAGCTGTGGTGAAGCTTAACAAAATAGTCAATATTTAAGGGCTTGTCTACCTTTGTATATCTCTCACCTACAGCTCAAGAATAATTTCACTTCTGTACTTTTATATACATAAGCAAAGTAAAAGACTTTGCTTCCCTAGTGTCCAAGGACAGACAACAAATCATTTTTGCCATCACAAGAAAGCAGAAAGTAAAGGTCACCTCATCTTAATCATCATCAATCATCACCATCATAACAACATTTATTGAGTACTTACTATGTTCTAGGTACCATTCCTAGGCTCTTTAAATGCATTAACTCACTTGACAAGTCGGATAATAAATTTTATATACGCTAGAAGAGAAAAATAGGTACTTATTATAAGATTACGAACTCAGAGAAAAGAAAGTTTCTTCCAGGTGGAAAAAATTAGAAAAGACTGCCTGGAAATGGAAAACCTGGTAGGCAGATTTGAAGCGTAAATAAGGGGGCCGGGGCAGGGAGTCAAAGCAGCAAAAGGAACAGAAAATATCTTCCCAAAGCTGAATCACAGTAGACGTGGAAGGCAATAAGAAACAGGATGAAAAGCCAGGACATGTAAGAGAAGTCTCTGAGTGCCCATTAGGATTCGATAAACACCTATTCGGCACCATATTTTACCACTGTGTTCTTTGCATTTTCATTAAAGACAGTAAAAAGCTGATGATGGGTTTTTGGCAACAAAGTGACTTGAAAACTGTGGCTCAGGAACATTTCTCTGGCTGCTTTATGTAATATTCTATACAACTCCTCCTCTTATTCTCTGCTATGGCTAATAACACCTGGTTTCTCAGTTCCACTCAGTCACCCAAACCACAAATCTGAATTGTTTAAACTTGCCTCTCCCCATCACACTACTCATTCACAACCGGACCTCCTAAACCTTTCTCCACTCAACAACGTTCACTGTCACTGTCTTGCTTCAAGCACTAATCATTATTTCCTGAAAAAGTCTACATGACCTCCAAAATCCACATTCCTCATTGCCACCTGCAGAATCTCTCTAAAATACACAGCATCTCATAATGCTTGTTTTTGCCTAAATTGTTTAATGACTTCCAACTTGCCTACAAGCTGTACAGAATACACAAATTCTATCAATCTGGCTCAGACGTGCCTCTCCAACCTCAAATTCTACAATCCCCTCTGCCAAACTATTACCAGCATACATAAAATAGTTTCTCATGCTTTTGTGACTATGTATGTTGCTGTTCCCTCCACCTAAAATGACCTCCCACGTTCACTCCAATTATTATTTTTTTGAGACAGAGTCTTGCTGTCACTCAGCAGTCTGGAGTGCCGTGGTCACCATCTCGGCTCACTCCAATACTCCTCCTGGGTCAAGCGATTCTCCAGCCTCAGCCTCCCGAGTAGCTGGGATTACAGGCATGCACCACCAGGCCCGGCTAATCTGTGTATTTTTAGTAGAGACAAGGGCTTCACCATGTTAGCCAGGCTGGTCTCGAACTCCTGACCTCAAGTGATCCACCCACCTCTGCCTCTCAAAGTGCTGGGATTGCAGGTGTGAGCCACCATGCCTGGCCCAATTATTCATTCTTCAAGATTCAGTTCAAGTATCATCTCTTGGCTCTCTTTAGTGTGTAGATGTGATGGGCCCTGAAATAGCCTAAATGACACAGATCACATACAATGTATACCATAACAACTCAGGACAGCTTTAAAATACCAAGTACACTGATTTTCCTATGCATTTAATCATTTTATTAAGAATCTCAGCAGGGTGCAGTGGCTCACACCTTGTAACCTCAGCACTTTGGGAGGCCGAGGCGAGGGGAACACTTGATGTGAGGAGTTGGAGACTAGCCTGGCCAATGTGGTGAAACTCCATCTCTACTAAAAATACAAAAATTAGCCGGGTGTGGTGGCACACACTTGTAATCCCAGCTACTCGGGAGGCTGAGGCAGGAAAATCTCTTGAACCTGGGAGGTGGAGGTTGCAGTGAGCCAAGATCGTGCCATTGCACTCCTGGGCGACAAGAGCTAAACTCTGTCTCAAAAAAAGAAAATAAAAAGAATCTGGCCAGGCGCGATGGCTCACGCCTGTAATCCCAGCACTTTGAGAGGCCAAGGTGGGAGGACGACAGGGTCAGGACTTCGAGACCAACCTGACCAACATGGTGAAACCCCATCTCTACTAAAAATACAAAAATTAGCCGAGCGTGGTTGCGCATGCCTGTAATCCCAGCTACTCAGAAGGCTGAGGCAGAAGCACTTGAACCTGGGAGGTGGCGACTGCAGTGAGCCGAGATCGCGCCACTGCACTCCAGTCTAGGCGACAGAGAGACACTCCGTGTCCAAAAAAAAAAAGAATCTGGAGAAAATTTCAATTACCCAATGTCAATCAAGATTTCCCCCTTCTTATGAAATTGAATAAAAACAAAAATGTGTGTGTGTATACATATATACATACTTTTTTTTTTTTTTTTCCTTGAGACAAGAGTTTTGCTCTTTTTGCCCAGGCTGGAGTACAGTGGTGCAATCTCAGCTCACTGCAACTTCTGCCTCCTGGGTTCAAGCAATTCTCCTGCCTCAGCCTCCCAAGTAGCTGGGATTACAGGCATCTGCCACCATGCCCAGCTAATTTTTTTATTTTTAGTAGAGACGGGGTTTCACCATGTTAGCCAGGCTGGTCTCGAACTCCTGACCTCAGGTGATCCACCTGCCTCGGTCTCCCCAAGTGCTGGGATTACAGGCGTGAGCCACCGTGCCCAGCTTGTATTTTGAAAAATACAAAAATTACCCAGGCATGGTGGCGCGGGCCTGTAGACCCAGCTACTCAGGAGGCTGAGGCAAGAAGACTGCTTGAGCCCAGGATTTGCAGAGTTGTAGTTAGCCACTGCACTCCAGCCTGGGCAACAGAGCCAGACCCTGTCTCAAAAAAAAAAAAATCATTCTTTTGTCAAAATGTATTCACTGCACTCTGTTCTGAGATACTACAAGTTGCTCTAGACAGAGAGGACAGCAGGAGTAGAATCACAAAGATCACAAAGTGGGGAGGGAGAAAGCACATATATATTAGAGTGTGAGCAAGGTGGGGCTTGATTAGAAATGAAACTTGAAGTGATCGAAGACCTCACAAACTGTGTTAAAGTATGTGGACTATAGGAAAGAGGGAGTCGGCACAGTACGGTGGCTGAAAGCCCCAACTGTGGAGCCTCAGTACCTGAGGTTCAACTTTCAGCTCTGCTACTTACATAGCTGTTACAAAGGGCTCGCTAAATTCTCCTAGAATGTTGTGAGTAATAAACAAATACTTGTAAAGCACTTAAAACGGTGCCTGGCATATTAATAAGTGCTATGTAAATATTTGTTAAACAAATACAAAGCGAGCCAAGGAAGGGTTCTTTTTAAGTAGGGAAGTGTGATATGATCAGACTGCATTTTCGATAGATGACTGGGGATTATGTAGCAGAAAGACGTTAACAGGACAAGACTGACTTTAGAGAGCCCACGTGAAATTAGTTGGGTAAGAGGCTATGTGAACTACGACGGTAGTAGTAATGGTAAGTATGGATAGAAGGGGACTAACTCAACAAATATCGAGGAGGTAAAAGTGGCAAGACAAGGTAATTGATTGGATATAGAGGAAGAAAGAAGAGTCAAGGTTGAATCCCACGTAAAGTATTATTTCTGATGTTTTTAAAAGTAATATTCTTCTAAGAACTTTGGATCTTAGATGTTTTCTGTGCTAGTGACATTTGATGTCTTGGGGTTGTATTATGATGCTTCCATAAAAATGCAAACTACAGGCCTGTTTAAACTCTCAAATTGATAGGCCCTCGCTGTTTTTTTTTTTCTCAGTAGGTGGAGATAATTTCTCTTTAAGGACATACCATTATGCAGAACACTTATTTAGCCCAAGTCGAAGAGCCAGAAAGCTTGAGTAATGATTTTATTATGTGGGTTTTTTTTTAATCTTTACGTTGAGATTTGTGATGATACAGACTATAGCATCATGGTAATACTGTAAAAATTTTTAAGTGACTGCTGAACCATTAAAGACAAATTAAAATTTGTTAATTGTTATTTCCAGTTTTTTCACTGTTCATTCATATATGATAAACTTTGATAACCAGAATATTTCATTACTTATTGATCCCTTTGACAAATCTTAGCTCATTTCTACATTTGTCAACTTCAAAAATATTTTTTCTTAGACTGAATGCAGTAGCTCATGCCTGTAATCCCAGCACATTGGGAGGTTAAGGTGAGCAGACGGCTTGAGGCAGTTTGCTTAGGCTAAGAGTTTGAGACTGGCCTGGGCAACATGGCGAGACCTCACCTCTTACAGAAAATAGAAAAATTAGGCCGGGCGCCATGGTGCATGCCTGTAATCCCAGCACTTTGGGGGGCCGAGGCAGGAGGATCACCTGAGGTCAGGAGTTCAAGACCTGCCTGGCCAACATGGTGATACTCCATCTCTACTAAAAACAGAAAAATTAGCCAGGTGTGATGGCAGGCACCTGTAATCTCAGCTACTCGGGAGGCTGAGGCAGGAGAATTGCTTGAATCCAGGAGGCAGAGGTTGAAGTAAGCCAAGATCGCGCCATTGCACTCCAGCCTGGGCAACAAGATTGTGAGACTCCATCTCAAAAAACAAAACACAAAAATTAGCCAGGTGTGGCTGGGCACGGTGGCTCACGCCTGTACTCCCAGCACTTTGGGAGGCCAAGGTGGGCAGATCACGACGTCAGGAGTTCGAGACCAGCCTGGCCAATAGAGACCCCATCTCTATTAAAAATACAAAAAACTTCGCTGGGCATGGTGGCATATGCCTGTAATCCCAGCTACTCAGAAGGCTGAGGCAGGAAAATCACTTGAACCCAAAAGGCGGAGGCTGCAGTGAGCCAAGATCGCACCATTGCACTCCAGCCTGGGTGACAAGAACAAGATTCAGTCTCGAAAAATAAATAAATAAATAAATAAATAAATAAATAAATAAATATTCATGTATGAGTTTAGTCAACAGCTTATTTCATTTTCTCTGACAATGCTAAATGTATAGCCTTTCCTCACTCATAAAAAGTTAACCAAGGCCAGGTGTGGTAGCTCATGCCTATAATCCTAGCACTTTCAGACGCCGAAGTGGGCAGATCACCTGAGGTCAGGAGTTCGAGACCAGCCTGGCCAATATAGCGAAACCCCATCTCTACTAAAAATAAAAAATTAGCCGGGTGTGGTGGCACATGCCTGTAATTCCAGCTATTACTAGGGAGGCTGAGGCAGGAGAATCGCTTGAACCCAGGAGGCGGAGGTTGCAGTGAGCCGAGATCGCGCCACCGTACTACAGTCTGGGCAACACAGCAAGACTCCGTCTCAAAAAGAAAAAGTTAACCAAAATACTAAATAATCAAAACATCTGACTCATTTATCTCCACCTTCTTTCTTTCATAGTTAGCATATTTTTTATAAAATAAAAATATGAAAAGAAATAGATAAAACACTAGTATATCATAAAACATATGCTTTTCATTTTATTATTATTTTTTTGAGATAGAGTTTCACTCTTGTTGCCCAGGCTGGAGCGCAATGGGACGATCTCAGCTCACTGCAACCTCCGCCTCCCGGGTTCAAGCGATTCTCCTGTCTCAGCCTCCCAAGTAGCTGGGATTACAGGCGCCCACCATCACACCTGGCTAATTTTTGTATTTTTAGTAGAGACAGGGTTTCACCACATTGGCCAGGCTGGTCTGGAACTCCTGATCACCTTCTGCCCGCCTTGGCCTCCCAAAGTCCTGGGATTACAGGCATGAGCCACCATGCCCAACCCATAAAACAAACTCTTCTATCTTTACCTTAGATTAAAAATGGATTGGGCTGGGTGTGGTGGCTCACACCTGTAATCCCAGCACTTTGGGAGGCCAACTCAGGTGGATCACTTGAGGCCAGGAGTTCTTTAGTAAAAATACAAAAATTAGCCGTCTGTGGTGGTATGTGCCTGTGGTCCCAGCTACTCGGGAGACCGAGGCAGAAGAATCGTCTGAACCCAGGAGGTGGAGGTTGCAGTGAGCTGAGATCAAGACACTGCACTGCACTCCAGCCTGGGTGATGGAGTGAGACTCTTACCTCAAAAAAAAAAAAAGGTTAAAAATTGATTAATCCACACTGTAAAATTTTAATAAACATATAACTTTCTACAATGCTTTCAAAAATTAAATTTCTTAAAATGTTCAAAGATTCTTAATTTTACTTTTGTAAAATGTCTCAGAAAATTTCTTAATGGCCTCAGTTAACTGTCAATTCTTGTCAACATAAGAGCCCCAAAAGCAGATAATAAAAATGTACAGGTAATTTGTCCAGTTGAGTTAATTCACTTTTTATACTTAAGAACTCTGTCAAAGTGTAACCCTGTTCCCTCAGAGAACATAAAATCTCTGTATAGGAAATGCGGCCGCTCTTTGCTCCATCACCTTAATTCTCTCGAGATCACTGGAGTCAACTATTACAAAGATCTTTAGGATAGCACATTCCCTTTCACATAACCCTTCATTCAGTCAAATGCAACTAGTACTTATTTACTTATTAATACTACCTGTAAAGCAGTATTAGGCATTTTTTGAGAGAAGCTACTTAAATGCCAAAAGCCTTCTGCATGCAAAGCAGTCAACAATACAAGACCATATGTTAATAAATGCCAATTTAAATGATGCAGGCAATAAATGCCACCAACTTTCACCATTTAACAAAGATTAAGGAGTCCAATCGTTATAGAAAGAAGGAATGTGTGATTTTACAAAGCAGTACCCAAGAGTTCTGTGACTGCAGTATTTACCTTATTCTAGTCACTAACCTAACATTCGACAGGAAAAGAAATTCTCTGGATTTCAGTTCTCTCATCCATAAAAATACCAATCTACCTCAAAAAGTAGCTGGCAGAAGAACAAATGAAAATCAGTACCAAGCTCAATATTTAGAAAGTTCTAGAGAAACGTTTATGACAATGTTAAATGACAATAGAGAGTACCGTTCCAGAAGTATCCTTGACAAATGCAGATTAGTCCTATCTAGGTAAGTTTCAACAAGAAGCCACCATCTTTTAAAAAGAAAACAAGAAATAAAATAATAAGTGCTTATGATGCCTGCCACCAATGAATATAAAGCATTTCACAAATATCAATTAAATTCTATAACTGCCATGCCAAGGTTAAAAATTACATATGTAACAGAAGTTAAACTAAGGTTCCATTTCAATGACTAGCCAAAAAGTGCCATACCAAACCAGCAACAAAGAACAATCCAAAAAGCCTTCACTGCAGTTAACTATTACGCTTACATAATACAGCATCTTTCTTCATGAAATACAGATTTGTCAAAATGTTTGACCTTCAATGACGAGGATTCAATTTACAGCTAAGCATCTGCTGGAGAACGGTAGATCTGTCTTTTTTTCAGAACTCGTATTGTATACCACTAGTTTTATTTTAAATAGAGCAACTTTCTAAGTAAAAAAAAAAAAAAGTAACAGTTGTATTGTAGATGACATAATAAAAACAGTGGCAAAGAATTTCCACTTCAAAACTTAACTATTTCCCTCTTTCCAAAGCACATAAAAATAAGTTACCTGTCATAATGAAATATTTTCGTTAACAGGGACTTAGAGGCAAGTAAAAAATATTTTAGGACCACAAGCAGAAATGGCCAGCTTGGTTTAAAACCAACCAAGCCTCAAGTCCCTTTGGCAAAAGAGCGCATGACTCACTGCTTTAGAACTCAATGGGAAGATACTGAAAATTGACTCTGCCCTAACATTTTGCTTTGGATTTTTTAAGACATCTTCATCTTATTTTTATTTATTTATTTTTTTTTTGAGACGGAGTTTTGCTCTTGTTGCCCAGGATGGAGCGTAATGGTGCGATCTCAGCTCACTGCAACCTCCACCTTCCGGGTTCAAGCAATTCTCCTGCCTCAGCCTCCCCAGTAGCTGGAACTACAGGTGTGCGCCACCATGCCCGGCTAATTTTTTTGTATTTTTAGTAGAGACAGGGTTTCACCATGTTGGCCATGCTAGTCTTAAACTCCTGACCTCAGGTGATCCACCCGCCTCGGCCTCCCAAAGTTCTGGGATTATAAGTGTGAGCCACCGTGTCTGGCCAGACATCTTCATCTTAATGTTGACAATTTCTATAGCATCCATGGCTTATTTACAAAGGTGACAAATTAGGAATAACATGAACCACATGTAAACAAGAGGGTCTTATTTTTTGCTGGATACTTAAAATATAAGCCATAAAGTCTCACATACTCAGACAGACAGACACACACACACACACACACTTTGTCTCTCTGTTACTTAGTATACAACTGACAGAGAAACATTTATATTATTTTTTAAAAATAGAAAATAGGGAAGGGTGTGGTGGCTCACACCTGTAATCCCAGAACTTTGGGAGGCAGAGGCAGGCGGATCACGAGGTCAGGAGTTCCAGACCAACCTGGCCAACATGGTGAAACTCCATCTCTACTAAAAATAGAAAAATTAGCCAGGTGTAGTGGCAGGCGCCTGTAATCCCAACTACTCGAGAGGCTGAGGCAGGAGAATCGCTTGAACCCAGAAGGCAGAGGTTGCAGTGAGCTGAGATCACCCCACTGCACTCCAGCCTGGGCAACAGAGCAAGACTTCACCTCAAAAAAAAAAAAAAAAAAAAAAAGACATGGATGTTCTAGCTAGAAAACCATAAATTATGATTCTGATTTTTCCTTCCCAGAAACATCTCAAAATCTCTTTACACTAGAGATATTTTATCTGGAAAAACAGGTAACAAAAAATTGTACTAAAAAATTCCTTCCAATCTCATTAAGAGTTGTATACAGAACTATGAATAATTTTAAAAATTAATCTCCAAATTAAGCATAAGATTCTCCAACATGTATCAAGAAACACTACATACACTTGGAACTAAAGCTCTTTTACTTAAGTCAAATTATCTTAAGCTCTTGATTAACAATCTACTGAAAAATCACCACTCAGTGTGTGGGGTTTTGTTTGTTTGTTTTTGACAGAGTCTTGCTGTGTCGCCCAGGCTGGAGTACAGTGGTGCGATCTAGGCTCACTGCAACCTCCGCCTCCCGGGTTCAATCTATTCTCCTGTCTCAGCCTCCCCAGCAGCTGGGATTACAGGCGCATGGCACAACACCTGGCTAATTTTTTTGTATTTTTAGTAGAGACGGGGTTTCACCATATTGGTCAGTCTGGTCTCGAACTCCTGACCTCAAGTGATCCACCTGCCTCGGCCTCCCAAAGTGCTGAGATTACAGGCGTGAGCCACCGCACCTGGACCTTAGTGTGCTTTGATATTCCACAAACAGTAGGAATAGGGATATGTCAGACACATAATACAGTGAATTATCATCCCCAACCTTACTCATTTCCTCACCATATTAACCCTTCTACTTTCTAATCATATTAAAAAGAACAAAAGTGTAAAAATATATCATACACTGACAAGCATTCATAAGGCTAATCAAAGTCACATTTACCACCTATATGTGAAATTCTTTTGAAGATGTCTACTCATGTGAATGCTTGATACACGGCATTAAAATGACCTACCCTATCTTATGGCAGTATCTCACAAAAAGGTCCCTTTCAAGGAGCAACACAAGAGAAAAGATCTGAAGGGGCTTTCATGCAAATTATCTTATCCTTTTTTCCCCACCTTTTATGTTCACTATTTTAAAATCTCAAATAGATTTACTGTTTTAAGTAAAAGAAAACAATTGTAGTATTCTTCTTAGATTTTTGCAGTATTCCTGTACCTCCTATTTCTTGCCAAATATTTCTGACATTAATTTATACTTATATGACTAGAACAATAAAAAACATTAACAAGAGTGTAGATATGTGTGTGTGTATCTTTATATATTAATCTATACACACACACACATACAGGGACAAATAAAGAGACAATAAGTGTCTATTTTAAAGCAGGGACTTGCTTTTTATTCCAATCATTCAATGCCCATCATGCAAAAAAGGTGGAAAACATTAGATTTTAAGACTTACGACAGAGAAATGACTTAGTTGTAGCAACCATTCATATCAAATAACCTTACAAAACATAAGCAAGAGAAAGACGCTGTGAAAGGGCAATACAGCATTTCACAGCTTCTGCTCCCTTACTCCACCCAGTCTTCTCGGCTCAATGGCTGTTCACAGCATCCACAAATATTAGCCCATTTTTTAAAAAAAGGATGTGGGGGGAGGTACCAACGTAGGGCTTGCTCCATCAAAATCAACATATACAGAAATACTTCAAGTGAAAAATTGGGTTCCTTTCTGATTTTAAAATATATACCAGCCTTCAATTTCTTTTAGGAGATTCCCACCTTTTGAGCAATACAATGATCATTAATGAACACGAAAGAAATCACCCTAAATACAGATTACTCTTCTGCTTTATTAAAAACTGCAATTTGCAACTGCCAATTATTTTGTGAAACCGTGTCCTAAAAGACACCCATTAAAGATTAAAAGCTAGCTAATGCCTTAAAACCAAATCAGAATTTTTTAAGTAAAAGCTTTTACTATATATTCAACATCACTATGACACAGTCAACAGGAAATTTTCCTGATTATGAGACTGGACCCCGCAGCAATCAAGCCCTGCTGCAGCAAAAAAAAAAAAAAAAAAAGCAAACACTACTGTAGAAAAAGAGAGGGATGACATTATTACTAGTATGAAAGGCCCAAGCACTGTCTCCTCCGCCCTAGCCTCGAAAAGAAATTCACACAAAATAACCCACACCCCCAACAAAAATAGAATTGCCAAAAACGGCACAAATTTTTTGTTTGGCCTCTAAAACCTTATCTCAAAGACTGTGTGCTTAAAGGAGAGATAGGAATATCAGTAACATCTCTATTTGTCCGGACTGCCACTTAAGGAAAGAGGGAGGGGGGACCTTGGCATGACATCGCCCATTGAGAACGAGATCACAAATCTGGTCCTCCTCTTCAAAGGCGTATTTTCTCAACCAAAAAACTGATATAAATTGGGCCCAAACCCCAAAAGAAAATTTCCTGCCCTCTTCCCAAGGAGTTTCTTGCTAAGTCACTGAAGAAGGTAGCATAACAGATAAAGCTATGGTACCTTGCTCTCTCCTACTAAATACTGAAAACCTCTTCCCCTCTACTGTTACGTTTAGAGGTGCAGAGTCAAAATGTGTCGACCACCTCAAAGGCATCTTCTCATGTGGGAGGCTAAAGAGGGTAAATATGCAGAGGCACTGCGTTTCCCAAAGGGGCAGGGAGATGAGATTAGATGAAGGGGAATGGCAGGGAGCCTCGAAGCTGAATGTTAACAGCATCAAAAGGCAACTCCCGATCGAGGAGCCGGTGGCAGAAAGAAAATCCTGCCAGATTCGGTGGGTGGATGCTGCGGATTGCTCGGTGGGCCGGGCTGCCTCTCCTCGGCGGGTGCTGAGGCTGGACCGCCGCACTGGGGGCCAGGAAGACGGTGGGCCACCCTCCGCTGGTCAACCCCATCCTTAAGGACCAGTCGGGGACGGAATGCCTGGAAGGCCCTATGGGTGCCCCGGCGGCGCGGGGCTGAGCCGGTCCCCGAGCCGACAACTGAGGGTGGGGTGGGGACTGCAGTGCTAGTCTCCGCGGCCGGGGAGAGTAGGGCCGAGCCCTTTCCCCAAGATCAGAGAGCTACCTGGTCCCCACGCCCTTCCAACCCAAGAATACTTTTCTTGCTAAGTCACCGAGGGAGGAGGGCGATCCCTTCTTGGGGAGGGCCGCGGGGGTGGGGGGTCGCAGCGGCGCCAGCAGCCCCCAAAGCCGGGCCCGGGAGGAGAGGAGCGAGGGCAGCGCCCTCCCCGGACAGTCCCCCTCCTCCGGGTCTCTCACTCAACGGCCGTCGCGGCCGCCATTTTGAGAGCGAGGAGAGAAGAAGAAGGAGGAGGCGGCGGCGGAGGCAGGGGGAGGGGAGAATGGGAGGGAGGGGACCGGCGCAGCCACATCGTCAGGCCGCCGGGTCCGGACTGCAGCCGCCCGGGCGCGGTGGAGGAGACAGAGGGGAGGGCGCAGACCCGCGCCGCCTTACCGGAGCGCTGCACCGCCGCCTCCGCAGGGCCTCTTCCGTCCTTCACTCCCATCCACCGGCGGGGGAGGGGGAGGGAGAGGGGAGGTAGGAAGGAGGGAGGGAGGGAAGGAGGGGGGGAGGATGGCGCGCTGGGCCCGGGCCCGGGGAGGGGGAGGGGAGGGGAGCGGGCTGGCTCCTCAGCCGTTCCGGGGCTCGAGCCCAAGCTCGGCGCTCGCAGTTTCTCTCGCTCGCGCCCGAGCGCTCCCCTCCTCCTTCTCGCTCCCTAGACCCCCGTGTCGCTGCTCCTCCGCTCGCTCACTCGCTCTCCCGGCCGCCGGACTCCGCCGCCGCCCCGCCGCTCCAGCTCCGTCTGTCACAGGAGCTGCCCCAACGCCCTGACGTCACCGCGCCGCCGCCGCCGCCGCCGCCGCCGCCGCCGCCCCAGACCCGCCAGGAAAAGGGAGGGGCGGGCGCCGGGAGCGGAGGAGGGGCTGCGGCGCATGCGCCGGGGTCGGCCGGGCCGGGGCCGCGCTGCTTTCTAGCGGGCGGGCGGCTTCGCGGTGCCCCCCCGGCCGGCGGGCGAGTCTGCGCGCGAGGTGCTGCTTCTCACGATCCGCACGCTTCTGTAACCTTGGGAGAGGCTCTTTTTTCCCAGCCCCTCGTCTGACTTGCGGCCACTTCTGAACTCTGGCTCTGCTCACCTCGCTGCCCTGCTTTTGCGCTCATGCGACCGACCGCGGCAACCCGTTGGCACCGTGTGTGGCGGGCCCCGGGAGGCGCGAGAGGCAGCGGGGCCCGGCCACCTACCGCCCCTTTCTGCCTCCGGCCTCCGAGATGATTTCCCAGTTTGGGGGGGAATGAGGGAAGGGAGTAGGTTGGCTGGCTTGGGAGGAGGAGCTGTTGAGGTTAAAAGGCAGATGGAATGCTGTCATTGTCTTGATTTGTATTATAGATTCTTAATTGGGAGGATTTGCTTTTGGATGTGATTCAGCTATTCTTCTCCTTAGTCACACACAGACATCAGAGTCTCTCCAGGTCTCGAAACGGATGCCCAAAGAAAGGCCTGGAACTGTATCCCTATAAGGGATGTCTGTGTGTGTTTGCTTAATTATGGATTGAAATATTGATGACAGAGTCGTCTTGGGGATTTGTAGTTAATTTATTCCACACAGAGACCTATGATTTTTTTTTTCGTTTCTTTTTTTTTTTTTTTTTTTTTTTTTGAGACGGAGTCTCTCTCTGTCGCCCAGGCTGGAGTGCAGTGGCGCTATCTCGGCTCACTGCAACCTCCGCCTCCCGAGTTCAAGCGATTCTCTGCATCAGCCTCCCGAGTAGCTGGGAGTACAGGCACTTGCCACCACGCCCAGCTGATTTTTGGTTTTGTTTTTTTTTTTTGAGACGGAGTCTGGCTCCGTCGCCCAGGCTGGAGTGCAGTGGTGCAATCTCCACTCACTGCAGGCTCCGCGTCCCGGTTTCACGCCATTCTCCTGCCTCAGCTTCCCGAGTAGCTGGGACCACAGGCGCCCGCCACCACGCCCGGGTAATTTTTTTGGTTATTTTTAGTAGAGACGGGGTTTCACCATGTTGGCCAGGATGGTCTCGATCCCTTTACCTCGTGATCCGCCTTCCTCTGCCTCCCAAA
Organism: Pongo pygmaeus; assembly: GCF_028885625.2. Lineage (NCBI taxonomy): Eukaryota > Metazoa > Chordata > Mammalia > Primates > Hominidae > Pongo > Pongo pygmaeus. Next base: position 2,392,745 of record NC_072392.2, on the reverse strand, counting down.
GTGCTGAGATTACAGGCATGAGCCACCGTGCCCGGCCGACCCTTGATTTTTAAAAAGCGAGATTTGGGGTTCTGAATAATTCAATATGGGCTATTATTTTAATAACAGGTTTAAATGAGATTATCTTATCATTAATTTGTATTGTCCAAGGAAGCTTTTTTCTTGAAACAGGCTTAAGCTTATGTGTACTGACTTTATTGCATCACTTTATGTAGGTAAATAAGTATATATACTGCATTTGAGAAGTAGCAGAGTTAAGGAAAGAGACAACTTAGTTGTAAATCCTGGACCCCGCACTTGCCAGAAGCACGACCTGGGGCAAATTACCATACCTGTCTTTGGCCTCAGTTTCTCAATAAAAGACACCTAATAACCCGGCTTTTGTGAGAATTAGAGAAGAGATGCAGTCTGTGCAAAGTATCTCAGTTTCGTGGGGACTCATAGGTAACTCATGTAAACATTACTGTTGCTTGATACCAAAACAAGTTTCCTTTGATCAAGAAAGGTTATCTCTGCCAGACACAGGTTGCTAACCCCTGTAATCCCAGCAATTTGGGAGGCCAAGGCAGGGATGGGGAGGTTGGGAGGGGGGCCGTGGATCACCTGAGCCAAGGAGTTGGAGACCAGCAGGTGCAACATAGTGAAACCTCATCTCTACAAAAAAAATTTAAAAATTAGCTAAGTGTGGTGGCACATGCCTGTAGTCCCAGCTACTGGGGAGGATGAGATGGGAGGATTACTCAAGCCCTAGAGATCCAGACCGGCCAGGGCAACAAAGCAAGATCTCATCTCTAAAAACAAAAAGGAAAAAAACAGCCGGGCGCGGGGGCTCACGCCTGCAATCCCAACACTTTGGGAGGCCCAGACAGGTGGAACACTTGAGGTCAGGATTTCGAGACCGGCCTGGTCAACATGGTGAAATGCCATCGCTACTAAAAATACAAAAATTAGCCGGGCATGGTGGTGTGTGCCTGTAATCCCAGCTACTTTCGGGACTGAGGCATGAGAATCGCTTGAAGCCAGGAGGCGGAGGTTGCAGTGAGGCAGGATCATGCCACTGCACTCCAGCCTAGGTAACAACGCCAGAGTCTGTCTCAAAACAAAAACAAAAACAAAAACTTTTAATTAGCTGGGCGTGGTGGCACATGCCTGGAGTCCTAGCTACTCAGGAGGCAGAGGCAGGCGGATCGCTTGAGCCCAGGAGGTCCAGGCTGCGGTGCATAATGGTCATGCTACTGCACTGTATCCTGGGCAGATTGGACCCCCATGTCTAAAAATAGGCTGGGATCAGTCGTTCAAGCCTGTAATCCCAGCACTTTGGGGTGCCAAGGTGGGAGAATCGCTTGAGCCCAGGAGTTCCAGACCAGCCTGGGCAACACAGGGAAATCCCGTCTCTATGGAAAAATAGAGAAATTAGGCAGATGTGGTGGTTTGGGCCTGTGGTTCCACCCATTGGGAGGCTGAGACAGGAGGATCATTTGAGCCCGGGAGGTGGAGGTTGCAGTGAACCGAGATCACACCACTGCACTCTAGCCTGGGTGACAGAGCAAGACCCTGTCTCAAAATAAAGTTAAATTAAATAAGTAAAATGAGTAAAAAAAGAAAGATTGTCTCTATCCCCGTAAGTGTTCAAAGGGAACATGAGCCAATTCCATGAAGGCCTTGGGTTTTTGCCTCATGAAGATTTGCCAGAGATGAATCAAATTGTCTTAGAAAGTCTTGTCCAGTTTTACATTTCTGGGATTTTCAGATAAGGACAATAAAATGAGGCATAGAGCTTTGGTCTGTGCTATTGCTTGGGTTCAATAACAGTCAATAAACATACAATAAATTAGCATCCCTTTGTTCTAAGAATCCACCCTTGATTCATTTTTACCTTTTAAAATATTTATTATGGTCTGATATCATGCTACTTAATATTTAATTAGCTGAGTAAATCAGTTCTTTATTTTTTAAACGAATGCTCTAAAAGTAAATAAAATTGCCCAGAAAGAAATCAGAAACACTTTTATAAACACTGACTTCATACAAATAGGTAGCACTAATTCCTATAAACCTTGAGCTCACAGACTCATATTTAGAAAAATTTAAAATCTATATGATGTAATTATGCACTAAATTTATATCAAATTTTATTTCTATAGCGGTCCTTCAAAAAACAATAAACTCCCTTTGGGGTAAGGTATAAAACTTTCTCCCTGGATTATGATTTTTCTGAACAGAAAACTGTTACGTGCTTACCTTGATGTGAAGTGATGTGTTACGGTTCTATGCATTTTCCCTTCAGTTAGTTGCTAGGATGATAGATCTATCTTTTTTTTTTTTTTTTTTTTTTGAGATGGAGTCTCACTCTGTCGCCCAGGCTGGAGTGCAATGGCATGATCTCGGCTCACTGCAACCTCTGCCTTCCGAGATTCAAGCGATTCTCCTGTCTCGGCCTCCATAGTAGCTGGGATTACAGGCATGTGCCATCACGCCTGGCTAATTTTTTTTTGTATTTGAGTAGAGACGGGGTTTCACCATGTTGCCCAGGCTGGTCTCGAACTCCTGAGCTCAAGCAATCCACCTACCTCGGCCTCCCAAAGTGCTAGGATTACAGGCGTGAGCCACCACGCCCGGCCCGATAGATCTATCTTAATAAACACTTGTCTATTGAGAATGTAGAATTAGGACATCTGTGCTATCAATCAGAATTTGTAAGGACTTATACAGAACTTACTATATCCATCCAGGAAACATTTAATAATGGACATTTTAGATGATGTTTCTTGAAAAAACAATAAGTATAAACATCCATTTTACTTACCACAATCCAAGAATCTCCCTGTTCATTTTAATTGCAGATTTTATTTTTCCAGTAGACATTTTCAAAATGGAAACATAAACATTTATTTATTTATTTATTTATTGAGACAGAGTCTCACTGTGTCACCCAGCCTGGAGTGCAATGGCGCAATCTCAGCTCACTGCAACCTCTGCCTCCCGGGTTGAAGCGATTCTCCTGCCTCAGCCTCCTGAGAAGCTGAGATTACAGGTGCCCGCCACCATGCCCAGCTAAGTTTTATATTTTTAGTAGAGATGGGGTTTCACCATGTTGGCCAGGCTGGTCTCGAACTCCTGACCTCAGGTGATCTGCCCACCTCAGCCTCCCAAAGTGCTGGGATTACAGGCGTGAGCCACCACGTCCAGACTGGAAACATTTATTTCAATTGCTGCAGTAAAATTAGTGTCAGTTTAAACAATTCTGCAAATAAGCTGACTGGAAGAAACACTCCAAAAATACTTCTATTGGGAAAAGGACAAAAAGTCTTCTAAAGGTATCTCCAGAGCAAAAGTCTGTTTCTGATAAGGGCAAATGTTAAAGTGTTGTTTTGAGAAATAAACTGTCCTCTATAATTTATAGGCAAATGTACATTGTTATGTGTGCAAATTTGATAGAAAGCAATTAGCAAGTTGTGAGAAGGAAGCTTTTGGGCATCCAAGTTATGTGAATCAAAGTCCCATTTAAAGGAGAATCACGACCCACCTGTCATGCGACTCACTCTGGGAGATTTTAGCTAGTTATTGTGTGTACCTGCATTTCCCCAAGGCATGGATATGTCAGTGAGGGCAAGTCCAACTAGACCCATCTTTCCTCATCTCAGCTTCATGACATCCACCTGTGTCATGGACACTGGGAGTCCATAAAAAAAATTAAAGGCTATTAACAGAGTGAAACTCAGCCTGGACATAGAAGGAATATTTAAAAAGCAGCACTTGCTGGGCGTGGCGGCTCACGCCTGTAATCCCAGCATTTCGGGAGGCCGAGGCAGGCGGATCACCTGAGACCAGGAGTTTGAGATCAGCCTGGCCAGTGTGGCAAAACCTATCTCTACTAAAAATACAAAAAAAAATTACCCAGGTGTGGTAGCCCAAGCCTGTAGTTCCAGCTACTCAGGAGGCTGAGGCAGGATAATCGCTTGAACTCGGGAGGTAGAGGTTGAGGTGAGCCAAGATCGCGCCACTTCACTCCAGCCTGGGCGATAGAGCGAAACTCAGTCTCAAAAAAATAAAATTAATAAAATTAAATATATATATACACACATATATATGTGTATATATATACAGACATGATCCTGAGAAACATAGATATACGTATATATACACACATATATATGTTTCTAAGGATGTCTGCATATATATACACATATCTATGTTTCTAAGGATCATGTATGTATATATACACTCATATGTATACATATATACATATATGTATATACACATATATGGTACATATATGTATATGTAACATATACGTATATGCTGCATATATGTAACTATGCGCATGTGCTGCATATATGTAACTATGCGTATATGCTGCATATATGTAGCTATGCGTATATGCTGCATATATGTAACTATGCGTATATGTTGCATATATGTAACTATGCGTATGTTACACATATGTAACATATACGCATACATTTATGTGTATGTATTTCTAAGAATCATGTATATATACATATGTGTGTGTATATATACATATATATGTATGTATGTTTCTAAGGATCATGTCAGCGAGTCAGGATTCCCGATCTAGAGACAATGGCCCTAATGGGATGGAGCCTGGAGGCGTCATAGAGAGTAACTGGAATGAGATTGTAGACAGCTTTGATGACACGAACCTCTTGGAGTCCCTTCTCCATGGCATCTACGCCTATGATTTTGAGAAGCCCTCACCGTCCAGCAGCGAGCCGTTCTACCTTGTATGAAGGGTTATGATGTGATCACTCAAGCCCAATCTGGGACTAGAAAAACTGCCACATTTGCCATATCGATTCTGCAACAGATTGAATTAGATCTAAAGGCCACCCAGGCTTTGGTTCTAGCACCCACTCGGGAATTGGCTCAGCAGATACAGAAGGCGGGCATGGCACTCGGAGACTGCGTGGGTGCCTCCTGTCATGCCTGTAGAGGGGGCACTCACGTGTGTGCTGAGGTGCAGAAACCGCAGATGGAAGCTCCCCATGTAATTGGGGGTACCCCTGGCTGTGTGTTTGATATGCTTAACTGGAGACACTTGTCTCCCAAATACATCAAGATATTTGTACTGGACGAAGCTGACGAAATGTTAAGCTGTGGATTCAGGGACCAGATCTATGACATATTCCAAAAGCTCAACAACAACATCCAGTTTGCTGTCAGCTACAGTGCCTTCTGATGTGCTTGAGGTGACCAAGAAATTCATGAGGACCCCATTCAGATTCTTGTCAAGAAGGAAGAGTTGACCTGGAGGGTATCCGCCAATCCTACATCAACGTGGAATGAGAGGAGTGGAAGCAGGACATCCTGTGTGACTTGCATGAAACCCTGACCATCACCAAGGCAGGTGTCTTCGTCAACACCCGAAGGAAGGTGGACCGGCTCCCCGAGAAGTTGCATGCTTGAGATTTCACTGTCTCTGCCATGCTTGGAGATAAGGGTCAAGAGGAACAAGATGTGATCATGAAGGAGTTTTTGTTTTGTTTTTTTGTTTATTTGCTTGTTTGTTTTTGAGATGGAGTTTTACTCTTGTTGCCCAGGCTGGAGTGCAATGGCGTGATCTCAGCTCACTACAACCTCCGCCTCCTAGGTTCAAGTGATTCTCCCCTCCTGAGTAGCTGGGATTACAGGCACCCACCACGATGCCTGGCTAATTTTGTACTTTTAGTAGAGATGGGGTTTCTCCATGTTGGTCAGGCTGGTCTCAAACTCCTGACCTCAGGTGATCTGCCCGCCTCGGCCTCCCAAAGTGCTGGGATTACAGGCATGAGGCACCGAGCCTGGCCAATGAGGGAGTTTTGTTCTGGCTCTAGCAGAGTTTTGATTACCACTGACCTGCTGGCCAGAGGCATTGCTGTGCCGCAGATTTCTTTACTCATCAACTATGACCTTCCCACCAACAGAGAAAACTATATCCACAGAGCTGGTTGAAGTGGACAGTTTGGCCGTAAGGGTGTGGCTATTAACATGGTGACAGAAGAAGACAAGAGGACTCTTTGAGATATCGAAACGGTCTACAACACCTCCATTGAGGAAATGTCCCTCAAAGTTGCTGACCTCATCTGAGGGGCTGTCCTGCCACCCAGCCCCAGCCAGGGTTCAATCTCGGGGGACTGAGGAGCAGCAGGAAGGCGGAGGGAAGGGAGCCGAGGAATGGACATCTTGTCATTTTTTCTTTGAATACGTGTCACTTTTTGAGGCAATTTGAGGCAATTATTTTGAGGCAATTATATATATATAATTTTGATTTATATATATTATATATAATATATAATTTTGATATATAATTTTGATTTATATATAATATATAATATATATATAATTTTGATATATATAATATACATATAATTTTGATATATGTATAATTTTTATTTATATATAATTTTGATTTATGTATATTATATATAATTTTGATATATATAATTTTGATTTATAGATATTATATATAATATATATAATTTTGATATATAATATACATATAATTTTGATATATAATACACATATAATTTTGATATATGTATAATTTTGATTTATATATTATATAATTTTGATTTATATATAATATATAATACATATAATTTTGATATATATAATTTTGATTTATATAGTATATATTATATATATAATTTTGATATATAATATACATATAATTTTGATATAGATATAATTTTGATTTATATATTATATATAATTTTGATATATATAATTTTGATTTATATATATTATATATAATATATATAATTTTGATATATAATATACATATAATTTTGATATATAATACACATATAATTTTGATATATGTATAATTTTGATTTATATATTATATAATTTTGATATATATATTATATATAATACATATAATTTTGATATATATAATTTTGATTTATATAGTATATATAATAGATATAATTTTGATATATAATATACATATAATTTTGATATAGATATAATTTTGATTTATATATTATATATAATATTTGAGGCAATTATATATATATAATTTTTGAAGTTTTAATATGGAGAAACGTAGTACAAAAGGATGTATCAAATTTATTTGGCATGTCACTACATAGGCCAGGCAAAGGGTAGAACAGACTTTCTTTTCTTTTTCTTTTTTTTTTTTGAGACAGAGTCTCGCTCTGTTGCCCAGGCTGGAGTGCAATGGCATGATCTCAGCTCACTGCAACCTCCACCTGCCAGGTTCAAGCAATTCTCCTGCCTCAGCCTCCCAAGTACCTGGGATTACAGGCATGTGCCACAACGCCTGGCTGATTTTGTATTTTTAGTAGAGACAGGGTTTCTCCATGTTGGTCAAGCTGGTCTCGAACTCCCGACCTCGGGTGATCCACCCACCTCAGCCTCCCAAAGTGCTGGGATTACAGGTATGAGCCACCATACCTGGCCAGGTAAAATAAACTTTCTGTCCCTTTCTGCTAGTTTTATTTAACTAGTGGAGTAAGAGATTAATTCTCACCTAGAAGGCTTAAAGGAGGTTTTATGAAGGAGTGATTTAAAATAGGACTTTACAAGCGTAAGCCACCACATCTGGCCAAAGGTGTAACTGTTAAAGTCAGTAGCAACGGCCGGGCACAGTGGCTTATGCCTGTAATCCCAGCACTTTGGGAGGTCAAGGCGGGAGGATCATCTCAGGTCAGGAGTTGGAGACCAGCGTCGCCAACGTGGTGAAACCCCATCTCTACTAAAAATACAAAAATTAGCCAGGAGTGGTGGAGTGTGCCTGTAATCCCAGCTACTTGAGAGGCTGAGGCAGGAGAATCACTGGAACCCAGGAGGCAGAGGCTGCAGTGAGCTGAGATTGAGCCACTACACCCCAGCCTGGGTGACAGAGCAAGACTCCGTCTCAAAAAAAAAAAAAAAAAGGCCGGGCACAGCGGCTCACGCCTGATCCCAGCACTTTGGGAGGCTGAGGTGGGAGGATCATAAGGTCATGAGTTCAAGGCCAGCCTGGCCAACATGATGAAACCCCATCTCTACTAAAGATTAAAAAAAAAAAATTAGCCAGGCATGGTGGCTTGCACCTGTAATCCCAGCTACTCGGGAGGCTGAGGCAGGAGAATTGCTTGAACCTGGGAGGTGGAGTTTGCCATGAGCCAAGATCTTCCCATTGCACTCCAGCCTGGGCAACAGGGCAAGACTTGGTCTCAAAAATAAAAATAAAAATAAAAATAAAATAAAGTCAGGAGCAAGACAAGGATGTCATCTGTTACTATTCATAGTAACAACTGCTCTCAAAATTCTAATCTAATGCAATAAGATAAGAAAAAGAAATGACAGAATTGGAAAGGAAGAGACACATTACTTTCCTCTTTTTTAGAGGAATAAATATTCATAAAAAGTTAAAATGGCTGGGCGTGGTGGCTTATGCCTATAATCCCATTTTGGGAGGCCGAGGCAGGTGGATCACGAGGTCAGGAGTTTGAGACTAGCCTGACCAACATGGTGAAACCCCGTCTCTACTAAAGATACAAAAAAGTAGCCAGGCATGGTGGTGCACGCCTGTAATCCCAGCTACTCTGGAAGCTGAGGCAGGAGAATTGCTTGAATCCAGGAGGCGGAGGTTGCAGTGAGCCGAGATCTCGCCATTGCACTCTGGCCTGGGCGACAGAGCGAGACTCCGTCTCAAAAAAAAAAAGAAAGAAAAAAAAGTTAAAACAACATATAAAGTAAAAAGTAAACATTCCTGTTATTCTGTCTATTTCATTTCTCAGAGGTAATCACCTTCAACAGTTCAATGTGTCTTTTTCAGACACTTTTCTATGCATACTTAGGCATATATATTTCTGAGTGTATATACATGGATTTTGAAAAATAAAACTGGGATCATAAAATACTATTATCCTGCAACATACTTTATCAACTTAACAAAATCTCATGGACCAGTTTCCAGTTTGGTACTAGAGATCTACCTTATTCTCTTTAGTGGATGCACAGTATTTCATAGTATTAGCTACTGTAATTTATTTAACCATTTCTTTTTTTTTTTTGAGAAGGAGTCTTGCTCTGTCACCCAGGCTGGAGTGCAGTGGTGCGATCTCGGCTCACTGCAAGCTCCACCACCCGGGTTCATTCTCCTGCCTCAGCCTCCCGAGTAGCTGGGACTACAGGCGCCTGCCACCACGCTCGGCTGTTTTTTTTTTTTTTTTTTTTTTGTATTTTTAGTAGAGGTGGGGTTTCACTGTGTTAGCCAGGATGGTCTCAATCTCCTGACCTCGTGATCCACCCGCCTCGGCCTCCCAAAGTGCTGGGATTACAGGCATGAGCCACCGTGCCCGGCTCTTTTTCTTTTTTTTTTTTTTGGAGACAGAGTCTTGCTCTGCTGCCCAGGCTGGAGCGTAGTAGTGCGATTTTGGCTCACTGCAACTTCTACCTCCCAGGTTCAAGCTATTCTCCTGCCTCAGCCTCCTCCTGAGTAGCTGGGACTACAGGCACTTGCCACCTCACCTGGCTGGTTTTTTTTTTTTGTTTATTTTTATTTTGTTAGTAGAGACAGGGTTTCACCATGTTGGCCAGGCTGGTCTCGAACTCCTGAGGTCAAGTAATCTGCCACCTCAGCTTCCCAAAGTGCTGGGATTATAGGCATGAGCCACCGCGCCTGGCCTATTTAACCATTTCTTACTGATGAATTTTTTATTTTATTTTAATGTTTGCTCTTAAGGAAAAGTGCTTAATGAATACTTATATCCATGTATCTTTGCTCACTTGTGAAGAATAATCTTCTAGAAGTGTAATCACTAGGTGAAAGGATATGCAATTTTAAATTTTTCACAGTCTCAAATTATCCTCCAAAAATACTTACCAATGTATACTCATAGGGTTTGAGAACATCCGTTTACCCCCATTCTTACCAATGCTGAAACATAAATTCTTGCGACTTTGCTCATCTAGTAGATGAAACACACACACAAAAACCCAAAGATTATTATTATTTGCAGATTTTATGCTCACTTTCCTGGAAAACTCAAGAAAATTCACTTAAAAAAAAGAAAATTAATAAATAAAGTTAAACTGTAGAGCCAAGTGTCTGTGAAGGAAAGCAATTTTATGCTTAGGCAAAAGTAGAAATTATATTCCAGAGGGCAATTTCTCAGTATGAAATGAGTCAAAAACATTGGCCGAGGCAGGCAGATCACCTGAAGTCGGGAGTTCGAGACCAGCCTGACCAACATGGAGAAACTCATCTCTACTAAAAATACAAAATTAGCCGGGCGTGGTGGCGCGTCCCTGTAATCCCAGCGACTCAGGAGGCTGAGGTAGGAGAATTGCTTGAACCTGGGAGACGGAGGTTGCCGTGAGCCAAAATCTCACCATTGCCTCCAGCCTGGGCGACAAGAACAAAACTCCGTCTGAAAACAAAAAACAACGTTAAAAAATGCTTCTCTTCTGACCCAGCAATGCAAAATCCAGAATTTTTTTTTTTTTTGAGATGGAGCCTCGCTCTTGTCACCTAGGCTGGAGTGCAATGGTGCGATCTCAGCTCACCGCAACCTCCACCTCCCAGGTTCAAGGGATTCTCCTGCCTCAGCCTGCTGAGTACCTGGATTACAAGCACCCACCATCACGCCTGGCTAATTTTTGTACTTTTAGTAGAGATGGGGTTTTGCCATGAAGTCCTGACCTCAGGTGATCCGCCCACCTTTGCCTCCCAAAGTGCTGGGATTACCAGCATGAGCCACTGCACCGGGCCCAGAATTTCTTTTTAGGAAAATAAGAAAGTGTGCAAAGATTTATCTACAATAATTTTTACTGAAGCATGGTTTATTGCTATGAAAAATAAAAAAAAAAACTAATTGTCCAACAATAAGGGAGTGGTTAAACAAATGATGGTTCATCCACAAACACTACACATCTATTCGAAGTTATCTTTTTTTTTTTTGAGACAGAGTCTCGCTCTGTCGCCCAGGCTGGAGTGCAGTGGTGCAATCTCGGCTCACTGCAAGCTCTGCCTCCCAGGTTCACGCCATTCTCCTGCCTCAGCCTCCCAAGTAGCTGGGACTACAGGCACCTGCCACCATGCCCAGCTAATTTTTTTTGTATTTTTTTTAGCAGAGACGGGGTTTCACCGTGTTAGCCAGGATGGTCTCGATCTCCTGACCTCATGATCCACCTGCCCCCTCGGCCTCCCAAAGTGCTGGGATTACAGGCATGAGTCACCGCGCCCGGCCTTGTTTTTTTTTTTTGAGACAGAGTTTTGCTCTTGTTGCCCAGGCTGGAGTGCAATGGCACGATCTTGGCTCACTGCAACCCCCGCCTCCTGGGTTCAAGCAATTCTCTTGCTTCAGCCTCCCAAATAGCTGGGATTACAGGTATGCACCACCACGCCCAGCTAATTTTGTATATTTAGTAGAGATGGGGTTTCACCATGTTGGTCAGGCTGGTCTCAAACTCCTGACCTCAGGTGATCCGCCCGCCTCAGCCTTCCAAAGTGCTGGGATTACAGGCGTGACCCACCATGCCGGTCCTGAAGTTATCTTATAGATTAAAATTTGTTGACAAGTTAATATTTTCAAACTATAGCGTTCAATGAAAAAGTCACAAAACAGTTTGTGCAATATGATAACGATAAAAATGTAAATAAGCAGTTCTAAATTGCCCGTTAACTTTAGTTTGGTCAAATGTAGTCTAGTCTAAGGGTAAATTCTTTTCAAAGCTCAAGTGAAAATGCCTATCCAAATGTAAGCTTAACTAACACTGACATCCAAGCTAAGCTACCAGGACTGCATGCAAATATAAAACTCAGAGATGATCCTGGCATAAAAAGAAATGCCTGTTCTGGGACCTTAAAATTAGGCTTCTTAATGAAATTAACAGCTGTTTGAAAAACATCTCTCTGCTTGTTTACAAAGATCACAACCTTTGCCAGGGTATCTCAGGATTGTTTTAAGCGTCCCCAGGGATCCTGGGAGCCCCATATTGCTTTTCTCATTTAGATGCTTACCCAGTGGTTGGAAGAATCCAAGCAAGATGCTTTCAGCTAAACATGGCAGTGTCCTCGGCAAAAAGGAGGGCCAGTGTTAGCTCTGTGACAATTCCCTGTTTTCCCAAACCATGAATCAGCCCCATTGTCTCACCCGCCTCTGCGCATCATTCATTCTGTTCATCCCAGCTAACGGCAAAGGCAGGAACATAGCAGAGAAACTAAAACTCCTATTTAATTCTGCTGGTAAAGAGAGTCAGGATTTCTCATGGGCTGCTTTGGAGAAATGTCTGGAAATGTGTCAGAAAGCTGATTTTATGGAAGGTTCATTTATTTACAGTAAACTTAAATGTACTATAAATTCCTAATTTACAAACAAATACCTGGCAATTGACGAGCATTTTTCATCCGAAGGTAAGAAGCCTCCAAATGTGAATATATAAGCATTTTCTGGCACGGTATCATGTCAGTTTTTTTCCTCCCCTCCTCCACTGCCTTTTCTTCCTCCCAGTTTCTCCTCTCTCCTCCTCTTCATCCTCTCTGCTCCTTCCCAGCTGGAAACAAATGATAGTTTAACCTGGATAATACCCTCCCTTGTTCACTTTGTATAGCTAATGTTCACTCAGCTGGCCTAAACCTTTCATGTGATTTATTTTATGAGGAGCAGAAGAGGGGAGGATTCTGTCTCTGGCTCACGGCACCCATTGCCCAAAAAGTCAGCTCTGCTTCTCAGTCCCCATGGGCTGGGTCCAAGCCTGGTCTTTCTACTCCATGATAACTCTTTTTACCTCTGTTGTGGTAGGTAGGACTCTTTGGTTCTAAAGAACAGAAACCCATTTGAGTGAGCCTAAGAAAAAAAAAAAGGGCAGTTTTGAAAGGATGGAGAGGTGCTTTCATAGCACTGATGGACAGGTGTGCAGCAGGGTCCTGAAAGCATCTGGAACCAGGACCAGCAAAGCAATCTTTATCATTTCTTTTTCTTTTTTTTTTTTTTTTGAGACGGAGTCTTGCTCTGTTGCCCAGGCTGGAAAGCAGTGACACGATCTCGGCTCACTGCAACCTCCACCTCCTGGGTTCAAGCGATTCTCATGCCTCAGCCTCCCAAGTGTATGGGATTACAGGCATGTGTCATTACGCCTGGCTAATGGCTCACACCTGTTATCTCAGCACTTTGGGAGGCTAAGGAGAGCTGATCACTTGAACCCAGGAGTTGGAGACCAGCGCAGGCAAAACCCCAGCTCTTTGAAACAAAGACAAAAATTAGCTGGGCATGGTAGTGTGCACTTGTAGTCCCAGCTACTCAGGAGGCTGAGGTGGGAGGGTTGATTGAGCCCAGAAGATCAAGGCTGTAGTAAGCTGTGATCCTGCTGCTGCATCCCAGCCTGGGAGATAGAGCAAGAGCCTATCTCAAAATAATAATAATAATAATAATAATAAATTTTAAAAAATAATAAACTGCCTATTTCCCAAAGTGGCTGTACCCTTTTCACATTCCCACTTGCAATGTATATGTATGAAACTTCCAGTTATTCTGTATCCTCTACAACATTTCGTATTATGAATTTATTTTATTTTATTTATTTATTTTGAGACGGAGTCTCGCTCTGTCGCCCAGGCTGGAGTACAGTGTCAAAATCTCGGCTCACTGCAAGCTCTGTCTCCCGGGTTCACACCATCCTCCTGCCTCAGCCTCCCGAGTAGCTGCAACTACAGGCAACTGCCACCATGCCCGGCTAATTTTTTTGTATTTTTTTAGTAGAGATGGGGTTTCACCGTGTTAACCTCATGATCCTCCCGCCTTGGCATCCCAAATTGCTGGGATTACAGGCATGAGCCACCACGCCCGGCTTATTTTTATTTTAACCACTCTAATAAGTATGTGGTGGTATCTTATTATGGTGTTAATTTGCACTCGATGGCTAATGACATTGAACTTTTTTCATGTACTTGCCATCTTTTTGTCTTACCTAGTGGAGGTCTATTTATATATTTTGCCCACTTTTTTCCTTTTTTTTATTTTTAATAGAGATGGGGGGGAGGTCTCACTATGTTGGCCAGGCTGGTCTTGAACTGTTAGCCTCAAGTGATCTGCCCACCTCAGCCTCCCAAAGCACTGGGATTACAGACGTGAGCCACCACACCCAGCCCCAGATACAAAGCTTTTATCAGATGTATGTTTTAAAAATATTTTCTTTCAATTTGTGTCTTGTTTTTTCATTTTCTTAACAGTGTTTTTGGAGGGCAGAGGTTTTCATTTATTGAGGCTAATTGAAACATTTTTTATGGTTCATGTTTTTTGTGTGTCTTATCTATGAAATTTTTGCCTGTCCGTAAGTTATAAATATTTTCTTCTGAAAGTTTATAGCTTTAGGTTTAAATTTAGGTGTATGATTCATTTCAGGTTCATTTTTGTATATGGTACACATTATAGATCACGGTTCCCTTTCTTGCATATTAATATCCAATTGTTCCAGCACCATTTGCAGAAACTAACTTGTTCTTAACTACCACATTGTGTTGTATACAACAGTTGTCTTCCCAATTTGTACCAAAGTCTGGTGAGGTTTGTGGATATACAAGTGACACACTTTGCTATTCTGTACAATTTACAAAGTACTGTTTATTTAATTACATAATTTCATTTGAATCTCAATTAGCCCTTTGAGGTAGAAATAAAATATTATTACTTTCATTTTTCAGATGAAGAGATGGAGAGTAGCTGGGTGCTTTGCCCAAGATGACAAAGCGTTCAGTGAGAGCATCAAGATTCAAACCCAGGTCTTCTGCAATCAGTACTATTTTCTTGTTTTTTTCTTTTTCTTGTTTGTTTTTGGGGGGGACAGAGTGTCACTCTGTCATCCAGGCTGGAGTACAGTGGCGTGATCTTGGCGCACTGCAACCTCCGCCTCCCGGATTCAAGCAATTCTCCTACCTCAGCCTCCTGAGTAGCTGGGATTACAGGCACGTGTCACCATGCCTGTACTTTTAGTAGAGATGGGGTTTCGCCATGTTGGCGAGGCTGGTCTCGAACTCCTGACCTCAGATGATCCACCTGCCTTAGCCTTCCAAAGTGCTGGGATTACAGGCGTGAGACACCACGCCGGGCTGAGCTGCATTTTCAAAGATCCAAGCTGTTCCTAAAAATAGACTCTGCTTGGGAGCCCTGGAAGCAAAAGTTAATACTCACTACTTAATTTTGAGTTGACTGCACCTTAAAGACTGCAAAGGTACGGAGATTTGGTGCAGCTGGGATCTGAGATTTGGTGCAGCTGGGATCTGAGAGGATGGTCATTTGGGCTGCCCACGAGAAGTGGTCTCTTGTTTCCACCCTGCTATATGAACTGGCCATGGTCATGCAAACTTCATTTTACAAAAACGTAACTGGAATTATTTTCTTTAAAACATTCGTGGTTGGCCAGGCGCAGTGGCTCATGCCTGTAATTCCAGCACTTTGGGAGGCAGAGGCGGGCGGATCATGAAGTCAGGAGTTCGAGACCAGCCTGGCCAACATAGTGAAACCTCATCTCTACTAAAAATACAAAAAATTAGCTGGGCCTGGTGGCGGGTGCCTGTAGTTCCAGCTACTTGGGAGGCTGAAGCAGAAGAATCGCTTGAAGCCGGGAGGTGGAGGTTGCAGTGAGCCGAGATTATGCCACTGCACTTCAGCCTGGGCAACAGAGTGCAGAGTGAGACTCCGTCTCAAAAAGAAAAGAAAACAAAACTTTCCTGGCTGAGCACGGTGGCTCACACCTGTAATTCCAACACTTTGGGAGGCCGAGGCAGGCGATCACGAGGTCAAGAGATCGAGACCATCCTGGCCAACATGGTGAAACCCCAACTCTACTAAAAATACAAAAATTAGCTGGGCATGGTGGTATGTGCCTGTAATCCCAGCTATTTGGGAGGCTGAGGCAGGAGAATCGCTTGAACCTGGGAGGCAGAGGTTGCAGGGAGCTGAGATCGCACCCCTGCACTCCAACCTGGGTGACAGAGTATGACTCCATCACACACACAAAAAATAAATAAAAATTAAAAAAAAATCCTGAACTTCAAATAATCCAAATATCAGAGCAATAAACAGATTTGCTTTATGTTTTGGGTTATTTCCCCAGCCTCGTAGCCATGCCTTTTCTCTGGGAAGCATACCCACAGATCACATCACTGGAGTGGGTTCTTGGGAGCCATTTCGCTTCTATCTGACTCTGCCTTCCTGGCCATGGCTGTATGGACCACAGCTCCAACTCAGATGATTACTAGATTGTTTCACTGGAAATTTAGGATTGGACTGAGAAGCAGCGAATCAGTTCAAAGGTGGCTGGGATTTTAACATGTGGACTGGGAGCTACATAGCAGCCATATTCCGCTTGTCAAGTGGAGCACAGGGAAAAAAAAAAAAGCAGATATGCAGAGAGAAAAGGACTGTAGCAGGGCGGGGGGAGCAGAGACGCAAGATTGCTTTATAGGCCAGGCGTGGTGGCTCATGCGGGCGGATCACTTGATGTTAGGAGTTCGAGACCAGCCTGGCCAACATGGCGAAGCCCCGTCTCTACTAAAAATACAAAAATTAGTTACGTGTGGCGGCGCACACTTTTAATCCCAGCTATTCAGGAGGTTGAGGTGGGAGGATCGCTTGAACTCAAGAGGCAGAGGTTGCAGTAAGCCGAGATCGCACCACTGCACTCCAGCCTGGGTGACAGAGCAAGACCCTGTCTCGAAAAAAAAATAAAAAATGGATGTTCATCAACTGGTGAATGGATAAGTCCATGTAGTGCAGTCATACAATGGAATACTACACCGCAGTAAAAGGAGCAAATGATTACTACACTCCCTTGGATGAATCTCAGATACATTGTGCTGAAAGAAGC
Organism: Pongo pygmaeus; assembly: GCF_028885625.2. Lineage (NCBI taxonomy): Eukaryota > Metazoa > Chordata > Mammalia > Primates > Hominidae > Pongo > Pongo pygmaeus. The sequence goes on along the minus strand of NC_072392.2, from coordinate 2,375,924 downwards.
CAAGCTCCAGTGGTTCCATTTATATAACATTCTGGAAAAATCAAATTATAGGGGCAGGCTGGGCGTAGTGGCTCATGACTATAATCCCAGTATTTTGGGAGGCCAAGGCGAGAGGATCGCCTGAGCCTGGGAGTTCAAGACCAGCCTGGGCAACATAGTGAAACCCTGTCTCTACAAAAAATACAAAAATTAGCTTGGTGTGGCAGCGCATACTTTTAATCCCAGCTATTCAGGAGGTTGAGGTGTGAGGATCGCTTGAACTCAAGAGGCAGAGGTTGCAGTAAGCTGAGATCGCACCACTGCACTCCAGCCTGGGTGACAAAGCAAGACCCTGTCTCCAAAAAACAATTAAAAAATGGATGTTCATCAACTGTTGAATGGATAAGTCCACATAGTGCAGTCATACAATGGAATACTACACCACAGTAAAAGGAGCAAATGATTACTACACTCCCTTGGATGAATCTCAGATACACTGTGCTGAATGAAAGAAGCCGAGCTCCAGTGGTTCCATTTATATAACATTCTGGAAAAATCAAATTATAGGGGCAGGCTGGGTGTAGTAGCTCATGGCTATAATCCCAGTATTTTGGGAGGCCAAGGCGAGAGGATCACTTGAGCCTGGGAGTTCAAGACCAGCCTGGGCAACATAGTGAAACCCTGTCTCTACAAAAAATACAAAAATTATCTGAGTGTGGTGGCACGCACCTGTCGTCCCAGCTACTTGAAAGGCTGAGGTGGGAGGATTACTTGACCCCAGGAGGCGGAGGTTGTAGTGAGCCAAGATTGCACCACTGCACTCCAGCCTAGGCAACACAGCAAGATTCCGACTAAAAAACAAAAAATTGTAAGGACAGAAATCAGGTCAGTAGTTGCCAAGGGGTAAGGGCAGACGGTGAACTACAAAGGAGCACAGAGGACTTTTGGGGAATGGAGTTGTACTATATCTTTTTGTTTGTTTGTTTGTTTGTTTGTTTTTGAGACAGGGTCTTGCCCTGTCGCCCAGGCTGGAGTGCAATGGCACAATCTTGGCTCACTGCAACCTCTGCCCCACGGGTTCAAACGATTCTCCTGCCTCAGCCTCCAAAGTAGCTGGGACTACAGGCGCCCACCACCATGCCCGGCTAATTTTTGTATTTTGTAGAGATGGGGTTTTGCCTGTTGGCCAGGCTGGTCTCATACTCCTGACTTCAGGTGATCCACCCACTGTGGCCTCCCAAAGTGCTGGGATTACAGGTGTGAGCCACCACGCCTGGCCGAGCTATACTATATTTTGATTGTGGTAACAGTTATACAACTGCATGTTTTGGGCAAAACTCATAGAACTGGCTGGGTGCGGTGGCTCACACCTGTAATCCCAGCACTTTGAGAGGCGGGCAGATCACCTGAGGTTGGGAGTTCGAGACCAGCCTGACAAACATAGAGAAACCCTGTCTCTACTAAAAATACAAAATTAGCCGAGCGTGGTGGCACATGCTTGTAATCCCAGCTACTCAGGAGGCTGAGGCAGGAGAATCGCTTGAACTTGGGAGGCGGAGGTTGTGGTGAGCTGAGATCGTGCCATTGCACTCCAGCTTGGGCAACAAGAGTGAAACTCTGTCTCAAAAAAAAAAAAAAAAAAAAAAAAAACCTCATAGAACTGTATACCTAAAAAGTGAATTCTACTGCATATAAATCATTTCTTAATAAACCTGACATTTAAAACAAAAACAAGTTTGGCAGTTTCTCAAAAAGTTAAACACAGAATAAACATATGGTCCAGCAATTCTACAGCCAGGTGTATAGCCAAAAGAGTTGAAAGCCGGGACTCAAACATAGTAGCGTTATTCACAATAACCAAAAGCTGGAAACAACTCAAAAGTCCATCAAAGATGAATGCATAAACAAAAGGTGGTATATATTATTTTCCTTTTTTTTTTCTTTTTTTTTTTTTGAGACAGAGTCTGACCCTGTCACCCAGGCTGGAGTGCAGCAGCGTGATCTCAGCTCACTGCAACCTCCACCTCCCAGGTTCAAGTGATTCTCCTGCCTCAGCCTCCCAAGTAGCTGGGACTACAGGTGCATGCCACCACAAAAATGTGATATATATTAATACATACAATGGAATATTATTCAGCCATAAAAAGGAATAAGGCCGGGCACCTATAATTCTGGCGTATTGGGAGGCCAAAGCGGGAGGATCACTTGAGCCCAGGATTTCAAGATGAGTGTGGGCAACATGACCAGACTCTGTCTCTACTAAAAATAAACAAATTGCCGGGCGCGGTGGCTCAGGCCTGTAATCCCAGCACTTTGGGAGGCCGAGGCGGGCAGATCACCAGGTCAGGAGATCGAGACCATCCCGGCTAACACAGTGAAACCCCGTCTCTACTAAAAATACAAAAAAATTAGCCGGGCATGGTGGCGGGTGCCTGTAGTCCCAGCTACTCGGGAGGCTGAGGCAGGAGAATGGCGTGAACCCGAGAGGCAGAGTTTGCAGTGAGCCGAGATCGTGCCACTGCACTCCAGCCTGGGTGACAGAGCGAGACTCCATCTCAAAAAAAAACACAAGTTGGGGCGTGGTGGCTCACGCCTGTAACCCCAGCACTTTGGGAGGCTGAGGTGGGTGGATCACGAGGTCAAGAGATGGAGACCATCCTGGCTAACGTGGTGAAACCCCGTCTCTACAAAAATACAAAAAATTAGCTGGGCATGGTGGTGCACACCTGTAGTCCCAGCTACTCAGGAGGCTGAGGCAGGAGGATTGCTTGAACCTGGGAGTTGGAGGTTACAGTGAGCTGAGATCGCACCACTGCACCCCAGCCTGGTGACAGAGGGGGACTCCATCTCAAAAACAAAACAAAACAAAACAAAAAACAAAAGTATGCTTAGTGAAATGGAATTAGTATTGTACTAATTTAATATTTGATAAATGAGATTTCTTTTCGTTTATATTCTTTATTAAGGAGGTCAAACGTCCCTCCTCATCGATTTTATTTTTTTTATTGTTTTATTTTTTTGAGACAGAGTTTCACTCTTGTTGCTCATGCTGGAGTGCAATGGCACAATCTTGGCTCACCGCGACCTCTGCCTCTCAGGTTCAAGCGATTCTCCTGCCTCGGCCTCCCGAGTAGCTGGGATTACAGGCATGTGCTACCACGCCTGGCTAATTTTGTGTTTTTAGTAGAGATGGGGTTTCACCATGTTGGTCAGGCTGGTCTCGAACTCCCGACCTCAGGTGATCCGCCCACCTCGGCCTCCCAAAGTGCCTCCCAAAGGGATTGCAGGCGTGAGCCATCGCACCCCGCCATCCCCCCTTATTTATATATTTGTAAACTCTTTTTTGTTTATGTTTTGTTTTGTTTTGTTTTTGTTTTTGGTAGAGACGGGGTTTTGCCATGTTGCCCAAGCTGGTCTCAAACTACTGGACTCAAGCAATCCTCTTGCTGTGGGCTCTCAAAGTGTTGGGTTTACAGGCGTGAGCCATCACAGCGGGGCTGTTTGTTAATGTTCTTGGTGCATTTTTCTATTGCCGTATCCACCTTTTCCTCATAGATTAGTAAGAGACCATTAACTATTTGTCTATTACATATATTGCCAGTATTTCCCCCAGTTTGCCGTTTGTGTTTCGACTTTGTGAAGAGATTTTGCCATCAAAAAGTACGGTGAGCCAGATGCGGTGGCTGATGCCTGTAATCCCAGCACTTTGGGAGGCCAAGGCAGGTGAATCACTTGAGGCCAGGAGTTTGAGACCAGACTGGCCAACATGGTAAAACCTTGTTTCTAGAAAAATGCAAAAATTAGGGCTGGGTGCATTGGCTCACGCTTATAATCCCAGCACTTTGGGAGGACGAGGCGGGTGGATCACCTGAGGTCAGGTGTTCGAGACCAGCTTGGCCAACATGGTGAAACCCCACGCCTACTAAAAATACAAAAATTAGCTGGACATGGTGGCGGGTGCTTGTAATCCCAGCTACTCAGGAGGCTGAGGCAGGATAATTACTTGAACCTGGGAGGTGGAGGTTGCAGTGAGCCAATATTGCGCCATTGCACTCCAGCCTGGGCGACAAGAGCGAAACGCCGTCTCAAAAAAAAAAAAGCAAAAATCAGAGTGTGCCTGTAAGTAATCCCAGGTACTCCAGAGTCTGACACAGAATTGCTCAAACCTGAGAGGAGGAGCCTGTGGGTGAGCCGAGATCGTGCTGCTGCACTGCCTGGGCAACAGAGGGAGACCCTGTCTCAAAAAAAAAAAAATTTGATGGGCTTTTTGTTTTGTTTTGGTAGTCAGAAGGATTATCTTTTCCTTCCTGTTTTCCACCCTTAGGGCCGTATTTAGGAAGTCCTCTACCACCCACAATCATAATAGTACTCATTTTCTTTCTAGAACATTTATGGTTTCATTTTGCACATTACTTTGAATGTGGTAGAGTAGACATAAAAATAACTGACTTGTATGAGGCACATTCTGTGTAATAGGCACCATGGTTTTACTTTTTTATACTCAGTATCCCTTTTAATCCTCATAATCATGTGAGGTAGTCATTTGTATTACCTTGCTTTTAAATATCGGAGAAATTAGGCTTTGGGAAGTTAAGGATCTTGCCTGCAATTTACACAGGTAATCAATGGCAAAACTGGCATTCAAACCCCAAGTCTGTTTACTTTCAAAGGTCTTTGTGTGTGTATGTGTGACAGCGTCTCCTCTGTCACCTAGGCTGGAGTGCAGGGGCACCATCATAGCTCACTGAAGCCTCAACCTCCCAGGCTCAATTTATCCTTCCACTTCAGCCTCCTGAGTAGCTGAGACCAAAGGCGTGTGCCACCAAGCCTGGCTAGTTTTTTAAAGATTATTCATAGAGATGGGGTCTCCCTATGTTGCCCCACCTTACTTTCAAGGGTCTTAATCATTGCTCTGTATTTTTCTACCTTTACTCTCAAATTGTTAAGTCATTTTTTCCAGTATCATTTGTCAATTCAGCCTTTCCCCCACTGGTTGATGCCACAGTTGTTTTTTTTTTTTTTTTTTTGAGACAGAGTTTCACTCTTGTTGCCCAGGCTGGAGTGCAGTGGCGCAGTCTTGGCTCACTGCAGCCTCCGCTTCCTGGATTCAAGCGATTCTCCTGCCTCAGCCTCCTGAGTAGCTAGGATTACAGGCACATGCCACCATGCCCGACTAATTTTTTTGTATATTATTTATTTTTTTATTTTTTCTTGAGACAGAGTCTCGCTTTGTCTCCCAGGCTAGAGTACAGTAGCTCGGTCTCCGCTCACTGCAACCTCCGCCTCCCGGGTTCAAGCAACTCTTCTACCTCAGACTCCTGAGTAGCTGGGACTACAGGCGCCCGCCACCACAAGCCTGGCTAATTTTTTTGTTTTTTCAGTAGAGATGGGGTTTTGCCATGTTGGCCAGGCTGGTCTCAAACTCCTGACCTCAAGTGATCCACACACCTTGGCCTCCCAAAGCGCTGGGATTACAGGCGTGAGCTTCGGTGCCCGGCCGATTGACGCCACTCTTGCTATCTAATAGCTTTTGATAATTTTTGAGGTCTATTTCTGCCCTTTTTTTCTCTTCTATTGATTCTCCTGTCCATTCCAGTGTGCATAGCATACTGTTCTAGTGACTGCTGCATTATTTATACATTCTATTATCTGGTAGGCCAAATCACTGATAGATGCACTTCTTTTTCAAAGTTTTCAAATTTTTCTTTCATAATGTATTCTTCCAGAAAATCTTTAGAATTATATTGCAAAGTCCTCCAGAAATTCCACTGACTTTTTTGCTGAAATTGCATGAAAAAGGCTACTGGGGGCTGGGGCTGTCTTGTGTGCAGAGAGTTGAACTCATCAGGTTCCTCTGTTCGTAGTGCCCATGGTCTTACACGGTCTCTCATTCATTTGAACCCACCTTTACTCTTGGTCCACATTCCCCTTTGCCTCCCACATAAACACGCACCATTACATGTTTCTTGGAAATGTAGGTGTAGTAAAAAACATACTCCTGTTTTGTGTGTATGGTTTTTTTTTTCTTTTTTATTTGTTTTTCTTTTTCTTTTTTTTTTTTTTTAGGTGGAGTTTTAGCTCTTATTGCCCAGGCTGGAGTGCGGTGGTGGGATCTTGGCTCACTGCAACCTTTGCCTCATCGGTTCAAGAGATTTTCCTACCTTAGCCTCCCGAGTAGCTGGGATTACAGGTGCCCGCCACCACGCCCGCCTAATTTTTTGTATTTAGTAGAGACAGGGTTTCTCCATGTTGGTCAGGCTGGTCTCAAACTCCTGACCTCAGGTGATCTGCCCACCTTGGCCTCCCAAAGTGCTGGGATTACAGGCTTGAGCCACTGTGCCCAGCCTCTTTTATTTCTTTTCTATTTTTGTTATTCTTTCTGCAATAAAAGCTACATATGTTGTATGTTTTATATTTAAATAAACAGTACGGGTCCAAGAATCTTTTACTATTCCTTTCCAACACTGTTTTTATGTTTGTTAGTTTGTTTGAGATGGAGTCTCACTCTGTCACCCAGGCTGGAGTGCAGTGGCATGGTATCGGCTCGCTGCAACCTCCGCCTCCCAGGTTCAAGCGATTCTCCTGCCTCAGCCTCCATACTAGGTGGGATAACAGGTGTGCCACCATGCCCAGTTAATTTTTGTATTTTTAGTAGAGACAGGGTTTTACCATGTTGGCCAGCCTGGTCTGGAACTCCTGACCTCAAGTGATCCACCCGCCTTGGCCTCCCAAAGTGCTGGGATTACAGGCTTGAGCCACTGTGCCCAGCCTCTTTTATTTCTTTTCTATTTTTGTTATTCTTTCTGCAATAAAAGCTACATATGTTGTATGTTTTATATTTAAATAAACAGTATGGGTCCAAGAATCTTTTACTATTCCTTTCCAACACTGTTTTTATGTTTGTTAGTTTGTTTGAGATGGAGTCTCACTCTGTCACCCAGGCTGGAGTGCAGTGGCATGGTATCGGCTCACTGCAACCTCCGCCTCCCAGGTTCAAGCGATTCTCCTGCCTCAGCCTCCATACTAGGTGGGATAACAGGTGTGCCACCATGCCCAGTTAATTTTTGTATTTTTAGTAGAGACAGGGTTTTACCATGTTGGCCAGCCTGGTCTGGAACTCCTGACCTCAAGTGATCCACCCGCCTTGGCCTCCCAAAGTGCTGGGATTACAGGCGTGAGCCACTGCATCCAGCCCCAACACTGTTTTTCTGACCTCCTCTGGCCGCTGCCTGTCCACCTCGCTCCTAGGTCCTACTGCTGAGCAGCAGCACATGAGATGCACCCAAATATTCCACTAGTGATGGACACCAGCTCCTCATTTTTACAACAAAGCTGCAGTGAACATCCTTGTACATGACCCCTTGTGGATGGGCGAACTCTCAGATGTACAGAATTCACCTCCCAACCCAGGCTAGTTGGGATTGCTAGTTGCTGGGTCTTATATCTTTGACTTCCCCAATTCAGCCACATTAGTTTCTTAAATATCTGCACCAGTTTGCATTCCCATAATGAGACAAAAGGATGATCATTTCTCCAGTTTTCACCCTGCTATTTTCTAACTCTAATTTTTGTCCCTCTGCAAGGTCTAAAATGGTATCTCATTGTTTTAACTTGCATTCCATTGATTACCAGTGAGTTTGAACATCTCTTTTTTTTTTTATTTCATTTTATTTATGAGATGGAGGCTAGCCCTGTCACCCAGGCTGGAGTGCAGTGACTCGATCTCGGCTCACTGCAACCTCCGCCTCCCAGGTTAAAGTGATTCTCCCGCCTCAGCCTCCTGAATAGCTGGGACTACAGGCCCATGCCACCACACCTGGCTAATTTTTTGTGTCCTTTTCTTAGAGACAGGGTTTCACTGTGTTAGACAGGATGATCTCGATCTCCTGACCTCGTGATCCGCCCTCCTTGGTCTCCCAAAGTGCTGAGATTATAGGCATGAGCCATAGCGCCTGGCCAGGAACTGCTTCTTTTACAAATTGTCAGCTAATGCTGATGTTCAGCACTAACCTCCACTGCACTTTGAGTTATTCACTGCTCCCAATTCCTGAATCTTTCCAGTCATCCTGCTGCTTTTTGCTTCTCGTGGTCTTCTCTCTCTGCAGGACCTAGTAGAAAAGAGAAAGCTGAAACCTAAATCAATTATTGCTAATCCTTCCTGTCTTCCAAAACGGGGTCGACATCACTCATATTCTCTGCAACTGTTCTCTTTCACCTGTGGATTTATCACATTTTTAGTTCTTTGCTGTTACTTTATTGGGGTAACAGCAAGAACCAAATAAATATTCGGATTCAGGCCAGAGCTGTGGCTCTTGCCTATAATCCCAGTACTGTGGAAGGCGGTGCAAGGCAGATCGCTTGAGTCCAGGAGTTTGAGACCAGCCTGGGCAACATGATGAAATCCCGTGTCTACAAAAAATGCAAAGATTAGCTGGGTGTGGTAGCACATGTCCGTAGTCCCAGCTACTTGGGAAGCTGAGGCAGGAGGATCGCTTGAGCCCGGGAGATGGAGGCTGCAGTGAGCTGAGACCATGCCATGGCACTCCAGCCTGGGTGACAGAACAAGACCTTGTCTCAAAAAAAAAAAAAGAAATCAGATTTGATTGGCATGTGTAACCAGACATTCATTATCAAATTTTCCCTATTTTACCTTATTTTATTTTTTTTGAGATGGATGGAGCCTTGCTCTGTCACCCAGACTGTAGTACAGTGGTGCAGTCTCAGCTTACTGCAACCTCCGCCTCCCGGGTTGAAGCGATTCCCATGCCTCAGCCTCCTGAGTAGCTGGGATTACAGACATGCACTAGCACACCCAGCTAATTTTTGTATTTTTTGTAGATACTCGGGAGGTTGAGGCAGGAGAATCACTTGAACCCGCAGGGCGGAGGTTGCAGTGAGCCAAGATCATGCCACTTCACTCCAGCCTGGGCAAAAGAGTGAGACTCCGTCTCAAAAAAAAAAAAAGAATTTTTATTTTTCAGGCTGAATAATATTTCATGTACTATATACCATATTTTATTTACCCATTCATCTGTTTATTATTATTGAGTTTAGTGTGTTGATCTTCTATTTGGTCTTACTGCTAAATTTTGTTTATCTCTAAGATCTTGTTGATTTATATATATATATATATATATATATATATATATTTTTTTTTTTTTTTTTTTTGAGACAGAATCTTGCTCTGTCGCCCAGGCTGGAGTGCAGTGGCGCGATCTTGGCTCACTGCAACCTCCGCCTATTGGGTTCAAGCAATTCTCCTGTCTGAGCCTCCTGAGTAGCTGGGACTACAGGTGTGTGCCACCACGCCCAGCTAATTTTTTTGTATATTTAGCAGAAACGGGGTTTCACCACACTGGCCAGGCTGGTCTCAAACTCATGATCTCAGGTGATCCACCCGTCTTGGCCTCCCAAAGTATTGGGATTACAGGCATGAGCCACTGAGCCTGGCCTTTTTTTTTTTTTTTTTGAGTTGGCCAGGCTGGATTCGAACTCCTGACCTCAGGTCATCCACCCGCCTCGGCCTCCCAAAGTGCTGGGATTACAGTCATGAGCCGCCTCGCCCAGCTGGTTCATATGTATTGATTGTACCATCTACAAATATTTTTCTCTCTTTTCTTCTATATCAATTCCCTATTGATGCTGTAACAAATTACCACAATTTTTTTTTTTTCTCAAGACAAAGTCTCGCTCTTTCGCCCAGGCTGGAGTAGTGGCATGCTCTTGGCTCACTGCAACCGTTGCTTTCCTTCCGGTTTCAAGAGATTTTCCTGCCTCAGCCTCCCCAGTAGCTGGGATTATAGACACCCGCCACCACGCCCAGCTAATTTTTGTACTTTTAGTAGAGATGGGGTTTTACCATGTTGGCCAGGATGGTCTCGAGCCCTTGACCTTGTGATCTGCCCACCTTGGCCTCCCAAAGTGCTGGGATTACAGTCGTGAGCCACTGCGCCCGGACATCCTTATATTTCTCATTTTTAAATTTGGTCTATTTTATTAGCCATCACATAAACGTTACAATCCTAATGGCTTAAAGCAACATACATTTGTTATCTTGTGGCTTAAAGCTACATACTTTTGTTATCTTATTACATTCTATCAGAAGTCCAAAATGAATTTCACCAGGCTAAAATCAGTGTGCTGGTAGGCCTGCATTCTTTTCTGGAATCTCTAGAGGAAAATTCTTTTTTTTTGCATTTTCCACTTTCTAGAAGCTGCCTGCACTCCTCTGCTGGTGGCCCCCTTCCATCTTCAAAACCATCAATGTGCCAGGCGTGGTGGCTCACACCTGTAGTCCCAGTACTTTGGGAGGCCAAGGCAGGGGGATCACTTGGGCCCAGGAGTTTGATATCAGCCTGGGAACATGGTAAAGCTCTGTCTCTACAAAAACAAACAAACAAACAAAACAAATACAGAAATTAGCTGTGCATGATAGTACGTGCCTGTAGTCCCAGCTACTCGGGAGGCTGGGGTGGAGGGATTACCTGAGCCCAGGAGGTCGAGGCTGCAGTGAGCTGAGACTGAGACACTACACTCTAGCCTGGGCAACAAAGCCAGACCCCGTCTCAAAAAACCCCCACATCTCCAGCCAGCAGAGTCTTTCTCTCATAGTATCACTCTGACCCTCCTTTTTCCTTCTTTCATTTATAAATGTCTTTGTGATCACATTACCCACCCAGATAATCCAGAATAATCTCCCAATCTCAAAATTATTGCAATAGTCACATCTGCAAAATCCATCCTGCCATGAAAGGTAACACATTCACAAATATGGGGAGTTGGGACATGGACATCTTTGGGGGCCACTCTTCTGCCTACAATACGTGCTTGCCCTTATACTTCTTTTTTTAAAATTTTTATTGTTTTGAGACAGGGTCTCACTCTGTCGTCCAGGCTGGAGTGGAGTGGCACGATCTGGGTTCACTGCAACCTCCACCTCCTGGGCTCAAGTGATCCCCCTACCTCAGCCTCCCAAGTAGCTGGGACTACAGGCCCGTGCCATCATGCCTGGCTAATTTTTTTTTTTTTTTTTTTTTTTTGAGACAGAGTCTTGCTCTGTCACCCAGGCTGGAGTGCAGTGGCATGATCTTGGCTCACTGCAACCTCTGCCTCTCAGGTTCAAGACATTATCCTGCCTCAGCCTCCCGAGTAGCTGGGATTACAGGTGCCCACCACCACACCGGCTAATTTTTGTATTTTTAGTACAGACGGGGTTTCACCATGTTGGCCAGGCTGGTCTCAAACTCCCAACCTCAGGTGATCCGCCCGCCTCGGCCTTACAAAGTGCTGGGATTACACGCGTGAGCCACCGCGCCCGGCCGCCTGGCTAATTTTTGTGGGGTTTTTTGTAGAGATAGGTTTTCACCATTTTCTTCAAGCTGGTCTCAAACTCCTGGGCTCAAGCTATACACCTGCCTCAGCCTCCCAAAATGCTGGGATTACAGGCATGAGCCACTGCACTCAGACATCCTTATATTTCTCTCTCTCTTTTTTTTTTGAGTTGGAGTTTTGCTCTTGTCGCCCAGGCTGGCATACAATGGCAAGATCTCGGCTCACTGCAACCTCCGCCTCCTGTGTTCAAGCAATTCTCCAGCCTCAGCCTCCCAAGTAGCTGGGATTACAGGTATGCACCACCACACCCTGCTAATTTTTGTATTTTTAGCAGAGATGGGGTTTCAGCATGTTGGCCAGGATGGTCTCGATCTCCTGACCCTGTGATCCTCCTGCCTTGGCCTCCCAAAGTGCTGAGTTTACAGGCGTGAGCCACCACGCCCGGCCTTGGAATGTTTAAAATAGGGCTTTTGACAGCAAAGAGTGTTACTACAATCAAGGAAGTGGATAACCCTCATGACGCAATGGAAAAATATTTGATCAACCTGTATAACCTTTTGTTCTTGTCAGTGAGAATGCTCTTACTGAAAGTAAGAGAAAACCCAAACAAGGTGGCTTGAATACTAACCATAACACCGTAACTTCCGTAACTGAAGGTCCACAGGTGATGCAGCTTCAGGGGTAGGTCAATAAAGCCTGGTTCTGTTTCTCTGGATTCTGCAACTCCTTCCCATGGATGGCTTTCTACCAAGTAACAAGATATTGGGCCGGGATCATTTAGGACTATGGGGGGTATTCTCATTCAAATCTGGAGGATTTCTAACAATCATAGAATGGAAGATAGGATTATTTTGCTTGATTTATTTAGACCTAATGTGGTATTGCTTCTCGGCCTTTTGGCTAAGATCAAGCGTAGACCTAATGTGGCTCGCATCTAGAACTGCAAGTGAGTTACATCCTACCCAAACCATTTTTTCATTAAAAAAAAAAATAATAGGCCAGGTATGGTGGCTCACACCTGTAATCCTAGCACTTTGGGAGGCCGAGGCGGGCAGATCACGAGGTCTGGAGATCGAAACCATCCTGGCTAACACAGTGAAACCCCACCTGTACTAAAAATACAAAAAAAAAAATAAAAAATAAAAATTAGCTGGGTGTGGAGGTTGGCGACTGTATTCCCAGCTACTCAGGAGGCTGAGGCAGGAGAATGGCGTGAACCCAGGAGGCGGAGCTTGCAGTGAGCCAAGATCGTGCCACTGCACTCCAGCCTGGACAACAGAGTGACTCTGTCTCAAAATAATAATAATAATAAATAATAATAGTAATAGTAAATAGCAGTGAGGTCTCACTATTTTGCCCAGGCTGGTCTCAAACTCTTGGGCTCAAGTAATCCTGCCTAGGCCTCCCAAAGTGCTGGGATTACAGGCATGAGCGACTGTGCCTGGTCCTACCCAAACTGTATGACTAACCCCGAAGGAGGTGGAGTGGAAGCTGGAGAGATAATCAGAATGTCAACTACTCTTTGATTCAGCACTGTGATTTCTAAGAATTTTTCCTACAGAAAGTACCTACTTGCTGCTACAAGAAGAAAGTGAAATAAAGTCTGGACAGGCAAAAACAAGAGCTAGCCACCAAAGGTAAGGTAGGAACAGACACCAAATGAAGGAACAATCACTTATAAAGTACCTCCTATATCAGTTATTGATCACTGCATTACAAACCATGGCCAGACTTAACGGCTTGCTCATGAATCTGGATCAGCAATTTGGGCTGAGGTCACCGGAGTGGTTCTACTGCTGGTCTTTCCTGGAGTCATTCATGTGTCTGTAGTCCTCTAGGGTCTTAAATGGGGCTGGATGGCCTAAGATGACCTCACTCACATGTCCGGCAATTGGCTGGTTGGACATAGGCAAGCCGCTGCCTGGGCTCAGCCCTGCTGCATAAGGCCTCTCTATTAGGCCAGCTCAGGCTTGCTCACATCACCGGTCTCAGGGTTACAGCCACTGCCAAAAAGGGGTAATTCCTTTTGTGCAAGTGTTTTTCAAGCCCCTGCTTGCATCACATTTGCTAATGTCCTGGTGGCCAAGCCCAGATTCAAGGGGTGGAGGAATAATCCCTACGCTTTGATGCAGCATAGTCACGTTGCAAAAGGGATTTGCATAAAGGGATGGGAAAAACTATTGCAGCCAGCCGGGCGCAGTGGCGTGCACCTGTAATCCCAGTTACCCAGGAGGCTGAGGCAGGAGAATCGCTGGAACCCAGAGGGGCAGAGGCTGCAGTGATCTGAGATTGTGCCACTGCACTCCAGCCTGGGCGATAGAGCAAGACTTCGTCTCAAAAAAAAAAAAAAAAACAAGAACAACAAAAAATGATTGCAGCTACCTTTGTAAACAACTGCTTACTCCTGCCACCTACTCAATGTATGTTTTAGTTAGTAAATATGTGCCATGTGCTAGACCCAAGGTTTGAAGGGAAAATCGCTTGACAGGAAATCGCTTTTCTGTCCTCAAGAATGTTTGATCTAGTGAAGAACAAAGATGACTAAATGAGAACCACAGTGCAGCTGAATTTGTACTCTGACGAAGTTTAGGGGACATTACTCAGGGAGGTAGAAGGCACGGGATTCACACTGGGTGAGGCACCGAGCAAAGTCTGCCCGGAAGAAGGAATGGCTGAGGAAGGTCCTGAGACCAAAGGGACAAAATAGCGAGGGAGGAGAAGCAGGGAACACTACAAATTAGAATTAGCAGCTTCAACCAGCCTTTAACCTCCCACCATCTTCTTTCCTTCCTTTCCTTCCTTTCCTTCCCTTCCTTCCTTCCTTCCTCCCTTCCTTTCTTTCTTTCTCTCTTTCTCTCTTTCTTTCTCCCTTCCTTCCTTCCTTTCCTTCCTTCCTTCCCTTCCTTCCTTCCTTTCTCTCTCTCTTTCTTTCTTTCTTTCAACAGAGTCTCACTCTTGTTGCCCAGGCTGGAGTGCAATGGCATGATCTCGGCTGACTGCAACCTCCACCTCCCGGGTTCAAGCAATTCTCCTGGCTCAGCCTCCTGAGTAGCTGGGATTACAGGTGCCCGCCACCACGCCTGGCTAATTTTGTATCTTTAGTAGAGACGTAGTTTCTCCGTGTTAATCAGGCTGGTCTCGAACTCCTGAATTCAAGTGATCCTCCCGCCTCAGCCTCCCAAAGTGCTGGAATTACAGGCGTGAGCCACTGCACCCGGCCAACCATCCTCCTTTCACACTGTAAGTATAGAATCAGGAAATCAAGGTAGAGCTCTGAAGTCAAGCAGAAGGAAGGAAATACACCAAGAGCAGTTTTCACCAAGCTCCCAGTCTCTCAAAGTCTCATTAGATTACATTCTTCTGGCTATGTAGGGTGGCTCACGCCTGTAATCCCAGCACCTTGGGAGGCCGAGGTGGGCAGATCACTTAGGGTCAGGAGCTCCAGACCAGCCTGACCAACATGGCAAAACCCCATCTCTACTAAAAATACAAAAATTAGCCAGGCATGATGACACACACCTGTAGTCCCAGCTACTTGGGAGGCTGAGGCAGGAGAATCCCTTGAACCCAGGAGGCGGAGGTTGCAGTGAGCCAAGATCGTGCCACTGCACTCCAGCCTGGGCGACAGAGCGAGACTCTGTCTCAAAAAAAAAAAAAAAAAAAAAAAAGATCCTTTGTAAAAGTGCATTTCCTAGAAGGAGTTTGTGGACAGCAAGGCTTTGGGTCTGGAGCAGTCTTTTCCATTCATTCTCAGAGATACAAGCGTTATAAGTTTCCAGAAGAAGGCAATATCACCAGCACAGCCAAAATGCCCTAAAACAGCAGTCCCCAATGTTTTCAGCACCAGCGACTGGTTTCATGGAAGACAATTTTTCCACAGATTGAGGGGCGGAAGGGATGGTTTTGGGATGAAACTGTTCCACCTCAGATCATCAGGCATTAGATTTTCGTAAGGAGTGTGCAACCTAGATCCCTTGCATAAGCAGTTCACAGTAGGGTTCATACTCCTATGAGAATCTTTTTTTTTTTTCGAGATGGAGTCTTGCTCTGTCACCCAGGCTGGAGTGCAGTGGCGCGATCTTGGCTCACTGCAACCTCCGCCTCCCGGGTTCAAGCAATTCTCCTGCTTCAGCCTCCCGAGTAACTGGGACTACAGGTGCTTGCCACCTCACCTGGCTAACTTTTTTGTATTTTTAGTAGAGACAGGGTTTCACGTTCTTGGTCAGGCTGATCTCAAACTCCCGACCTCAGGTGATCCGCCTGCCTTGGCCTCCCAAAGTGCTGGGATTACAGGCGTGAGCCACTGCACCTGGCCATGAGGGTGAAATTTTAACAATAAGACAAAGTACATGGTCAGTGCTCAATAAATGACTGTGTGAATTTTTTTAAAAAAGTGTAGAAGGGAGAACATGTATCTAACAGCTATCTGTGTTCACCTCTGGTCTGGTCACTGAAATTTAAGGACAGTGAGAACCTTTATGATTTCCTTAACTTACTTCTATGTTATTTTAATATTTTATAATCAGCAGATACTACTGTTGTAAGTTAACAACTTTGAAAATAGAGCAAAAGTTCTAAAACATTTCCATCTGTTAATACTGCTATGACTACTACAGCTACTGCTACTATTTGCAACTACAACACAGTGAATACGTGGTACGTGCTAATCATTTTATTTTATTTTGTTTTATTTATTTTTATTTTTTATTTTTTATTTTTTTGGAGAAAGAGTCTCACTCTATCGCCCAGGCTAGAGTGCAATGGCACAATCATGGCTCATTGCAACCTCCACCTCCTGGGCTCAAGTGATTCTCCTGCCTCAGCCTCCCAAGTAGCTGGGATTACAGGTGCCCGCTACCACGCCTGGCTAATTTTTGCATTTTTAGTAGACAGGGTTTTACCATGTTGGCCAGGCTGGTCTCAAACTCCTGACTTCAAGTGATCTGCCCATCTCGGGCTCCCAAAGTGCTGGGATTACAGGCATGAGCCACCATGCCCAGCCAGCTAATCATTTTGTAAGTATTTATTATACAATTAAACTTTATAACAACTCTGTGACTTCGGTTCAATCATTTTCTTGTCTTACAGATTAGGCAACTGAGACTCAACTAGGTTACATAATTTGCCCAAGGTCACACAGCTAAGAAACATCAGAGCAAGGAGCTGACTCTGGGCTGTTAGGCTTGAGAGTCTATTCATAATCTTTTTTTTTTTTTTTTGAGACAGAATCTCGCTCTGTCGCCCAGGCTGGAGTGCAGTGGTGCAATCATGGCTCACTGCAACCTCTACCTCCCAGGTTCAAGCGATTCTCCTGCCTCAGCCTCCCAAGTAGCTAGGATTACAGGGGCCCACCACCATGCCAAGCTAATTATTATTATTTTTTTTAATTTTAATTTTTTTTTTTTGAGACGGAGTCTTACTCTGCCTCCAGGCTGGAGTGCAGTGGCGTGATCTCGGCTCACTGCAATCTCCACCTCCAGGGTTCAAGAAATTCTCCTGCCTCATCTTCCTCAGTAGCTGGGACTACAGGCACACGCCACCACGCCCAGCTAATTTTTGTATTTTTAGTAGAGACAAGGTTTCACCATGTTGGCCAGAATGGTCTCAATCTCCTGACCTCATGATCTGCCCTCCTCGGCCTCCCAAAGTGCCGGGATTACAGATGTGAGCCACTGTGCCTGGCCTTGAGAGTCTATTCATAATCTTTTAACAAAATACCACTATTGGCAAGGGAAAAGGGCAAATATTACTGAAAGTCTGAGAGTGAGGCCCAAAGCTGCAGGTACAATTTCTTCAAAGCCTCATCTTTTACTCTTAAACCTCATCATAAGTTGTTTATTGTCCCATAATACCTGCACACTTGTTTTAAAATAAAATAATACAAATTATTTCCCATCAAGTCAAATGAATGCCCCATGTTTATCCTGAGGCTACACGTGTCCCAGACATACCACTGTGTATATCCAGGAACTGTTTGCCTCAAGTTGAGAAACACAGACACAACCAGTTCTCCATTGTTTTTGGCATTCCTTGGTGGGTAGATCAATGAATGAAGTCAGACTGTTTTCCTAAGAGCCTGGGAGTGGTCAGACATCGGTTTACTCTACTCTGGCTCCAGTTCTGGGGATGATTCTTCCTTATTTATTTATTTATTTATTTATTTTTTGAGGCGGAGTCTTGCTCTGTTGCCCAGGCTGGAGCACAGTGGCACAATCTCGGCTCACCGCAACCTCTGCCTTCTGGGTTCAAGTGATTCTCCTGCCTCAGCCTCCTGAGTAGCTGGGACTACAGGTGCGCACCACCACGCTCGGATAATTTTTTTGTATTTTTAGTAGAGACGGGGTTTCACCGTGTTAGCCAGGATGGTCTCGATCTCCTGACCTCGTGATCCGCCCACCTTGGCCTCCCAAAGTGCTGGGATAACAGGTGTGAGCCACCGCGCCTGGCAATTTTTTTTTTTTTTGTATTTTTGTATTTTTAGTAGAGGTGGGGTTTCACCGTGTTAGCCAGGATGGTCTCCATCTTCTGACCTCATGATCCACCGCGCTCGGCTTGATTCTTCCTCTTAAGTAAAGCGCACCAAATGACGTATCCAAGGACAGCTGGCAGGTCCACAGAGCCGCTGACCTGGGTGTGACATTCCTCAGGCTGGTCCCAGCTATCTCTGATCTGACTTGGTCAACTCTTCATCACGGTCCGCAGCCCACTTTCTAAGTCACACACAATGACTGCTGCAGTTATGTAGTTCACTCCAACATGCAGTAAATAATTCGTATGTGCAAAAGTTTATCCATAAAAAAGTTTGTGGGGCTGTTTTGTTTTTGTTTTGAGATAAAGTCTGGCTCGGTTGTCCAGGCTAGAGTGCAGTGGCATGATCACGTCTCACTGCAGCCTCCTCCTCCCAGGCTCAGGTAATCCTTCCCAGATCCTCCCACCACAGCCTCCCGAGTAGCTGGGACTACAGGCATCCAGCTAATTTGTGTGTGTTTTGTAGAGACAAGGTTTTGCCATGTTGCCCAGGCTGGTCTCGAACTCCTGGGCTCAAGTGATCTGCCTGCCTTGGTCTCCCAAAATGCTGGGATTACAAGTGTGAGCCATGGCACCTGGCCTCACAAAAAAGTTTGGAGATAGTGATGATGGTTGCACAACACTGTGAATGTAATTAAAGCCACTGAATTGTACACTTTAAAATAGTTAAAATGGCAAATATTATATATATTTTAACACAGTATTTATTTATTTATTTATTTATTTATTTATTTATTTATTTTTGAGACAGAGTTTCCTTCTTGTTGCCCAGGCTGGAGTGCAGTGGCGCTATCTTGGCTCACTGCAACCTCCACCTCCCAGGTTCAAGCGATTCCCCTGCCTCAGCCTCCCAAGTAGCTGGGATTACAGGTGCCCACCACCATGCCTGGCTAATTTTTGTATTTTAGTAGAGATGGGGTTTCGCCATGTTGGCTGGTCTGGTCTTGAACTCCTGACCTCAGGTGATTCACCTGCCTCGGCCTCCCAAAGTGTTGGGATTACAGGTATGAGCCACCGTGCCTGGCCCTATTTTACCACACTTTAAAAAACAGTTTTATAGCCGGGGGCACGGTGGCTCATGCCTGTAATCCCAGCACTTTGAGAGGCTGAGGCAGGCGGATCACAAGGTCAGGAGCTTGAGACCGTCCTAGTCAACATGGTGAAACCCCATCTCTACTAAAATACAAAAAATTAGCAAGGCGTGGTGGCACGTGCCTGTAGTCCCAGCTACTCAGGAGGCTGAGGCAGGGGAACCGTCTGAACCTGGGAGGTGGAGGTAGCAGTGAGTGGAGATCGTGCCACTGTACTCCAGCCTGGGCAACAAAGCAAGATTCTGTCAAAAAAATAGTTTTATAAAAAGTTCATCCACAGATAAACAACATTTGATCCCAGCCTCTAAGATATCCTGGGGTTGAGAGATGGCAGCTGCCTTCCAGATGGATGGAGCTACTAGCCAGGAGAGCCAATCTAGCCCTCTAATCTCCTCACTAAAACCCCTTCAGTGGCTTCCCATTACTCTTGGGATCTTTGGCAAAAGCCTTGACAGGTTTATGGTGCCCTGTGTTGTCACCTTTCCAACCTCATTTCGTGCTAATCCTCTACTTGTTTTTTCTGTCCCAGCCATCCTGGTCTTTCTTCTCTTCCTTGGAACACACCAAGCTCCTTTCCACCCCAGGACTTTTGCACAGGACTTTTCCTTTGCTTGAAAACCCTTTCCTCCTCACTCTATTGCTAACTCAAACCAAGTGTCATTTCCTCAAAGAAGCTCTCCTGGTATGGGTCAAGTTCCGTGTTATATTTGCTTATAGAACTACATCTTCCTGTTATAGTGGCAAACCACAGAAAACCTCCAAATAACAGGGGCTTACTCAAAATTAAACCTCATTTCTTTTGCACTTAGAAGTCCTGGGTGCTGGGCATGGTAGTGCCTGCCTATAGTCCCAGCTACTTGGGAGGCTGAGGTGGGAGGATCACTTGAGTCCAGGAGTTCTGGGCTGTAGTGCACTGTGCCAATCAGGTGTCCACACTAAGTTCAGCATCAATATGGTGACCTCCAAGGAATAGGGGACCACCAGGTTGCCTAAGGAGGGGTAACAGGCCCAGGTCAGAAATGGAGCAGGTCAAAACTCCTTTGCTGGCCAGGCGCGGTTGTTCACACCTGTAATCCTAGCACTTTGGGAGGCCGAGGTGGGCGGATCACCAGAGGTCGGAAGTTTGAGACCAGCCTGACCAACATGGAGAAATCCCATCTCTACTAAAAATACAAATTAGTTGGGTGTGGTGGCACATGCCTGTAATCCCAGCTACTTCGGAGACTGAGGCAGGAGAATTGCTTGAATCTAGGAGATGGAGGTTGCAGCGAGCCGAGATGGTGCCATTGCACTCCAGCCTGGGCAACAAGAGCGAAACTCCGTCTCAAAAAACAAAACAAAAAACAAAAACGAAAAAACTCCTATGCTGATCAGTAGTGGGATCACACCTGTGAACAGCCACTGCACTCCAGCCTGGGCAACATAGTGAGACTTCATCTCCAAAAAAAAAGTCTTGGGCCTCATGGTGCCTGAGATCCAAGCTGCTGCTTTCTCCTTCTTCCCCTTCCTCTTCATCTTCCTTCTTCCTTCTTCTTTCCTCCTCCTCCTCCTTCTTCTTCTTTCTTCCTTCTCTTTTGAGACAGGGTCTTGCACTGTTGCCCAGGCTGGAATGCAGCAGTGCAATCATAGCTCACTGCACTCCAGCCTGGACAACAGAGCTGCACCGGCTCAAGAGACCCTCCCATCTCAGCCTTCCAACTAGCTAGGATCACAGGTACACACCTCTGTGCTTCACTATTTTTTAAATTTTTAGTAGAGAAGGGGTCTCACTATGTTGCCCAGGTTGGTCTTGAACTCCTGGGCTCAAGTGATTCTCTTGCCCAAAGTGCTGGGATTACAGGTGTGAACCACGACACCAGCCCCACGGGCTTCCTTTATTTTCTTGCTCCAATACACATGGTTTTCATTCTCAAGGTCACTTGATAGTCCAAGACAGCAGCTGGAGCTCCAGCCATTATGTCCACATTCCCACAAGTGGGAAGAAGAAAGAGGAAAAAAGGCCAAGCCTCCTCCCTTTACAGACATCTCCTACAAGTCGAACATCCCACTTCTGCATATGTAGGATTGACCAGAATTTAGCCACAAGGCCACATCTAGTTGCAAGAAGCCTGGAAAATGCAGTTTTTATTCTAGGTACCCATACGTCTACCTAAAAATGAAATGTTCTATTACTCATAAAGAGGGACAGAAGGAACATTGAGGTGCTGCTAGAGCCTCTGCCACCAAAGCATTTGTTTTATTCATTTTGTAATCATACATTCATTGAAGGTGATAATTCAACTAACATCTTTCTCCCTCACCAGACTATGAGCTCCATGAGGGCAGGGCATCGTGTGCTTTTGTTTATTGTTGAATCCCCTGTGTCTAGCATGGTACTTGGTGTATAATGGTCATTCCTGAAAGATTGGTGGGCTGAATGCGGAAAGGAGGGTTTTTTTGTTTACAGACAGGGTGTCATTCTGTTGCCCAGGCTGGAGTACAGTGGTGCCATCATAGCTCACTGCAGCCTCGACCTCCAGGGTTCAAGTGATCTTCTTGTCTCAGCCTGCGGAGTAGCTGGGACTATAGGTGCATGTCGCTACACCCGGCTAATTTTTTTTTTTTTTTTTTGGTAGAGACAGGGTCTCACTGTGTTGCCCAGGCTAGTCTTGAACTTCTTTCTGGGCTCAAGCAATCCTTCTACCTCAGTCTACCGAAGTGCTGGCATTACGGATATGAGACACCATGCCTGGGTGCTCTGGGTCTGAAGTCTGTGCCATTAACCATCACTCAAGTCTGTTTGAGGACTAGGCTGTGAGGTGGTAAATTTCATCTCCCCTAGTCCTTTCGAATAGTACCAGGCTATCTCTGTGATACCTCAGGCCAACTCAGCCCAATAAAACCCAGAGTTTTCCATTATAACTAAACCACTGTCCTACTGAGCTAGATTAAGAGAGGAAAACATCAGTGCTCACATCTATTAGGATGGCTATTGTTTGAAAGAAAAAAACAAATACCACACAGTGGCTCACACCTGTAATCCCAGCACTTTGGGAGGCCAAGGCGGGCAGATCACTGGAGGCCAGGAGTTCGAGACCAGCTTGGCCAACATGGTGAAACCCCACCCATCCCTACTAAAAATACAAAAGTTAGCCAGGCGTGGTGGTTGGCACCTGTAATCCCAGCTACTCAGGAGGCTGAGGCACAAGAATCGCTTAAACTCGGGAGGTGGAGGCTGCAGTGAGCTGAGATTGCACCACTGCACTCCAGTCTGGGCAACAGAGAGAGACTCTGTCATAAATAAGTAAATAAATAAATAAATCGAAAGAAGAAAGAAAGGAAGGAAAGGAAAGGGCCAGGTGCAGTGGCTCATGCCTGTAATCCCAGCACTTTGGGAGGCTGAGGCAGGTGCATCATCTGACGTCAGGAGTTCGAGACCACCCTGGCCAACATGGTGAAACCCCATTTCTACTAAAAATACCAAAAATTACCTGGGTGTATTGGTGGGCGCCTGTAATCCCAGCTACTCAGGAGGCTGAGACAGGAGAATCGCTTGAACCCGGGAGTCGGAGGTTGCAGTGAGCCGAGATCACGCCATTGTACTCCAGCCTGGTTAATGAGAGTGAAACCCCGTTTCAAAAAAACAAAAAAAAAACAACTGTTTGCTGGGCCTGGCGGTTCACGTGTGTAAGCTCAATGCTCTGGGAGGCCAAAGCAGGAGGGTTACCTGAGGCTAGGAGTTCAAGACCAGCCTGGGCAACATAGTGAGACCCTATCTCTAAAAAAAAAGAAATAAATAAAATAACAAGTGTTGGTGAGGGTGTGAAGAAACTGGAACCCATGTGGATTCTGTGGGGATGTAAAATGATGCAGCTGCTGCAGAAAACAGTATAGTGAATCCTTACAAAACTAAGTGTGGAATTACCAGCCAACCCAGCAATTCCACTTTTTTTTTTTGTTTGTTTTGTTTTGTTTTGGCGGAGTCTCACGCTGTTGCCCAGGCTGGAGTGCACTGGCGCCACCTCAGTTCACTGCAGCCTCTGCCTCCTGGATTCCAGTGATTCTCCTGCCTTAGCCTCCTGAGTAGGTGGAATTACAGGAACGTGCCACCACGCCTGGCTAATTTTTGTGTTTTTAGTAGAGACGAGGTTTCACCATGTTGGCCAGGCTGGTCTTGAACTCCTGATCTGAGGTGAACCTCCCACCTCGGCCTCCCAAAGTGCTTGGATTACAGGTGTGAGCCACCACGCCTGGCCTCAGTAATTCCACTTCTGGGTGTAGACCCAAAATAATTAAAGCAGGGACTGCAATGTGTATTTGTTCACCTACATTCACAGCTGCATTATTCACAACAGCCAAGTAGAAGCTACCCAAGTGTCCATCAACAGGTGAATGGACACACAAAATGTGGTAGATTCATACAAGGAGATATATTAGTAAGCCTGAAAATGTAAGAAAATTCTGGCCCATGCTACAACATTGAAAACATCATGTGAAGTGAAATAAGCTAGTCACAAAAATACAAATGTTTTATGATTCCACTTATATGAGGTTTCTAGGGTAGTCAAAATCATGGAGACAGAAATTAAGAGGGTGGTTTGTGGGCTTTGGGGAGGGGAGAATGGGGAGTTAGTGTTTAATGGGTGCAGTTTTCAGGGGAGGGTGATGAAAAAGTTACGGAGACAGATGGGTGTGATGGTTGTACAACAATATGAATGTACTTAATGCCGCTGAACCATACACTTAAAAATGGTTAAATGGAGGCCAGGGGCAGTGGCTCATGCCTGTCATCCCAGCACTTTGGGAGGCCGAGGAAGGTGGATCACTTGAGGTCAGGAGTTTGAGACCAGGCTGGCCAACACGGTGAAACCCTGTCTCCACTAAAAATACAAAAATTAGCCTGGCGTGGTGGTGTGCACCTGTAATTCCAGCTACTCGGGAGGCTGAGGCAGGAGAATGCTTGAACCTGGGAGGCGGAGGTTGCAGTGAGCTGAGATGATGCCACTGCACTCCACTCCAGCCTGAGCGACAGAACAAAACTGTCTCAAAAAAAAGCGTCTGCAGCCCTGTCTGTTGGAGGAAGATGGGACTGTCAGAGCTGCGGGGCTGAGGGCAGGGCAGTGGCAGGAGTCCTTTCCTGCCCTAGGAGTCACAGTCATTCAGCCTGCATGGGCAGGGTGTCCCGTTCTGTCAGTGTGCTTGACAAGACAACAACATGGTCCAACCAAGATTAGCCCATGTAGCAGGGATCCTTCTGACATCACCAGAAAGAGAAAGCCAAAGCATTGCCACATCTTTTTTTCTGGTTATTGGAGGGCATTTGTTTAAATGACATTTAATTTTTTTTTTTTTTTTTTGAGGCAGAGTCTTGCCCTGTCTCCCAGGTTGGAGTGCAGCAGCTCGATCTTGGTTCACTGCAACCTCCGCCTCCCGGGTTCCAGCGATTCTCACACCTCAGCCTCCCAAGTAGCTGGGATTACAGGCGCCTGCCACCATGCCCAGCTAATTTTTGTATTTTTAGTAGAGACAGGGTTTCGCCATGTCAACCAGGCTGGTCTTGAACTCCTGATCTCAAATGATCCGCCTGCCTCAACCTCCCAAAGTGCTGGGATTACAGGCGTGAGCCACTGCACCTGGCCAAAATTTTTTATCTTTAATAAAATCATATAGGAACAGAGTTTTTAAAGAGTCCAATAGAAGAAAAAGGCTTAGAGGAAAGACAGCCACCTTCTGCTACCCAACTCCCTACCCAAGTCCTGCTTCTCAGATCCAACCACTTTGAACTCCTTTTTAGCTATTTTTTTCTGGTATTTATCCCCATAGCTCCAATAACAGGTTTATATCAGCACTTCTTAAAATTTCAGTTGCAGATATTACCCATGGGCTTCCTTGGAGGAACTTGAGGATTTATGAACTTGGAGGATTTAACTGTCTTACCTCACCTCTTTCCCTGCCTTCTCAACGTCTTTTTTTTTTTTTTTTTTGAGATGGAGTTTCGCTCTTGTCGCACAGGTTGGAGTGAAATAGCGTAATCTTGGCTCACCACAACCTCCGAGGCCTCCCGGGTTCAAGCGATTCTCCTGCCTCAGCCTCCTGAGTAGCTGGGATTACAGGCATGCGCCACCACGTCCGGCTAATTTTGTATTTTTGGTAGACACAGGGTTTCTCCATGCTGGCCAGGCTGGTCTTGAACATCCCACTTCAGGTGAGACTCTATCTTTAAAAAATAGGCTGGGCGCGGTGGCCTCAGCCTCCCAAAGTGCTGGGATTACAAGTGTGAGCCACCGAGCCCTGCCCTTCTCAAGGTCTTTTAACACAATTTTGGCTAAAGCGTTATTTAGCATCTTCCTTATGATGGCTATGTAGGTATCAGTGACAACTACATGTATTTCCCTTTTGTTTTCCCTGGAGTGAACGTCTTCTTTTTTTCATGTGCTCAGCTTTGTTGGAATCTGTGAGTCTTCCCACACTCTCCAGCAACTCTGTAAACCCGTCCTAATCCAATTTTCCACATAGTCAAATTTGCTGGCTAGTTCCTCGGTTCTGTGTTTTCTTTGTGGACCCCTCTGCAACCCCTCACCCCACCTGGACAGGCTGCTCTCCTGGCGGCCGCAAGGTTCCCTTTCTGAAACTTTCCTTTGCTGTCCTCCTGGGAATGCCAAAGAGAATTGTTTTATAACTATTTTTATACCTTTAAAAAGCCCTACCTGTTCATTGTAGAAAAACTAAAAAGGCACAAGAAAGAAAAATAAAGGTGATATATAATTTTTCTACCCAAACATAACCATTGACATTTTGGTAGATATCTTCTTGGTCTTTTTCTACACATCGGTATACATCAAAGAGGGTAGAGCGTGGGGGAAACACGGGGGGAAATGCTATTTTGAAAACAAAGCTCAGGGGTGCTGCATTCCTGCCCCGGAAGAGCAGCAGGAAGATTCCGCTGTGGAGGAAAATAGCTTGTTGGGCCTCATCCGTTGATGAATAGCAAAAGTGCCGCCTGCCCCCAGGACACGGTTAACAGAGCATAAGGAGAGAAAATGTTTTTGAAAAAAACAGAGGAATCAAATGCTTTGCCAGGAGGCGGTGGCAGGAATTAAAACCCACAGCATGCGAGGGAACAAGTGTCTAGCGTCGCATCGTCCACTAGTGTCTAGCGTCGCATCGTCCACTACGGTAGTCACCAGCCTCATGAAGCTATTTGTTTATTATTAATTAATTAATTAATTATTATTTTTTTTTTGAGACGGAGTTTCACTCCTGTTGCCCAGGCTGCAGTGCAATAGCATGATCTCAGCTCACCGCAACCTCCGCCTCCCGGGTTCAAGCGATTCTCCTGCCTCAGCCTCCTGAGTAGCTGGGATTACAGGCACCTGCCACCACACCCGGCTAATTTTGTGTTTTTTTTAGTATTTTTAGTAGAGATGGAGTTTCACCATATTGGCCAGGCCGGTCTCGAACTACAGACCTCAGGTGATCCACCCTCCTCAGCCTCCCAAAGTCCTGGGATTACAAGCATGAGCCACCGCGCCCAGCCTATTTTTTAAAGATAGAGTCTCACTCTGTCAACCAGAAGGGAGTGCAATAGCACAATCTTGGCTAACTGTAGCCTCCGCCTCCCGGGTTCAAGCGATTCTCCTGCCTCAGTCTCCAGATTGGCTGGGATTACAGGCACGTGCCACCACGCCCAGCTGATTTTTTTTATTTTTAGTAGAGACGGGGTTTCGCCATGTTGGCCAGGCTGGTCTGGAACTCCTGACCTTAAGTGATCCGCCCTTGAGGTGGAAATATCTTCATTTGACACAGCAGGCATGTGAAAAAATAAATAGGCCTGGCACAGTGGCTCACGCCTGTAATCCCAGCACTTTGGGAGGCGAAGTGGGAGGTTCGATTGAGCCCAAGAGTTCAAGACCAGCCTGGGCAACATGGTGAAACCCCATTTTTACCCAGGAGGACGAGGCTGCAGTGAGTGAGCAACACCTGGGCACTCGAATCTGGGTGGCAGAGCAAGACTCTGTCGCAAATAACTAACTAAATGAGACATATCTTCAGGCAAGAGAATGGCAGGTGGTTATTTTGGACAGTGATATCCAATGTTCAATTTTGAGCTGTATTGCACACTGTAGGGTGTTGTGGTTCTCTACCTCAAATCTTCAGTAAAGGCCAGGCGCGGTGGCTCACGACTGTAATTCCAGCACATTGGGAGGCCAAGGCGGGCGGATCACTTGAGGTCAGGAGATTGAGACCAGCCTGGCCAACATGGTGAAACCCCATCTGTACTAAAAATACAAAAATTTGCTGGGTGTGGTGGCAGGTGCATGCAATCCCAGCTACTCAGGAGGCTGAGGCAGGAGAATCGCTTGAATCTGGGAGGTGGAGGTTGCAGTGAGCCAAGATCTCGCCATTGTGCTCCAGCCTGGGTGACAGATTGAGACTCCATCTCAATAAACAACAACAACAACAACAACCACAAAAAAGGCTAGGCACAGTGGTTTATACCTGTAATCTCAGCACTTTGGGAGGCTGAGGCGGGCGGATCATGAGGTCAAGAGATCGAGACCAGCCTGGCCAACATGGTGAAACCCTGTCTCTACTAAAGATACAAAAAGTAGCCGGGCGTGGTGACATGCTCCTGTAGTCCCAGCTACTCAGGAGGCTGAGGCAGGAGAATCGCTTGAACCCGGGGGGCGGAGGTTGCCGTGAGCCAAGATCGTGCCATTGCACTCCAGCCTGGTGACAGAGAGAGACTCCGTCTCAAAAAAAAAAGAAAAAAAAATCTTCAATAAAGTCTGCTGCACACCTGGTTTGAGAGAAATGGTATTTGAGAGAAATGAAGGAACGAGGTGGCACAGTGTGGAACAGCATGGTGGGAAAGCAGAATAGGAGTGACAGAGTAAAGACTGAGAACCTCGAAGCATTCAACAATGAGCTAGCTCCTTGAAAAATCTTAGGAATTTTTTTTCCTTTGTAGAGACAGGGTCTTGCTCTGTCACCCAGGCTGGAGTGCAGTGGTGCCATCACAGCTCACTGGAGCCTTGAATTCCCGGGCTCAAGTGATCTTCCCACCTCAGCCTCCTAAGCAGCTGAGACTACAGGTATGTGCCACCACTCTCAGCTAATTAAAAAAAAAAATTTTTTTTGTGGAAATGGGGTCTCACTGTGCTGCCCAGGCTGGTCTCCAAATCCTAGGCTAAAGCGATCCTCCCACCTCGGCCCCCCAAAGTGTTGGGATTACAGGCATTAGCCACTGCACCTGTTCTAGGCACACATAATCTATGCAACTGAAAGATTACCAAGTCCCTGGAAGGGCGGGAGGAGCAGACTCAAGGTTTGCTTTCAGGAATGACTCCCAGAACACTCCCAATGGAGTCATTATCTGTCACCCACAGGAACGCTGAGTTGTAGGACATTCTGTTCTAGTGACAATCCAGGTACCAGGAAGCTGGGCCCAAGAGGCTGCTGCCACCCACCACCCCCACCTATACACTAGAATGTGGAATTCTGCCACTGCCACCTCCACAGTTTTCTCTCAATATCCTCAAACCTAGAGACTTGACATGGGCATCTCATGGCCTTCTTGCCAAAAGCAACCAGCTAAGAGCAAAAAGAACACAGCATGACCTCCTTCCCTTCCCCTCCCTTCCCCTCCCTTCCCCTCCCTTCCCTTCCTCTTGTCTCTTCTAGTCTCTTTCCTCCCTTCCCCTCCTCTTCTCTTCTTTTCTCTTTTTTTTCTGAGACAGAGTTTCACTCTTGTTGTCCAGGCTGGAGTGCAGTGGTGCGATCTCTGCTCACCACAACCTCCGCCTCCTGGGTTTAAGTGATTCTCCTGCCTCAGCCTCTCGAGTAGCTGGGATTACAGGTGCCTGCCACCACACCCGGCTAATTTTTGTATTTTTAGTAGAGGTGGAGTTTCATCATGTTGGCCAGGCTGGTCTTGAACTCCTGACCTCAGGTGATGCACCCGCCTCGGCCTCCCAAAGTGCTGGGATTACCGGCGTGAGCCACCGCACCCAGCCCACTTCCACTTTTCAGATCTCGAAGGAATGCATTTATTAATAAGTATCAACCTAGAACCCAAGCTGCACCCAGAATCCAAGCTGCATGCAATCTGCGAAGTGCAGCTTTCTCCTTCCAGCCTCCACAGCACAGAAAGGCCCTCTGGAAGAGCTGCCGAGGCTCCCTACGCTATCCAGCAGAGGCTGGTCACCTCTAGGAAATCTCACAGTCTCTGTTATGCGCAGAGCTATTTTTGTACTTCCTGCTCTCTATAGTCCTTTCTTCTAATAATAGAAGGTTTTCCTTTGAGGAGCCACCTCTCCTACTTGCAATGCATATGGTTGGGTGCGGCTGACCCCAGGCCCCAGTTCTAGGGGAGGGCACGGGTACCTACCCTGGGTAACTAGTATACTCCATCTCCTGCTTGTAATCCCAGCACTTTGGGAGGCCAAGGCAGGTGGATCACTTGAGGTCAGGAGTTCGAGACCAGCCTGACCAACATGGTGAAACCCTGTCTCTACTAAAATACAAAAACTAGCTGGGCATGGTGGCCCACACCTGTAATCCCAGCTACTTGGGAGGCTCACGCAGGAGAATTGCTTGAACCCAGGAGAAGGAGGTTCCAGGGTGCAGAGATTGCATCACTGCACTCCAGCCTGGGCGACAGAGCAAAACTCCGTCTCAAAAAAAAAAAAAAAATTAGCCAGGCTTGGTGGCACATGCCTGTAATCCCAGCTACTCAAGAGGCTAAGACATGAGAATCGCTTGAACCTGGGACTTGGAGGTTGCAGTGAGCTGAGATTGCGCCACTGCACTCCAGCCTGAGCAATGGAGCGAGACTCTGTCTCAAAAATAAATAAATAAACTGTAGCAGGACAAGCTGCAGACAAAACCCCTCAGACACCAAGTTAAAGAAGGAAGGGCTTTATTCGGCCGGGAGCTTCTGCAAGACTCACGTCTCCAACAACCGAGCTCCCGGAGTGACCAATTCCTGTCCCTTTTAAGGGCTCAAAACTCTAAGGGGGTCTGCGTGAGACAGTCATGATAGATTGAGCAAGCGGGGGTACGTGACTGGGGTCTGCATGCACTGGTAATTAGAACGGAACAGAACAGGACAGGGATTTTCACAGTGCTTTTCTATATAACGTCTGTAATCTATAGGTAACATAACCGATTAGATCAGGGGTTGCTCTTCAACCAGGCTCAGGGTGTGGCACTGGGCTGTCTGCCCATGGATTTCATTTCTGCCTTTTAGTTTTTACTTCTTCTTTCTTTGGAGGCAGAAATTGGGCATAAGGGCCGGGCGCGGTGGCTCACGCCTGTAATCCCAGCACTTTGGGAGGCCGAGGCAGGCAGATCACGAGGTCAGGAGATCGAGACCATCCTGGCTAAAACGGTGAAACCCCGTTTCTACTAAAAATACAAAAAATTAGCTGGGCGTAGTGGCGGGCGCCTGTAGTCCCAGCTGCTTGGGAGGCTGAGGCAGGAGAATGGTGTGAACCTGGGAGGCGGAGCTTGCAGTGAGTTGAGATCCCGCCACTGCACTCCGGCCTGGGTGACAGAACAAGACTCCGTCTCAAAAAAAAAAAAAAAAAAAAGAAATTGGGCATAAGACAATACGAGGGGTGGTCTCCTCCCTTAAAACTAGTATACTCCATCTCCTGTTCTTGCTTGGTGTGTAATTCCTTAGAGAATATGTGAAGGGACATGATAGCATATCCCTGGAGACAGCCAAGAAGGGCAGGGATAGCCATTTATCTTGGACTGCTGGGATATTTACCAACCTAGAAGCCAGGGGCAGAACACTATGGTTCATTGTCATTTTCCGCTCTAAGAGTTGGCAATTGTCCGGTCTCAGTGATCCAGATGAGCCAATTATTCAACAGCTATCTTTTAGAATTTTTTTTTTGAGATGGAGTTTCACTCTTATTGCCCAAGCTGGAGTGCAGTGGTGCGATCTCAGCTCACTGCAACCTCCGCCTCCTGAGTTCAAGCGATTCTCCTGCCTCAGCCTCTCCAGTAGCTGGGATCATAGGTGTGCGCCACCATGCCTGGCTAATTTTTTGTATTTTTAGTAGAAACGGGGTTTCATCATGTTAGCCAGGCTGGTCTTGAACTCCAAACCTCAGGTGATCCGCCCGCCTTGGCCTTCGAAAGTGCTGGGATTACAGGCGTGAGCCACTGCGCCCAGCCTCCTTCAGAATTTCAAACTGTCTACAAAGAAGACAGTCCTGATTTTATTTTTATTTTTTAGAGACAGCGTCTCATTCTGTCACCCAGGCTGGAGCGCAGTGGTGTGACCATAGCTCACTGTAACCTTGAACTCCTGGGCTCAAGCCATCCTCCTGCCTCAGCCTCCTGAGTACCTGCGACCACACGTGTACACCTCTGCATGTGGCTAATTTTTTTTTTTTTTTCTGAGATGGAGTCTCACTCTGTCGCCCAGGCTGGAGTGCAGTGGCACTATCTCAGCTCACTGCAAGCTCCGCTTCCCGGGTTCATGCCCTTCTCCTGCCTCAGCCTCCTGAGTAGCTGGGACTACAGGCGCCCGCCACCACGCCTGGCTAATTTTGTTTTTGTATTTTTAGTAGAGACAGGTTTCACCGTTTGCCAGGATGGTCTTGGTCTCCTGACCTTGTGATCTGCCCGCCTCAGCCTCCCAAAGTGCTGGGATTATAGGAGTGAGCCACCACGCCCGGCCTATTTTATTTTATTTTTGAGATGGAGTCTCACCCTGTTGCCCAGGCTGGAGTGCAATGGCATGATTTCGGCTAAGTGCAACCTCTGCCTCCAGGTTCAAATGATTCTCCTGCCTCAGCCTCCCAAGTAGCTGGGATTACAGGTGCGCACCACCACGCCCAGTTAATTTTTGTATTTTAAGTAGAGACGAGGTTTCACTGTGTTGGCCAGGCTGGTCTCAAACTCCTGACCTCATGATCTGCCTGCCTCAGACTCCCAAAGTGCTGGGATTACAGACGTGAGCCACCGCGCCCGGCCTAATTTTTGTATTTTTAGTAGAGATGGGGTTTCACCAAGTTGGCCAGGCTGGTCTCAAACTCCTCACCTCAAGTAATCCACCCGCCTTGGCCTCTCAAAGTCCTGGGATTATAGGTGTGAGCCACCGTGCCGGCCAGGACAGATGATCTCAAATGGCAAAGCTCTGAGATCCTGTTTGAGCTCATGATCCAAAGTCACCAAGAAGGTGTCAGCCCTAATGTTTTTCTGGGGGAGTAAATCAGAAGGGAAAGTGAATGCTCTCAGTTAAAGAAGAGGCTGCTCCTGAGATCTTTGGGCGCTTCCTGTATTCATGGGAGTCTTCCTGTCCATTTGTTCCCGTCTTGCTCTCAAACTTAAGGCTTCAGGGCAGGAATTGGCACATGTGAGACCCAAAGCCAGCCTCATGATCAAGACCTTGAATTCTGCTGAGTCCTGCCACGGTTGGAGTCCAAGGGTTGAAGACAAGCCTTTCCCAGCAGCTGATCAGGGCCTTTTACCGGCCCAGCCCAAGTGACTACTTGGCAGTGGACTTTGTGTGATCTATTGTTAGGTGCCCCAGAAGTGCCACTTTGGCTGACACCCTCATCCACATCAGGCCCCACAGCCCACAGGGCCTGTGACCTCTGAGTCTGTCTGTCGTCAAGGGCAACTCTCCTAGAGGATTTTCCAGGCTGAGCCACTTAAGAGAGGTGTCACGAGGGCAAGCCTTACTTCTGAAAAGAATGTTGACTAGGGAAGCCTGGTGGGAAGAGAAGAGCGGCATGTGGGAAGAAGCAGAGGCAATGAGGGGGAAGGAGAGTGGGGAATTCTGGAGTTACCCAAAAGGAAGAAAAAGGCTTGAACTTATGAAATGAAACAAAGCATGGCTTCCAAGAAATCTAGTTTGGCACAGGCAGATCCTTAAGTGAATAATAGATTAAAACGTGGTTGGGTGAGGTGGCTCACGCCTGTAATCCCAGCACTTTGGGAGGCCGAGGCGGGCGGATCACCTGAGGTCGAGAGTTCAAGACCAACCTGGCCAACATGATGAAACCCCCTTCTCTACTAAAAATACAAAAAAATTAGCCAGGCATGGTAACATGCACCCGTAATCCCAGCTACTCGGGAGGCCGAGGCAGGAGAATCTCTTGAACACAGGAGGTAGAGGTTGCAGTGAGCTGAGATCATGCTACTGCACTCAGTCTGGGCGATAGAGCTTCATCTCAAAATAAATAAATAAAGATTAAAATGTACAGAATGTCACATCATGTTGTACACAATAAGTACATACAATTTGTTATTTGTTTTGCTTTTTATCTTTTTATTTCTTCAAAGTGGTTTTTTGTTGTTGTTGTTGTTTTTTGTTTTTTTTTTTAGACAGAGTCTTGCTCTGTTGCCCAGACTGGAGTGCAATGGCGAGATCTCAGCTCACTGCAACCTCCGTCTGCCAGGTTCAAGTGATTCTCCTGCCTCAGCCTCCTGAGTAGCTGGGACAACAGGCACATACCACCACTCCCAGCTAATTTTTGTATTTTTAGTAGAGATGGGGTTTCACCATATTGGCCAGGCTGGTCTCGAACTCCTGACCTCATGATCTGCCCGCCTCAGCCTCCCAAAGTGCTGGGATTACAGCTGTGAGCCACCACGCCCAGCCTTGTCATAATTTTTAATGACTGTATGATATTTGATTATGTGAATGTACTATACATATATAGGTATATATATGTGTGTGTGTGTATATATATACACATATATGTATATATTGACAGAGTTTTGCTCTTATTGCCCGGGCTGGAGTGCAATGGCACGATCTCGGCTCACAGCAACCTCTGCCTCCCAAGTTCAAGTGAATCTCTTGCTTCAGCCTCCTGAGTAGCTGGGATTATAGGTATGCGCCACCATGCTCGGCTTATTTTGTAATTTTAGTAGAGATGGGGTTTCTCCATGTTGGTCAGACTGGTCTCAAACTCTCAACCTCAGGTGATCTGCCTGCCTTGGCCTCCCAAAATGCTGGGATTACAGGTGTGAGCCACTGTGCCTGGCCGGAAGTACTATTTTTAACAGTCTTCTGTTGCTAGATATTTAAATCATGTTTATTTTCAACTACTATAAACATGCTTCTTTAAACTTCCTGGCATATATATATATATATATATATATATATATATATATATATATATATCTTTGCACATCTGTCCAATTATTGCCTTCAGATAAATTCCTAAAAGTAGAGGTGATAGGTTAAATTTTTTTTATGCATATTGACATATTGACCACTTTTCCTACAGAAAGAGTGTACCAATTTATTTTCCACCACCCTGACTCATGCCTGATCACCCTTTAAGTTAACAGCTTTGGTACTTTTTGTATTAAGACCATGGCTGGCTGGGCGCCGTGGCTCATGCCTGTAATCCCAGCATTTTGGGAGGCTGAAGTGGGAGAATCGCTTGAGGCCAGCAGTTTGAGACCAGCCTGGCCGACATCTTGAGATCCTGTATTTACAAAAAGTTTAAAAATTAGCTCAGCTTGGCGGCCTGTGCCTATAGCCCCAATTACTCAGGAGGCTCAGGTGGGAGGATCACCTGTGCTCAGGAGTTCCAGGTTGCAGTGAGCTATGATGGCACCACTCCACTTCAGCCCCTAAGGGACAGAGCTTGTCCTCAGCCTCTGGAAGAGCTGGGACTACAGGCGCCCGCCACTACACCTGGGTAATTTGGTTTTGTTTGTTTGTTTGTTTGTATTTTTAGTAGAGACAGGGTTTCACCATGTTAGCCAGGATGGTCTCTATCTCCTGACCTCGTGATCCGCCCGCCTCAGCCTCCCAAAGTGCTGGGATTATAGGCGTGAACCACCGACCTTTCTTTTTTAACATCATAATTGCATAAGTTTTATCCTTTGGCTCAGCAATTCTACGAACGGGAAAAATTTTAAAGAAAATATCCGGATTACATGCAAAAAAGAGTTTATGCTGAGGCTCACTACAAATTGTAATCACTTTGTATATGATTACATACACATAAAGAGTTTATACAGGCGTGGTGGCTCAAACCTGTAATCCCAGCACTTTGGGAGGCTAAGGCAGGTGGATTGCTTGAGGTCAGTAGTTCGAGACCAGCCTGACCAACATGGTGAGACCCCATCTCTACTAAAAAAAAAATACAAAATTAGCCGGGCATGGTGGCTCACGACTGTAATCCCACCTACTTGGGGAGGCTGAGGCAGGAGAATCACTTGAACCCAGGAGGCAGAGGTTGTAGTGAGCCAAGATGGCACCACTGCACTCCAGCCTGGTCAACAAGGGTGAAACTCCATCTCAAAAAACAAAACAAAACAAAAAAACAGTTTATGCCAATAGACTAGATTTTTTTCTGGCTGTCTGAGCAAGCCAATTGCTTTGGACAATCATCACTGTGTCCGGGTAGATTGGAAAGGGCGCCCTTAATTGTCTAAGTCTGCGCTCCAACTTTCTTACTGAGGGAGGAGGGGCGGGCGATGACTTGCAGCTCTGCGGACAGCACAAACCACCGTTGTTCAGACACCCACAGTCCGCACCCTTCTCCTTCTTCACAGGGTGAACCACCTGCCTATGCTGCTGTCTTTACCATCAGCCTCCCCAACCTCACTTTACCTTCCTCAATGACATCAGGTCTTGGCTCACACACAGCTCTCTGCCCCACCCTGTCTGCCAAAGGTCACTGGTGACATGTGCCCAGATAATTTTGCTACATTCTTTATGAGGCAGGATAATAATTTAAGATGATAACGAGTTTCTTCTTTCCCTTTCTCAAAATCCCTTTTAATCCAAGGCCACCATCCCTTCTAGGATAGAACCAGATAAAAAAGTCAACAACATCTTGGCTTTTAAACTCACAAGCTGTGCATTCAAGAGTGAGACCAAAAGACTCAGGAAGAGGTATGAGAGCCAGAAACAATTCCCCGCACCTCCGCTCCAGATAAGATTTCATTAGAGAGGGAAGACAGGTGGGGCACTGGAAGAGGAAGCAAAAGAACAGGAACTGTGCACCCAGCCTCATCTGAAGTTCAATAAACCTCTTTTAAGTGTATTGAAAAGATCTTGATTCCTGGGGAAGCCCCAGGAGGGCAGCAAGCCCCAGAGGCAAATCTCCTACCACAATGGCATGGACACTATGGAGTAGAAATGGTAGCTTGGCATGTCTAGGCTTGAGACTAGAAACAGATTCTTGGCCGGGCGCAGTGGCTCACGCCTGTAATCTCAGCACTTTGGGAGACCGAGGCAGGTGGATCACGAGATCAGGAGTTCGAGACCAACCTGGCCAACATGGTGAAACGCCGTCCCTACTAAAAATACAAAAATTAGCCAGGCATAGTGGTGCATGCCTGTAATCCCAGCTACTTGGGAGGCTGAGGCAGGAAAATCGCTTTAAATCGGGAGGTAGAGATTGCAGTGAGCCGAGATCATGCCACTGTGTTCCAGCCTGGGGTGACACAGCGAGACTCTGTTTAAAAAAAAAAAAAAAAAAAAAAAAAAAAAAAATATATATATATATATATATATATATATATATGCTGGGCGTGGTGGCTCACGCCTGTAATCCCAGCACTTTCGGAGGCTGAGGTGCCTGGTGGTGGGTGCCTGTAGTCCCAGCTACTCGGGAGGCTGAGGCACGAGAATGGCATGAACCTGGGAGGCGGAGCTTGCAGTGAGCCGAGATTGCACCACTGCACTCCAGCCTGGGTGACAGAGCAAGACTCTGTCTCAAAAAAAAAAAAATATATATATATATATATATATATATTTGTATATTTGTATATACAAACACTGATTTTACTTGGAAGTGACTTGATTATGTTCTTTGCTTCCAGAGACCTGGGGCTGAAGAAGGACATTTAGTTCAGTTATAGAAAAATAAAGTCCATGCAACTGTGAAATTTGAGTCTCCTTTGATGACACTGAACAAATGGAAAAGCAGGGATCTAGCAATAACCCTGCAGTATTATGCAAGGTTTTTTGTTGTTGTTGTTTTCTTTGA
Organism: Pongo pygmaeus; assembly: GCF_028885625.2. NCBI lineage: Eukaryota > Metazoa > Chordata > Mammalia > Primates > Hominidae > Pongo > Pongo pygmaeus. The sequence continues at coordinate 2,339,032 of NC_072392.2, read as the reverse complement.
GACGAGGTCTCACTCTGTCGCTCAGGCTGGACTGCAGTGGCACCATCTCAGATGACTGCAGCCCTGAGGCTTCCCAGGCTGAAGCGATTCTCCCGCCTCAGCCTCCTGAGTAGCTGGGACTACAGGCATGTGCCACCACGCCTAGCTAATTTTTTTATGTTTTGTAGAGACAGGGTTTTGCTATGCTGCCCAGGTTGGTCTCAACCTCCTGGGCTCAAGTGATCTGCCTGTCTCAACCTCCCAAGGTGCTGGGATTACAGGCATGAGCCATTGTGCCAGGCCTATGCAAGTATTTAATATTTACAAATACTACACACTAACATAGAAATGTTTATGATACAGTGTTATGTGAAAAAGCAGGATGTGTGTGCCCTTTTAAATTACAACAATGTTTTTCTTTGTTTTTTGAGATGGAGTCTTTCTCTGTCTTCCAGGCTAGAGTGCAGTGGCACGATCTCGGCTCACTGTAACCTCTGCCTCCCAGGTTCAAGCGATTCTCCTGCCTCTGCCTCCCGAGTAGCTAGGATTATAGGCGCCCACCACCACATCCAGCTAATGTTTGTATTTTTAGTAGAAACTGGGTTTCCCCATGTTGGCCAGACTGTTCTTGAACTCCTGACCTCAAGTGATCTGCCTGCCTGGGCCTCCCAAAGTGCTGGGATTACAGGCATGAGCCACTGCACACGGCCTCAATTATGACAATGTTCAGAAGAGGATGGGAATGGTGGCTCGTGCTTGTAATCCCAACACTTTAGGAGACCAAGGTGGGAGGATCACTTGAGCCAAGAAGTTTGAGACCAACCTAGGTAACAGAGCAAGACCCCGTCTCTACAAAAAAAAGAAAAAAAAACAGCTGGGCATGGTGGCACACACCTGTAGTCCCAGCTACTCAGGAAGTTAAGGTGGGAGAACCACTTGAGCCCAGGAGTTCAAGGCTGCAGTGAGCTATGATGACACCACTATACTTCAGCCTCAGTGACAGAACGAGAACTTGTTTCTATTAAAACAAAACAAGGCCAGGCGCGGTGTAATCCCAGTATCACGCCTGTAATCCCAGCACTTTGGGAGGCCGAGGCGGGCAGATCACGAGGTCAGGAGATTGAGACCATCCTGGTTAACACGGTGAAACCCCGTCTCTACTAAAAATACAAAAAATTAGCCAGGCGTGGTGGCGGGCGCCTGTAGTCCCAGCTACTTGGGAGGCTGAGGCAGGAGAATGGCGTGAACCCGGGAGGCGGAGCTTGCAGTGAGCAGAGATTGCGCCACTGCACTCCAGCCTGGGGGACAGAGCAAGACTCCGTCTCAAAAAAAAAAACAAAAAACAAAAAACAGGCCAGGTACGGTGGCTCACGCTGTAACCCCAACACTTTGGGAGGCCGAGGTGGGCAGATAACAAGGTAAAGAGATAGAGACCATCCTGGCCAACATCGTGAAACTCCATCTCTACTATAAATACAAAAATTAGCCAGGTGTGGTGGCACGTGCCTGTAGTCCCAGCTACTCAGGAGGCAGAGCCGGGGAAATCTCTTGAACCCAGAAAGTGGAGGTTGTAGTGAGCCGAGATCACGCCACTGCACTCCAGCCTGGCAACAGAGCCAGACTCTGCCTCAAAAAAAAAAAAAAAAAAGAAAAGAAAAGAAACCACAAAGCAAAACAAAAGCAGCAAAAGCAATGTTTAAAAGAAAACCCTCAAAACATAGTTGAAATAAAATTTGGGACTAGACCAAAATGTTAAGTGGTTGTCTTTGGGAAGCTGTGGGTAATTTTTTTCCTCTATGAACATGTATGTATGTATGTATGTATGCGTGCACGTATGTACGTATGTATTTATTTTTGAGACAGCCTGAGATCTGTCGCCCAGGCTGTAGTGCAATGGCACAATCATGGCTCACTGCAGCCTTGACAACGTGGGCTCAAGCGATCCTCCCACCTCAGCCTCCTGAGTAGCTGGGACTATAGGCACACACCACCACACTTGGCTTGTTTTTTAATTTTTTTGTGGAGACAGGGTCTTGCCATGTTGTGCAGGCTGATCTTGAACTCCTGGCCTTAAGTGATCCTCCTGCCTCAGCCTCCCAAAGTGCTGGGATTACAGGCATGAGCCACCATGCCTAGCCCATGTATTTCTTTTTGCAGGCTGAGTATCCCTTATCTGCAATGTTTGCAACCAGAAGTGTTTCAGATTTCAGATTTTTTTTCCAGATTTTGGAATATTTGCATTATATTTATGTGTTGAACATCCCAAATCCAAAAATTCAAAATCTGAAATGTTGCAGTGAGTATTTTCCTTCAGTGTCACGTTGGTGCTCAAAAGTTTTGGATTTTTAAACATTTCGGGTTTCAGATTTTGGGATTTGGGATGCTCAACCTGTAATGAAATGTATGCATAAAATATATATGTATTATATATTTAACATATACATATTTAAATAGGTACTTGCGTGTTATTTTAAGCATGGTTTGGATCCATGGCCTAAAGCTTTGAATAGGCTGGAGAAAAGCAGGGTAAAAGGGATTATGCAGGCCCCATTTAGTATCGCCCTGCTCAGTCATCAGTTGTCTCCTTCCTCCTGCCTCGTAGGTAAATGTTGGGTGATGTCATGGACAGCACGAACCAAGAAATGGCAGACCATGATGAATAGGAGCCTTTGTTCGTAGGAAAGACAGGAAACCCATGTACTACTTTACATTTTAAGTCAGCAGTTCTCAAAGTGTCATCCTCAGATCAGCAGCTTCAGCACTGCTTGCTCGAAATGCAACTTCTCGGGAGGGCACAGTGGCTCATGCCTATAATCCCAGCACTTTGGGAGGCGGACGCAGGTGGATCACGAGGTCAGGAGATTGAGACAACATCCTGGCCAACATGGAGAAACCCTATCTCTACTAAAATATAAAATTAGCCGGGTGTGGTGGCACATGCCTGTCATCCCAGCTACTCGGGAGGCTGAGGCAGAAGAATCGCTTGAACCCAGGAGGTGGAGATTGCAGTGAGCCGAGATCGCACCACCGCATTCCAGCCTGGGCAACAGACCAAGACTCTGTCTCAAAAAAAAAAAAAAAAAAGAAATGCAAGTTCTCTGGCTCCACCCCAGACCCACTGAATCAGCAACTCTGGGGCTGGGACCCAGCAATGTGTATTTAATATTTAATAAGCCTTCCAGAGAATTCTGCTAAAGTTTGACAATGACATTCTTTTTTTTTTGATCAGGTTTTTTCAGTAAACTTATTTTTTTAGTAAACAGTTTTATATTTACAGAAAAATGGCAAAGATAGTAAGTACAAAAAGTTCCATATCCTCTGCACTCAGTTTCCCTATTAACATCTTACAATAATATGGTACATTTGGATAACTGCTTTTCTGATTAATAATTATGGAAGAGCTGGCTTTAGTCACTGGAGTAGATACCAATATGGAGGCTGAAAGGAACTAAGAACTACGTTTATCATCATTTTTACCACCACCTCTACCATGAAGTGGTGATATATTATGTTATTCATATACTTATTCCTATTTTATTTGAATTATTTATTTCATTTGATTCTCAATATATGCCTGTGAAGTAGGCCAAGAAAGTTATCCCCACCCTACAGATGAAAAAAACTGAGGACCAGAAAGATCACACAATTACTAATAATCATGGCTGATATATTTTTGTCTATTTGATTGTTTTTGTTTTGTTTTGTTTTGTTTTGAGACAGGGTCTCATTCAGTTGCCCAGACTGGAGCATAGTGGCACAATCTTGGATCACTGCAGCCTCAACCTCCTGGACTCAAGTGATCCTCTTGTCTCAGCCTCCTGAGTAGCTGGGACTACAGGTGTGCACCACCACGTCCTGCTAATTTAAAATTTTTTTTTGTAGAAACAGGGTCTCCCTATGTTGCCCAGGTTGGTCGCAAACTCCTGGAGTCAAGAAATCCTCCTGCCTCAGCCTCCCAAAGTACTGGCATTACAGGTGTGAGTCACTGCGCCTGGCCGACATGGCTGATGTTTATTAAACGTTTCCAATAAGGCAAGTCTTATTGATAATATACCAATAATATGTTAACAATTTATATGTATTATCTCATTTAAACTTCAAACCAGCATAGAAGTTTTTACATAAATAAAAATTTAAAAGGGGACGGTTGTGGTGACCCACGCCTATAATCCAAGCACTTTGGGAGGCCGAGGTGTGTGGATCACCTGAGGTCGGCAGTTAAAGACCAACATGGAGAAACCCCGTCTCCACTAAAAATACAAAATTAGCTGGGCGTGGTGGCGCATGCCTGTAATCCCAGCTACTTAGGAGGCTGAGGCAGGAGAATCGCTTGAACCCGGGAGGCAGAAGTTGCGGTGAGCCAAGATTGAGCCCCTGCACTCCAGCCTGGGCAACAAGAGCGAAACTCCGTCTCAAAAACAACAAAAACAAAAACAAAACACAAAATTAAAAGGAAATAAAAATAATTTTTAAAAAACCTCAAACTAATCTTAAATGCTACTATTACATCTTCATTTTACAGACAAGCAAACTGAGGCCCAGAAAGCCTAAGAAACTTACCCTTGGACATACGACTTGAAATAAAGGAAACAAATCAAATCTGAGAAGTCTGACTTCGAGCCCTCCACGTACAGCCATTAACCTATATGGTAACTATGGTGGCTGAATTCCCTTTCCCAGAATCCCCTTTGCCAGAGTTCCCTTTCCTGTGCATTTCCAGTCAGCATGGGCCACAAATCATTCTTTTTCTTTTTCGCCCCTGAACCCAATTGAAGACTACGCAAGAGAGTCCTATGAGAGATTGGAGGGCTGAATTGAAGCAGCAGCCATTCTGCAGCTGACACTTGGTGCTGGTTATCTGATGCCTCAACTCATTGGCAAGAGGCAGCAGCTACACCTGTAATTGCTTCACCTTCTCCTGAATCTTCCTTCAGCTTCTCTGACTCCTGGACCAGGTGTCAGTGTTTATATCTCTGGGCAAAGAGCCCTGATTTCTCCTGGACGCCCACACCACCACCATTAGAAGCAACAAGAACTGACACGGTCTCTAGCCTGCCCTCATGGGTTCCAGTTTATGCTAGTGAGTTCCACCTCGTTCTCCACTTTACCAACTGCCTGCCCCGGGGACCTCAAACTCCAGCATCAGATGTGAAGACAACAACCGTGTAGAAACTGCTTAACCAGCAGCCTTCACTTTGCATGACCATGCAGGACCACAAATAGGACCGTGCAAGCTGAAACCATGCACAGCAATCTTTTTTTTTTTTTTTTTTTTTTTTTTTTTGATACAGAGTCTCGCTCTGTCGCCCAGGCTGGAGTGCAATGGCGCAATCTCGGCTCACTGCAACCTCTGCCTCCTGGGTTCAAGTGATTCTTCTGCCTCAGCCTTCCAAGCAGCTGGGACTACAGGCATGCGCTACCACGCCCAGTTAATTTTTGTATTTTTAGTAGAGATGGGTTTTCACTATATTGGCCAGGCTGATCTTGAACTCCTGACCTTGTGATCCACCCACCTAGGCCTCCCAAAGTGCTACGATTACACCACGTCCGGTGTTTTTTGTTTTGTTTTTGAGACGGAGTCTCGCTCTGTTGCCCAGGCTGGAGTGCAGTGGCACCATCTCGGCTCACCGCAACCTCTGCCTCCCAGGTTCAAGCAATTCTCCTGTCTCAGCTTCCTGAGTAGTGGGACTACAGGTTGCTGCCCCCACGCCTGGCTAATTTTTTGTATTTTTAGTAGAGACGGTGTTTCACTGTGTTAGCCAGGATGGTTTCCATCTCCTGACCTTGTGATCTGCCTGCCTCAGCCTCCCAAAGTGCTGGGATTACAGGTGTGAGCCACCATGCCCGGCCGCAAAGCAATCTTAATAATCAATGAGAAAATGTATGATTGCTCTGTGACCTTTAAATATTTTGGTCAAAACATTAAAAACTCTCTTACTGTCAGTTGTAAATATATAGGAATTTTTTCTTTGATTACAGAAAATAGAGAGGGGTTTCACCATGTTGTCCAGCCTGGTCTCGAACTCCTGAGCTCAAGTGATCTGCCCACCTCGGCCTCCCAGAATGCTGGGATTACAGGTGTGAGCATGCCTGGTTGGAAAAAATTTTTCAAGCGCAGCTGATATTTATTTAATACCTCTTTTCATTCATGATAAAGTTTATTTAAACCTTTGGTCTTTTTCTTGGCCGGGTATGGTGGCTTACGCCTGTAATCCCAGCAATTTGGGAGGCTGAGGCGGGTGGATCACTTGAGATCAGGAGTTTGAGGCCAGCCTGGCCAACATAGTGAAACCCCGTCTCTACTAAAAACAAAATACAAAAGTTAGCCGGGCGTGGTGGCACGTACCTGTAATCCCAACTACTCCGGAGGCTGAGGCAGGAGAATTGCTTGAACCCAGGAGGCAGACGTTGCAGTGAGCCGAGATCGTGCCACTGCACTCCAGCCTGAGTGACAGAGTGAGACTCCATCTCAAAAAAAAAAAAAAAAAAAAACCTTTTGTCTTTTTCTTAACCAGCTATGCCAGGGGGTTGGCAATTAGTCTTTTCAAAATACGAGATGCAGTTGTTTTCAGATATATCCACAAATCCTTTTCTTTTTTTTGAGACAGAGTCTCGCTCTGTTGCCCAGGCTGGAGTGCAGTGAGCCACCACGTCTTATAATATACACCTTAAATATAAGGATGCAGAAAGGCACATCATTCACTCAACAACAGAAAAAATAACAATAATAATTTAAAAATGGACAAGGCCGGGTGCGGTGGCTCACGCCTGTAATCCCAGCACTTTGGGAGGCCAAGACAGGCAGATCACGAGGTCAGGAGATTGAGACCATCCTGGCTAACAAGGTGAAACCCTGTCTCTACTAAAAACACAAAAAATTAGCTGGGCGTGGTGGTGGGTGCCTATAGTCCCAGCTCTCCTCGGGAGGCTGAGGCAGGAGAATCGCTTGAACCCGGAAGGCGGAGCTTGCAGTGAGCCGAGATCGTGCCAGTGCACTCCAGCCTGCGCAACAACAGCGAGAAGCCGCCTCAAATTTAAAAAAGAAAAAAAAAAGGATGGCCGGGCGCAGTAGCTCACGCCTGTAATCCCAGCACTTTGGGAGGCCGAGGCGGGTGGATCACGAGGTCAGGAGATCGAGACCATCCTGGCTAACACGGTGAAACCCCGTCTCTACTAAAAATACAAAAAATTAGCCGGGCGTGGTGGCGGGAGCCTGTAGTCCCAACTTGGGAGGCTGAGGCAGGAGAATGGTGTGAACCCGGGAGGCGGAGCTTGCAGTGAGCGGAGATCGCGACACTGCACTCCAGCCTGGGCGACAGAGGGAGACAAATGAAGGTATACAAATAGCCAAGAAACACATGAAAAGATGCTCAACATCACTAATCGTTAAGGAAATGTAAATCAAAACCTCATTCCCATTAGGATGGCCACTACAGGAAAAAAAAAAAAAAAACACCCAGAAAATTAAGAGTGTTGGCGAGGATGTGGAAACATTGGAACTCTCGTGTACTGTTGGTGGGAATGTAAATGGTTAAAAGTAGCAGGGCAGTGTATTTGTTTGTTTGTTTGTTTTGAGATGGAGTCTCTATCTGTCGCCCAGGCTGGAGTGAAGTGGTACAATCTCAGCTCACTTCAACCTCCACCTCTCAGGCTCAAGCAATTCTCGTGCCTCAGTGTCCCGAGTAGCTGGGATTACAGGCAGGCGCCACCACGCCTGGCTAATTTGTGTGTGTGTGTGTGTGTGTTTTAGTAGAGACGGGGTTACGCCATGTTGACCAGGCTGGTCTCAAGCTCCTGGCCTCAAGTAATTCACCTGCCTCAGCCTCCCAAAGTGTTGGGATTACAGGCCCCACCACCATACCCAGCCAGTTCCTTAAATATTTTTATATGACATTACAAACCACTTTATTTCAGTAATTTCTACATATTGTACAAACAGGCACAAGCTGGGAAAAAGAAAATTATCACAAGAAGAAATGATGAATGGTAAAAGAATGTCCCAAGAAAGAAATATTAATGAAATTAAATCCATTCCCACAAAGTAATTCCAGGCCCAGATGGCTTTATCATTGAATTCTACCAAAATACTTAAGGAAGAAAGAATGCTACTTTTATATTAACTTCATACCTGGGCCTCAATTTTCTCGTCTGTATAAGGCAGGTGTTGGACCAACTAAACTCAAAAGTTTCACTCTTGGCTGCTTACTGGGATGACTGGGGCAAGAGCAAAGGTGAAGATATTTCACTTTGAAAAAGGCTTCACAACTCTGTGGTTTGGTATGGCTGGGAGTGGTGGCTCTTGCCTGTAATCCCAGCACTTTGGGAGGCCAAGGTGGGAGGATCACTTGAGCCCAGAAGTTCAAGACCAGCATGGGCAACATAGTGAGACCCCGTCTCAAAAAAATAAACATTGTGTGGTTCGGTACTGGCTGATCATCAGTGGATGAGTGAAAGCTGCCTGGGCTCCGTTGTCCACGGTCTGTAATCTGTGATGGATGTTCCCATGTGAACTAAAGTGGGTCCTCCTCCAGGGGTCCTATTGAGAGGTGACAGCGTGCTGGCAGCCCTAGCTCGCTCTCGGTGCCTCCTCGGCCTCGGCACCCATTCCGGCCGCGCTTGAGGAGCCCTTCAGCCCGCCGCTGCACCGTGGGAGCCCTTCTCTGGGCTGGCCAAGGCCTGAGCCGGCTCCCTCAGCTTGCAGGGAGGTGTGGAGGAAGAGGCGCCGGCGGGAACCCGGGCTGCGTGTGGCGCCTGCGGGCCAGCGTGATTGCCAGGTGGGCGTGAGCTCGGCGGGCCGGCACTTGGAGCTGCAGGCCGATGCCGCCGGCCCCGCCAGCCCAGGCAGTGAGGGGCTTAGCACCTGGGCCAGCAGCTGCTGTGCTCGGTTTCTCGCCGGGCCTTAGCTGCCACCCCTCGGGGCAGGGCTCGGGACCTGCAGCCCGCCATGCCTGAGTCTCCACCCCACCCCGACCCTGGGCTCCTGCGCCGCCCGAGCCTCCCCGAGGAGCACTGCTCCCTGCTCCAGGGTGCCCAAGGGCTGAAGAGTGCAGACGCAGGGCACGGTACTGGCATGCAGCTCCACCTGCGGCCCCGGTGCGAGATCCACTGGGTGAGGCCAGCCGGGCTCCTGAGTCTAGTGGGGACTTGGAGAACCTCTGTGTCTAGCTAAGGGATTGTGAGTGCACCAATCAGCACTCTGTCTAGCTCAAGGTTTGTGAACACACAAATCAGCACCCTGTGTCTAGCTCAGGGTTTGTGGATGCACCAATCAGCACTCTGTATCTAGCTAATCTGGTGGGGACTTGGAGAATCTTTATGTCTAGCTAAGGGATTGTGAATGCACCAATCAGCACTCTGTGTCTAGCTCAGGATTTGTAAATACACCAATCAGCACTCCGTATCTAGCTAATCTAGTGGGGACGTGGAGAACTTTTGTGTCTAGCTCAGGGATTGTAAACGCACCAATCAGCACCCTGTCAAAATGGACCAATCAGCTCTCTGTAAAACAGGCCAATTGGCTCTCTGTAAAATGGACCAATCAGCAGGATGTGGGTGGGGTCAGATAAGAGAAGAAAAGCAGGCTGCCTCAGGCAGCACCAGTAACTCGCTCGGGTACCTCTCCACAGCGTGGTAACTTTGTTCTTTTGCTCTTTGCAGTAAATCTTGCCACTGGTCACTCTTTGGGTCTATGCTGCTTTTATGAGCTGTAACGCTGACTAGGAAGGTCTGCAGCTTTGTTCCTGAAGCCAGTGAGACCACAAACCCAATGAGAGGAATGAACAACTCCAGACGTGCCCGGTTAAGAGCTGTGACACTCACCATGAAGGTCTGCAGCTTCACTCCTGAGCCAGCGTCAGACCACGAATCCACCAGAAGGAAGAAACTCTGAACAAATCTGAACATCAGAAGGAAAAAACTCCGGACACACTGCTTTTAAGAACTGTAACACTCACCGCGAGGGTCCACGGCTTCATTTTTGAAGTCAGTGAGACCAAGAACCCACCAATTCCAGACATAATATGATCTCCACCACCTCCTTTTCCTCCTAGGGGAGCATAGAAAACTTGAAAGTATCCTGTAAGAAGGCCAGGCGCAGTGGCTCATGCCTGTAATCCCAGCACTTTGGGAGGCTAAGGCAGGCAGATCACCTGAGGTTAGGAGTTCGAGACCAGCTTGGCTAATATGTGAGCCGAGATCGTGCTACTGTACTCCCGCCTGGGAGACCGAGCGAGACTCCTTCTCAAAAACAGAGTATCCTGTAAGAAGAACCCCAGGATTCAGGATTAAGGGCAGATGGGGTCTTGAGTGTGATATTAATTTCAAAACTTCAACTATCCAGAACCTACAGATTTACCTTTCTAAGCAAAACTTTTAATTTTTATCATCTTGCTTGGAAACTGCTGAATATATTCTATCCATCTCTTCTTTCCTAGGTATAGGTTAACAGATTTATGTTCTCTGGCTTTTTCTTCAGAATATAGGGTTATAGTGATAAATATCAGTTACTGTAATGTCAGAAAAGCAATTGGGGAAATTAAAATACATATAATTATCTGCTCCTATACAAACTAAATCTTTCCTTTTTTTTTGAGACAGGGTCCTGCTGTGTCGATCCTGAGTGCTGGAGTGCAGGGGCAGGATCATGGCTCATCTTGATCTCCCAGGGTCAGTAATCCTCCCACTTCAGCCTCCCCAGTAGCTGGAACTACAGGCTCATACCACCATGCCCAGCTAATTTATATATATATATTTGTTGTTGTTGTTGTTGTTTTGTAGAGATGGGGTTTTAAGCATGTTGCCCAGGCTTTTCCAATTTTCTGTGATTTTTGAATTCTCATCTGCCATTAAAAAATATATATATAGCTTTGGCTGGACATGGTGGCTCATGCCTCCAATCCCAGCACTTTGGGAAGCCAAGGCAGGTGAATCACTTGAGGTCAGGCGTTCGAGACCAGCCTGGCCAAGATGGCGAAACCCCATCTCTACTAAAAATACAAAAAGAATTTGCCTGGTATGGTGGTGCATGCCTGCAATACCAGCTACTTGGGAGGCTGAGGCAGGAGAATCACTTGAACCCAGGAAGCAGAGGTTTCGGTGAGCTGAGATCATGCCACTGCACTCCAGCCTGGATGACAGAGTGATATGTCTCAAACAAAACAAAAACCTTCTGATGTTTCAGGGTGTTTTCAGTTACCTTAGGCATTATGTGTTATTTATTTTTATTGTTTTTTTGTTCATTTGTTTTTAAACAGTCTTGCTTTTATCTCCCAGCCTGGAGTGCAGTGATGTGATCTTGGCTCACTGCAACCTCCACCCCCCGGGTTCAAGCGATTCTCCTGCCTCAGCTTCCTGAGCAGCTGGGATTACAGGCGCCCACCACCACGCCTGGGTAATTTTTGTACTTTTAGTAGAGATGGGGTTTCTCCATGTTGGCCAGGCTGGTCTGGAACTCTTGATCACTCAGGTGATCCGCCCGCCTCGGCCTCCCAAAGTGCTGGGATTACAGGCGTGAGCCACTGCGCCCGGCCATTTTTATTTATTTATTTATTTTTATTTATTTTTTTTTTTGACGGAGTCTTGCTCTGCGGCCCAGGCTGGAGTGCAGTGATGCGATCTCGGCTCACTGCAAGCTCCACCTCCCAGGTTCACACCATTCTCCTGCCTCAGCCTCCCAAGTAGCTGGGACCACAAGCACCCACCACTGTGCCTGGCTAATTTTTTTTGTATTTTTAGTAGACGGGATTTCACCATGTTAGCCAAGATGGTCTTGATCTCCTGACCTCATAATCTGCCCACCTTGGCCTCCCAAAGTGCTGAGATTACAGGCGTGAGCCACTGTGCCCGGCCATTTTTATTGTTTTTTTTAGAGGCAGGGTCTTGCTCTCTTCACCAGGCTGGAGTGCAATGGCACAATGATAGCTCACTGCAGCCTCGAACTCCTGGGATCAAGCAATCCTCCCACCTTAGCTTCTCAAGTACCTAGAATGACAGGTGCATGCCACCACACTCAGCTAGTTTTTTGGGGTTTCTTTTTCTTAGTTTTTTTGTGGAGACGGGTCTCGCTATATTGCCCACGCTGGTCTTCAACTCCTAGGCCTCATGCAATCCTCCCACCTCAGGTTCCTAAAGTGCTGGGATTACAGGTGTGAGCCACCATGCCCAGCCTCAGTATTATGTGTTTTTTTTAGCAGCTGCTGATCAGACTTTTCTAATCTGCTGCTTCTGTTTTCCTGTGAGTTAAGAAAAGAGATAGGGCCGGGTGTGGTGGCTCACGCCTGTAATCCCAGCACTTTGGGAGGCCGAGGTAGGCGGATCATGAGGTCAGGAGTTTAAGACCAGCCTGACCAACATGGTGAAAACCCGTCTCTACTAAAAATACAAAAATTAGCCAGGTGTGGTGGTGCGTGCCTGTAATCCTAGCTACTCAAGAGGGTGAGGTAGGAGAATCGCTTGAACCTGGGAGGCGGAGGTTGCAGCGAGCTGAGATCACGCCACTGCACTCCAGCCTGGGCGACAGAGGGAGACTCCATCTCAAAAAAAGAAAAAAAAAAGATTATTTGTGACACCGGAGTTCAAGGCTTCAGTGAGCTATGATCATGCCACTGCATTCTGGGCAACAGGACCAGACTCCATCTCAAAAAGGGAAGGGGAGGGGAGGGGAGGGGAGGGGAGATGATTAGGCATGTTAGGATTGCGTGTAAACGCCATAAAGGTAACATGGGAAAATGTTATACTGAGATATTAACCATCAGTGGCTCCCACCTATCCACTCATGGTCAGAGAGCATCAAATCACAGAATTCTGAAATCTTTTCCAATCAAAGCCAAATGTCCTCCACTTTGCCCTTGGACTGGGGCCTGCCAGAGGGAGCTCAGAGACACATCAAGGGCTGACACTGGGTGAGAACTGCGCCCCCACCCTCTCCCGCTCTTCCTTCAAGCAGGTAAAAGATCTTGGGCTGCTTGTCTCTGGAGGCCTTGTGACTCCTATGGAAGAGTTTGGGATTGAGAAGGGATGAATTTCTTTTGGCCAGGATTTCTTATGACCTGGGGTCCTTGAATATGGATGGGAAAAACAATTACATTTTTTTTGTTGTTATTATTGAGATGGAGTCTTGCTCTGTCACCAGGCTGGAGTGCAGTGGCATGATCTCAGCTTACTGCAACCTGGGCCTCCGGGGTTGAAGTGATTCTCCTGCCTCAGCCTCCTGAGTAGCTGCGACTACAGGTGCCCGCCACCACACCCGGCTAATTTTTGTATTTTTAGTAGAGATGGGGTTTCACCATGTTGGCCAGGATGGTCTCGATCTCTTGACCTCGTGATCCACCTGCCTCGGCCTCCCAAAGTGTTGGGATTACAGGCATGAGCTACCACGCCCAGCCAAAAAATTACATCTTTATATTCACTAATTTGTATGTAAAATATAGATTTCTGGCTGGGCGAGTATAATACAAAGAGGAGTTCTTTTTTCATTTAATGTTAGAGCGTACACGGCAAGTCCAAACTGGACCTCATCATGCGAACACGGGTATTTGACTTTTCCGTGCTGTTGATATCTACAATGCACAGAAGTCTGTAACTAAAGCCAGGCCTTCAGTCACCAGAGAGGCCTCTGTAGCTGCCACAAACTTCAACCCCCAAACTCAGATGTGTAGGAAGTACTTTGGGTTTTGGGGATCCCGTATTTCCATGGGTTGTGTACAGTTTTGGGAGTTCTCTGGGAGAGCCTTATATATGATATGTATATGATATATATCATATACATATATGTGGTCTTATATATGATAAACAGTTGGATAATTTAAAAAAACAAAACCAGGCTGGGAGTGGTGGCTCATGCCTGTAATCCCAGCACTCTGGGAGGTCAAGGCGGGTAGATCACTTGAAGTAAGGAGTTTGAGACCAACCTGGCCAACACAGTGAAACCCTGTCTCTACTAAAATACAAAAATTAGCTAGGTGTGGTGGTGCGTGACTGTGATCCCAGCTGCTCAGGAGGCTGAGGCACAAGAATTGCTTGAACCCAGGAGGGGGAAAGTTGCAGTGAGCCGAGATCATGCCACTGCACTCCAGCCAGGGCGACAGAGCAAGACTCAGTCTCCAAAAAAACAAAAACAGAAACAGAAGCCTCTCATTGGATTGCCGAGAGGCTGGGGTGGAATTGCGGAGCAGTGGCTAAGTATGGCCATCCTCATGGCACACCTGAGAAGGGCCATGGCCCTGGGAAAGGTGCGTCTGGCCTCTGCATTTGTTGCCTCACAGCTCAGGGAACCAAACTGGGACCCCAGACACCTTTGCACTGAGCCCACTCTCCAGTGCCTCCATTAGAGGCTACATGGGCAGCCTCAACGACAATGTCAGCTCTCCTTCTCATCTCTTATTTCTCCATTTTATACGTAAACTCACAACTCATGGCCTGAAAGAAGGACCAGCCAAAAGCTTCTTCCTCCTCCTCCTTTCCTTTTTTTTTGAGATGGAGTCTCTCTCTGTCGCCCAGGCTGGAGTGCAGTGGTGCGATCTCAGCTCACTGCAACCTCCACCTCCTGGGCTCAAGCGATTCTCCTGCCTCAGCCTCCTGAGTAGCTGGGACTACAGGCGCCCGCCACTACGCCCGGCTGATTTTTGTATTTTTAGTAGAGACGGGATTTTGCCATGTTGGCCAGGCTGGTCTCTAACTCCAGACCGTAAGTGATCCGCCTGCCATGGCCTCCCAAAGTGCTGGGATTACAGGCTTGAGCCACTGTGCCCGGCGCTTCCTCTTCCTTTCCATGTTTTTTTTGTGGGAGACAAGGTCTCACTCTGTCACCCAGGCTGGAGTGCAGTGGCGCAGTCTCAGCTCTCAGCTCACTGCTGCCTCCACCTCCTGGGTTCAAGAGATTCTCCTGCCTCAGGCTCCTGAGTAGCTGGGATTACAGGGGTGAACAACTGCACCTGGCCTACATGGTGTTTTGTTGTTGTTGTTGTTGTTTCTAAGACAAGGTCTTGCTCTGTCACTCAGGCTGGAGTGCAGTGGTGCACATCACAGCTCACTGCAGCCTCGAACTCCTAAAGCCATCCTCCTGCCTCAGCCTCACTAATAGCTGGGACTACAAGCATGTGCCACCATGCTTGGTTAATTTTTAAAATGGTATAGACAGGGTCTTGCTATCTTGCCCAGTTTGGTCTCAAACTCCTTGGCTCAAGCGATTCTCCTGCCTCAGCCTCCCAAAGTGTTGGGATTACAGGTGTGAGCCACTGCACCCAGCCTCTTTTCTTGTCCACAAATTCCCTCCCTGAAATAAAAGACCCTTCAGAGGTGAGAAAGAGTACTAGCCGTGCCCCGTTCAACTCTTGCAGAGAACCTATTTTCCCACCCCTGCTTCCCGGATAGGCCTTTCTTAACTTCAACCCACCCCTGCAGGGAGATGGGGTAGGACCTGAGGGGGAGGTAGGACTAGTGTCCAGCTTCCTTGTTATTCCCCGGGCCCTGACCTTTCCCCTCTACAGCTGGGCCTAGTGTGGGACACAGAGTCCCTGGCCTCAACTTGTCAAGTTATGCAATGGACCAGCTGACAGGTGAGGCAGGCTCTTCCCGCCCCCAGAGTGGTAGACTCATTAGCTGTTTAGTAGCCAGCATCTTCAAAGGGCTGAGTGTTGAGGCCTTGGGAGGAGCTGGGGCAAGACTGAGCTAGTGGCTGTGGGTCCTCCTCCCTCACCTCTATCCCTCAGGAGACACAGAAGATCCGGGTTCTGGTCCAAAATCTGCCATGGAAGAGCTAAGCATCCCCGGTCCATCCAAGTCTCCTTCCCACGCTAGCATTAGTTTTTCCATTTTTAAGACAAGTGATTAAAACTAGATGGAGCTGGACCCAGTGGCTCACATCTAAAATCCTAGCACTTTGGGGCCGAGCGCGGTGGCTCACGCCTGTAATCCCAGCACTTTGGGAGGCCGAGGTGGGCAGATCACCTGAGGTCAGGAGTCTGAGACTAGCCTGGCCAACATGGCAAAACCCTGTCTCTACTAAAAAATACAACAATTAGCCGGACGTGGTGGCACATGCTTTTAATCCCAGCTACTAGGGAGGCCGAGGCAGGAGAATTGCTTGAATCCAGTAAGCAGAAACTGCAGTGAGCCAGGATCACGCCACTGCACTGTAGCCTGGGCGACAGAGCGAGACTCCGTCTCAAAAAAAAAAAAAAAAAAAGAAGACTCAGGAGAGCTCTAGGCCGGCTGCTGAGCTTACAAACAGTGAGAAAGAGCCAAAGAAGGCTCATCGCTAGAGATGCAGAAGGAAACCTAGAGGCACAGCCAGATGTGAGGCTGGAGGATGCAAAAGAGAAACAGTGGGAATGGTTTGGAGGCAGTAGGATAGGAGAAGGTAGATGCTGGAATGACTTGCTTGTCCAAAAATACAGCGTCCCACATAGTCCTGTTGTCGTCAGAGAAAAATGTCATATTAGCCAAACATGCAATCAGCTCGGCTGGGAAATGAGGCCATGCCTTCGTGACAGATGCAGGCTGTGAGACACAGACTGGGAGGAGCAGGACAGGGGCTGGTCGCAGTCTGTGTGGTGGAGGTGGAGGTGGATTTTTATAAGCTTCCATTGGCCTCTTGAGGCCTAACATCTTTTTTGTTTTTTGTTTTTTGTTTTTTGTTTGAGATGGAGTCTCCCTCTATTGGCCAGGCTGGAGTGCAGTGGCGCAATCTCGGCTCACCGCAACCTCTGCCTCCAGGGTTCAAGAGATTCTCCTGCCTCAGCCTCCCAAGTAGCTGGGACTACAGGCTTGTGCCACCATGCCCACCTAGCTTTTGTATTTTTAGTAGAGACGGGGGTTTCACGATATTGGCCAGGCTGGTCTCGAACTCCTGATCTCATGATCTGCCCATGTCAGCCTCCCAAAGTGTTGGGATTACAGGCGTGAGCCACCGCACCCAGCTGAGGCCTAATATCTTGCTGCCTGGTCCCTAGTGCCTGATGGAGGAGAGATGAGGTACAGAGGGTAAATAACCTCAAGAGATTCCAGTAGTGACTAAGGAACTTTGTCTTTCTCTGATTTTATTAATTTTTTTTTATTTTTTTATTTTTATTTTTATTTTCCTGAGACGGAGTCTCCCTCTGTCGCCAGGCTGGAGTGCAGAGGCACGATCTTGGCTCACTGCAACCTCCGCCTCCTGGGTTCAAGCAATTCCCCTGCTTCAGCCTCCCAAGTAGCTGGGACTACAGGCATGCACCACCATGCCTGGCTAGCTTTTTGTATTTTAGTAGAGATGGGGTTTCACCATGTTGGCCAGGGTGGTCTCGATCTCCTGACCTAGTGATCCACCTGCCTTGGCCTCCCAAAGTGCTGGGATTACAGGTGTGAGCCACCGCGCCTGGCCTATTTTTTAATTTTAAAATATTTAACATAGGCAAAAAATACATGTTGCTGGGCATGGTGGCTCATGCCTGTAATCCCAGCACTTTGGGAGGCCGAGGCGGGCGGATCACCTGAGGTCGGGAGTTCAAGACCAGCCTGACCAACGTGGCAAAACCCTGTCTCTACTAAAAATACAAAATTATCTGGGCGTGGTGGCAGGCGCCAGTAATCCCAGCTACACAGGAAGCTGAGGCAGGAGAATGGCGTGAACCCGAGAGGTGGAGCTTGCAGTGATCCGAGATTGGGCGACAGAGCGAGACTCCATCTCAAAAAAAAAAAAAAAAAAAGTCATGCGTATGTAGTTTGTATGCACAATAAGACAAAGACTTGTGAACCTACCACCCAATTTAACAACTGGAATTCTTTTCCAGATTTTTGATGTTTAAATAATGCTTCTGCCTGTAATCCCAGCACTTTGGGAGTCCGAGGTGGGAGGATCTCTTGAGCCCAGAAGTTTGAGACCAGCCTGGGCAACATAGTGAGACTCTGTCTTGACAAAAAGTAAAGGCCAGGCATGGTGGCTGATGCCTGTAATCCCAGAACTTTGGGAGGCCGAGGTGGTGGATCACTTGAGGTCAAGAGTTCGAGACCAGCCTGGCCAACATGGTGAAACCCCGTCTCTACTAAAAATACAAAAAGTAACCAGGCACAGTGGTGCATGCCTATAATCCCAGCTACTCAGGAGGCTGAGGCAGGAGAATGCTTGAACCCGGGAGGCAGAGGTTGCAGTGAGCCAAGATGATGCCACTACACTCCAGCCCGGGTGACAGAGGAGACTCTATCTAAAGAAAAAAAAAATTTTCAAAAATTAGCCAGGTGTGGTGGTGTGCACCTGTGGTCCCATCTACTCAGGAGGCTGACGTGGGAGGATCACTTAAGCCCAGGAAGTTGAGGCTGCAGTGAGCTACAATGGTGCCACTGCACTGCAGCCTGGGCACAAAGGGAAACCCTGTCTCATAAAAACAGAAAAAGAAAAATCAGTGCTGCTAAGAGCATCCTGGATGTTTAGGTTTCCTAGACTCCAAGTGTAAGAATTTCTCTGGGATATGTACCCTGGAGTGGAACTATTGGGTCAAATTATTTTTCAGAGTGGTTGGACCCATTTACATTCCCCCCCCCCATCAGTGTTCCTATTGTGCCACATCCTCACCAAGACTTGGTTCTGTTCTCCCAGTTTCCAGCACCCTATCTCTGCTGGTGACCCTGGAGTGGCTTTCACCTTTCCCAACCACAGCCAGTGGACTTTTTTTTTTTTTTTGAGATGGAGTTTCACTCTTGTTGTCCAGGCTGGAGTGCAATGGTGCAATCTCAGCTCACCGCAACCCTCCGCCTCCCGGGTTCAAGTGATTCTCCTCCCTCAGCCTCCCAAGTAGCTGGGTTTACAGGCATGCACCACCATGCCCAGCTAATTTTGTATTTTTAGTAGAGACAGTGTTTCTCCATGTTGGTCAGGCTGGTCTTGAACTCCCAACCTCAGGTGATCCGCCTGCCTTGGCCTCCCAAAGTGCTGGAATTACAGGCATGAGCCACTGCGCCCAGCCACCAGTGGACTTTTTAATGCTCCAGTGAACATGCTGAGACACTTCTAGTCCTGTAGTTCTGTAGTCCTAGCTGAATGACATGGAGAACAAGGGAGGGGAGGAATTGCCAGATTAGGGAGAGACTAGGGAACTTGGGTTCTTTCTATGTGACTCTCAGAATCCCTGGACTTTCTTAGAAAATGGAAGCCAGCTGGTGGATTTGTTATTCATAGTTCTGTTCCAACCCAAAACATACTACAGCCTGATCCTCTGGGAATGATTGAAGATGCCTAAGTAACTGTCTTTCCTATCCAACCCCCAACAGCCTCTCCTGCTTCTCAGGTGAACACTGTTTACTTCCCTCTACTCTTGAAGTCAGTGTTTCTCCAAGTGTGGCACAGAAGCCACTTACATTAGAATCAGCTGACGTTAAAAATGCAGATTCTTGGCTGGGCATGGTGGCTCACGCCTATAATCCTAGCACTTTGGGAAGCCGAGGTGGGCAGATCACCTGAGGTCGGGAGTTTGAGACCAGCCTGACCAACATGGAGAAACCCCATCTCCACTAAAAATAGAAAAATTTGCCAGGTATGGTGGCATATGCCTGTAATCCCAGCCACTCGGGAGGCCAAGACAGGAGAATCACTTGAACCTGGGAGGTGGAGGTTGCGGTGAGCCAAGATCGCTCCATTGCACTCCAGCCTGGGCAACAAGAGCAAAACTCCATCTCAAAAAAAAAAAAAAAAAAAAAAAGCAGATTCCCAGCTGGGCGCGGGGGCTCACACCTGTAATCCTAGCACTTTGGGAGGCCGAGGTGGGCAGATCACGAGGTCAGGAGTTCTAGACCAGCCTGGCCAATGTGGTGAAACCCCATCTCTACTAAAAATACAAAAATTAGCTGGGCATGGTGGTTTATGCCTGTAGTCCCAGCTACTCGGGAGCCTGACGCAGGAGAACCGCTTGAACCTGGGAGGCGGAGCTTGCAGTGAGCAGACATCGTGTCACTGCACTCCAGCCTGGGCAACAGAGTGAGATTCTGTTTCAAAAAAACAAAAAGCAGATTCTCAGACCTCGCCCCATACTGAACCTGATTCTCTGGAGTGTGACTTGGGAACCTGCTGTTTAATTAGCTCCCCAAGTGATCTTCACATTGAGATTTGAGGGCTACTGCTCTAAGCACTGCCAACTAGGAGGTCAGGCCAAGGTCATCTCTAGGCAGCTTCAGACACTCTCCTCCGTAAGGGACAAGTTGAATCCCATTTTCCCCTGATGCTTCCCCTACTTCCACTGTCCCCTTAAATTGTAGGATCCGCAGGTACAAGATGTGTATCCCAGCATTGTTTATAATAGAAAGAAACTAAAAACAGCTGCTTGCTAGTAGAAGCCTGGTAAAATATGCAATGGCACATCTTTCCAGTGGAATGCTGTGCAGCTATTAAAAGTGGCTTGATATCCGGGCGCGGTGGCTCATGCCTGTAATCCCAGAACTTTGGGAGGCCGAGGCGGGTGGATCACCTGAGGTCAGGAGTTTGAGACCAGACTGGCCAACATGGTGAAACCCCATCTCTACTAAAAGTACAAAAATTAGCTGGGCATGGTAGTGGGTGCCTGTAGTCCCAGCTACTCAGGAGGCTGAGACAGGAAAATCGCCTGAACACATAAAAGATACATTCAGTTGTAAGAGAACACCCAACTCAAGCTGCCTTAAACAATAAAATATGTGTTTGAGTTGAGAGTATTTATTATTTATTTATTTATCTATTTATTTTTTGAGATGGAGTCTCGCTCTGTCGCCCAGGCTGGAGTGCAGTGGCGCGATCTTGGCTCACTGCAAGCTCCGCCTCCCGAGTTCACACCATTCTCCTGCCTCAGCCTCCTGAGTAGCTGGGACTACAGGCGCCCGCCACCGTGCCCGGCTAATTTTTTGTAGTTTTAGTGGAGACGGGGTTTCACCGTGTTAGCCAGGACGGTCTCGATCTCCTGACCTCAGGTGATCCACCCGCCTCGGCCTCCCAAAGTGCTGGGATTACAAGCGTGAGCCACTGCGCCCGGCTTATTTATTTTTTTTGAGACAGAGTCTCCCTCTGTTGCCCAGGCTGGAGTCCAGTGGCGATCTCAGCTCACTGCAACCTCTGCCTCTCGGGTTCAAATGATTCTCCTGTCTCAGCCTCCCGAGTAGCTGGGACTACAGGCACGTGCCACCATGCCCAGCTATTAGTTTTAGTAGAGGCAGGGTTTCACCATGTTGGCCAGGATGGTCTCGATCTCTTGACCTCGTGATTTGCCCGCCTCGGCCTCCCAAAGTGCTAGGATCACGGGCGTGAGCCACTGCGCTCGGCTGACAGTATTTAAAAACACAACACCCCAAATGCATCTATCCCTCTATTGTTCCAGGGCCTAAGAGACTATCGATCTCCCAGACTTCTGCACACAGGACCCTGGAAGTTATCTGAGAGCCTGTTCTGCAGAGGTGCTGGGAAGGACAAGTACACAGTGGAGTGTGAAGTAGGTGCCTAAGAGCCAGACAGTCATTTGAGCTCTCATTCAGCCACTTAGTGGCCGCAATACCTTCTTTAAAATTCTTAATCTCGGCTGGGCGTGGTGGCTCCGGCCTGTAAGCCCAACACTTTGAGAGGCTGAGGTGGGAGGATCACTTGAGTTCAGGAGTTCGAGACCAGCCCAGGCAACACAGTGAGACCCTGTCTCTATTGAAAGAGAGAGAGAGAGAGAGAGGAAAAAAAAAAAAAGATTAGAAGAGGTAACGTTTGGACCGGGCACGGTGGCTTACGTCTGTAATCCCACCCCTTTGGGAGGCCAAGGTGGGTGGATCACTTGAGTCCAGGAGTTTGAGACCAGCCTGGGCAACATGGTGAAACCCCGTCTCTACAAAACATATAAAAATTAGCAGGGTGTGATGGTGGGTGCCTGTAGTCCCAGCTACCTGGGAGCCTGAGGTGGGAGAATGTCTTGAGCCAAGGGAAGTCGAAGTTGCAGAGAGGCAGAGGTTGCAGAGAGGCAGAGGTTGCAGTGAGTCAAGATTGCGCCAC
The DNA here is from genome assembly GCF_028885625.2 of Pongo pygmaeus. Lineage (NCBI taxonomy): Eukaryota > Metazoa > Chordata > Mammalia > Primates > Hominidae > Pongo > Pongo pygmaeus. Next base: position 2,317,089 of record NC_072392.2, on the reverse strand, counting down.
TGCACTCCAACCTGGACAACGGAGCCAGACCCTGTCTCAAGAAATAAATAAAACACGGGCCGGATGCGGTGGCTCACGCCTGTAATCCCAGCACTTTGGGAGGCGGAGGCGGGCGGATCACGAGGTCAGGAGAACAAGACCACGGGGAGACCCCGTCTCTACTAAAAATACAAAAAATTAGCCAGGTGCAGTGGCAAGCGCCTGTAGTCCCAGCTACTCGGGAGGCTGAGGCAGAACAGTGTGAACCCGCGAGGGGGAGCTTGCAGTGAGCCGAGATCGCGCCACTGCACTCCGGCCTGGGCGACAGAGTGAGACTGTGTTTCAAAAGAAAGAAAGAAAACAGTGTTTCAACCAGAGGTTCACGGACAACCTGTGGGGATTTTTTTTTTTTTTTTTGGCGGAGTTTTGCTTTTGTTGCCCAGACTGGAGTGCAGTGGCGCGATCTCGGGGCTCACCGCCACCTCCGCCTCCCGGATTCAAGCGAGTCTCCTGCCTCAGCCTCCCGAGTAGCTGGGATTACGGGCATGTGACACCACGCCAGGCTAATGTTGTATTTTTGGTAGAGATGGGGTTTCTCCATGTTGGTCAGGCTGGTCTCGAACTCCTGGCCTCAGGTGACCCACCCGCCTAAGCCTCCCAAAGTGCTGGGATTACAGGCGTGAGCCACTGCGCCTGGCTAGCATTTGGATTTTTTAAAAAGGTCTTCCAAGATTCTGATGTGAGCTCCTAGTTGAGACCTGTTGCTCTAATACAAAATTGTTGTTGATTGTGGGCCAATAAAAGAAATGCAAATAACTATACAGAGGGCAAATTTGAGTGAGCACCCTAAGAAAGTGACGAAACAAATGCTATGGGGCTTCAAAGGAACGAGAGGTTACATCTGGATGGAAGAATCAAGAAGGCTTTATGGGTTAAGTGGCAATTTGTAATGAGACAAGAAAGTATGTGTAGGCTGTAGGACAGTAGAAATTGTGGGAAGGAGGCTGGACATGGTGGCTCACACCTGTAATTCCAGCACTTTGGGGGTCAAAGGTGGGCAGATCACTTGAGGTCAGGAATTTGAGCCTGGCCAACATGGTGAAACCCCATCTCTTTAAAAAAAAAAAAAAAAGCCGGGCATGGAGGCGGGCACCTGTAATCCCAGCTAGCTACTCAGGAGGCTGAAGCAGGAGAATCACTTGAGCCCAGGAGGCAGAGGTTGCAGTGAGTTGAGATTGCACTGCTACATTCCAGCTCCAGCCGGGGCCACAGACGAGACTGTTTCATTAAAAAAAAAAAAAAAAAAAAGGAAACTGTGGGAAGAAGAGGAAGAGGAGATATATATATATATATATATATATATATATATTTTGAGACAGAGACTCACTCTGTCACCCAGGCTGGAGTACAGTGGCCCAGTGGCGCGATCTCGGCTCACTGCAACGTCTGCCTCCTGGGTTCAAGCGATTCTCCTGCCTCAGCCTCCTGAGTAGCTGGGATTACAGGCGTGCACCACCACGCCCGGCTAATTTTTTGTATTTTTAGTAGAGATGGGATTTCACCATATTAGCCAGGATAGTCTCCATCTCCTGACCTCATGATCCGCCTGCCTCGGCCTCCCAAAGTGCTGGGATTACAGGCATGAGCCACCGCGCCCGGCCAGGAAACTGTGGGAACAAGAGGAGGAGGATGTTTCAGAAAGGGATTAGTTTGGGTGAAGAGAGACGCAGAAAAGAACATAGAATATGTTCAGAGACCAGATCATAGTGAATTTGGCTGGAAGGTAGTTAAACACTGAAGGAAAAGGTAGGTTGGAACTGTTGTGAATGGTCTTGTATTCTAGGGTGAAGTCTTATTAAATATGAGTAGGAGAGTCAATATTGAAGAAATGCCAATCCTCTCAAAATTCATCTATATATATAAAATGTAATAACAATAAAAAAACCCAAAGGATTTTTGTAGAAAACTTAATAAAATGGTTCTAGAGTTTAGAAGCATCAACATGTGAGTCAGGCAAATTCTGAAAAACAAGATTAACATAGCAGCCTTATGTTATATTATACTGCATAGTAATAGAAAGCTACACTAATTAAAACAAATGTGTACATGTATAGAAATAAGCTGACAGATCAATGAAACAAGTCTAGAAATAAACTCAAGCATATGTGGGAAGTACATGAATTACCAACAGGACAATTCAAATCGATGTGTTAAAAATGGTATTCACGCAGGACGGGTGCAAGTGGCTCATGCCTGTAATCCCAGCACTTTGGGAGGCCGAGGCAGGCGGATCACCTGAGGTCAGGAGACCACTCTGGCCAACATGGTAAAAACCCGTGTCTACTAAAAATACAAAAATCAGCCAGGTGTGGTGGCTACTCAGAGGACTGAGATAGGAGAATTGCTTGAACCTGGGAGGCGGAGGTTGCCGTGAGCTGAGATCATGCCACTGCTCTCCAGCCTGGGTGACAGAGTGAGACTCCATCTCAAAAAAAAAAAAAAAAAAAAGTATTCATGCTGGGTATGGTGGCTCACATCTGTAGTCCCAGCACTTTGGGAGGCCTAGGTGGAAGGAAGGATCGTTCTAAGCCAAGAGTTCAAGACTAGCCTGGGCAACATAGCAAGACCCTGTCTCTAAAAAAAAAAAAAAAAATTTTTTTTTTTAAATTCGCTGGATGCGATGGTGTGCACCTGTAGTCATAGCTACTTAAGAGGCTGACATGGAGGCCAGGTGTGGTGGCTCACGCCTGTAATCCCAGCACTTTGGGAGGCCGAGGCGGGCGGATCACGAGGTCAGGAGATCGAGACCATCCCAGCTAACATGGTGAAACCCCGTTTCTACTAAAAATACAAAAAATTAGCCAGGCGTGATGGCAGGCAAGATCCTGCCTTCAGTTTTGGGGGGTATATACCTAGAAGTGGAATTGCCAGATCACAGGGTAATCCTATTTTTAATTTTTTGAGGAATTGCTCATTTTAGAGTATAATCCCTATTCATCTACATTTTGATTCTGTTTTGTCTGTCTGTGGTGCTTGTGGATGAGGCATGTGTAGTGAACATCATCACTCTTCAGCAATATTTTGAGCACATGGAGGGACTGCAGGCCTGCCCTCTTCCCCACCCCAAGTTAGGTGGGGACATCTGACTTGATTTGGTTGTCAATGATGCGTGTCACTTCTGAGTGGAAGCTCTGAAAAGCCATCCTCTCTCTCCCCTTTTTGCAGGGGTCCTGGAAGCCCATGTTGACATGGTGATGCCACAGGCTGTGGCTATGTGGATCATAGAATCATCACATGGAGGATGGCTGTTCTGAGCAGCTGCTGAGGCCACAGGAGGCTTTGCTTCCCCTCCAAACTATCTTTTCCTGCATAAGTGTCAGGCTGTGTTTTTTTTTTTTTTTTTTTGATAAATTTGATTTTCTCTTCTTTTTCTTATTTTAAATCTTTTTAAAAAATCATACAAATGATGTATGAATCCATTATCATTGTAAAACATTCAAATGATATAGACAAAATTAAAGACTCTCATGTCCCACTTCTAACATTCCAACCCAGTTTCCCTGAGGTTTCCCTAAGGTAACCGCTGTTCTCAGTCTGGGTTTTTCCTTTCAGATCTTTTTCTACGGCTACTTTTATGCTTTGTATTTTCATATTGAAACGTGTTCTGGTTTTACTTTATATAAACAATATCAAACCGAACCTACTGTTTCACAATTTCCTTTTACCTTATTCCATATCTTGGAAATATTCCGTGTCAGTAGATATAGATTTCCTTTTTCTTTTTTGAGACAGGGTCTCGCTTTGTCACCCAGGTTGGAGTGCAGTGGCATGAACATGGCTCACTGTGGCCTCGACCTCTTCGGCTCAAGCGATCCTCCTGCCTCAGCCCCTCAAGTAGCTGGGACTATAGGCACACACCACCACACCCGGCTAATCTTTGTATTTTTTGTAGAAATGTGGTTTTGCTATGTTGGCTTCCTAGGTTGGTCTCAAACTCCTGGGCTCAAGTGAACCCACCTGCCTCAGCCTTCCAAGGTGCTGGGATTATAGGAATGAGCTATTGTACCTGGTCAATTTTCTTTGTTTTTATGATTATTTTGTTTCTTAATCCATATGGGATTATTTTATGTATGGTGTAATTTTAATTTTTTTCCAAGTGGAAAAACGTCATTATTGGCTATTCTTGCACATTTTGTTTTCCAGCTAAATGTTATAATCATCTTAAGCTTCCTATAAAACTTCTTGGCATTTTAGATGGTCTTCCTATTCACCCTGTATTTTTTCAGAGTATCCTCAAATTTTCTGGTGTGTCAATAACACTAATTCTGAATTTTCAGCTCGATTTGAAATTTACTGTTTAATTTTTTAAATGAGTATGTTGTGTTTTATGAGACTTGGAACAGGAAGCAGGACAGTAGTAAGATGTACATTTATATCCAATTCTTCCACCAGCTATCATTAGTCATTTATTTATTTTATTTTTTGAGACGAAGTCTCCCTCTGTCGCCCAGGAGGGAGTGCAATGGCATGATCTTGGCTAACTGCAACCTCTGCCTCCCGGATTCAAGAGCCCAGGTAGTCGAGGCTACAGTGAGCTGTGATCATGACGCTACACTCCAGCCTGGGTGACAGAATGAGATCCTGTCTCAAAAAACATAAAGAAATGAAAAAGAAAATGTGGTATCCTTAGTGCAGAGGATCACTTCAGTGGCTCTCTCAGTTATGTAAATGTAAGCTGAGAAAAAATTATTGTTCTGTGAACAGGATATAACTTTTTTTTTTTGACATGGACTCTTGTTCTGTTGCCCAGGCTGGAATGCAGTGGCGCGATCTCAGTTCACTGCAATCTCTGCCTCCTGGGTTCAAGTGATTCTCCTGTCTCAGCCTCCCGAGTAGCTGGGATTACAGCCATCTACCACCCCGCCTAATTTTTTGTATTTTTAATAGAGACGGGGTTTCATCATGTTAGCCAGCCTAGTCTAGAACTCATGATCACAGGTGATCTGCCCTCCTCAGCCTCCCAAAGTGCTGGGATTACAGGCGTAAGCCACTGCACCTGCCTAGATATAGCTTTTGTGACAACTATAACGGCTATTAGATCCCTGATATGTAAACTTGGTCCCTAAGAAGGAGGTGGATACATTTACATAAGGAAGCTAGAGTCTTCTAAGCTAGAAGAAATTGATACTCAATGATTACTTTCTGAAATATAAAGTTAGAGAGACCTGTGGCTGTTGACAGACTGGCTGTGGCCAAAGGACAGTGACAGGGAAGGGCCACAAAGTCCTTGAAATAATTAATTTCAGTAAAGAGGGAGTCCAGTCTGATGCCCTCAAGGATTGATTCCAGTCCAGTAGGCAGCTGATGCTGAAAGCAGCTCTGATAACCTGCTAGGCAACATTTCATAATTAGCAGCATTATTCACTGGATGTGCAGAATCAGTTTCCTGCTACAAAGAGGTAGCAAAGGATGTAACTGGCTAATTGGACATCTGCACTGTCCTTGCTGTGGTATGGAAGTTTGAGAGACTTCTCTGACCAATTACATCCTTGGAGATTTGAGGGTAAATTTGGAAAAAGGCAGATGTTGAATATCTTGTTAATCTATTCTGTGGAGTCTCCAGATAATTTTCATTTTATATAAAAAACTTTTCAAGGATATGTATTTATCATTGTACCACAACATTTGGGAATAGGTCATACCAGATACATTGGAAAGAACCTATGTCCCTCCACAGGGGAATTAGTTTTTTGTTGTTGTTGTTTGTTTGTTTGTTTGTTTTTGAGATGGAGTCTTACTCTGTTGCCCAGGCTGGAGTGCAATGGTGCGATCTTGGCTCACTGCAACCTCTGCCTCCCGGATTCAAGCGATTCTCCTGCCTCAGCCTCCCGAGTAGCTGGGATTGCAGGCGCCCGCCACCACGCCCAGCTAATTTTTGTATTTTTAATGGAGACAGGGTTTCACCATGTTGGCCAGGCTGGTCTCAAACTCCTGACCTCAAGTGATCCACCTGCCTTGGCCTCTCAGAGTGCTGGGATTACAGGTCTGGGCCACCGAACCTGGGCGCGAATTAGTTTTTTAAAAAGTGGTATATCCAGCTGGGTGCAGTGGCCCAGGCCTGTAATCCCAGCCCTCTGGGAGGCCAAGGCCAGTGGATCACAAAGTCAGGAGTTCGAGACCAACCTGGCCAACATGGTAAAACCCCATCTCTACTAAAAATACAAAAAAATTAGCCAGGCGTGGTGGTGGGCACCTGTAATCCCAGCTACTCGGGAGACTGAGGCAGAAGAATCGCTTGAACCTAGGAGGCGGAGGTTGCAGTGAGCCAAGATCGCGCCACTGCACTCCAGCCTGGGCGACAGAGAAAGACTCTGTCTCAAAAAAAAAAATAAAAAGTGGTATATACATTCAATGGAATACTGTGCACCTATCACAAAGAACAATATAGAACTATATTGATGGAAGTGGAAGAATCTCCAAGATTTATATTTGAGTATATGTGCATGTGTATGTGTATATATATGTAATTACATATATACACGAATATATATTATTATTTGTATAAAAATTATTTGGTTATATATCCTTATGAGATACAGAGGTTTAGTAGTAAGGTTACCCAAATTTGATGGTGCTTGGCTGTGAGTGGTGAGATTTTAGATAATTTTTGTCTTTCTGATATCTTTATGTATTATTTAAATTATTTACAAATTTTCAGTTATTAAAATGTTTTATCTTTATGGTATACTTAAAAAAAACTGACCAGAGAAGTTATAAGGAACAATATTATTATTTTAGGAACTCACTATATACCAGACATTCTGCTGTTTTATATGCATTATCTGATTTAATTCTCACAACCCCATGAGATTATTATCCTATTTTGTAATATTGAGCAAACTAAGGCTTCAAGTGTTTAAGCAAATTGCCCATACTCACAGGGTTAGTAAATGGTGGGGGCAGGATTAAAGGCCAGGTTTCCCAGCTGCAGTGCTACTAGGGTCTCTCTGGCCTGACCTACAGGTAAACCGGGTTGCTCTTTGGAGCTAACAGAAAGTTACCAATATCTTAAATACAATCACTTCAACCCCACCAGTCCTATCTCCGAGACCATCTTTTCTTTTACCTTTCCAGCAGCATGCACTAAATAAAATGCCATAACTAGTATCAAAGCCACTACCAACCAAAGATGGAAAACTTTCTGTGGTAATATGTTACATTGGTTGCCGAAATGAACCATGCCTTCCAGTATTGGAAGGGACCCTGGCATAGTCCCCTCCCCTTGAATTTGGGCTGGCCATTCTACTTGCTTTAACCAAGAATATAGCCAAGGTGCTAGTTCTGCACCGAAGCTTTAAGAGGGCCTGGCAGCTTCCACTTTTGCCCTTTTGGGAGCCCTGAGCCAACATATAAGAAGTATTCTGGCCGGGCGCAGAGGCTCACGCCTGTAATCTCAGTACTTTGGGAGGCCGAGGTGGGTGGATCACCTGAGGTCAGGAGTTCGAGACCAGCCTGGCCAACATGGTGAAACCCTGTCTCTACTAAAAATACAAAAAATTAGCTGGGCGTGGTGGCAGGCGCCTGTAATCTCAGCTACTCAGCTACTCGGGAGGCTGAGGCAGGAGAATCGCTTGAACCCAGGAGGCAGAGGTTGCAGTGAGCTGAGATGGCACCATTGCACTCCAGCCTGGGCAATAAGAGTGAAACTCCATCTCGGGGGAAAAAAAATGTCGTCCTACTCTGCTAGACAAATTACATGGAAAGGCCACGTGGATAGGGAGAGAACTTGGACTATAGGGAGAGAAACCCAGTTCTTTCAGCGGAACCAGCCCCCACTTGTTGCTATGACCACTGGCAAAACCAGCAGAACGGGTGGGCTAATCACAGCCCAGATTGCAGAACTGTGAGCAAATAAAATGGTGGTTGTTTTAAGTCTTACGTTTTGGGGCGGTTTGTTACACAACAGATTATGAAAACACCTCCTCAGCTTTCCTTGGGTGACTACTGGTACACTCACTTGTGCATCAGACTGAAGTCTCCATTCCTTAATCCTTACTATCTCCCAATTTTATGGCAATAGTTTGCCAGAAGCGTTCACATTAACGACGAGGACGTAGGCAGGCCCCTTTTTTTTTTTTTGAGACAGAGTCTCGCTCTTTCGCCCAGGCTGGAGTGCAGTGGCGCGATCTTGGCTCGCTGCAACCTCTGCTTCCCGGATTCAAGCGATTCTCCTGCCTCAGCCTCCCGAGTAGCTGCGATTACAGGCGCCCGCCACCATGCCCGGCTAATTTTTCTATTTTTGGTAGAGACGGGGTTTCACCATGTTGGCCAGGCTGGTCTTGAACTCCTGACCTCAGGTGATCTGCCCGCCTCAGCCTCCCAAAGTGCTGGGATTACACGCGTGAGCCACCGCGTCCGGCCAGATCCTCAGTTTTTCCGCTGTAAACGAGAGTACTCTTCCCCACCCCCACAGGCTTATATCTCTTACAATTCAGTGAGTGAGACATCGCCTGAGGACACACCTGTTGCACAAAAAGGGCTCACTGCACGCCATCACACCCAAGTCTCGTACCCTCATCTTCATAACCTGCCCAATCCCAGTGACTGTGATAGGTAAGTCTGTAGCAGGGCCCGGAAAACTTGTTTCTTTTTCTTTTAAATAAGTTTTCTCGCGAATTCGAACGCAGGTCCTCCTCCTGCCATACCGCAAAAGACTCCGCTCGTCACCACGGCCCCCGGCCTTCTGTCAGGAGCCGCAAACCCCAGGCCTCGCGAGGGTTTCTTCTTTCTTCAAGATCAGCCACAGGTCGCGCGAGAGGGATGTGTCCAATCACGAGGCTAGATGGCTTCACAAGATGGCGGCGCACTGGGAGCGTATCATCTGCGTTTCTAGGAGCTTCGCTGTGCGGCTGCTTTAAGATTCTAGGGTTGTACAGGCCCACGCCAGACACGACGTCTGGCAGGAACCTCGGCCTCAGAGGTGGGTCACTTATATCTCTCACGCAGATTTACTATCATGGGTCACTTAACCCGTGGATCACACGGGTTCCTCATTCTTGAGTTTTGGGATAGTGAGGTGCAGCCTTCGGGGTCTAGGAGGGGAGACCCGATGTGGCTGTGTGTGCGCACGCGGGGGTGTTGAGAGTGGATGAGTGGGAGGAGTTGGCGAATAGAATAGAGACTAGGATTGAAGTAGGAAAGACTCCCCGGGGTTTAGGAGGTTTAGAGAGATCCAAAACTGAGGCGGGAAGACAAACTGAGCTGATAAAATGACGGCGTGGAAAGAATGGAAGAGATGGAGAATGGCAGTGGCAGGACTAGTGGGAAAGTCGGATTTATGAGAGAAGGCGAAGAGAGAAGATGTAGATTGGTTTTGAGGTGGGAGGGATCTGTGCAGAAAGAATTTGAAGTTCTGAAATTGGAATTTAGCCTGTTTTACAGGCTGTGTATCAAGAGAGTGGTAGTTGAGGAGCGTTAATGGTCAAGAGGAACCAAGGAAACAGAAGCTTGGAGATGAGAAAGAAAAAAAAAAAAAAAAAAAGGGAAAGCCTCATTCTCAGGGTTCTACTATTAACTTTAGCTTTCTGGACTGACTCAAGTAACCAGGAAGAAAAGTTCCAGTCCTTGGGCTGAGCTTTTTTTGAAACTCAGTGAGGGTGCTTTGTGTCGGTGGTCCGGACAGGGAAGAGTTCTATCGTGGTTTCAATCAACAAATACTTGAGTGCCTACCCTCTCAGGCCCTATTTTAGGCGTTGGGATATGCGGTGAACAAGACAGACAAAATATTTACCCTCTTGAAGCTTACTGACGGGAGATTTTTTTAAGTAAGTAAAATATATGGAATGTCACATGGGTAAATTCTGTGTCGAAAATTGAAGCTAGAGCCTGGGTAGCAAAGCCAGACTCCCTTTCTACAAAAAATGAAGTAAATTAACCAGGTGCAGTGTCCTGTACCTGTAGTCCCAGCTGCTTGGGAGGCTCAGGCGGGAGGGTTGCTTGATCTCAGGAGTTGGAGGCTGCAGGGAGCTATGATTCCATCATTGCACTCTGGGCAACAGAATGGAAGACCTTGTCTCAACAAGAAGAAAAAAAAAAAAAGAATTGATGCCCAGTTAAACTCTGAAGAATAGGATATATTTAGCTAAGAACTCATTGCCTATATTGGGAGGTTAGTTAGAAAAGAAGTGGTTGTATTGACTCATTCTGTATCTGTTCTGACCAGAAAACTTGAATAATGTAGGAAATCAATCGAATCTGCCATATCTGTAATTTAATTTGTTTCACATATATTCAGAGTATCATGTTGTGTGTGCACTGATGTCAGCTGTGTAGTCTGTAGAATTTTCCTTGATGTGTTGCAGAGCCCTAACATGCCACTGTCTCTTGAAGTCATTGTTAGGATATGGTGACTATAGTCAGCAACAATGTATATTTCAAAATAGCTAGGAGAGAGGGCTTGAAATGTTACCAATACATAGATATAAAAAATACTCAAAGTGATGAATACCCCATATACTCTGACTTGATCATCAAAGTGATGAATACCCCATATACTCTGACTTGATCATCACACATTCTTTGTCTTTTTTTTTTTTTTTTTCCTTTTTCTGGAGAACGGGGTCTCGCTATATTGCCCAGGCAGGTCTCGAACTCCTGGGCTCAAGCTATCCTCCTGCCTCTTGCCTCCCTGAGAGCTGGGATTACAGGTGTGAGCCACCGCGCCTTGCCGATCATCACACATTCTATGCGTGTAACAAATACCCCATAAATGTCACATGTCCCCCATAAATTGGGAAAATATTTTCTATCAGCTTAAAGAAATTACTCTTAGTTTACCTTTCTTTTTTGTTGCTTGCCAGAATCACAAGAAAAGACATTTTCTTTTTCTTTTTTTTTTTTTTTCAGACAGAGTCTCACTGTCACCAAGGCTGGAGTGCAGTAGCACGATCTTGGCTCATTGCAACCTCCACCTCCCGGGTTCAAGTGATTCTCCTGCCTTAGCCTCCCGAGTAGCTGGGATTACAGGCACCCACCACCACGCCCAGCTAATTTTTTTTTTTTTTGAGACGGAGTGTTGCTCTGTCACCAGGCTGGAGTGTAGTGGTGTGATCTTGGTGCACTGCAACCTCGGCCTCCTGGATTCAAGTGATTCTCCTGCCTCAGCCTCCCGAGTAGCTGGGACTTCAGGCACGTGCCACCACACCCAGCTAATTTTTGTATTTTTAGTAGAGATAGGGTTTCGCTGTGTTGGCCAGGATGGTCTCCATGTTGGCCAGGCTGGTCTCACGAACTCCTGACCTCAGGTGATCCTCCAGTCTTGGCCTCCGAAAGTGTTGGGATTATAGTCGTGAGCAACCGTGCCTGGTCAACACTTTCATTTTGCATGTTTTCTTTTTAATAAAGTCTATTATTTGTATTTGTTTATTTTGAGACAGGGTCTCACTATGTTGCCCAGGCTGGACTGGAACTCCTGGGCTCAAGCTATCCTTGGCCTCCCTAGTAGCTAGGACCACAGGCATGCACCACCTTGCCCAGTTGATGTTTTCTTGAGAACTGGGGGCCATCCTAGTTTTATGCTCCCCTCTTTCCTGATGGTCAGTAAAGGGTATGTCAATGCTAGGAAATTAAAACAGGTATATAGTCAATTTTAGTCATAGTGTGAGGGGGAAAATGTAGTAACAGTATGCTGAAAAACTTTCAGGTGGCTACTAATCCCCTCAAATTCTGAATTGTTTACTCAACAAATATTTATTGTATACAGGTTGCTGGGGGTATAGTAAAGATTAGGATGGATATGGTTGCAGGTCTATGTGTGACATATGCAAATTAATTACACACCCAGTAGTAAACTGAAGATCTCTGAGGGAGAAGCAGCACAGGGTGCTTTGAAAGCATGTAGATGGGCATCTGATTGGATTGTGGGGTCAGAGAAAGCCTGCCTGAGTAAATGATGCCTAGGGTGTGATTTGAGTAGCTAGTGGACCTTCAGAGGTGAAAGGCAATGGGGGGAGGTTGAGGAGAGTCTTACAGGCGGTAAGAATAGGAGATGGTGAGACAGACTACCATGCAGCAGAGAAAATGGAAGAAGACCAGTATGTCTGGAAGGGGAAAGTGGCAACAAATGAAGTTGGAGGGACAGATAAGGCCTGGATTATGCCTGCCTTATTAATGATTTTAGACTTTATTAGCTTAATAGCTTTGGGACGCCACTGAAGGGATTTAACAAGGAAATGTTCACATTTGCATGGGGGGAGTGGCTTGTCTGCTGAGTGAAAAATGGCTGGTAGAGGGCAAGAGTGGTTATGAAGAGATCAGTTTGAGACTCTTAGAGCAACCCAAGAAAGACATGGTAATGACCTGGGCCAGAGAGGTGGTGTTGTGAAGGGTGAAAAGTGGGATAAGGTCAAGAAATAATTGGGAGATGGAGTATTCCGGACCTGGTGTGTTGTGAATGGGGGAGGCAGCATGGAGAAGGTGTTGAAGATTTTTGATGTGTTTATCACAAGAAAGATAGCAGTGCATTTGGTTAGATAGGGAAGATGAGAAGGACCAGTTTGGGGTGGTAGAAGTGATTTAATTTTGCACATATTGTACATATATTTTTGAGCCCTTCAAGTGAGAAATATGGTAGGCAGTTGGATATGTGATTTGGAAAAGTCTGGAATGAAGACAACAGTTCTTTTTTGAAATTGGTTTAATTTCCAGTGTAGGAAGCTGTCAAAAAACCATCTGAAATAGCATTGACAGATTTATGACTATGTAAAATTATGTCTCTAACAAAGATTGCAAAGGAAAAATATTTATTGCTAGGAGATGTTATAATAGAGGATTTATCTTAACTGGGGAGATTAGGGAAGGAAAGATCTTCCTGAAGAAGAGATGCTTGAACTGTGAGCCCAAGAATGACTAAGAATTTGCCAACTGAAGAGAGGGAGGAAAAAATGTTACAGATAAAAAGAATAACCTGCATGGGAGTCCGAGGCTGGAGAATCTCTTGAACCCAGGAGGCAGACGTTGCAGTGAGCCAAGATTGTGCCACTGCACTCCAGCCTGGTGACAGAGGGAGACTCTGTCTCAAAAAAAAAAAAGAATAGCCTGCATAAAGGTCCTGTGGTCGGGGTAGAAGGACACAAAGAGCAAGGACATGTGACTTAAACTGATGGTGAAAAGATAGGCAAGGCCAGGTCATGTAGGGCCTTGTATGTAGGCTGAAGTGATGTTTTTTATTTTATCCTAAGAGTAAGGTTTTGAGCAGGTGGACATAGGAGAAGGACATACTGAGATTTGTGTTTAGAAATGATCACTGCGAGGTGGAAGGAGGGATGGCGAGAACAAGAGTGGATGCAGGGAGACCAATTAAGAGGCTGCTGTAAACCAGGTGCGGTGATGCACACCTGTGGGCTCAGCCATTTGGGAGCCCGACATGGGAGGATTGCTTAAGCCCAGGAGTTCAAATCTGGCCTGGGCAATGTTGTCTCTAATAAAACAAAAGTAAGTAAATAAAAAGGCTGTTCTGGCCGGGTGTGGTGGCTTACGACTATAATCCTAGCACTTTGGGAGCCTGAGGTGGCAGGATTGCTTGAGGCCGGGAGTTCAAGACCAACCTGGCCAACATAACGAAACTGTGTATCTTAAAAAAAAAAAAAGGCCTCTGGGCTTGACATTGCTGGGGACAGGGAAAAAGAGTGGATTTAAGAGGTATTTAGTAGGTAAAACCTACAGGAGTGGTGATTTCTTGGAGATGAGAAACTATCAAGTGACTCCTAGATTTTTGGCTAACATAATATTGTTAGAAGAATAATCATTATTTAAAAAGTAGAAAATAAAGATATTAAGAAAATAAAAGTCACTTAACACCCAGAGATAGATAGATATATATATATAATAGTAAAATATTTTAAAAATTACCAACTACCTGGAGATTTACTAAACCATTATAATAGTTTCTCTTTCAGTTTTTATATCTTGATATAAATACATTTGCTTTTATTTCTTGTTGTAATCTGGAAGAAGACAAAATTATGTTTGTTTTCATTTGGTTTTAGCTACCTGGGAATGACAAGATTGAAACTTTAAGTTGGAATCAAAGATATTTTTTCAAACTTTGGTGATGTTATGGTGCACTACCAAATATTCAGTCCTTGTAAGGATACTGTAAAAACTAACCCCCAGGCTGGGTGTGGTGGTTCATGTCTGTAGTCGTAGCACTTTGGGAGGCTGAGGCAGGAGGATCACTTGAGCTCAGGTGTCAGAGACCAATCTGGGCAACAAAGGGAGACCCTGTCTCTACAAAAAATAAAATTAAAAATAAATTAGCCAGCCGTGGTGGCATGGTGGCACATACCTATAGTCCCAGCTACTCGGGAGGCTGAGGTGGAAGGACTGTTTGAGCACGGGAGATCGAGGCTGCAGTGAGGTATGATTGTGCCACTGCACTCCATCCTGGATGACAGAGTGAGACACTGTCTCAAAACAAACAAAACAAGACAAAACAAAACACAACTAACCTCTAACTAATATCCTTGGTTATAGATCATATATACAGACTGTGTTCTGTCACTTTGATGCTCTTAAAGGAATACTTTTCAGCTTTCTTCCCTTGATTTAAAAAAAAAGATTCACTCTTATGTTGTCTACATTTTTAAAATCATGGAAAAATATACATAACATAAAATTTACCATTTTAGCCATTTTTAAGTGTACCATTCAGTGACATTAAATGTGTTCCTTCTCTTGTGCAACCATCACCTCTATCTCCAGAACTTTGTCATCATTCCAAAGTGAAACTCTGTACCTATTAAACAGTAACTCCTCATTCTTCCCTCCCCCAGCTCCTCATCACCTCTATTCCACTCTCCATCTGTGTAATAAATTTACCTCTTCTGGGTGCCTCATATAAGTGAAAGCATACAATATTTGTCCTTTTGTGTGTGGTTTATTTCCCTTAGCATGCTGTTTTCAGGGTTCTTCCATGTTGTAGCATGTATCAGAATTTCATTCCTTCTTAGGGCTGCATAATATTTATTGTGTGTATATACCGTATTTTGTTGATCCCTATTTATTGTATGGATATAACATATTTTGTTGATCATACATATTGTATGGATATACCGTCTTTTGTTGATCCATATTTAGTGTGTGGATATACCGTATTTTGTTGATCCATATTTATTTTATGGCTATACCGTGTTTTGTTGATCCATATTTATTGTATAGATATACCATGTTTTGTTGATCCATATTTATTGTATGGATATACTGTATTTTGTTGATCCATATTTATTGTATGGATATACCATCTTTTGTTGATCCATATTTATTGTATGGATATACCATGTTTTGTTAATCTATATTTATTGTATGGATTACCATATTTTGTTGATCCATATTTATTGTATGGATATACCGTATTTTGTTGATCCATATTTAGGGTATGGATATACCGTATTTTGTTGACCCATATTTATTATATGGATATACCGTATTTTGTTGATCCATATTTAGTGTATGGATATACTGTATTTTGTTGATCCATATGTAGGGTATGGATATAGTGTATTTTGTTGATCCATATTTAGTGTATGGATATACTGTATTTTGTTGATCCACATTCATCTGCTGATGGACACTCAGGTTGTTTCCCACCTTTTCACTCTTGGGAATGATACTACTGTGAACACTGCTGTACAAATATCTGTTTCAGTTCCTCCTTTCAGTTCTTTTGGGAATATACCTAGGAGTGGAATTGCTGAATCAGATAGTAATTCTATGTTTAGCTTTTTAAAGAACCGCCAAGCGTTTTTCAACAGCAGCTGTGCCATTTCACATTCCCAACAGCAATGCACGAGAACTCCAATTTCTTCACATCCTTGCAGAACACTTGTTGTTTCTGTTTTTTTAATTTTTGATTTTTGTTTTTTTGTTGACAGCAGCCATCCTAGTGGGCATGAAGTGGTATCTCACGTGGTTTTGATTTGTATTTCCCTGATGACTAATGATGTTCACCATCTCTTCATGTGCTTATTTGTTGTATACATTTTTAAAATGTAATTTCTACTTTCTCACTTGATCGGCAAAGACATGTTGGCTGTAACTATTAACTTGGCATCCACAGCTTTCCCCACTGATTTTTTTTTTTTTTGAGACGGAGTTTCGCTCTTGTTGCCCAGGCTGGAGTGCAATGGCGTGATCTCGGCTCACTGCACCCTCCACTTCCTGGGTTCAAGCAATTCTCCTGCCTCAACCTCCCGAGTAGCTGGGATTACAGGCTCCCGCCACCATGCTCGGCTACCTTTTGTATTTTTAGTAGAGACGGGCTTTCATCCTGTTGGCCAGGATGGGATGGTCTCGAACTCCTGAATCAGGTGATCTACTTGCCTTGGCCTCCCAAAGTACTGGGATTAGAGGCATGAGGCACCGCACTCGGCCCCCATTAATGGTTTTTAATAAATATGCTGATTTTCTTTCTCTCTTTCTCTCCTTAAGATGGCTCTGAGTAAATCAATGCATGCAAGAAATAGATACAAGGACAAACCTCCTGACTTTGCATATCTGGCATCCAAATATCCAGATTTTAAGCAGCATGTTCAGATAAATCTGAATGGAAGAGTGAGGTAGGTAACGGATGAAAAATCACTATTATTCTTGTGTGATTCAAATGGATATGATATAATAGAAAGCCCACCTGAATGTTAATCTTAGACATTTGATTAAACTTCCCGTGCGACCTTGGACAAATCACTTAACCTCTCTTGGTCTCAGCTTTTTAATGTATAACATTAGAGGAATGGACCAAATGCTTTTAAGTTTCCTTCTGGCTTAAAAAAAAAAAAATTCTCTTGATGTCCAAATTATTGCTTACCCTACAGAAATCCCAGAGTAACTGCAGAGACTTAGGATTGTGCTCTTCGTGATCTAAAACTTAGTGACTGGTGAGGATCTAAATACTTTTTTTTTTTGAGACAAAGTCTTGCTCTGTTGCCCAGGCTAGAGTACAGTGGCATGATCTCGGCTCACTGCAACCTCTGCCTCCCAGGTTCAAGCGATTCTCCTGCCTCAGCCTCCTGAGTAGCTGGGATTATAGGCACCCGCCACCACGCTCGGTCAATGTTTGTATTTTTAGTAGAGACGGGGTTTCACCGTGTTGGTTAGACTGGTCTTGAACTCCTGACCTCGTGATCCGCCCACCTTGGCCTCCCAAAGTGCTGGGATTACAGGTGTGAGCCACCGTGCCCGGCCTAAAGATATTTTAATAAGTGTGTGTTTATTTTGATGTGAGGCAGGAAAATAATAACCAGGACATCAGGACTGATTTCACAGATACTATTATTTAAGATGTTACTAAATTTAAGAAGTTGATTTATTTTTATTTATTTATTTTGTTTTTAGAGATAGGGTCTTGCTCTATTGCCCAAGCTGGAGTGCAGTGGCACAGCCATAGCTTGTGACAGCATTGAACTCCTGGGCTTAAGCTGTCTTCCTGCTGCTGTCTTCCTGCCCCAGCCTCCTCAGACAAAAATAGCCAAGTGTGTCCTACCATGCTTAGCTATTTTTATTTTTATTTTTGTAGAGACAAGGTCTTGTCATATTGCCCAGGCTGGTCTCAAACTCCTAGATTCAAGTGGTCCTCCCTCCTTTGCCTCCCAAAGTTCTGAGATTATAGCCACCACACCAAGCCAGAAAGTTGATTTTTTATTTTTACTTTATTTTTTTGAGACGGAGTCTCTGTTGCCCAGGGTGGAGTACAGTGGTGCAGTCTCCCCTCACTGCAACCTCTGCCTCCCGAGTTCAAGCAATTCTCCTGTCTCAGCCTCCCGACTAGCTGGGACTACAGGCCTCTACCACCACGCCTGGCTAATTTTTGTATTTTTAGTAGGGACGGAGTTTCACCATGTTGGCCAGGCTGGTCTTGAACTCCTGGCCTCAGGTGATCCGCCCGCCTTGGCTTCCCAAAGTGCTGGGATTACAGGTGTGAGCCACGTGCCCGGCCTTGATTTTTTTAAATTAAGAAAATAATAGTATAAGTGTTTCAGGAAATGGCAAAATTATGATAATTATATGGGAATGACTGATGTGTCTTTTATACCTCTGAGAAAGAACCATCTCTAACTGCATTCCTCAACTCTGCGAGTTACAGAGGGAATTGGAAATTCCAAGCCTGCCTGGAGAGAGGCGTAGTGATTCAGCTACGGGAAGGAAGAGGAGCAGGATTTGAGGAGAAAAGGGAAGGGAAAGAATAATAGTGGCCAGGCACGGTGGCTCAAGCCTGTAATCCCAGCACTTTGGGAGGCCAAGGTGGGCGGATCACTTGAGGTGAGGAGTTTGAGACCAGCCTGACCAACATGGTGAAAACCTCATCTCTATTAAAAATACAAAATGAGCTGGATGTGGTGGCACAAGCCTGTAATCCCAGCACTTTGGGAGGCCATGGTGGGCGGATCACTTGAGGTCAGGAGTTTGAGACCAGCCTGACCAACATGGTGAAAACCTCATCTCTACTAAAAATACAAAAATGAGCTGGATGTGGTGGCACAAGCCTGTAATCCCAGCTACTCGGGAGGCTGAGGCAGGATAATCACTTGAACCTGGGAGGTGGAGGTTGCAGTGAGCCGAGATCGTGCCACTGCACTCCAACCTGGGCAACAGAGTGAGACTCCAGCTCAAAAAAAAAAAAGAAAAAAGAAAAAAAAGAAGATTAGGATCGTAGGGCTTGAGGCATTTTCTTGACCTCTTCTTTACTCTAAGCCCTCTCCTTATAGCTTTAGAAATGGAGGCCCTGGGGCAAGACTTAACCTGAAAGCCAAGATAACCCTTAAAATCATACAGGAGTTCAAACAAATATTTATGTTCATATTTCTGGCAGATAATCCTTAGCTTTCATCAGATTCTCAAAGGGATCTGTGAAACTCTCCACCCCCACTCAAGTATACAAGAGTTAAGTTCACTTTGGGAGGCCGAGGTGGGCAGATCACCTGAAGTTAGGAGTTCAAGACCAGCCTGGCCAACAAAGCAAAACCCTGTCTCTATTAAAAATACAAAAAATTAGCTGGGCGTGGTGGTGCGCACCTATAGTCCCAGCTACTCAGGAGACTGAGGAGGGAGAATTGCTTGAACTGGGAAGGCAGAGGTTTTAGTGAACCGAGATCATGCCACTGCACTTCAGCCTGGGCAACAGAATGAGACTCTATCTCAAAAAAATAAAATAAAATAAATTGAGCACAACCTATATGTGAATGCTTGTACTACTTACTGTGTTACTATATTAAGTACATTTGAAAACATGTTTCAAAATAGAAATTAAGAATATATTTAAATAGGACTTCTGGTATTTTCTTTGGATACCATAAAGAATCACCTTTGGCACCTTACTTTGGAGTCAGTTACCCTAAAGAGATTGAATTGGGATTTCTCTGTTTATAACATCTCTCTCATTGTTTGTAAATCATTGTTTCATAGTGATATACGTGGATGTTGATCCTAGTAGCTTTAGGAAAGATACCATTTTAGTGGGGTGCAATGCTGGGCATCTGTAGTCCCAGCTACATGAGAGGCTGAGGTGAGAGGATCTTGAGTCCAGGAGTCTGAATCCAGCCTAGGCAACATAGCGAAATCCTGTAATTTAAAAAAAAAAAAAAAAAAAAAGATATAGTTTTGTCATTATTTGTTTCCACTTTACACTTACTATTGTACTTAATCAGCTATTTAACAAAAACCTATTGATTAGCCACATTGTGCTCAGTTCTAGGAAAGCCTTAAAAAACAAGAAAGATGTCACTGCCACAGTCACACGCTAGTTGATACACTAGTGGGGAAAATGGACAAATACATAAACCGTTAACCTTTTAGTATGGGAGAATCTGGGGGATGTGCCGTGGGATCACATGAAAAGGAGACTGTACCCTGACTTTGGGATTTAGAGAATGATTTGAAACCGAAATGGTCTCTTGGTTGTGTTTTAAGGAATGAGTGGAGTGATCCAGGTAGAAAGAAGAGTGTTCCAGGCAGAGGCAGCAGCATGTGCAAAGAATACTGCGCAGAGGGGAACTGCAGAAGTGAAGCGTGCCTGGGGTGCAGTGGACACGAGACAGGAGGAGGTGGGCTGGGGATGGTTATGCTTTGTGGTGCTTTATAAGGCCCACTGAGGAGTTTGAGATTTTTCTTAAGGGCGTGGTATGGAGGATTCTTGTGCCTTGCCCATCCCCATCCTCATCCACTAAAGTTTTATATTATTTTCTGAGACAGAGTCTTGCTCTGTTGCCCAGGCTGGAGTGCAGTAATGTCATCTTGGCTCACTGCAACTTCCACCTCCTGGGTTCAAGTGATTCTTGTGCTTCAGCCTCCCAAGTAGCTGGGATTACAGGCATGCACCACCATGGCTGGCTAATTTTTGTATTTTTAGTAGAAAGGAGGTTTCACCATGTTGGCCAGGCTGGTCTCAAACTCCTGGCCTCAAGTGATGCGCCCACCTTGGCCTCCCAAAGTGCTGGGATTATAGGTGTGAGCCACTGCACCTGGCCCACGAAGGTTTTAAAGCAGGGGAATAACATGTTCAGAATTGTGTTTAAACAGATACATTGTAGGAGCGTTGTGGAGGATGCATTGCAGGGAGAGTTAAGACTGGAGGTCTAGGGAGGTAGGTAGGAAACTGTTTTAGTGGTCCAGATTAGATATGTCGGTAGCCTAACTAGGGAGAAGCAGCAGGGATAGACATCACAGGATGAGTTTGAGAAAAATTAGAACAGCAAGACATGGCGGAAAGAAAGGAGAACAGAAGAGCCAAGTATGGTACCAAGAGGATGGATGGTAGTGCCATACACAGAAGTGGGGACAAGGGGGAATGAGCTGTTTGGAGAGGATGATATTTTCAGTTTTGGGCATATTGGGTCTGAGAAGTCTGTGGGATATTCAAATGGAGTATTTCATAGGCACTGGAAAATAGGAGTCTGAAGAGAAGGACACAGCAGTCCAGCAGCGATGGTGGGGATGGTAGTGAAAGCCTGCTTCTCTGAGCTGAGCACTGAGGGTTGAATAGAAGGGGAAAATAATTCCAAGTGTAGAGAACCAAGTTTTGTTTGGTGTGGTAAGTTTGAAGAGCTGCATGTCGCTGGGGCTGAAGTGGATATAGGATAGCAGGTTGAGGAAAAACAGAAGACAAACAGCAGCCACAAAGAGCTTTCATAGCATGCCTGTGACGGTGAACTTGATTCCTTGGACACTGAGGAACCACAGGAGGGTTTTTAAGACGGTCAGGATTTTTTTTTTTTTTTGAGAGGAAGTCTTGCTCTTGTCCCCCAGGCTGGAGTGCAATGGCGCGATCTCGGCTCACTGCAACCTCTGCCTCCTAGATTCTCCTGTCTCAGCCTCCTGAGTAGCTGGGATTACAGGCTCGCACCACCACACCCATCTAATTTTTGTATTTTTAGTAAAGACGGAGTTTCACCATGTTGGCCAGGCTGGTCTCAGAACTCCTGACCTCAGGTGATCCGCCCAGCTCAACCTCCCAAAGTACTGGGATTACAGGCGTGAGCCACCGCGCCCAGCTGATGGTTAGGATTTTTAAGATTTTTGTTTTGTTTTGTTTTGTTTGGAGACAGAGTCTTGCTCTGTCGCCAGGCTGGAGTGCAGTGGCGCTGTCTCGGCTCACCGCAAGCTCTGCCTTCCAGGTTCAAGAGATTCTCCTGCCTCAACCTCCTGAGTAGCTGGGACTACAGGCACATGCCACCATGCCCAGCTAATTTTTGTATTTTTAGTAGAGATGGGGTTTCACCATGATGGGCAGGATGGTCCCGATCTCTTTTTTTTTTGAGATGGAGTCTTACTCTGCTACCCAGGTTGGAGTGCAGTGGCGAGATCTCGGCTCACTGCAAGCTCCGCCTCCCGGGTTCACGCCATTCTCCTGCCTCAGCCTCCTGAGTAGCTGGGACTACAGGTGCCTGCCACCACACCCAGCTAATTTTTTGTATTTTTAGTAGAGATGGGGTTTCACCGTGTTAGCCACGATGGTCTCGATCTCCTGACCTCATGATCCGCCCGCCTCAGCCTCCCAAAGTGTTGGGATTACAGGCATGAGCCACTGTGCCGGGCCTAAGAGATATATTTTTTAAAAGGCCGAGTGCAGTGCCTCATACCTGGAGTCACGGCACTTTCAGAGGCTGAGGCAGGAGGATCGCTTGAGCCCAGGGGGTCGAGGCTGCAGTGAACCATGATCGTGCCACTGCACTCCAGCCTAGGCAACAGAGCGAGACCTTGTTTCCAAAAAAAAACCTGTCACCCTGAAGCAGACCTAACAGATCTGTTTTTACAACATACCTAAAGGTACCTGGCAAGTCGCAGACATTGAGTTAATGTTTGTTGACTGCGTGAGAAAAATTTCTCTATTAAATGGTACTCCAGGCCGGGCGTAGTGGCTCATGCCTATATTCCCAGCACTTTGAGAGGCCAGCGAATGGCTTGAGCTCAGAAGTTTGAGATCATCCTGGGCAACATGGAGAGACCCCTTCTCTGCTAAAAATACAAAAATGAGCCAGGCGTGGTGGCATATGCCTGTAATCTCAGCTACTTGGAAGGCTGAGGCACGAGAATCGCTTGAGCTTGAGAGGTAGAGGTTGCAGTGAGCCGAGATTGTGCCACTACACTCCAGCCTGGGCGACAGAGTGAGATCCTATCTCAAAAAAAAAAAAAAAAAAAAGAGGCTGGTGCCGTGGCTCATGCCTGTAAACCCAGCACTTTGGGAGGCCAAGGTGGGCGGATCACCTGAGGTCAGGAGTTCGAGACCAGTCTGGCCAACATGGTGAAACCCCGTCTCTATTAAAAATACAAAAATAAGCCAGGCATGATGGTGCACACTTGTGATCCCAGCTACTTGGGAGGCTGAGGCAGGAGAATCGCTTGAACCCAGGAGGTGGAGGTTGCAGTGAGCCGAGATCGTGCCACTGCACTCCAACCTGGGCAACAGAGCAAGAGTCTGCCTCAAGAAAATAAAAAAGAAAAACAACAACAACAAAACGATATGCCATATATAAGTGGCATGAGACTGGTAATTTATAAAGAACAGAAATTTATTTCTCATAGTCTAGGAGCTGGGAAGTCCAAGATCAAGGCTCTGGCATCTGGTTAAGGGCCCTTTTGCTGCATCCTCACAGGGTGGAAGGTGGACGGGGGCAAACCCACTTCTGCAAGCTTTTTTTTAAATAGCAGCATTAATCCATTCATAAGGGCAAAGCCCCTCGTGACCTAAACCTCTCCCACTAGGCCCCACCTCCTAACACTGTTGGCATTGGGGATTAAGTTTCCAACAAAGGAACTCTGGGGGACACATTCAGATCATAGCACATACCTAAAACGGAATTACAGAGAAATGAAAAGTAAAGGGATGCGCAAAAATAAGTAGGTAAATGAGAGTTCCCCCTAAATCAAATAAAGTAGAAAAGAAGGCAAAAAGCATCAAAATGGAAAATTATATGGATAAATAACTTTCAGTGAAGATGAAGACTTAGCATTTTGAAAAATATAGAAATTTTAAAAAATATGTTTGACAGGGTATAGTGGTTCACATCTATAATCCCAGCTACTTGGGAGGCTGAGGTGGGAGGATCATTTGATCCCAGGAGTTCAAGGCTGCAGTGAACTTAAGATTACACCACCGCACTCCAGCCTGAGCGACAAGGTGAGACCCCTCTCTAAAAAACACTGTTTGACATAATTTGGAACTTTTTAAAAATATTTCTAACTAAGTAGACAGAAATATACAGAGAACAGTGAACTTAGGGACTGTCAGAGGATCCATGAATGCCTTGAACACAATTAGATAAAAATACTATCTGTGTATGATGTTTTTTCTTTTTCTTTTTTTTGTTTTGTTTTGTGTGTGTGTGTGTGTGTGTGCATGTGTGTTTTGAGACAGAGTTGCTCTGTCACCCTGGCTGTTGGAGTGCAGTGGCATGGTCTCAGGTCACTGCAACCTCCAACTCCCAGGTACAAGCAATTCTCCTGCCTCAGCCTCCCGAGTAGCTGGGATTACAGGTGTGCACCGCCACGCCCAAATAATTTTTGTATTTTTTAGTAGAGACAAGGTTTTGCCATGTTGGCCAGGCTAATCTCAAACTGCTGACCTCAGGTGACCCGCCTGCCTTGGCCTCCCAAAGTGCTGGGATTACAGGCATGAGCCACCACGCCCGGCCAGTCTTCACTTTTAATTCTAGTTCTCTTGCTATTTTCAGCACATCTGCAGTTACTTCCTATGCTGAAGTCTTGAGCCCGTCAGGCTCACCTATGAGGGTTGAAATAATCTTTTTCTTTTTTTTTTTTTTGAGACAGAGTCTCGCTCTGTCACCCAGGCTGGGGTGCAGTGGCCGGATCTCAGCTCACTGCAGCCTCCACCTCCTGGGTTCAAGGGATTCTCCTGCCTCAGCCTTCTGGGTAGCTGGGATTACAGGTGTGCACAACCACACCTGGCTAATTTTTGTATTTTTAGTAGAGACAGTGTTTCACCATGTTAGCCAGGCTGGTCTCGAACTCCTGACCTTGTGATCCGCCCACCTTGGCCTCTCAAAGTGCTGGGATTACAGGCGTGAGCCACCGCGCCCAGCCGAAATCATCTTTTTCATATTCAATTAATGTTGATAATGACCTCCTCTCATCAATCCCAAATGTTCTTTTATTTTTTGTTTTTGAGACAGGGTCTCACTCTGTTGCCCAGGCTAGAATGCAGTGGTATAATTGTGGCTCACTGTAGCCTCAACCTCCCCAGGCTCAGGTGATCCTCTTACCTCAGCCTCCCAAGTAGCTGGGACTAGGTGTGTGCTGCCACACCCAGCTAATTTTTTGTGGTTGTCGTTTCACACCATCTGGTCTCGAACTCCTGGGCTCAAGTGATTTGCCTCTCTCTACCTCTGAAAGTATTGGGATTACAGGCATGAGCCACCATGCCTGGCCAATCCCGAATGTTTTTAATGGCATCTAGAATGCTGAATCTTTTCCAGAACGTTTTCAATTTACTTTGCCCAGATCTGTCTGAGGAATCACTATCTATGGCCTTAAAATATTTCTTAAATAATAAGAAGTGTAACCTCCGCCTCCCGGGTTCAAACGATTCCTCTGCCTCAGCCTCTCGAGTATCTGGGACTGCAGGTGCACGCCACCACGCCTGGCTAATTTTTTGTATGTTAGTAGAGATGGGGTTTCACCATGTTGGCCAGGATGGTCTCGATCTCCTGACCTCGTGATTCGCCTGCCTCAACCTCCCAAAGTGCTAGGATTACAGGCATGAGCAACCACGCCCGGCCTTGTTTTTGTTTTTTAGAGAGAGGGTCCCTGTCACCCAGGCTGGAGTGCAGTGGTAGGATTATAGCTCATTGTAGCCTCAAATTCCTGGGCTCAAGCAATCCTCCTACCTCAGTCTCCTGAGTAACAAACAAAAACAAACATACACACACAAAAAAACAAAAAACAAAGACCACTGATCATAAATCACCACAACAAAGTTTGAAATATTGTGAGAGTTACCGACATGTGGCATAGACACATAAAGTGGGCATGTGCTGTTGGAAAAATGGCACCAATACACTTGCTAGATGTGAGATTGCCACAAACATTTGATTTGCTAAAAATACAATGTATATCTCTTATACCCCCTAAATATATATACCTACCATGTACCCACAAAAATTAGTAAATCTTCACTGGGCACAGTGGCTCATGCCTGTAATCCCAGCGCTTTGGGAGGCCAAGGTGGGTGGATCATTTGAGGCCAGGAGTTCGAGACCAGCCTGGCCAACATGGGGAAACCCCATCTCTACTAAAAATACAAAAATTAACCTCCCAGCGACTCGGGAAGCTGAGGCACGAGAATCGCTTGAACCCAGGAGATAGAGGTTACGGTGAGCCAAGATTGCACCACTACACTGCAGCCTGGGCGACAGAGCGAGACTCTGTCTCAAAAACAAAAAGAAAATAAATTAAAAGTAATCTTTAAAAGGTTTTTTAAAAAGACCTGTTACAGGGAAAAAGAAATGTGTCTGTGAGGGGATGGGAAGAGGATACGGCAGTCTTGAGGAGAACTTCCTTGTTTTTCTTTTAGAGATGAGAGCAATGTGAGCCTATTTATAGTTGCAACCTTGCGTGGTTCACAGGAACCTGTGGTAGATATGGAAGAGAGGAGAGATGCTCTTGGTGTAAATGATCTGGCGGCTCCCAGAAATCTTCCCCCTTCCTGCTTAGGTAGGAGTTGTTGATGATTGTCTGCACTGGTAGAATGTTCTTCGTTTTCACAATGGTTTCTTTTTTTTTTTTTTGAGACAGAGTCTCACACTGTCGTCCAGACTGGAGTGCGGTGGCCCGATCTCAGCTCACTGCAGCCTCCACCACCTGAGTTCAAGCAATTCATGTGCCTCAGTCTCCTGAGTAGCTGGAATTACAGGCGTGTGCCACCACAGCTGGCTAATTTTTGTATTTTTAGTAGAGATGGGGTTTTACCATGTTGGCCAGGCTGGTCTCGAACTCCTGACCTCAAGTGATCTGCCCGCTTTGTCCTCCCAAAGTGCTGGGATTACAGGCGTGAGCCACAGCGCCCAGCCTACAATGGCTTTGTATTTAATTCTGTCAGTTGTATTAAAGAAGAATCACCGGGCTGGGTGTGGTGGCTTACACCTGTAATTCCAGCACTTTGGGAGGCTGAGGTGGGCGGATCATGAGGTCAGGAGATCGAGACCATCCTGGCTAACAGTGAAACCCGGTCTCTACTAAAAATACAAAAAAATTAGCCGGACGTTGTGGCACGCACCTCTAATCCCAGCTACTCAGGAGGCTGAGGCAGGAGAATGGCATGAACCTGGGAGGCGGAGCTTGCAGTGAGCTGAAATTGTCTCAGAAAAAAAAAAAAGAAGAATCACCAGAATATAAACTCAACTAATGATGGAAAAGAAATGTCACACAAAACATTAGACCTTCATTGGGTCAGAGTGTCACTTATTTGCTTGAATCAGGGGTGTTTTGGAAAGGAGACATTTCTAAGTTAGTCTTGTTAAGTATCAGTCTTGAGGGTGCCACTTCCAGCTGTGTTTTTTTTTTTTTTTTTTTTTTTTTTTTGAGACGGAGTCCTGCTCTGTCGCCCAGGCTGGAGTGCAGTGGCGTGATCTTGGCTCACTGCAACCTCCACCTCCTGGGGTTCAAGCAATTCTCCTGCCTTAGCCTCCTGAGTAGATGGGATTATAGGTGCCCACCACCACATCTGGCTAATTTTTTTTAATTTTTTTATTTTTAGTAGAGATGGGGTTTCACTATGTTGGCCAGGCTGGTCTCGAACTCCTGACCTCTTGATCCACCCGCCTCGGCCTCCCAAAGTGCTGGGATTACAGGTGTGAGCCACTGTGGCCAGCCATAGCTGTGAGATTTTATGTAATTTTGTTAGCTTTACTGAGACTGAGTCTTCTCACCTGAAAAGGAGGGATGAGAGGACATCCTCATGAAGGTTAGCAGTAATGTGTGTAGAGTGACTAGCATTCTGTAGACACTGGGTTCATGGTAGGTGCTCATATTGTTGTTAAGCCTGGTATAATTAAGGTGGCAAGGATTGCTACTCTGATGTCTTGTTTTTCTTCCCTGCACGTATAAATCTGACCCTTGCAATTAGATTTTAGTTTGTGTTTTTTCACAATAATCAGTTCCATAGGGACAGCCTACAATTTAGGTCAGCGCTGTCAGTTCAGCTTGAATAGAATGTGACACTTAACCGATTTGTTTTTATTTATTATTTATTTATTTATTTATTTATTTTTGAGACGGAGTCTCGCTTTGTCGCCCAGGCTGGAGTGCAGCGGCGCGATCTGGGCTCACTGCAAGCTCCGCCTCCCGGGTTCACGCCATTCTCCTCCCTCAGCCTCCCGAGTAGCTGGGACTACAGGTGCCCGCCACCGCGCCCGGCTAATTTTTTGTATTTTTAGTAGAGACGGGGTTTCACCATGTTAGCCAGGATGGTCTCGGTCTCCTGACCTCGTGATCCGCCCGCCTCGGCCTCCCAAAGTGCTGAGATTACAGGCGTGAGCCACCGTGCCCGGCCCTATTTGTTTTCATTTTTATTTATTTTAACTGATTTTTTTTTTTTTTTTTTTTGTGAGACGGAGTCTCGCTCTGTCGCCCAGGCTGGAGTGCAGTGGCCCGATCTCGGCTCACTGCAAGCTCCGCCTCCCGGGTTCACGCCATTCTCCTGCCTCAGCCTCCGGAGTAGCTGGGACTACAGGTGCCCGCCACCACGCCCGGCTAATTTTTTGTTATTTTTAGTAGAGACGGGGTTTCACCGTGTTAGCCAGGATGGTCTCGATCTCCTGACCTCGTGATTCACCCGCCTCGGCCTCCCAAAGTGCTGGCATTACAGGCGTGAGCCACCGTGCCTGGCCAACTGATTTGTTTTTAAACCAGAGACCCAGCATTGAAGGGCTTTATCATGCTGGATAGACTGTACCATTTTTAGCACCTCAGTGACCATCTAAAGACTAGAAACCAACCTTGGAGTAACACTGGGAGGCTTTTGGCTTTTGTTGTTACATCAGGTTCAGCTTCTACAGGATTAGAATGATTGTTATTTTAACAATGGATTACAGAAATGTGTCTGTTCAAAATCCATCTGTAATGGTAATACTGTATTCATCAGTGGTAGAGCAGGAGTCATTCTGGGGAAATCGGCCATGAGCCTGTTGACAATAGGCTATTTTGGGAAGCTGGATGTGTTAAACAAACAACAAAGGCTGAAAATGAATAAACTGCTGATTTTCACGTGAGAGCTAATTTTAGTTCCTGGGCCTCCCTGTGATCTCTGAAATGAGAATGAAAAAAAGATCTTGCATGTGTTCAGGATTTTTGAATGTCCCAGGGTGCTAACATGACCTAGATACTTAACTAGTGAAGTCGAGTGACTTGACTTTGCCCTACAAAAGTATTTTTGACACTCAGACTAGTGTCTGGATCTTTTCAGAAATAAACAACAAAGTCTAAGAATCAGCTCTTCATTGGTGTTCACTTTATTTCCTTCCATTAAACTAGCCTCAGCTTAATGTCTTGTACTTTTTTAGAATATAGTTCCTTGTGAATAAATTGTGTGCTCTAGTTCATCATTTTGTAAGTTGAATATATATATATATTTGAATAACAAGAATTGTTTATGTAAGCAACAACTTTCTTTGAAGGCCCTTGGAAAACATTAATTATATTGTTCTCTTGCCCAAAATGTCTCTTGAAGCTTTATGATGAGCGCTATAGCTGCAGCACTATCTTTTGGTGATTGCTGTCACTGTGTTACGGAGAGCAAGTGTTCTAGAACCAAAGACCCGTTTTCCGGTTTTCAAAAAAGGAATTTTTTTTTACTATACAGACATTATAGACCCCTTAATGGGAAAATTAGAGAAATACATTTTTCCTAACTACATTTATAATGGTAATGTCACATAGATACAGAAAGTCACAGTTCTTTCACCCTAAAAGATGAAATTAGTCCGTAATATCATCTTTCTAAGCCCTTGTCTTTATTCATACGTAGGAATTTTTGTGGTTGTAGTTGTAGTTACATGCAATCATTCATCTTCTCCCCCATTTGACATTATACTGTAAGCATTTTGCATAAAGTTACAAAAGCTGTAATATATCCACCCAAGCGAGTACAGTGCAGTCATTAAAAAGAATAAGACTGGGCTGATCCACATATACTTGTATGAAGAGAGTTTACATATTTAGTTAAAAAAAAGTGGAATTATGTAATTAAATATGTTTAGATAATACAGAAATGTGAGGTGAAGGAAGTCTCCACCCATCTCATCTACCCACCTGCATGCATATCGAGTCCCTACTTACCCTTCCAGACTTTTCCTCTGCATCTGTTTATATGGGGTCTTTTTGTTTTGTTTTTACAAGAATGCAATCAGAATGTACATATATACTTCTACTCAACTTCTTTTTCAAACGTAATACATTGAGGAACCCTCTTCATACAAGTATATGTAGATCAGCCTAATCTTATTCTTTTTAATAACTGCATAGGATTTTCTTGCATGGATATATTATAGCTTATTTAGCCAATTCCATAATGATTACTTTTAGGTTGTTCCTAAATTTTGTGTAGTACAAAACTTAAATTTAATCGTTCCTCTTTTATCACTGGACTTTTTTTTTTTTTTTTTTTTTTTTTTTTTTTTTTAAGCTTCACTGAATTTAGGGTAAGTCACTGGGCATTGCTAGGAAATCGCTGTATTCCTTTTTTTTTTTTTTTTTTTTTTGAGTCTCGCTCTGTCACCCAGGCTGGAGTGCAGTGGCGTGATCTTGGCTCACTGCAAACTCCACCTCTCAGGTTCGAGCGATTCTCCTGCCTCAGCCTCCTTAGTAGCTGAGATTACGGGCACATGCCACCACGCCCAGCTAATTTTTTTTGCATTTTTAGTAGAGATGGGATTTCACCGTCTCTATTAAATGGCGATTACAGTTGCCCGCCACCACGCTTGGCTAATTTTTGTATTTTTAGTGGAGACGGGGTTTCGCTGTGTTGGCCAGGCTCATCTCAAACTCCTGACGTCAGGTGACCTGCCTGCCTCGGCCTACCAAAGTGCTGGGATTACAGATGTGAGCCACTGCGCCCGGCCGAAATCGCATATTCTTAACTATGCCTGGAAAGGGCAAAGAAGTGTTTGGATGACTAGATTTTTCTTTTCTGTTAGTTGCTCTTTAGTTAGCATAGGAATGGTATTTAAAAGATCAGCCTGAAGGCCCAGCTTCAAGCTGCTTTATGCTTGTAATCACAGTATTTTGGGAAGCTATTGCTTGAGGCCAGGAGTTCAAGACCAGCCTGGTCAATATAGTGAGACCCCTTCTTTACAAAAAATAAAAATTAAAAAAAAAAAAAGAATGAAAAGGTTAGCTTGATTGATCGAGGTACAATTTCTTATTTTGCCAGTAGGATTTTGGATTCTTTGGTTAATTTAGGGTTATCAGTAATGGTTGTTTCCATTGTTTCAGGATCTGTGTTTTTGTATGTTACTATCTAATTGCTTATTTGACCCATGAGAGTGTTTAAAAAGTAGACATTTTCTTCAATAAGTCTTCTGTATCAGAGAGTTGAAAAAGTGGGAAGGATGTCAGTACAGTACTTTAATAATTTAAGGCCACTTAATTTTTTTTATTGTTGTGAGAAACGCAACGTAGAATGTCCCATCTTAATCCAGTTTAAGTGTACAGTGTGTTAACTCTGTGCTTGTTGTTGTGCAGCAGATTTCTAGAATCTTTTCATGAGTTAGACTACTTTAGATACCTTTACCTTAAAGTAGAATCACGCAGTATTTGTTGTTTTTGACTCGCTTATTTCACTTAGCTTGATATCCTCAAAGACTTATCCATGTTCTAGCATGTGACAGGATTTCCTTTTTTTTTTTTTTTTTGGTCGGGGGTACAGAGTCTCGCTCTGTTGCCCCGGCTGGAGTGCAGTGGCGCTATCTCTGCTCACTGCAACCTCCGCCTCCCGGGTTGAAGCAATTCTTCTGCCTCAGCCTCCCGAGTAGCTGGGATTATAAGCGCCCACCACCAAGCCTGGCTAATTTTTGTATTTCTAGTAGAGATGGGGTTTCACCATATTGGCCAGGCTGGTCTCAAACTCCTGACCTCAGGTGATCTGCCCACCTCAGCCTCCCGAAGTGTTGGGATTACAGGCGTGAGCCACTGTGCCGGGCCAGGATTTTCTTCTTTTTAAAGGCAGAATAGTATTCCATTTTGTGTATATACCACATTTGCTTTATCTGTTAATCTGTCAGTGGACCTTTAGGTTGCTTTCACCTCTTGGCTGTTGGGGTTAATGCTGCAGTAGATATGGGTGTACAGATATCTCTTTGAGGTCCTGTTTTCAAATCTTTTGAGGGTTTTTTCATTTTTTAGAGTTGAAATTGTCTATATTTAAGGTGTACAGCATGATTTTTATGTTATGTTTGTTATGTTATGTTATGTTATGTGTTATGTTATGTTACGTTATGTTATGTTATGTTATGTTTGTTATGTTATGTTTGTTGTGTTATGTTATGTTATGTTATGTGACTGGGTCTTGCTCTGTTGCCCAGGCTGGAGTGCAGTGATGCAATCATGGCTCACTGTAGCCTTGACCTCCTGTGCTCAAGTGATCCTCCTGTGCTCAAGTGATCCTCCTGCCTCAGCCTCCTGAGTAGCTGGGATTATGGGTGTCCGCCACCACACCTGGCTAATTAAAATTTTTTTTTTGTAGAGACAGGGTCTCTTTTTGTTGCCCAGGCTGGTCTTGAACTCCTGGGCTCAAGCAATCCTCCTGCCTCAGCCTCCCACAGTGCTGGGATTACAGGTGTGAGCTTCCACACTCTGCCCTCATTTAATCTTTAGCTGATTCCAGGGTGGTTTCTAACTCTACCACTACCAAAGCAGCTCTTTAAAAGTTCTCCAGCAGCCTCATGTCACTGACTCTGATTTTCAGCGCTCCGTTGCCTTCTGAGCAGCAGGTCACTCTGCTGGTTGGTTTATCCTTCATGGATACCCTCTTGCCTTGGCCTCCTCAGCACCACACTGGAAAACTCTGGTTTTCCTTCTTCCACTCTGGTGTTCCTTTGTCTCCTTGTGGAACTTCCTCTGTAATGACTGCGCATACAGCTATTAAAGGAGTTTTCAAAGCTTGCTCTGCAGCTCTCTTTCCTTCGCACTTTATATTTTCTCCCTCATCACTGTCATCCGTGCCAGGACTTCACTTGTTTGTTTGCAAATCACTTACATGTTTATTTCTACACACCTCTTCTCTGGGCTCCATCTCCACTTAAATGTCTCAGATACAGCTCAGATTTATATTTCTCTTCAAAAACGGTTCTCTGCCAGAGTTACTAACTTCAGTTAGGGTGGCACTGCCTATCCTGTTGAACAAGCCAGAACCTTGGGAGACTCATGTGAAACACAGCATCCCTTAGCCCACATATCATTTCATTGCTAAATCTCACAAATGTTCTCTCCAAAAATCTCTAATTCCTTTCACTTTTCCCTATCTCTGCCATTGCTACCTTTATCTAGATCTAGCCTTTTTTTTTTTTTTTTTTGAGACGGGATCTCACTCTGTTGCCCAGGCTGGAGTGCAGTGGTACAGTTTCAGCTCACTGCAGCCTCCACCTCCCAGGCTCAAGTGATCTTCCCACCTCAGTACCGCGCCCCACCCTCACTCCCCCACCTAGAGTAGCTGGGAACACAGGTGCATGCCACCACACCACCACACTGACTAATTTTTGTGTATTTTATAGAAATAGAGTTTCACCATACTGCCCAGGTTGGTCTCAAACTCCTGGACTCAAGCAATCTACCCACCTCAGCCACCCAAAGTGCTGGAATTACAGGCGTGAGTCACCACACCCAGTCTTTATCTAGCCTCTTAACTCAGGTATAGCAGTAGCTTCCTAATTAGAGCCTTTGCTTCCACTTTGTTCCAACTTTATTCTATACCATACCTAAATCGTTAACATAGAATATAATTTTATCAGCTGGGGGCGGTGGCTCGTGCCTGTAATCCCAGCACTTTGGGAGGTCGAGGTGGGCAGATCATGAGGTCAGGAGATTGAGACCATCCTGCCTGACAAGGTGAAACCCCGTCTCTACTAAAAATACAAAAAATTAGCTGGACGTGGTGCCACATGCCTGTAGTCCCAGCTACTTGGGAGGCTGAGGCAGGAGAATTGCTTGAACCTGGGAGGCGGAAGTTGCAAGGAGCCAAGATTGCGCCATTGCGCTCCAGCCTGGGTGACAGAGCGAGACTCTGTCTCAAAAGAAAAAAAAAAAAAAGAATATAATTGTATGCTGGTGTGATTATTAATAGTTTTTACTTTCACTTTCAGAAAAGTTACAGACTGGATATGATAAAATTATATGGTCACTCTAATTATAATGCCCTACATAATCTGGAACCTGCCTTCCTCCCCAGCTTCACCTTGAACTATATACACTTACTTTGCTCTCTGCATTTGAGGCACAGTGACTGTCTCTTAGTACCTGGAATGCTCCAGAAGTTCTGCCTTAGGGTCTTTGTACTTGCGGTTTGCTTTACCTAGGACCCTAGAATGCCACGTTCCCTTCCCCTCGTTCCTTCCTTTGTGAATTTTTCTTCCATTGTCTGTTCTTAGCTCAGTTGTCTGTGCAGGGAAGCCTTCTCTGACCTTCCTAAGGCAGATCCACTAATTAGGGGGGGTCAGTAGTATCTTTCACCTGTCTTTTATAGCATTTGTCGCAGTTATAGTTTTACAGGTATTTAAGTGATTTCTGGATAATACCTATCCTCTGCCAGACCGTCCGCTTCAGAAAGGGAGGGATTGTCTGTGTTTGCTTACTGCAATATCTCTAGCATTTTGCCTAATACCTGGCACATAGTTGACACTTAATAACTATTTGTTGAAAGAATAAAGGAATGCATGCCAGCTGTCACAGTTTCTTAAAAATTCTGACCTATTCTGTATACCTCAGTTGAACAGAGTAGTGCTCAAAAGAAACATTTTTATATTTCACTTTTAAAAGTAGAGTAGCCAAGTACCCCAACTTTCTTTACAATTCTACTATTTACAATAGAGTAGAGCAGTGGTCTCCAACCTTTTTGGCACCAGGGACCAGTTTCACGGATGACAATTTTTCCATGGACCTGTGGTGGGTGGGGGAGGGGTGATTTCGGGATGATTCAAGCGCATTACATTTATTGTGCATTTATTACATTTTATTATTTCATGTAATGAAATAATTATACAACTCACCATAGTGTAGAATCAGCTTGTTTTCCCGCAGCTTGTTTCCCCTCAGCTAGACGGTCCCATGTGGGGGTGATGGGAGACAGTGACAGATCATCAGGCTTTAGATCCTCAAGGAGTGCTCAACCTAGATCCCTCGCATGCGGCGTTCCCAGGAGGGTTCATGCTCCTGTGAGAATCTAATGCTGCCGCTGATCTGACAGGAGGCGGAGCTCAGGCAGTAATGCGAGCAATGGGAAGTGGCTGTAAATTCAGATGAAGCTCTGCTTGCCACTCACCTCCTGCTGTGCGGCCCAGTTCCTAACAGGCCAGGGACCAACATCAGTCCATGGCCCAGGGGTTGGGGACTCCTGTAATAGAGGGTGCAGCCCATTAGCCTGTGAATTGTATAAGGCTTGCAGTTATTATTTATTGCCCATATTAATTTTAAGAATCAAATCCATTTCATATGAAAACATGGATCACTGGTTTTGTTTGAAAGAATTAGAGAGCTGGCAAAACCGGGCTGGCAAATCCACACGACATTAACTACTTAGAACAGAGTGGTGGTCACCAGGCGCGGTGGCTTACACCTGTAATCCCAGCACTTTGGGAGGCCAAGGCAGGCAGAATGTCTGAGGTCAGGAGTTCAAGACCAGCCTGGCCAACATGGCGAAACCCCATCTCTACTAAAAATACAAAATTAGCCAGGCATGGTGGTACATGTCTGTAGTCCTATCTACTCAGGAGGTTGAGGCAGAAGAATCCCCTGAACCCGGGAGGTGGAGGTTGCTGTGAGCCGAGATTGCACCATTGAACTCCAGGCTGGGCGACAAGAACGAAACTTCGTCTCAAAAAAAAAAAAAAGAACAGAGTAGTGGTCGTAACCTTTGAAATGGTCATTTGTGGCATCTGGCATAGTGCTACTTAAAAGTGGTTATTGAACTGGCTGCTTAACCACAAACTATTTGTTACTGTCCACAGAGATAAGGACCTTGTGCCGTATGTTTAGGTTACCTCACATTTCTTTGGTTTAATTGACTTTTTAATGTGTTGTTTACATTCTGGCACAAGCTGATTATCTTGTCAGGGACTGGCATTCTGAGTAGTATTCCTTATAAATATTTTGAAACCCCTGATTTTCACAGTTACTTAGAAATGCCAGTGCAAAATAGCAATACTTTTGTTACTATTTACTGCCCTTAGATAATACTCTTTATCAAGCTTATTTTGTAAAGTAAGTTACTAAGTTTCTTTAATAGAGATTTTCTGAAAACTTTTTTCTCCTCAAATTCCTTTTACCATGAAATTTTGTGTTTGAGATGTTAAGCCTTTGAACATAGACATAGGATATTTTTCCTTTTGTGTGTTTAGCAGTGAAATTTAGTTAATAGGTCAGGCTGCCATTCTCGAGTTAAAGACACGAATGTGTTTGAATGCCTTAGCATGGTACTTAGATGTGAACTTCTTCCTCATATGTAAAACTTGACTTTCATTCCTGTGTCATTGAAGAAAATGGAATTGGCCCATTTTTCTCACACACTTGACTGATTTCACAGGAATAAAATATTCTTGTTAGAAGTGAAACTGAAGTTTTTATAGATTTTATACCTTTTTATTGCTCATCATTTATCTTGTTGATCCTGAGTTTATACTGCTTTTAATCGAGTAAGAAATACAAAGATAGTGCACATCTTTTTTTTTATGTGAAAATTGTTTGAGGCCATTGCTGTGCTATTGAGTAAAGCAGAAATGTGTTCGTGGTTGTTGCCCCTGGATTAACCTTCTTTTATTAGCCCCCATAAATGACAAAATTAATACATATCCAATTCTGATGTCTAAGAATAAACTTAATACCCCTTTAAATAGACAATGTATTTTAATGAGACTTTTAATTGCTAGCATATATTTATGCAATAAACTTCTGCTTCCAGTGTCCTATAGAAGCTGTTCTTTAAAACCAATACCCACAGAAATGGAAAGTCAGTCACTTTTTAAAGTTATTATTCTCTTGACCTCCATCAGCATTTTATGTTTTTAACCCATTCTGCATAGTTGCTCATTTAATCCTTTTGATCCAAAAATTAAGGTTGTCTGTTGTGAAATAACTCCTATTTTCGTTTTTATTTGTAGTTGTCTGGAATACTTTTGGTTAAGCTTTTATTTTCAACCTTTGGCTCATTTTGTTTTAGCCGTAGTTTTTGTTTAAAACAGTTTATTGTAATTAGTTGGTTTTGGCTTTTGTGATCTAATCTGAGAGTATTATGAGTTTACATTCATTTTATATCATGCTTTGTTCTTGTTGCTTTTTTTTTACACTATATAATCTGATTTTCACCTACCTTTCCTTTACTGCCCCTGATTTTATTTGATTATATTATTTATCTTCATTCTTCTAGTGTTAATATTCTTTTTTTTTTTTTTTTTTTGAGACAGGGTCCCACTCTGTCACCCAGGCTGGAGTGCAGTGATGGGATCTTGGCTCACTGCAGCCTTGATCTCCTGGGCTCAAGTGATCCTCCTGCCTCCTGAGTAGCGGGGACTGCAGGCTCACATAACCACCATACTCCGCATCCAGCTAATTTTTGTACTTTTTGTAGAGACGGGCTTTCGCCATGTTGCCCATGCTGGTCTCGAGCTCCTGAGCTCAAGCAGTGCGCCCACCTCGGCCTCCCAAAGTGCTGAGATTACAGGTGTGAGCCATTGGGCCCAGCCAGTTTATCTTCTTAAATGCGTGCTTCTATCTCTGCTACTTAGTTTATCAGCTTTAAATGAAGTCTGTTGACCCTGTGTATAAAAGCTGAGGAACTCCCTCTACATTTCCTGTTTCCTGTCCTGAATTTTGATTATGTGTATGTTGTCATGGTTTGTAAACACTTACATTTTATTATGTAGCCACAGTTCACAGGTGTTTTCATCTTAGCTCTCTGGTTAAAATGGCTTAAATGCTCATTGCCGTTGTTTTGCTATACAGTAAGTCCTCACTTAGTGTTGCCAGTAGGTTCTTGGAAACTGCGACATTAACGAAATGATGTATAGCAGGTCCTCTAATAACGTCATTTCCTTATAAGTGATGAGAAAAAAATTGATTTTGTTATATATGGTTTCGCTTAAAGTCAAAGAACCTATTGTCAATGTTAAGTGAAGACTTACTGTAGTTCCTTAATTTATCTCGATTGATTAAACTTTTTCCGTTAGGAATTTCTTCACAAAGAACTTGTGAAAACTCTACTCCTTGAGTTCCTGTATACTCAAAATATTTATCTGTTTTCATTATAATCAAAGTAAGTTTGGCTGAGCATAAAATTATGTCACACTTTTTTTTCCTCTAAGGGCTTTGTAGTCAGTGTTCTTTTGTCTTCTACTATTGAATGGTGCTGTGTGGACATCTAAAGGCAGCCTCATTTACCCTACTGCGTCCCTAACCCCAAAATCAATTGTTTAGCTTATTTGCCTAGATATCTAAAGGATTTTTTTTTCTTGTAAGCCTTAAAGTCTGAGAATTTTTCTGTGTGTTGGTATTGCTAATTCTGTATCTTTTCCTAGGAATATAGTGAGCCTTCTATTTCTGGAAAGTTATCTTGAATCATATCTTTGAATATTTCTTTATTCTAATCCTTTGGTTCTCTTATTCAGAATCCCCAGTTATATGTAAGGAAGTCTTCATTATTGACCTCTCTTATGTTTACTACTTTTTCTTTACTTTTTAAAACTTCTTGCTTCTTTCCATTTCATTTGTTTATTGAGATATAGTTCACATACTATAAAATTCACTCTTATAACTCAGTGGTTTTTAGTATATTGACACTTGTACCACCACGACCATTATCTCTTTCCTGAATTTTGTTTAATTTTGCCTGCTTTTTTGGGTCTTCCTTGCTTTATCCCTTTCTCTTCTTCTCTGTATCATTGAAGCATATAATATCAGTTTGTTTCATAATTAGGGGTATTAACTTTGGTCGCTTCTTTAAGGGGGTATCTGTCAGATTTCTTCATTTTACTGTTATTTTATCCTTTCATAATCTGATAATTGATATCATTATCAAGGTAGTTGATAATTTGTGGGGAAGTACGTTGTGACTGTGTAAATATCCTGGGGTTTTTTTTTCTTTTTTTGTCGTTGTTTCTTTTTTTTTCTGAAACATGGTATCACTCTGTCATCCATACAGGAGTGCAGTGACTTGATCTATGCTCACTGCAGCCTCTGCCTTCCAGGTTCAAGCAATTCTCCCAGCTCAGCCTCCTAAGTAGCTGGGACTAAAGGTGCGTGTGCCACTATGCTCAGCTAGTTTTTGTATTTTTTGATAGAGACGGGGTTTCACCGTGTTGGCCAGGCTGGTCTTGAACTCCTGACCTCAAGTGATCCGTCTGCCTTGGCCTCCCAAAGTGTTGGGATTACAGGTGTGAGCTGCCATGCCCAGCCAGCCCAATATCCTGTTTTTCAACAAACTTTTACTCATTATTTTTAGCATCCATTGATAATTCTTAATTGAAACAATTATTAGCATGGTGATTGCCAGATGTAATTGTCTAACTGTTTCATTACTTCTACATTTAAGGATGGACTCACGTTTTTTATTCTGTGGGCTGTAATCCCTTGTTAGCCTTCTTCATTCACATTGACACAGATTTGGCCAAAGGGAGCCCCATCAAGCAGGGTCTAGTGTACTTTTGATTTGTTCCTATCTTCCTTTCAGCATGTCCTGTTTTCTAACACAATAAAATGCTTTGGGTTTATCTTGTACTTCCCTATCCAATTCTGGAATAACCATTTATACAAGGAACTCTGATTCCTTTGGGGAGTACTATTTAGAAACCAAGGTCTGGAGCTCTAGTTATGCTCATAGCAATGGGAGCGTCATTGCTTCTAGGCTCTGGCTGTGTCTCTTCAGAGTCCACTATAGTCATCCTATTTCTGTCTGCTGTAGATTATATTAAAGTTTCATTCTTCATCCCTTCCATTTTCCTCCCTATAAGTTAGTATCTGGAAGCGTTCTTAGAGGTCACAAGAAATCATTATATTCAGGTATGGAATGCAATTTTATATAGATAACAAATCTATATTCATGAAATCTGATTCTGCCTATCCATCTTTTTGCAAGGTATTTTCCTATGAAAGGTATGTTTTTTCTTTTCTTTTCTTTTCTTTTTTTTTTTTTTGAGACAGTCTTTCTCTGTCACCTAGGCTGGAGTGCAGTGGCACAGTCTCGGCTCACTGCAACCTCTGCCTCCTGGGTTCAAGCGATTCTCCTGCCTCAGCCTCCCGAGTAGCTGGGATTACAGGCATGCGCCACCACGCCAGGCTAATTTTGTATTTTTAGTAGAGTCGGGGTTTCTCCATGTTGGTCAGGCTGGTCTCGAACTCCTGACCTCAGGTGATCCACCCACCTCAGCCTCCCAAAGTGCTTGGATTACAGGCGTGAGCCACCGTGCCCAGCCAAGGTGTGTTTTTTCTGAACAGTTTTTTGAAAGAGAGGTCATGTTATCTAACAACCACGGGCTGTCTGTTCTTTAATATGTGTTCAATAGTGTTGTTGTATGTTCGGCATCATATAACAGACTTTAATATGTGTTCAATAGTGTTGTTGTAGGTTCGGCATCATATAACAGACTTTAATATGTGTTCAATAGTGTTGTTGTAGGTTCGGCATCATATAACAGACTTTAATATGTGTTCAATAGTGTTGTTGTAGGTTCGGCATCATATAACAGACTTTAATATGTGTTCAATAGTGTTGTTGTATGTTTGGCATCATATAACAGACTTTAATATGTGTTCAATAGTGTTGTAGGTTTGGCATCATATAACAGACTTTAATATGTGTTCAATAGTGTTGTAGGTTTGGCATCATATAACAGACTTTAATATGTGTTCAATAGTGTTGTATGTTCGGCTTCATATAACAGACTTTAATATGTGTTCAATAGTGTTGTTGTAGGTTCGGCATCATATAACAGACTTTAATATGTGTTCAATAGTGTTGTTGTACGTTCGGCATCATATAACAGACTTTAATATGTGTTCAATAGTGTTGTTGTAGGTTTGGCGTCATATAACAGACTTTAATATGTGTTCAATCGTGTTGTTGTACGTTTGGCATCATATAACAGACTTTAATATGTGTTCAATAGTGTTGTTGTATGTTCGGCATCATATAACAGACTTTAATGTGTGTTCAATAGTGTTGTTGTAGGTTCGGCGTCATATAACAGACTTTAATATGTGTTCAATAGTGTTGTTGTACGTTCGGCATCATATAACAGACTTTAATATGTGTTCAATAGTGTTGTTGTAGGTTCGGCATCATATAACAGACTTTAATATGTGTTCAATAGTGTTGTTGTAGGTTCGGCATCATATAACAGACTTTAATGTGTGTTCAATAGTGTTGTTGTAGGTTTGGCGTCATATAACAGACTTTAATGTGTGTTCAATAGTGTTGTTGTACGTTCGGCATCATATAACAGACTTTAATATGTGTTCAATAGTGTTGTTGTAGGTTCGGCATCATATAACAGACTTTAATGTGTGTTCAATAGTGTTGTTGTAGGTTTGGCGTCATATAACAGACTTTAATATGTGTTCAATAGTGTTGTTGTACGTTCGGCATCATATAACAGACTTTAATATGTGTTCAATAGTGTTGTTGTAGGTTCGGCATCATATAACAGACTTTAATATGTGTTCAATAGTGTTGTTGTAGGTTCGGCATCATATAACAGACTTTAATGTGTGTTCAATAGTGTTGTTGTAGGTTTGGCGTCATATAACAGACTTTAATGTGTGTTCAATAGTGTTGTTGTACGTTCGGCATCATATAACAGACTTTAATGTGTGTTCAATAGTGTTGTTGTACGTTCGGCATCATATAACAGACTTTAATGTGTGTTCAATAGTGTTGTTGTAGGTTTGGCGTCATATAACAGACTTTAATATGTGTTCAATAGTGTTGTACGTTCAGCATCATATAACAGATTTTAATATGTGTTCAATAGTGTTGTTGTACGTTTGGCATCATATAACAGACTTTAATGTGTGTTCAATAGTGTTGTTGTACGTTTGGCATCATATAACAGACTTTAATGTGTGTTCAATAGTGTTGTTGTAGGTTCGGCATCATATAACAGACTTTAATGTGTGTTCAATAGTGTTGTTGTAGGTTCGGCATCATATAACAGACTTTAATGTGTGTTCAATAGTGTTGTTGTACGTTCGGCATCATATAACAGACTTTAATGTGTGTTCAATAGTGTTGTTGTAGGTTCGGCATCATATAACAGACTTTAATGTGTGTTCAATAGTGTTGTTGTAGGTTCGGCGTCATATAACAGACTTTAATGTGTGTTCAATAGTGTTGTTGTAGGTTCGGCGTCATATAACAGACTTTAATGTGTGTTCAATAGTGTTGTTGTAGGTTCGGCGTCATATAACAGACTTTAATGTGTGTTCAATAGTGTTGTTGTAGGTTCGGCGTCATATAACAGACTTTAATGTGTGTTCAATAGTGTTGTTGTAGGTTCGGCGTCATATAACAGACTTTAATGTGTGTTCAATAGTGTTGTTGTAGGTTCGGCGTCATATAACAGACTTTAATGTGTGTTCAATAGTGTTGTTGTAGGTTCGGCGTCATATAACAGACTTTAATGTGTGTTCAATAGTGTTGTTGTAGGTTCGGCGTCATATAACAGACTTTAATGTGTGTTCAATAGTGTTGTTGTAGGTTCGGCGTCATATAACAGACTTTAATGTGTGTTCAATAGTGTTGTTGTACGTTCGGCGTCATATAACAGACTTTAATGTGTGTTCAATAGTGTTGTTGTACGTTCGGCGTCATATAACAGACTTTAATGTGTGTTCAATAGTGTTGTTGTACGTTCGGCGTCATATAACAGACTTTAATGTGTGTTCAATAGTGTTGTTGTAGGTTCGGCGTCATATAACAGACTTTAATGTGTGTTCAATAGTGTTGTTGTAGGTTCGGCGTCATATAACAGACTTTAATGTGTGTTCAATAGTGTTGTTGTAGGTTCGGCGTCATATAACAGACTTTAATGTGTGTTCAATAGTGTTGTTGTAGGTTCGGCGTCATATAACAGACTTTAATGTGTGTTCAATAGTGTTGTTGTAGGTTCGGCGTCATATAACAGACTTTAATGTGTGTTCAATAGTGTTGTTGTAGGTTCGGCGTCATATAACAGACTTTAATGTGTGTTCAATAGTGTTGTTGTAGGTTCGGCGTCATATAACAGACTTTAATGTG
Organism: Pongo pygmaeus; assembly: GCF_028885625.2. Classification (NCBI taxonomy): domain Eukaryota; kingdom Metazoa; phylum Chordata; class Mammalia; order Primates; family Hominidae; genus Pongo; species Pongo pygmaeus. Next base: position 2,274,116 of record NC_072392.2, on the reverse strand, counting down.
TGTTCAATAGTGTTGTTGTAGGTTCGGCGTCATATAACAGACTTTAATGTGTGTTCAATAGTGTTGTTGTAGGTTCGGCGTCATATAACAGACTTTAATGTGTGTTCAATAGTGTTGTTGTAGGTTCGGCGTCATATAACAGACTTTAATGTGTGTTCAATAGTGTTGTTGTAGGTTCGGCGTCATATAACAGACTTTAATGTGTGTTCAATAGTGTTGTTGTACGTTCGGCGTCATATAACAGACTTTAATGTGTGTTCAATAGTGTTGTATGTTCGGCATCATATAACAGACTTTAATGTGTGTTCAATAGTGTTGTTGTATGTTTGGCATCATATAACAGACTTTAATACGTGTTCAATAGTGTTGTTGTAGGTTCGGCGTCATATAACAGACTTTAATGTGTGTTCAATAGTGTTGTTGTACGTTTGGCGTCATATAACAGAAGAATAAAGAATTTTTCATCATGTCAGACTGGAAGGTAATGGAAATGTTTACTGTTTGTTTATTCTGTTTTCCGTAACTGTTTCAACAGTTCCAAGTCTATAATTTGCTCGACAAAGATTTAATGACTACCATTGTACTAGGTCATAATATTCCTCACAGTCGTAAAATACCAGCAAGAAGGACCCTTAGCCTGTTGAGTCAAAGCGCTTACTTTTTTTTTTTTTTTCCCCGAGGTGTAGTCTCCCTCTGTCACCCAGCCTGGAGTGCAATGGCTTGATCTCGGCTCACTGCAACATTTGCCTCCCAGGCTCAAGCGATTCTCCTGCCTCAGCCTCCTGCGTAGCTGGGATTATAGGTGTCCGCCACCATGACCGACTCATTTTTGTATTTTTTGTGCAGGTGGGGTTTCACCATGTTGGCCAGGCTGGTCTCAAACTCCTGACCTCAGGTGATCCTCCCGCCTCGGCCTCCCAAAGTGGTAGGATTACAGGTGTGAGCCACCATGTCCAGCCAGTCCTTTACTTTTATAGGTGGAGAAACTGAGACCTAAGAACTGAAGTGACTTACTTAAGTCCATGGCTAATTGATTGCAGAGCCAAAAGTGGAGTCCAGATCTCCTAACTTCCATACTAGAACATTTTTGCTGTGGGGAGTGCAGAGAGATTGGATTGATGGTACTTGCCTGAAGTTTCCATGATTGCTGGGTGGAAACAGCACTCTTTCCTTCTGTCTTGGCACTCAAGCATCCAGATGGACATTGAATTTTTCCAGTGATTGGTCATTTGATGACCAGGCAGGGGAGCAGAAAAGGAGATGGTCCAGACCAGAAGCTGTTTGAGGATGTGTTGTTGCCTGACCAGACACCTTAAGGCCAGAATTCTAAGTAGTTTCAAAACTCCTCCCTTTCATAGCCCCATCTACTGACTTTCTGCTTTCTTCAAAATGCTCTGTTGGCCAGGTACAGTGGTTCACGCCTGCAATCCCAACACTTAGGCTGAGGCGGGCGGATTACATGGGCCCAGGAGTTCAAGACCAGTTGAGGCAACATAATGGGCTGGGCCCTTTTCCCTACCAAAAAAAAAAAAAAAAAAAAAAGCTGAGTGTGGTGGTATGCACCTGTAGTCCCAGCTACTTGTGGTGCCGAGGCAGGAGGGTCACTTGAGCCTGGGAGGTTGAGGCTGCAGTGAGCTATGATCACACCGTGCATTCCAGTCTGAGAGAGAGTGAGGACCTGGCTCAAAAACAAAACATAACAAAAAAAACCCCACAAAAACCAAAAAAGACCCTGCTCTGTTTATAAATAAGGTTTGTTGGTTTTCTTTTTTAATATTTTCAGTTTAGCAGTATTTTGACATCAACAGTTATATTGGTACAAGTTTCTTAAAAAGTTAAATACAAATATATCTTATGATCCATTCCTGACTGTCTACCCAAGAGCAGTGAAAACGTATGTCCACACAAAGACTTGTATGTGAATGTTCATAGCAGCATTGTTCGTGATGGGCAACAATCCATGATGACCATGATGGAAACAACCCAGATGTTCAGAAACTGGTGAATGGATAAACAAAATGTAGTTATTCTTACTATGGAACATTACTCACCCATAAAAAGAAGTGAAACACTGACAAGTTGTAAAATGGATGAACCTCACAAACTTGTGTTAAGTGACCAGAAGACCTCATTATGATTTCAGTTACTTGAAATGTCCAGAAAAGGCAAATCTATAAAGACAGAAAGTACATCAATGGTTGCCTCAGGCTAAAGTTGGAAATGAGGAAAGACATGCAAATGGTCATGATTTCTGCTTTTTGGGGTGATGGGGTGTTCTAAAAATGGGTTTTGGTGATGGTTGCACGACTCTGTTAATATACTAGAAACTATTCAATTGTACACTTACAGGTGAATTTTATGGTATGTGAATTATACTTCATAAAGCTTTAAAAAGTTACATTTAAAATTTGATGTCTGTAATATTTGTCATATTTAAGTATCTTATCCTGTGTTCATTATTAAACATTTTTATACTGACTTCTTTCCACTTTAAAGTAGGATTTTCAGGGAATGCTAATGTCAGATGATGTTAATGGTAACAGTAAAAACAGCTAGCATTTGTAAAATAGTTACTGTGCACCAGACATTATGCTAAGTACTTCTCAGGTTATCTCACAGTAGCATTGTGATATTGGTATTACTATCCTCATTTCACAGCAGAGGAAACAGTTTCATAGAGGTAAATTACTTGTTCAAAGTCACACAGTAAGGAGACAATGAGACAGGAATTTGAGCCGAGTCATTTAATCTCTGTGCTCCATATACAGATATGCAGTGTTTCTGGTGGAGGATTGTACTGCTTTTCATATGCTGTGACTGTGTTAAACACTCATGTATATATGCCACTGGGATGAATGCTCTATATAACTATTTATGTGTGATCTCTCTAGGAAGTTCAGATGGGTATTTGGTTCTGCCTATTTGCCATACATAGAGCTTGTACAACATAGTGAATCTTACTAATCAGTTTTACTTCTTTTTCTCTATTCCTCAGCCTTAATTTTAAAGACCCTGAAGCAGTCAGAGCTCTGACTTGTACTCTCCTAAGGGAAGATTTTGGACTTTCTATTGATATTCCATTGGAGAGACTAATTCCCACAGTTCCCTTGAGACTCAACTATATTCACTGGGTAGAAGATCTGATCGGTCACCAGGAATCTGACAAAAGTACTCTCCGAAGAGGAATTGACATAGGTATATAGTTTTAAATTATTTTGGGCTAAACATAGGTTTCATAAGTTTTGCAAGATCAAATTCTTTGTAAACTTTTCTACTGGGTATTTGTTGTTGTACGAAAGAAGCTGGCTACAGATACAGGTTGAGCATCCTTAATCCGAAAATCCGAAATGCTTCAAAATCTGCAACCTTTGAGCACTGATATGCTGCTCAAAGGCAATGTGCATTGGAGCTTTCCAGATTTGGGGGTTAGGGATGTTCAGCCTGTAAATATAATGCAGATATTTCAAAATCTGAAAAAAAAATTGAAATCCAGAACACTTCTCATTGCAAGCATTTTGGATTAGGGATCCTCAGCCTGCATTACCGTTCTTTTTTTACTACACCTGGCCTTTTCTCCCACTGATGTCTCTTGAGAAGGGATTGTCAGTCCAAACAGGGAGAAAGAGGTTAAGGGAAGTACAAAATGAAAATGAGGCTCTTATTTACATAGCTTTTCATTTTATTTTTTTTAATTAAAAATTTTTTTTAATTTTTTTATTTTGAGATGGGGTCTCGTCATGTTGCCCAGCTTGGTCTTGACTCCTGGTCTCAAGCAATCCACCTGCCTTGGCTTCCCAAAGTGCTGGGATTACAGGCATGAGCCACTATGCCTGGCCCTATTTAGCTTTTCAGATTACCACATTGATGTCTGTGTCTGTTGGGCTTTATTTTTACTCTGGATTATTTGATGTCTTTGTATTGTGATTTTTTTTTTTTTCTTTTTTTTTGAGACAGAGTTTTGCTCTTGTTGCCCAGGCTGGAGTGCAATGGCACGGTCTCGACTCATTGCAACCTCCGCCTCCCGGGTTCAAGCAATGCTCCTGCCTCAGCCTCCCAAGTAGCTTGGATTACAGGTGCCTGCCACCACCCCTGGCTAATTTTTGTATTTCTAGTAGAGATGGGATTTCACCATGTTGATCAGGTTGTTCTCAAACTCCTGACCTCAGGTGATCTGCCTGCCTCGTCCTCCCAAAGTGCTGGGATTACAGGTGTGAGCCACCATGCCCAGCCTCTATTTCTAACTGAGTAGAATTAATAGCAGTCCTAATTTCTAGATAGTAGTAAATGTTTAACTTTGATATTTGCATGCATTTTCAGCCCTCATCCTACATGATCTTTTCAGCGGCATTTATTGATCCCTCCTTTCTCTTTTGTTCTCTCTCCTTCATTGGCTTCCATGACACCAGACTGCTGGTTTCCTCCTTCGTTTCTTTGCACTGTTCTCCACTTTTCAGGCACACCTTCCTGTAGCTGACCACTAGATACTGGTATTCCTTGCATAAGGCTCAGCCTTTAGCTCCTTTCTCACTCAGCACCCTACCCTGGTAATTGCATTCACTTCTATGAAGATTTCCCACCTCCATGTGAATAAATCACATATTTATATGTTCCTCCAACTCAGATTACTTTCCTTGACCTCCAATCTCATATATATGAGAAACTTGGATTTCTGAAAAACATCTCAGACTTGCTATGTCCAAGACCAAACCCACACTCTGTTTCCCTAATCCTGGTTCTCTTTGTTTCTTGTTTCAGTGAGTCTACCATAGTCCACCCTGTGGTCCTTGATACTTGCTTCTCCACACGCAGTGAAAAAATGTCCATCACTGTTTCCTGTTGACTTTCTCTCTTAAATGCTTCCGAAATCATCTACTTCTTTCCATCTCCACTGCCATCCTAGCCAAGTCATCATCTCTCACCTTTCTGCATTTCTCACCTCTTCTGCTTCTCAGCTAGTTTGCTTAAAAAGCTTGACAGCCTAGTTGGTACTAATTTCATTTTAATTATGCCCCAAACCCTCTAAAATAGCACTTGGGGATAGAGGAGGTTAATGGATTTTAATTCTTCACAAGGGGCACTACCTAACTGCAATCACATCCATTCTAATTAGGGTTTTATATAAATTCTTCCCCCAGACTCCATCAGTTTGCTCTAATTCTGTGATTACGTACTTTCCATTTTTATTTGTCATTACAAAGATTATTACCCATTTAAAAATGTCATTTGGCTTTCTGAGGGGATTTCGTTCTGTCCTGTAAAGGACTAGTAGAGAATCTGTTGCGTTCTATTAGAGTGCAAGTCTTTGGGTCTTAAGAATTAAGAAACTTTTTTTGGCGCTGACAGATCTTTTATGTGTATTTATTACCCTGGAGGTAAGTGTACTTTTTTATCTTTTAAATGAAATTGAAGTTTGAAGAGAGAGGCAGTTGTGTAAAAGTCAAGGATCTGGTCTGGATTTTTTTCCTACAGAGTCGAAAGTACAGCTGACATGTTCTTATTGTGTGTGTGTTTGGCTTACTAGAATGGCTAGCAGGAGCCAAAGAACTGTGGTTTCTGACAGGACCTTGAATACCCTTTACCACGCCTTCCCTCACTGCCCTGCAGGTATCCAAGGAGGTGCTTGTCCAGTAGCGCTGGGGCCAGGATACTCTCGGGCAAACGTGGTAGGCAACGCAGCATTCACTGTGACCGTCAGAGAGCTTCAGTGTTACGGCCATCATCTTTTACTGCTAGCCTGTTCAGGATGCATAATGAGGAAGCAGGATGACGAGTCTGGATTTCCTCTGGGTTGGGAGTATCTAGCCTCTGCTTCTTCCTGGCAAACCCTTACAAGGCTAGACCAGAATTGGGATATGGTCAGATGATAGCAGGCCTAGAGTGGCTGGTAGAGGCTGACTGCTTTAGGCCTTTGGGAGAAACACTCTTCTCTTGAATATACTCTTTAGGATCTAATTGGCCAAGATAGTCAATATTGTAAGAGAGAGAGAGACTTGATGTCACCCAGGCTGAAGTGCAGTGGCACGATCTCTGCTCACTGCAACCTCCACCTCCCAGGTTCGAGCGATTCTCCTGCCTCAGCCTCCTGAGTAGCTGGAATTACAGGTACCCACCATCATGCCCAGCTAATTTTTGTATTTTTAGTAGAGACGGGTTTCACCATGTTGGCCAGGCAGGCCTCGAACTCCTGACCTCACGTGGTCTGCCTGCCTCAGCCTCCCAAAGTGCTGGGACTACAGGTGTGAGCCACCACACCCGGCCTGTAAAAACAATATTCTTGGTTAGTATATAGTCCAGTCCAGGGCTAGGGGTTCTACATAATTTAGTACCAAACCCTAGTGGTCAAAGAGTGTTTTTTTTCACCTGGAGTGTTTGCCTCTTGAATGCCTCCCTTGAAACTGTGGTGGGGCTAGCCAGTGACTCTGATGTCATGGCTCCAAACCAAATATTTTCCCATGTCTCCACATCTGAGAGATGAGTTATCTCTTTAGTTTTTTTTTTTTTTTTTTTTTCCTTTTTTCTTCTTGTTTCTTTCAGCTGACAACTTACAGACATTTGGGTTAATTCAGCAGTTTAATATAATAAACATTTTATACCCTACATATTTTTTCCTGCTTTTGGAGAATGGAATGTACATTGATCCGTTTTAAGATATTACAAAGGCATTTTAACAAATAGCATTATTTTCTTTTAAGAAAATTGAGTTTTGTATGAGATTTAAAATGAAGACTCTTTACAAAGTAAATCAGCTGAGTTTTGAGCATTTTAGGTGAATTAGTCATGTATTCCTCGACCTTTGCTTGTGTGTTCTTCATTTTTTATACAACACACGAAAGAGGAGGCCAGCAAGGTTTCAATCCTTTAGGAAGTTGGAGTCTAATTAGGAGATAAGACTAACATACACGAATGACTAGGGAACCCAGTAGCCATAACATGTATGAAATCAGGTACCAGCTTGTGATTTCTCTACCAAAAAATACAAAAATTACAGAAAATACAAAAAATAGCCAGGCATGGTGGCATGTATCTGTAGTTCCCGGTATTCAGGAGGCTGAGTGGGGAGAATCACCTGAGCCCAGGAAGTCGAGGCTGCAGTGAACCGTGATCACACTACTGCACTGTAGCCTGGGTGACAGAGTGAGACCCTGTCTGCAAACAGAATTCTGAGAAGAATGGTGTTTTCATGATTATTGCAACCTTTCCCTCTGGTGTGTAGAATGTGTTTTGTGTTTTTATTTTATTAGGCACGGGAGCATCCTGCATCTACCCCTTACTCGGAGCAACCTTGAATGGCTGGTATTTCCTCGCAACAGAAGTGGATGATATGTGTTTCAACTATGCAAAGAAAAACGTGGAACAGAATAACTTATCTGATCTCATAAAAGGTTAGCACCACAGAATGAGTGCCTCCAAACTTTGTGTCTTCACCTGTCTTTTTAGTTTAACGCATTTCATTACCTTTTTCTTTAATACGCAGACTTCGGTAATTTAAAAAAATCCGGCACTTTGTAATTGGGTTTGCTGTCTTGATACCAGAATTAACTCAGAAAGAAAATAGTAACTACAGTTGATCCTTATGATTTGTGGATTCTTTTTTTGTGAATTTGCCTATTTGCCAAAATTTATTTATCCATTCATTTATTTTAGTAGATTTTCTTGAAGAAATGTTTCTTTATTCGCTATAACCCCTTAGAAACATTTCCAGAGACTTTAAGTGGTGGTTTTTTGTTTGTTTGTTGAGTTTATTTTTTAGGGCATTTTTAGGTTCATAGCAAAATGAAGTGAAAGGTTCAGAGATTCCCTGTATTTCCCTGCCCCCACACACGCATAGCCTTCTCCATTATCAGCATCCCCCAACAGAGTGGGATATTTGTCACAGGTGATGAACCTATGCTGGCACGTCATTATCACCCACAGTTCATACTTTACATTACGGTTTCCTCTTGGTGGTGTACATTCTGCAGTTTTGGACGAATGAAGCTGACATGTATCTCCCAGTATGGTATACACAGAATCGTTTCACTGCCCTGCCGTCTTCTGTGCCTCAGCTGTCCATCTCTCACTGCCCCCAACCCCAGGAAACTACTGACCTTTTTACTGTCTCCACAGTTTTACATTTTCCAGAATGTCATATAATTGGAATCATACAGTATATAGACTTTTCAGATTGGCTTCTTCCACTTAGTGACATTTATTTAAATTTCCTAATGTCTTTTTATAGTTTGATAGCTTTTTTTTATTCTTTTATTTTTTTTTTCTGCTGCCTCTCTAATTGCAGAAAGCTCATTTATTTTTAGCACATTTCATTTTGATATTCCATTATCTGGGTGTACCAGAGTTTCTCCATTCACCTATTGAAGGACATCTTGATTGCTTTCGAATTTTGACAATTACACATAAAGTTGTGAGAAACATCTGTGTGCAGCTTTTTCTGTGCATGTAAGTTTTTGACTCCTTTAGGTAAATACCAAGCAGTGTGCTTGCTGGATGGTATGGTAATAGTGTGTTTAATTTTGTAAGAAACCACCAAACTGTCTTCCAGAGTACTGTTTTGCACTCCCACCAGCAATGGATGAAGTTCCTGTTGCTCACATCCTTGCCAGCACTGGGTGCTGGATGTTGTCAGTGTTGTGGATTTTGGCCATTCTAATAGGCGTGTAGTGGTATTTCATTATTTTAATTTGCATTTTCCTGATATTCATGTGGAGCATCTTTTCATGTGCTTATTTACCATCTGTATATCTTTTTTGGTGAGATGTCTGTTCAGGCCTTTTGCCCTTTTTTTTTTTTTTTTGAAACTTAGTTTTGCTCTTGTTCCCCAGGCTGGAATGCAATGGTATGATCTCGGCTCACGGCAACCTCTGCCTCCCGGGTTCAAGTGATTCTCCTGCTTCAGCCTCCCAAGCAGCTGAGTTTACAGGCGCCTGCCACCACGCCCAGCTAATTTTTGTATTTTTAGTAGAGATGGGGTTTCATCATGTTGCCCAGGCTGGTCTCAAACTCCTGTCCTGAAGTGATTCTCTTGTCTGGACCTCCTAGAGCGTTGGAATGATAGACATGAGCCACTGCCCCCAGCCAAGCCCAGCTTATTGATCCCTTCTTATTTTTATTTTTTATTTTTTGAGATGGAGTCTTGCTCTGTCGCCCAGGCTGGAGTGCAGTGGTGCAATCTCGGCTCACTGCAAGCTCCGCCTGCCGGGTTCACACAATTCTCCTGCCTCACCTCCTGAGTAGCTGGGACTACAGGCGCCCGCCACCGTGCCTGGCTAATTTTTTGTATTTTCAGTAGAGATGGGGTTTTACTGTGTTAGCCAGGATGGTCTCGATCTCCTGACTTCGTGATCCTCCCGCCTTGGCCTCCCAAAGTGCTGGGATTACAGGCGTGAGCCACTGCACCTGGCCATTGATCCCTTCTTTTAAGGAATGGTATACAGTACTGTTGGTATTATATCCAAAAAGTGCTGTAATCTCAGCATGCTGGGAGGCTGAGGTGGGTAGATACTTCAGGTCAGGAGTTCGAGACCAGCCTGGCCTATATGATGAAACCCCCATCTCTACTACAAATACAAAAATTAGCCAGCGTGGTGGCGCATGCATGTAATCCCAGTGACTCAGGAGGCTGAGGAACAAGAATCACTTGAACCTGGGAGGCGGAGGTTGCAGTGAGCCGAGATTGCGACACTGCACCCCAGCCTGGGAAACAGAGCAGGACTCTGTTACTTTCTAGAAGTTTTATAGTCTTGCATTTTGCATTTAGGTCTGCGATCTGTTTTGAGTTAAATTTTGTGAGGGATATAAGGTCTGTGTCTAGATTCATTTTATGCATGTGGATGTCCAAGTGATGTTCCAGTATCAGTTCTTGAAAAGACTATATCTATTCTCTTCTGTTGATCTATTCATTCACTAAAAACATACTGTTTTGATTACAGTAGCTTTGTAGTAAGTCTTAGAATTGGGTAGTGTCAGTCTTTCAATTTGCCTCTTCTTTCAGTATTGTGTTGGCTATCCTGAGTCTTTTGCCTCTCCAAATAAACTTTACAATTAGTTTATCAATAGCTAAAGTGTATATGTATGTTTGTATGTATGAATATATTTACGTATTTAATTTTAGAGACAGGGTCTCACTGTCACCCAGGCTGGAGTGTAGTGGTTCACTGTAGCCTCAACCTCCTATGTTCAGGTAATTATCCAGCCTCAGCCTTGTGAGTAGCTGAGACTGCCAGTGTGTGCCACCACACCTGGCTAATTTTTGTGTTTTTTTGTAGAGATGGGGTCTTACTGTGTTGCCCAGGCTGGTCTTGAACTCCTGGGCTTGAGTGATCTTCTGGCCTCAGCCTCCCAAAGTGCTGGAGTTACAGGCATGAGCCACTGCCCCCAATCTAAAATTTATTTTTAACTTAAAATTGACATTCATGGTACTTTTGTGGTCACTCACAGACTTGTGCATAGTGGCAAATAATTAGAGTTGCCCCAGTGTGCGTGTTCCCAGCTGAGGCTCAACAAGGCGATGCTCTGCCTTCTTATTCCAGCTTCCATACTGTGAACCAAATGTCCTTTCCTTGGTCTGTTTAATACCACGTTTTGGGTTTTTTTTTCTTTTTCATTTTTGTGCTTTCTCTTGGTGATTTTGCTGTTTAAAATAGTCCCTAAACATAGTGCTGAAAGGCTATCTTGTGTTCATCAGTGCAAAAAGGCTGTGTTGTGCCTTACAGAGAAAACACGTGTGTTAGATAAGCTTCCTTCAGACATGAGTTGTAGTGCTGTTGGCCATGAGTTCACTGTTAGTGAATCAGCGACGTATATTCGATAAAGTGTCTTTGAACAGGAACACCATAAAATAAGGTTGTGTGTCTATCAGTTGATGAAAATATGAAGAGAGACTTGTAGGAACCTAACCCTGTATTTCCCCTGGGAATCAGTGGTTCAGTATTCACTCATTGACTATTTGTGGCTACTTTGTAGAATATAACTAGCGCAGATAATGAGAATTGACTATATATGAAGTAACTTAGTCACCAAGATTTTAAAAGGAAGGAAACCCTACTGTTGATTAAACTATACCATCTTTTTAATTTCAGTACATAGGCCGGGTGCGGTGGCTAACACCTGTAATCCCAGCACTTTGGGAGGCCGAAGCAGATTGTCTGAGGTCAGGAGTTTGAGACCAGCCTGACCAACATGGTGAAACTCCATCTCTACTAAAAATACAAAAATTAGCCGGGCGTGGTGATGGGCACCTGTAATCCCGGCTACTTGGGAGGCTGAGGCAGGAGAATAGCTTGAACCCAGGAGGCAGAGGTTGCAGTGAGCGGAGATTGCGCCACTGCACTCTATCCTGGTCTACAGAATGAGACTGTGTCTCAAAAACAAATAATAATTTCAGTACATGGAACTGTGCTAGAAATAGTCAAATCCCCTTGTGATTAGTTACTTTTTATTTTTGTGATCATTCTGTGTATAAAGCAGTGTTAATTTTTTTCCATTAAAGAGATTTTATGTCTCTTTATGAAAGAAATGACTTTTCTTCATAGTATTGAACATATCTTTGTAAGGGGAGACATTAATATTATTAATGCATTTGTTTTATTTCTCCATTGTTGTGTAACAAATTGTTCCAAAATCTAGGAGCCTATTTATTTATTTATTTTTATTTATTTTTTATTTTTTGAGACGGAGTCTTGCTGTGTTGCCCAGGCTGGAGTGCAATGGCACAATCTGCTGCTCACTGCAACCTCTGTCTGCCAGGTTCAAGTGATTCTCCTGCCTCAGCCTCCCAAGTAGCTGGGAATGTCGGTGCCCGCCACCACACCTGTCTAAATTTTGTAATTTTTTAGTAGAGACAGGGTTTCACCATGTTGGCCAGGCAGGTCTCGAACTCCTTACCTCAAGTGATCCACCTGCCTCGGCCTCCTGAAGTGTTGGAATTACAGGCATGAGCCACCATGCCCAGCCTTAGGAGCCTTAAAAAAAAAAAAAAAAAAAAAAAACACACACACACACAACAAAAAAAAGCCCATTTTTTAATTAGAAACAGGGTCTCACTCTGTCATCCAGGCTGGTGTGCCGTGGCGTGATCATGGCTCGCTGCAGCCTCAGCCTCCTGGGCTCAAGCAGTCTCTCACTTTAGCCTCCCAAGTAGCTAGAATTACAGGCTCATACCACCATGTTCAGATAATTTTCTTATTTTTAAAATTTTTGTAGAGATAGGTTCTTGCTATGTTGCCCAGGTTAATCTGGAACTCTCGGTCTCAAGCAGTTCTCCCGTCTTGGCCTCCCAGAGCACTGGGATTACAGGCATGAACCATCACACTTGGCCCTAGCAACTTTAAACAATAAACATTTATCTCATAGTTCCTGTGGGTCATAAATTTTGGCATGGCTTAGTCGAGTGGTTCTAGTTGAGACACTTTGATGCATTTGCAGTCAAGTTGTTGGGTAGAGCTACAGTCATCTGAAGGATTTGCGGGTGGTAGAGATTTGCTTCCAAGATGGCTTACTCACGGCTCACTCACACGACTCTTGGAAGGAAACCCTAGTTCATAGCCATGTGGATCTCTCCATGAAGCTATTTGAGTGTCCTTAAAATGCAGCCTATACTCAAGGAGAGGGAAATTAAACTCCATCTCCTGAAGGGAGTACTGTCAAAGAGTTTGAGGACATACATTCACACCTTACTTAACAGCAGGGATATATTCTGAGAAATGCATTGTTAGGTGATTTCATCGTAGTGTGTGCTCACACACACCTGAATGGTGCAGCCTACTACACACCTGGGCCTATATGTAATAGCCTGTGGCTCCTAGGCTATAACCTGAACAGTATGTCACTGTATTGAATACTGAAGGCCATTTTAGGACAATGGTATTTGTGTATCTAAGCATATCAAACATAGAAAAGGTACAGTAAAAATGTGGTATTATAATCTTATGGGACCACCGTCATATATGCAGTTGACCAAAGCATCATTATGCAGTGCGTGATTATACTTTAAAACCACCGCAACATTAATATTAGTTCACAGTCCTGTTTTTTCTCCTAGTGGTGAAAGTACCACAGAAGACACTCCTGATGGATGCTCTTAAAGAAGAATCTGAGATAATCTATGACTTTTGCATGTGCAACCCTCCCTTTTTTGCCAATCAATTGGAAGCCAAGGTAAAATGTCTTCTGCTTTAAAATGATTGAATATAGGCTGGGCGCGGTGGCTCACGCCTGTAATCCCTGCACTTTAGGAGGCCAAGGCGGGTGGATCATGAAGTCAGGAGTTTGAGACCAGCCTGGCCAACATGGTGAAACCCCGTCTCTACTAAAGATACAAAAAAATTAGCCAGGTGTCATGGCCCATGCCTGTAATCCCAGCTACTTGGGAGACTGAGGCAGGAGAATCGCTTGAACCCGGGAGGCAGAGGTTGCAGTGAGCCAAGATCATGCCATTGCACTCCAGCCTGGGCTACAGGGCAAGACTCTATCTCAAAAAAAAAAAAAAAAAAAAATCTAAATTTGCCTTATTTGTACAGATAAGAGCAAAGAAAACTTTTAAAAATTAACTTATTATTTTTTAAATTAATATATTTGAGATGAGGTCTCACTGTGTTGCTCAAGCTGGTCTTGAACATCCAGACTCAAGCAGTCCCCCTCCCGTCAGCTCCCCTAGTAGCTGAGGCCATAGGCGTGTGCTGCAGTGCCTGGCTTTTGAAAGCTGTGTACCAGTTAGGGGGCTTTTGGTTTGAAGTACTTTCAGCTCTCTGTATCTGTAGGTCCTACACCTGTGGGTTCCGCATCGTGGATTCAGCCAACCACGCATTGAAAGCATTGGGAGGCTTGCACGGTGACTCACACTTGTAATCCCAGCACTTTGGGAGGCCAAGGTGGGCGGATAGCTTGAGCTCAGGAGTTCAAAACCAGCCTGGGCAACGTGGTGAAGCCCTGTCTCTACAAAAACTACAAAAAGAATTAACCAGGCACTATGGCGTGTGCCTGTAGACCCAGCTACTTGGGAGGCTGAGGTGGGAGGAAGGCTTGAGCCCAGGAGGTGCAGGTTGCATTGAGCCGGGATCGTGTCACTGCACTCCAGCCTGGGTAACAGAGCAAGACCCTGTCTCAAAAAAAAAATATTTGGGGAAAAAAAGAAAACAATAAAAAATAACAATGTAACAATGAAAAATAATACAAAAATACAGTATCACTATTTTTACATAGCATTCACATTGTATAAGGTATTATAACTAATCTAGGAATTATTGAAAGTATACGAGATGATGTGGGCAGGTGAAATGCAAATCCTACCCCATGTGATAAAAGGGACTTGAGCTTCCTTGGATTTTGGTATCTAAGGCAGATCTTCCTCAGATACCGAGGGAGACCTGTACCTAAAAACCCAATTTAGATTGACTTAATGACAAAGAAAGTTCATTGGCTGACATATTTGAGAAACCTAGCAGTAGTTGGGATTTCATAATGATTTGATTAAGGTGTTGGCAGTATTAAGAGTTCTGTTTTTCTCTTGGCTGTGACTTGTTCTATGGTTGTTTTTGTTCATAAGCTGGTTTACTTGTGGTACAGCAATATTTAGAGGGTGGGAGGGTGAGGAGAGAGCTCTTTTCTTCCCTAAACCATTGAACATTTGATTTTCTTGTCATTGGACCAACTTAGGTCATACTCCACTCCTGGACTGAGCTTCTTGGCTTAGGAAGGAAATCAATGTTTTTTACTGTTAAGTGGCTTTTTTTTTTTTTTTTTTTGTGACAGAGTCTTACTCTTGTCACCCAGGCTGGAGTGCAGTGGTGCAATCTCAGCTCACTGCAACCTCTACCTCCCAGGTTCAAGCAATTCTGCCTCAGCCTCCTGAGTAGCTGGGATCACAAGCGTGCACCTCCACGCCTGGCTAATTTTTGTATTTTTAGTAGAGATGGGGTTTTGCCATGTTGGCCAGGCTGGTCTCAAACTCCTGACCTCAGGTGATCTACCTGCTTGGCCTCCCAGAATGCTGGGATTGCAGGTGTAAGCCATCACACCCGGTCAACACTTCTTATTTGTCCTTTTTTTTTGAGGTGGGGGGTGCGGGGAATGGAGTCTTGTTCTGTCGCCAAGGCTGGAGTGCAGTGGTGAGATTTCCGCTCACCGCAACCTCCACCTCCCAGGTTCAAGAAATTCTCGTGCCTCAGCCTCCTGAGTTGCTGGGACTCCTGGTGGACACCACCGCGTGTGGCTAATTTTTTTGCATTTTTATTAGAGACAGGGTTTTACCATGTTGGCCAGGCTGGTCTCGAAATCCTGACCTCAAGTGATCTGCCCACCTTGGCAGATCCCCAAGTGCTAGGATTACAGGCATGAGCCACCATGCCCAGCCTGATCTGTCTATTTTTTTTTTTTTTTTTTTTTGAGACAGAGTCTTGTTCTGTCGCCCAGGCTGGAGTGCAGTGGCGTGATCTCGGTTCACTGCAACCTCTGCCTCCTGGGTTCAAGCGATTCTCCTGCCTCAGCCTCCCGAGTAGCTGGGACTACAGGCGTGAGCCACCATGCCTGGCTGATTTTTTGTATTTTTTTAGTAGAGACGGGGTTTCACTGTGTTAGCCAGGATGGTCTCGATCTCCTGACCTCGTGATCCTCCCGCCTCAGCCTCCTAAAGTGCTGGGATGACAGACATGAGCCACAGCGCCCAGCCTGATCTGTCTTTTTGATTATAGCCATCCTAGTGGGTAAAAAGTGGGATCTCATTGTGGTTTTGATTAGGATTTCCCTGATGGCTGATGATGTCGAGCATCTTTTCCTGTGCTTATTGGCCATTTGTAGATCTTCTTTGGAGAAATGCTTATTCATATCTTTTGCTCATGTTTAAATTCGTTTATTTTTCTTTTTATTGTTAAGTTGTAAGCATTCTTTATAAGCAAGTTCCTTATTAGATAGTGATTTGCAAACATTCCCTTCCTGTGGGTTGTCTTCTCAGTTTCTTGATGGTTCCCTTTGCAGCTCAGAAGTTTTTAATTCGGATGAAGTCCAGTTTATCTGTTTTCTTTTTTGTTGCTTATGCTTTTGTTGTCATGTCTCAGAAAGCATTGCCTAATCCAAGGTCATGAAATTTTTTTCTTAGGTTTTCTTGTAAGGATTTTATAGTTTTAGCTTTTACTTTTAGGTCTTTGATGAATTTTGAGTTAACTTTTCATATGGTATGAGGTAAGGGTGGATTAAATATTTAAATGTGAAAAGCAAAACCATGAAAATGCTAGGAAAAACATAAGTAAATATTTGTTTAATCTTTGGGTGGATTTTCTGTACAGGAAAAAGAAAGCATAAAGAAAAAGTGACAGATTGGGCTTTATAAAAAGGTAAACAATTTTCATGTTTAACCACAAAAATGCAAAGTAAAAGACCTGGGAAGAAATAGTTGCATGAAGTAGCTGTTTGAAATAAAATATTTTAGTGGCTATGATTTTAAAATCCTAAATCTAGCATACTATTTGGAAAGTAAAAATTGCAACTAAACATTCTAACTTAGAGATAGATTACATTCAAACTTGGTTCTTGGGGTGTACACATTTTTCACCAGGGTTTTTTGTTGTTGTTCAGGGAGTAAACTCACGAAATCCTCGAAGACCTCCACCTAGTTCTGTTAATACAGGAGGTATCACAGAGATCATGGCAGAAGGAGGTGAATTAGAATTTGTTAAAAGGATCATCCATGACAGTCTACAACTTAAAAAAAGATTAAGGTAAGTCTGTTTTTACAACATGGAGTCCATTTTTACAACATAGGAATATTTACCCCCTATGTAGTTTTTTTTTTGGTGGGAGGGACAGAGTCTTGCTCTTGTTGCCAGGCTGGAGTGCAGTGGCGTGATCTCAGCTCACTGCAACCTCTGCCTCCTGGGTTCAAGCTTTTCTTGTGCCTCAGCCTCCCAAGTAGCTGGGATTACAGGCACCTGCCACCTGTAATTTTTATATTTCTAGTAGAGACGGGGGTTTCACCATGTTAGCCAGGCTGGTCTGGAACTCCTAGCCTCAGGTGATCTGCCTGCCTCGATCTCCCAAAGTGCTGGAATTATAGGCATGAGCCTCCGTGCCCGGCCTCCCCTATGTAGTTCTAAAACAAACTATGTCACTCAGAGCAAAAGTAATCCAAGTGGTCAGAAGAACAAACAGATAAAGATTGCAGGCTGGGCGTGGTGGCTCACGCCTGTAATCCCAGCACTTCGGGAGGCCGAGGTGGGCAGATCAGAAGGTTAGGAGTTCAAGACCAGCCTGGCCAATGTAGTGAAACCCTGTCTCTACTAAAAATGTAAAAATGAGCTGGGTGTGGTGGTGGATGCCTGTAGTCCCAGCTACTTGGGAGGCTGACGCAGGAGAATCGCTTGAACCCAGGAGGCAGAGGTTGCAGTGAGCCGAGATCACGCCACTGCACTCCAGCCTGGGCGAGAGAGTAAGATTCCTTCTCCAAAAATAAAAATAAAAATAAAAATAAAGATTGCAAAGGTAGTGGCTCCTACAATCTGCGAAGACCGTGTTTCTGAGGATGTTCCATGCCTTTAATTGATTAGTGTTTACTGTAATCATGTGTATTACATACATAGGAAAGAGGAAAATACCGTATGATTGTATTGCTCCCATTAGGATGGTCCTGTGGTGGAACAAAACTGATTCAAATATGGCTTTTGATTAGAAAACAGATGGGTTCAGTTCCGTCCCATGAACCAGAATAAATTTGTTGCCTCCTCCTTTCAGCAATTTAGGTTCTTGGAATCAGTCTCCCAAACAGTGACAGATGTGAGGACACTGAGCTGTCAAGAACTTAATGAAGGGAAACTGAGATCACTAACCAGTTGCAGAGGAGGGTTAAGGCCATTCCTTTTGAAAGCTAATTATTTTGGACAACACACCTGTCATTAAGCAACATAAGGTACTCAAAAAGAGCTATTTGTCTCGCTTGACTTCTCACCCTGCCACATGTTGTTGAAATGATGGATAATATGGTAGTTCAAAAACTAAAAGAGCTTTCAATCCAAGGATTTAGCTTTGGGACATAGGGAAGGTTTTATTTATTATTATTATTGTGGTAAATACACGTAACATAAAATTTACCATCTGTATTAGTCCATTCTCACTGCTATAAAGAAATACCTGAGACTGAGTAATTTGTAAAGAAAAGAGGTTTAATTAGTTCACAGTTCCACAGGCTGTACAGGAAGCATGGCTGGGGAAGCTTCAGGAAACGTACAATCATGGCAGAAGGTAAAGGGGAAGCAGGCACATCATTACATGGCCAGAGGAGGAGGAAGAGAAAGGAGGAGGTGCTACACACTTAAACAACCAGATCTAGTGAGATCTCACTCACTATCACCAGAACAGCAAGGGGAAATCTGCCCTCAGGATCCAGTCACCTCCCAGCAGGCCCCCTCGCCAACACTAGAGATTACAGTTTGACATGAGATTTGGGCGGGGACACAAATCCAAACCGTATCACCTTCTAAAATTTTAGAGTATAGTTTAGTAATGTGAAGTACATTCACATTGTTGCGCAAGCAGTCTGCAGAACTCTTCATTTTTTGTAACTATAACTCTGTACTCGTTAAATACCTCCTCATTCTCTCCTTCCCTGAGCCCCTGGCAACCATCATTCTGCTGTCTGTCTCAATGAACTTGACTACTCTAGGTAGCTCATACAAATGGGATCATACAGTATTTGTCCTTTAATGACTGGCTTTTTTCACTTTTCGTCATATTGTCAAGGTTCATCTGTGATGCAGCATATTTCAGGATTTTCTTCCTTTTTAAGGCTGATATGCCACATTTCGTTTATCCATTCATCTGTTGATGGAGGATACTTAGGTTGCTTGTACCCTTTGGCTGTTGTGAATAATGCTATATGAATGTGGGTGTATAAATATCTCCTGGAGACCCTGCTTTCAATTCTTTGGATGTAGACCTAGAAGTAGAATTCATGGATAGGGGAGACTTTTTTCCTATATGGTATTGTCCTCTTTTCTGTCTATGTAATATAAATGATTATAGGAAACAAAATCACTTAAAGACATAAGAAGGCTGGGCACGGTGGCTCACGCCTGTAATCCCAGCACTCTGGGAGACTGAAGCGTGTGGATCACCTGAGGTCAGGAGTTGGAGACCAGCCTGGCCAACATGGTGAAACCCTGTCTCTAGTAAAAAATACAAAAAATTAGCCGGGCGTGGTGGCGGACGCCTGTAATCCCAGCTACTCGGGAGGCTGAGGCAGCAGAACTGCTTGAACCTGGGAGGCAGAGGTTGCAGTGAACCAAGATTGTGCCACTGTACTCCAGCCTGGGCAACAGAGCGAGACTCCATCTGAAAAAAAAAAAAAAAAAAAAAAAAGACAGGAGAACATCCTCAGAAATGAAAACATCCTCAGAAACAGGGTCTTTGCAGGCTATAGGAGCTACTACCTTTTCAATCTTTGTTTATTCTTATTCTATAAATCTTTCCTATCTCCCAAAGGTAGAAAGCTGCTTATTTTATTAAAGACCAATTCCAAAATCATCAAATGTCCTGATTTTTTTTTTTCTAGACAGAGTCTCACTCTACTAGGGCGAAACGGGGTTTCTCCATGTTTCTCCATGTTGGTCAGGCTGGTCTCGAACTCCCGACCTCAGGTGATCTACCCACCTCAGCCTCCCAAGGTGCTGAGATTAAAAGCATGAGCCACTGCACCCGGCCCCCATGCACATTTTTATAGTTGACATCATGTTTATACAACTGTGTGACTCACATTTCAGAGTGCTGTGAAAATTGTGTATTTTGAAGCTCTAAAAAATAAGAGATTATAAACAGGTACCTTAACCCTACCATCTGTTCTTATCCCTCTAGAATGTTTTTTCCCTTGTCCCTGAAGAAATACAGGAACTAAGCAGAATTTGCAGCGTTATGGGGTGAAATAAGTTAAATGTGTTGGACTGACCTTAGGATGGCGCTTGTGATGCCTTGCCTTCCTTGGGAGGTTAATGTCTCACCTCTGTCATGCTCAGCAGCAGTTACAGTTTCGTTTTGTGTCTTAAGGAATTTTGCAGCTAAAAAGACCTTGAGAGGTAAAGTTATCCAACCTCTTGGTTTACAGACTAGAAACTTAGAACTCAGATATCCTCATTCTAGTCCAGTGGTCTTTCCATCACCCCTCGCAGCCTCTGCAGCTCTAAGCTGCAGTTGGACTCTGTGAAGAGCCTTTCTATCGTTGATGAAGATTTACAAGTGCTTGTCACCCTTACTTTGGCTTTTTTTACCTGTGGCTTGAGCTTACTTAATAGCTTTTTTTTCTCTCAAGTGACTCACCTAGGCCAGGCACAATGGCTTACACCTGTAATCCCAGCACTTTGGGAGGCTAGGTTGGTGGATCACTTGAGCTCTGGAGTTCAAGACCAGCCTGGGCCACATGGTGAGACCCCTTCTCTACAAATAATACAAAAATGAGCTGGGTGTGATGGTACGTGCCTGGAGTCCCAGCTACTCGGGAGGCTGAGGTAGGAGGCTCGCTTGAGCCCAGGAGGTCGAGGCTGCAGTAAGCTGAGATTGTACCACTGCACTCCAGCTTGAGTGACAGAGTGAGACCCTATCTCAAAAAAGAAAAAAAAAAAAAAAAAAGGACTCACACATCTAACCTTCTAGATAAATTACCAGACTTTATCAAACTCCTCATGGCCTGAATTGTGTGTGTGTGTGTGTGTGTGTGTGTGTGTGTGTGTGTGTGTGTGTGTGTGTGTGTGTCAGAGTCTTGCTCTGTCACCCAGGCTGCAGTGAGGTGGAGTGATCTTGTCTCACTGCAACCTCTGCCTCCCAAGTTCAAGTGATTCTCCCACGTCAGCCTCCCGAGTTGCTGGGATTTCAAATGTGTGCGCCCTAACTCAGCTAATTTTTGTATTTTTATTAGAGACAGGGTTTCACCATGTTGCCCAGGCTGGTCCCGAACTCTTGAGTTCAAATGATCTGCCCGCCTTGGCCTCACAAAGTGCCGGGATTACAGGTGTGAGTCACCACACCTGGCCCTGAATTTTTTTTTTTTTTAATTTCTTCTCCACACCATAATTTTGTATGTTTTGGATTCTCTCTTGTCATTGGTTATCAGTTCTATAACTGATGCCCTTTATGGCAATGATTTTAGGCTTTTCTTAGGAACCAGAGATCTGTATTCTACAAAGCACCAGCGTGTCCCCTGCCAGATGATGGATACTGCTTGGATTTGGATATAATCCACGTATTTGGGGATGGGTAATAAATTTAATAATCTGGGCCTAGGCTGGGCACAGTGGCCCATACCTGTAATCCCAGCACTTTGGGAGGCTAAGGCAGGAGAATCAGTTGAGCTCAGGAGATTGAGACCAGCCTGGGCAACATAGCAAGACCCCATCTCTACAAAAAATTAAAAAATTAGCTGGGTATGGTTGCACGTGCCTGTTGTCCCAGCTACGCAGGAGGCCAAGGTGGAAGAATTGCTTGAGCCTGGGAGGTTGAGGCTGCTATGAGCTGTGTTTATGCCGCTGCACTCCAGCCTGGGTGACAGCAAGAGCCCGTCTCAAAAATTAATAATGATCTGGGGCTTTTGAATGTCATTCTTTGGTTTGAAATTGTGATTTATCATTGGTAAAATGGAATGATAGTAGCTGTCTTGTAGAGTGGTTATAGAATTAAATGAATACATATTTGACATAATAATAATACTGGATATTAAATAGGGTGATTTTTAACTCTTTTTTTTTTTTTTTTTGAGACAGAGTCTCGCTCTGTCATCCAGGCTGGAGTGCAGTGGCACGATTTTAGCTCACTGCAACCTCCGCCTCCTAGGTTTAAGCAATTCTCCTACCTCAGTCTCCCAAGTAACTGGGATGAAAGGCACGCGCCACCATGCCAGCTAATTTTTGTATTTTTAGTAGAGATGGGGTTTCAGCGTGTTGGCCAGGCTGGTCTCAAACTCCTGACCTCAGGTTATCCGCCTGCCTCGGCCTCCTAAAATGCTGGGATTACAGGCGTGAGCCACTGTGCCCAGCGGATTTTTAACTCTTGACTATTCTAGGAGGGTTGCAACATGTAGCATAAATGTTAGATGACTTTTTTTTTTTTTTTTTTGAGACGGAGTCTCGCTCTGTCGCCCAGGCTGGAGTGCAGTGGCACGTTCTTGGCTCACTGCAACCTCTGCCTCCCGAGTTCACGCCATTCTCCTGCCTCAGCCTCCTGAGTAGCTGGGACTACAGGCGCCCGTCACCACGCCCAGCTAATTTTTTTTTTGTATTTTTAGTAGAGATGGGGTTTCACCGTGTTAGCTAGGATGATCTCGATCTCATGACCTCGTGATCCACCCACCTTGGCCTCCCAAAGTGCTGGGATTACAGCCGTGAGTCACCCTGCCCAACCGACATTATTATTTTTATAATTTTGTTATCTCTTAAACAATATAACCACACTTACAGGAAATTAGAAAATGGAGAAAGCTGCTTTGGCATTAAAAAAAAAAAAAAAAAAAGGCCAGGTGCAGTGGCTCATGCCTGTATTCCCAGCACTTTGGGAGGCCAAGGGGGGCGGATCATGAGGTCAGGAGATCAAGACCATCCTGGCTAACACGGTGAAACCCCATCTCCACTAAAAATACAAAAAATTAGCCAGGCGTGGTGGCGGGCACCTGTAGTCCCAGCTACTCGGGAGGCTGAGGCAGGAGAATGGTGTGAACCCGGGAGGGGGAGCTTGCAGTGAGCTGAGATTGCGCCACTGCACTCCAGCCTGGGTGACAGAGTGAGACTCCATCTCGGGGGGGAAAAAAAAAAAAAGACACTGGGCGTGGTGGCTCACATGTAATCACAGTGCTTTGGGAGGCTGAGGTGGGTGGATTGCGTGAGATCAGGAGTTTGACACCAGCCTGGCCAACATGGTGAAACCTCGTAACACTGTCTCTACTAAAAATACAAAAATTAACTGGGCATGGTGGCATGCACCTGTAATCCCAGCTACATTGCAGGCTGAGGCAGGAGAATCACTTACCTGGGAGACAGAAGGTTGCAGTGAGCTGAGATTGTGACAGTGTACTCCAGCCTGGGCAACAGAGCGAAACTATGTCTTAAAAATAAATAAATAAATACAAAATAAGTAGCTTGACAGTCCGGGTGTGGTAACTCATGCCTGTAATCCCAGCACTTTGCAAGGCTGAGGCTGAGGATGGCTTCAGGCCACGAGTTCAAGACCAGCCTGGGCAACATAGCAAGACTCTGTGTCTACAAAAAATCAGCCTGGTGTGGTGGCATGTTCTTGTAGTCCCAGCTACTTGTGAGGCTGAGGCCTGAGGATCACTTAAGTCCAGGAGGTCAAGGCTGCACTGAGCCATGATCACACCACTGCACTCCAACCGGGAAAACAGAACGAGACCCTGTCTCAGTCAGTCAGTCAGTAGCTAGTGAGCTTAACAACAGTCCATAATTAACTAATTCTTTATTATTGGGCATTCAGAGGTTTTCTTGTTTTCACTGTTAAAAAGAACATACCACTTCTTGTTTCTTACTGAACTGCCATCTGTTGAGGTTGTTATGAATGGCTACGTTTGACCCCTGCTTTCATCTTTGATTGGGACCCAAAGTAGGGTTGTCAGTCAATGAAGGTGTTTTGGGGTATCATTACAAAGAATTGTGCCCCTCAACTAACTTCCTACACAGATACCAGAGATAGAGAAGTACTGGGGACAGATGGTGTACCAGCTTGTTCTCCAGGTAGTGCAGCGTTTTTGCAATTAAAACACGAAGGAACATTTCCCAGTTGTGAGCTCCACAGGGGGTAGATGCTATTTTGATTTTTCCTTCATACTAAGGTAGGAAAAAGAAGGATAAGCAACCTGAAAGATAAGGGACTACTTTATTTTATTTTAATTAATTAATCAATTTATTTTTGAGACAGGGTCTTGCTCTGTCACCCAGACTAGAGTGCAGTGAGTGGCATGATGACGGCTCACTGCAGTCTTCACCTTCTGAGCTCAAGCAATCCTCCTGCCTCTGCCTCCTGAGTAGCTACGACTATATGTGCACAACACCATGCCAGGCCAATTTTTGTATTTTTTTGTAGAGATGGGGTTTTGCCATGTTGCCCAGGCTGGCCTCAAAGTCCTGGGCTCAAGTCATTCCGCCCCACCTTGGCTTCCTAGAGTTCTGGGGTTACAGGCGTGAGCCATTGCACCTGGCCCTACCTTATTTTCTTTAATGAATTAGGTTATATGCATTTCATCATTTTAACTCAGGTATCGTGCTTAGTTTAATCCCTTTCAGGATTGATATGGCAGCCTTGTTGATTGGTGTCTGCTCTAAGGTCTCAGGGAGAAAAGATTGGATCCAGCAGCTTGCGCCGCAGTGAGCTATCTGTGTCAGCTTACATGGCATTTCCGACTAGTGACATAGTCACTGCTTGGTTCTGCGTTAGCTGGTGAAAGAAGAGAATTCTTAAAATCAACAAGCATGTATTTTGAGTTCATCTAACAGTCTACAAAGGAATAACAGGCTGGGCGCGGTGGCTCACGCCTGTAATCCTGGCACTTTGGGAGGCTGAGGTGGGTGGATCACCTGAGGTCAGGAGTTCAAGACCAGCCTGGCCATCATGTTGAAATCCCGTCTCTACTAAAAATATAAAAAGTAGCTGGGCAGGCCAGACACGGTGACTCATGCCTGTAATCCCAGCACTTTGGGAGGCTGAGGCGGGCGGATCACCTGAGGTCAGGAGTTTGAGACCAGCCTGGCCAACATGGTGAAACACTGTCTTTATAAAAATACAAAAAGTAGCCAGACATGGTGGCGCATGCCTATAGTCCCAGCTATTTGGGAGGCTGAGGCAGGAGAATCGCTTGAACCTGGGGGGCGGAGGTTGTAGTGAGCCAAGATAACGCCATTGCATTCCAGCCTGGGCAACAGAGTGAGACTCCGTCTCAAAAAAAAAAAAAAAGTACCTGGGCATAGTGGCACGTGCCTCTGTAATACCAACTGCTTGGGAGGCTGAGGCAGGAGAATCGCTTGAAACTGGGAGGCAGAGGTTGCAGTGAACTGAGATTGCGCCACTGCACTCCAGCCTGAGCAACAGAGCGAGACTCCATCTCAAAAATAATAAATAAATAAATAAATAAATAGGATAACAAATTAAAAGCCTTGGTTCCACTTGCTTGTTATAATGTAGTCTTTTGGCTGGGCGCGGGGGCTCACTCCTGTAATCCTAGCACTTTGGGAGGCCAAGGTGGGCAGATCACCAGAGGTCAGGAGTTCAAGATCAGCCTGGCCAACATGGTGAAACCCCGTCTCTACTAAAATACAAAAATTAGCTGGGCATGATGGCGGGTGCCTGTAATCCCAGCTACTTGGGAGGCTTGGATGGGAGAATTGCTTGAACCCAGGAGACAGTGGTTGCAGTGAGCTGAGATCACTCCATTGCACTCCACCCTGGGTGGCTGAGCAAGATTCCGTCTCAAAAAAAAAAAAAAAAGAAAATAATAATAATATAGTCTTATCCAGTCAAAAAGTGAATAATTAAAATCACTTATTAATAAGAGCATAGGATAAAAGTTTATTTTTAGTTATATAGATTCAAAATTTATGATAGTTTAAATAGTAAATTTTGAGATCAGGTGGACATTGGGGCTGCTCCGTTCAATATCTAGGGGCATTTGTTCTGGTAATTTATTATAGGCAGCAAGGTGCTGGATTTTACTACTTAGAGAACTTTTTAGGTAAGGTTCATAATTGCTTATACCCCAAACCTCTGCTTTCCGTTTTTCTATATTATACTTCACTTTAGTTTTTAATAAGTTTCTAAATAACCATTCCCCACTGAGGGGAAAAAAAGTTTTTTGGAGAAATGGTAAATTCCATTTCTGAGTTAGGGTAAGTACACAATGAGCCTGGAATATCTTCTAGTACCAGAAAGTAATGATGTACTCAAAAAATGACATGTCAGAAGAACCTAGAGTGCGCTCAGGGCAAAGCTGGGGACAACATGAGTTTCAAGATGAGTAATGACAATAATGACTTATAACCCATTGAATAAGATAAAATACATACAGGGGATAGAGTGAATGCCGATGAATAAATATAGAAAGAATAATAAATGTAGACTATTATATTATTTCTAAAATAATGTAATAGCATTTTTCATACTTTTAAAGTTAGATTTTTCATTTATGTTATTTAGTGTATGAGGTTGAAATACCAGATTGCCAGTCTTCAATAGTTTCTGACCTATAAAACAGTTTTTGACGTATAAAAATGTCAGTTTCATACAGTTTTAACCTAATTGGTGATTTTAGAAGCTCTTAAATTTTGCAACAATCATAGTAATAATTGATTCGTGGAACAATTGGCAAAGGGAAATTTGAAAAGGAACAGGATAACTACCTAGTTTCAAAGAACCACCCCTTCCCCCTTTAGGTTACTTACAGTTACAAAGAGAAATGTGGGAGTTTACAAAGTAAAGAGTTTGCTTTGGAGAAAGCACAGGCCGCCTCCCTGACCAGGTGCTCATCTCCTGATGTGATGCACCTGGAGGGACAAGCAGCGCCTCCGTGCTCTTCACGCCAGAAATGTGTCATCTGAATCCAACGACGTGGAAACTTCTGACACACCCAATTGAGGGATTGTGTAAAATCAGCTCCTCAAAAACATTAAGATCATGAGAGTAAAAGAAGACTGAGGAACTATTCCAGATTGAAGGAGGCTAAAGAGACATGACAAGTACACGAAATTCGCAATCCTAATGGGCCTTGCATCAGGGGAGAAAATTGGGATAAACAGGTGAAATTTAAGTGTGGACTGTATTCCAGATAATAGTATTGAATGAGTGTTAAGTTTTAGCAATTTGATAATTCCTCTGTGGTTACAAAAATGAATACACTTGTTTCCGCCTGGCGCAGTGGCTCACACCTGTAATCCCAGCACTTTGGGAGGCCGAGGCAGGTGGATCACCTGAGGTCAGGAGTTCAAGACCAGCCTGGCCAACATGGTGAAACCCCATCTCTAGGAAAAATACAAAAATTAGCCTGTTGTGGTGGCACACACCTGTAATCCCAGCTACTCTGGAGGCTGAGGCAGGAGACTCGCTTGAGCCTGGGAGGCGGAGGTTGCAGTGAGCCGAGATTGCACCACTGCACTCCAGCCTGGGAGACAGAGCAAGCCTCTGTCTGAAAAAAATGTCTTAAAAACAAAAACAAAAACAAAAAACTACGCGCTTTTAAAATGGACGTGCCAAAATGTTACAGTTAATGAGACATGATGATGTCTGTAGCTGATTCTCAAACAGCTTAGGAAAAAACACATAGACACAGAATGAAGGAAGATGTAATTGCTGAATCTGGGTGAAGGGTATACTAGAGTCATTTGCGTGAATCTTGCAACTCTTTTGAAAGTTTGAAATTATTTCAAAATAATTTTTCTTGAAACCTACCATCTCAGAGGAATTCCTAAATGTTGTAATAAGTAGAGTGCTACTTTCATTGTTAAAATAGTTTAATGGATTCAAAGTCTCTTGGGTGACTAGATCTTCCTTTTCTTCATTTTTTTTTCCACTTGCATTTTGATTAGTTGTCACAAGATGCCTGTTGAGAGTAGCTAGGATCTAGTGGGTAGGCATATTTAAAATGTGCAGCTAAAATAGGATTTTTAACACATCCAATGACTTCTGCTTTTTCCATAACAAATAAAACTGTTGCTGAAAACAGTGTATATATGACATTCAGTCTGAAATGATTCGCAGTGTGGTATTCAGTTTAGTGCAAAGGTTAAAAGAAATATGAACTCCCTCCCGAGTGTCTATTAAGTATCAGTGCCATGTTTATTACTAGCCTTTCTTGTCTTCTAAATATTTCTTTTCCTTCATCTCCTGAAGAACCTTACAGTATCTTTTTTTTTTTTTTTTTTTTTTTTTTTTGAGACAAGGGCTTGCTCTGTCATCCAGGCTGGGGTGTAGTGGTGCAATCACTGCTCACTGCAGCCCTGACCTCCCAGGCTCAAGCGATCCTATCACCTCATCCCCCCTAGTAGCTGGGACCACAGGCATGCACCACCATGCCCAGCTATTTTTTGTAGAGATGGGGTCTTGCCATGTTGCCCAGGATGGTCTTGAACTCCTGGGCTCAAGTGATCCACCTGCCTCGGCCTCCCAAAGTGCTGGAGTTACAGATGTGAGCCACCAAGCCAAGCCAGTATCTTTTTTTGTTGTTCTAGGCCACTTCTTGGCTTCTGATAGCTCTGATCTATCTAATCTGTTGAGGAATGCTAGTTTTAAAGGAAAGTGTTAATTAACCTGTTTTATGCTGTTATCGTGTCAGCACTAATTGCTCCTGATTTCTCTTCCTTCATCTTGTTCATAATATACCCAAGGCTTTAAATTCCTGGTTAATGAATCCTCCATTTATACACTTTCTTTTCTTTTCTTTTTTTTTGGAAACAGTATCTACCTCTGTCACCCAGGCTGGAGTGCAGTGCCACCATCTCAGCTCACTGCAACCTCCGCCTCCTGGGTTCAAGTGATTCTCCTGCTTCAGCCTCCTGAGTAGCTGGGACTACAGGTGCGCACCACCACACTAGCTAAATTTTTTTGTATTTTTTAATAGAGACAGGGTTTCCCATGTTGGCCAGGCTGGTCCTGAACTCCTGACCCCAAGTGATCCTCCCACCTCGCCCTCTGAAAGTGCTGGGATTACAGGCGTGAGCCACTGTGCCCGATGATACTTTCTTAAAGGGAACGTATTATTTTTCTTCTAAACATTTTTAAACCACCAAATGAAATTTATTATCCTTTAAATAACTTTACTGGGGTTTGTTTAAAGTAGTTTAGCTGTAACAATTATTTCTTTATTTTCAAAGGGAAAAAAGATTGCCTAAACAAAAATAGGTGCGGTCACCTCTTGTTGAATTCACAGTGAAGACAAAATATTTGTTGATGCTCACTATTTCTAAAGTAATATAATAGTATTTTTCATACTTTTAAAATAATTAGATTTTTCATTTATGTTATTTAATGTACGAGATCAAAATACCACATTGCTAGTCTTCAATAATTTTTGACCTATAAAACAGTTTTTGACATATAAAAATGTCAGTTTCATACAGTTTTAACCTAATTGGTGATTTTAGAGGCTCTTAAATTCTCTTAGAATTTTAGCCACTTGAAAATTCATCTTTGTAGTAGGCATTTTGTATATAAACAATTAAATATTGAATGTATATCCCTTAATCTGAAATTTCCCTTTTAATGCGATTAGGTGAATTTTGAATGACACAGGTGATTATAATGCTTAGTGAGAAAAGCAGGAGACAGAATATGTATTGTTAGTTTGGCTAAGCTGTTACAAAACAAGAAGGAAACATGTAAAACATTACGATATGGTTAACCTTACTTTATGTGTATTTGAAGGTATAAGATAATCACATTTATAAATTTATATATTTCAATCAGTCGTACTGAGGTAAACTTGAGTAACTCCCATTTAAGTGTGCAGTTGGATGAGTTTAGACAAATGTGGAACATTTCTATCACCCTAAAAAGTTTCCTGTTCCCCTCTGCAGTCTGTCCACACTCTGCTCCCAGCTTCCTGTAGCCCTGATGTACTTTCTGTCACAACAGTTTTGTGTGTTCTAGACTTTTCATACAAATGGAGTCATAGAAAATGTAGGTTTTGATTATCTGCTTCCTTTCACGTAGCAGCATATCCATGCTTTTTTTGTGTCAGTGGCCTGTCCCTTTTGTTGCTAAATAGGCTGAGTATACCGCAGTTTGTTCATCCATTTGCCAGCTGAAGGACATTTGGGTCATTTCCAGGTTTTGGCTAGTAGGAATAAAACTGAATATTTGCTTATAATTTTTTGTGTCTAATTAAATTTTCCTCCATCTTAAGTAAATACCTGAGAGTAGGACTCCTGGTCCTGTTGTAAGTGTATGTTTAACTTTATTAAGAAGCTGCTTTACAAAGTGACTATACAGTATTTTACATTCCCACCAGCAATATCTGAGAGTTTCCGTTCACACCATTTGGTACTGTTGTCACCTTTTTAAAATGTATCTGTTCTAACGGGTAGGTAGTGGTATCTCATTATGATTGGAATTTGCATTTCTCTGGTGGCTGGTGATAGGGTGCATGCGCATGTGCTTGTTGGCCATTCCTGTATCTCCTTTTTATTGGCTTATTAATCTTACTGACCGGTAGTTCTTTATAGATTCTGAATACAGTCCATTGTCAAATGTGTTTTGCAAGTATTTCCTCCCAGTCTACAGTTGCCTTTCCATTTTTATAAATCTCTTTTAAAAAGACCAAACCTTTAGTGGCCTTTGTTTAAAATCAGCTGACCATGTAAGTTAGTTATTTCTGGACTCTGTGCCATTCTGTTAATCTGTGTCTATCTTATGCCAGTACCATGTTGTCTGAATTATCATAGCTTTGTAGAAGTCTTGAAATCCGGCAGTGTAAATCCTCTATCTTTGTTTTTTTTTTTTTTTCAAAATTGTTTTAAGCCAGATGTGGTGGCTCACGCCTGTAATCCCAGCACGTTGGGAGGCAGAGGCAGGAGGATTGCTTGCATCCAGGAGTTTGAGACCAGCCTGTGCAACATAGTCATACCCTGTCTTTATGGAAAAAAATTTGTTTTAGCTACTTGAAATCTTTTGCATTTCCATATAAATTTTAGCATCAGTTTATCGATTTTCATGAAAATGTATGGTTGGGATTGTGTTGAATTTATAGGTCAAGTTGGAAAGAATTGATACCTTAACAATAATGAGTCTTCCATTCCAACCTGGTTTAGCTATTCATTTATGTAGGTCTTCAATATCTTTCAGCTTTACACACATTATACGAACTTTATTCCTAAGTATTTTATGTATTTTCATGCTACCATAAATGGCATTTTAAAATTTTAATTTCTAGTTATGTATTGCTACTATAAGAAAACACAGTTGATTTATTTTATTAGTGTTTTCCCTTTTTTTTTTTTTTTTTTTTGTTGAGACAGAGTCTTGCTGCAGTGCAGCAACCTCTGCCTCCCGGGTTCAAACGATTCTCACGCCTCAGCCTCCCAAGTAGCTGGGACTACAGGCGCACACCACCACACCCAGCTAATTTTTGTATTTTTAGTAGAGACGGGGTTTCACCATGTTGGCCAGGATGGTCTTGATCTCTTGGCCTTGTGATCCGCCCGCCTCAGCCTCCCAAAGTG
The DNA here is from genome assembly GCF_028885625.2 of Pongo pygmaeus. Taxonomy (NCBI): domain Eukaryota; kingdom Metazoa; phylum Chordata; class Mammalia; order Primates; family Hominidae; genus Pongo; species Pongo pygmaeus. The sequence continues at coordinate 2,242,947 of NC_072392.2, read as the reverse complement.
CTGAGATTACAGGCGTGAGCCACCGCACCCGGCCCCGACAATTGATTTTATGTTGACCTTTCATTCTGTGGCCTTGCTGAACTCACTTATTAGTTCTAATAGGTTTTTCCTGGATTTCATGGAGTTTTCTGCATAGAAGACCATGTCTTCCGTGATGTGAAGGCAGAAGTAAAGGCAGTTTTACTTCTTTCATTTCAGTTTGTATGCATTTTATTTCTTTTTCTTGCCTTACTGTACTGACTAGGATCTCCAGCACAATTCTGAATAGAAGTGGTGAAGAGTAGCCATCTTGCATCATTCCCAATCTTAGGGCAGCTTTATCATACTTTGACCGTGATGATGTTGGCTGTTACAGAGTTTTTTGGTTTGAGGTTTTTGTTTGTTTGTTTCTTAGATTCACTTTATTAGGTTGAGGAAGTTTTCTTCTATTTCTAGTCTGTTCAGAGTTTTTAATCATGAATGATGAGTTTTGTCATGAAAAAGTGTTGACTTTTTCCAAATGCTCTTCCTATGTCTATTGAAGTGATAATGTGGTTTGTCCTTTTTAGTCCATTAATACAGTGACTTATAGATATTGATTTTTGAATATTGAACCAGCCTTGCCTTCTTATAGTAAATGCCCCTTGGTTATAATGTATTATTCTTTTTGTATATTGCTGGATTAAATTTACTAGTATTTTATTAAGGATTTTAAAACCTTTTTTATTTACCTTTTATTTTATTATTTTTTTAATTAACTAAAATTTTTTTTTTTTTTAAGATGAGTCTTACTCTGTTGCCCAGGCTGGAGTGGAGTGGCACCATCTCAGCTCACTGTGACCTCTGCCTCTCGAGTTCAAGCAATTCTCCTGTCTCAGCCTCCTGAGTAGCTAGGATTACAGGTGTGTGCCACCACACCTGTCTAATTTTTGTATTTTCAGTAGAGGCGGGGTTTTGCCATATTGGCCAGGCTGGTCTCAAACTCCTGACCTCAGGTGATCCACCCACCTCAGCCTCCCAAAGTGCTGGGATTACAGGCATGAGCCACCACACATATAAATCCCTGGCCTTTATATGCATTTTATTTTTAGTTGACAAATAATAGTTGTATGTTTTTTGGGGGTACAAGGTGATGTTTTAATATACAGTCATGTGTTGCTTAATGAGGGGGGAAATCTGAGAAGTGCATCATTAGGTGATTTTTTTGTTATTGTGTGAATGCCATAGATGATATAGCCTACTACACACCTAGGCCTATAATGTAATCATAGCCTGTGTTTCCTAGGCTACAAACCTGTACAGCATGTACAGCATGCACAGCATGGTATTACATACCATGGGCAGTTTTAGCACAATGGTAAGTTTTGTGTATGTAAACATATCAAACATAGAAAAAGGACAGTAAAAATTAAAGATAAAAATGGGCTGAGCACGGCGGCTCACACCTGTAATCCCAGCACTTTGGGAGGCCAAGGTGGGTGGATCACGAGGTTAGGAGATGGAGACCTTTGTGGTTAACATGGTGAAACCCTGTCTCTACTAAAAATACAAAAAATTAGCCTAGCATGGTGGCATGCACCTCTAATTCCAGCACTTTGAGAGGCCTAAGTGGGCGGAACACCTGAGGTCAGGAGTTCAAGACCAGCCTGGCCAACATGGTGAAACCCCGTCACTACTAAAAATACAAAAATTAGCTGGGAGTGGTCGGGGGGGTGCCTGTAGTCCCAGCTACTCGGGAGGCTGAGGCAGGAGAATTGCTTGAACCCGGGAGGCAGAGTTTGCAGTGAGCCAAGAGCACGCCACTGCACTCCAGCCTGGGCGACAGAGCGAAACTCCATCTCAGAAAAAAAAAAAAATGGTCCACCTGTGTAGGGCACTTACCATGAGTAGAGCTTGCAGGGCTAGAAGCTGCTCTGGGTGAGTCAGTGAGAGAGTGGCGAGCGAATATGAAGGCCTAGAACATCACTGTATAGTATTGTAGACTTTATAAACACTGTACACTTAAGCTACACTTTATTTTTTAAAATTGTGCTATGACGTTGCAACAGCTACGACATCACTAGGCAATAGGAATTTTTCAACTTCATTTTATTTTATTTTATTTTATTTTACTTTATTTTATTTTGAGACAGAGTCTCACTCTGTATCCCAGGCTAGAGTGCAGTGGTGTGATCTCTGCTCGCTGCAACCTCCACCTCTGGGGTTCAAGCTATTTTCCTGCCTCAGCCTCCTGAGTAGCTGGGATTACATACAGGTGCCCACCACCACATCTGGCTAATTTTTGTATTTTTAGCAGAGACAGGGTTTCACCATGTTGGCCAGGCTAGTCTTGAACTCTTGGCCTCAAGTGATCTGCCGCCTTAGCCTCCCAAAGTGTGAGCCACTGTGCCCGGCCTCAACTCCATTTTAATCTTATGGGACCCCCTATTGTAAGTGCCATCTGTTACTGACTGAGATGTCCTTATGTGACTCATGGCTGTATGTGTTTATTGTTAAATAATTCAATCATACTAACATATTCCTCACCCAATTTTTTGTGTGGTGAGAACATTTTAAGTCTAATCTTTTAGCAATTTTGAAATATGTAATATGTCATTATTAACTGTAGTCACCATGCTATGCTAAAAACTAAAACTTATTCCTGCTGTCTGACTGAAACTTTGTGCCCTCCCACCAACATCTTCCCTTTTCCTAGCTCACCCTCCCTTGTTAAGGATTTTTAGATCTTAGGTTCATGAAGGATACCTGGTCTATACTTTTCTTATCATTATAAGAAATAAGGCCAGGTACGGTGGCTCACCCCTGTAATCCCAGCACTTTGGGAGGCCAAGGTGGACGGATCCCACAGTCAGGAGATCGAGACCGTCCTGGCTAACATGGTGAAACCCCGTTTCTACTATAAAAAAAAAAAAAAAAAAAAAAAAAAAAAAAAAAAAAAGCCGGGCGTGGTGGCGGGCGCCTGTAGTCCCAGCTACTCGGGAGGCTGAGACAGGATAATGGCGTGAACCCAGGAGGTGGAGCTTGCAGTGAGCCGAGATCGTGCTACTGCACTCCAGCCTGGGTGACAGAGTGAGACTCTTGTCTCAAGAAAAAAAAAAAAAAAAAGAAATGATACGATTTGTTGATGTAATACTGGCCTTATAAGATGAGTTGGGGAAGTGTTCCCTCTTTAATATTTTTTGGAAGAGTTTGCATACAATTAATATTATTTCTTCCTTAAATGTTTAGTAGAATTCACTAGTGAAGTGACTTGGGTCTGGAAAGTTTTTAATACAAATTCAATTTCTTTAATTGATAGAGAACTATTGAAGTTATCTATTTCTCTATCGTGCATGGTGGCTCGTGCTTGTAATTCCAGCACTTAAGAGAGGCCGAGGCGGGAGTTTAAGACCAGCCTGGCCAACATGGTGAAACCCTGTCTCTACTAAAAATACAAAAGAAAATTAGCCGGGTGTGGTGGCGCATGCCTGTAATCCCAACTACTCAGGAGGCTGAGGTGGGAAAATCGCTTGAGCCCGGGAAGTGGAGGTTGCAGTGAGTGGAGATCACGCCACTGCACTCCAGCCTGGGCAACAGAGTGGTACTCTGTCTCAAAAACAAAAAAATTAGTTGGGCGTGGTGGCACACACATATAATCCCAGTTACTTGGGAGGCTGAGGCAGGAGAATTGCCTCAACCCGGAAGGCGGAGGTGGCGGTGAGCCCAGATGGTACCACTGCACTCCAGCCTGGGCAACAAGACAAGACTATCTCAAAAAAAAAAAAAGAACTATTCAAGTTATCTATTTCTTCCTGAGTAATCTTGGGTAGTTTGTGTTTTTGAAGCAATTTGTTTCATCTAAGTTGTGAAATTTATTGGCAAAAAGTTGTTCTATACCCTCTTCACACCCTTTAATACCTGTAGGGTCTGCGGGATGTCCCCTCTTTCAGTTCTGATACTGAGAGTTCCGTCTTCTTTTTTTCTTGACTTCAAGAAAATTTGTTTTCATAGAACCAGCTCTTGGTTTCATTATTCTTCTCCATTGTTTTCCTGTTTTCTCTTTCCTCAGTTTCTGCTCTAATCTTTTTTTTTTTCCTTTCTTCTTCTTACTTGGGTTTCATTTGCTCTTGTTAATTTGCTTTACAAATTGTAACTCCGTCAGCGTCTCTGAACTTTGATCTGTGTCTCATCAACTCAGCAAGACGTCGGACTGTGTTTGAATTTCTTTTCCCTGTACTGCAGTCTGGGAATTTCCTTCTAGGAAAGCTCTAGCAAATGCAGGCTTACCTCATTTGTTTCTGGGACTGTGGGTCTGCACTGCCAGTTATCCAATGTCTGAAAAACAGCTATTTTATATGTTTTGTCCAGTTTCCTGGTTGTTTATGGTGGAAGGGCAATTCCCATAGTAACTAATCTTTCATGGGCTGAAGCAGAGGTCCTTTACAAACTTTTTAGAATAATCAGAAGCAATACATTCTATCCCTTTACCTTTTAATCAGTTCAGTCCAACTTCTCCACATTCCTTCTTCTGGATTTGTTTTTACTCTAGAGCAAATTGATTTCATGATCTGTTGAAACTCGAAGGCATTATCTATCCTTAAATTACTTGCAGATGAGGACATCTCACAATACAGGTTCCTGCTGGATGTAATTTTAAGTTCTCTTAGTATGATGTTTTTGTTGTTCTTTATTTTCTAATTTCTGTCCTAGAGCTAAATGGCCTTCGTTGTAAGCATGACAGATGAGACTTCTTTAATCTTTTTCCAAATATTTAATACATAGCCCTGAAGCATTGGAGAGGCTAAGTACATTTATTTATTTATTTATTTTTTAAGTTGCCTTGGGCTTGTTTTCCATCATTAGATTTGGTCTTTGTCGAAATACATTGTATGTAATTCTTGGTATTTTTCACTTGCGACCTTACTGAATGTTTGTTACTGTTCTCATCTTATTCACTTGAATAATGCTTAGTTTAAAATTTTAACCACATAAACAGTATTTACTTGTCTGATTTTTTTTTTTTCCTAGATGGTATAGCTGTATGCTGGGAAAGAAATGCAGCCTGGCGCCTCTGAAGGAAGAGCTTCGCATACAAGGGGTGAGGCTTCCTCATTACTGTTCTCATGTAGCTACTTTTCTTTGTATCCATGGGGCACAAGTACAGTTTTGCTACATTGATATATTGCATTGTGGCGAAGTCAGGGCCTTCAGTGTAACTGTCACTGGAACAATTCATGTCGTTGTGCATGTCCTACCCACCAAGCAACCTCCCGTCACCCGGTCTCCCACTCCCCAACCACAAGTCTCCCTTTGCCCATCATTCCATACTTTGCTTCCATGTGGTACACATTATTTAACTCCCACTTAGAAGTAAGAACACGTGGTATTTGTCTTTCTATGTCTCAGTTGTTTCACTTAAGATAATGGCCTCCAGTTCTGTCCATGTTGCTGAAGACACAATTTCATTCTTTTTTATGGCTGAATAGTATTCCATTGTATATGTATACCTCATTTTTAAAATCCAATCCTTTGTTGATGGATGCTTAAGTTTATTCAAGTCCAGATATCTTTTCTTTCTTTTCTTTTCTTTTTTTTTGAGATCAAGTACTAGCTCTGTTCCCAGGCTGGAGTACAGTGGTGGGATCATGACTCACTGTAACCTTGAACTCCTGGGCTCAACCCATCCTCCTGCCTCAGCCTCCTGAGTAGCTGGGACTATAGGCACATGGCACCATGCCTAGCTAATTTTGTTTTTCTTTAGTAGTGATGGGGTCTTGCCATGTTGCCCAGGCTGGTCTCAAACTCCTGGGCTCAAGCAGTCCTCTCACCTCAGCCTCCCAAAGTGCTGGGATTACAGGTGTGCACCATTGCACCCCACCTAATGATTTCTTTTCCTTTGGGACCAAGTCTTCTAGTATTTTTTATACTTTCAGGTCTTATATTCAAGTCTTTAGTCCATCTTGAGGTTTTTTTCATATATCTACTGTGTTTTTTTTTTTTTTAGAAATGGGGTCGGGCTGGGCACAGTGGCTCACGCCTGTAATCCCAGCACTTTGGCAGGCCGATGCAGGTGGATCATGAGGTCAAGAGATCGAGACCATCCTGGGCAACATGGTGAAACCCCATCTCTACTAAAAATACAAAAATTAGCCAGGCATGGTGACGCGCACCTGTAGTCCCAGCTATTGGGGAGGCTGAGGCAGGAGAATCTCTTGAACCTGGGAGGCAGAGGTTGCAGTGAGCTGAGATCGTGCCACTGCACTCCAGCCTGGTGACACAGCGAGACTCCGTCTCAAAAAAAAAAAAAGATGGTGTCTTGCTCTGTCAACCAGACTGTAGTGTGGTTGCACAATCATAGTTTGCTGCAACCTCAAACTTCTAGGCTTAAGCAATCCTCCCGCTTCAGCCTCCCAAGTAGCTGGGACTGTTGGCACACACCAGCACGCCCAGCTAATTTTTAAATTTTTAGTAGAAACAAGGTCTCTCTGTGTTGCCCAGACTAGTTCAAACTCCTGTACTCAAGTAATCCTTATTTTTTATAAAGATAAGGTCTTGCTGTATTGCCCAGGCTGGTCTCGAACTACTGGCCTCAAGTGATCCTCCCACCTTGGCCTCCCAAAGTGCTGGGATCACAGGCGGGACCCACGCACCTGACCTGTATCTACTCCGATGGTAGTTTTGAGTATAGAATTTTCTTTATACTCTGAAACTCTAAATATGTTTTTTGTTTTGTTTTCTAAGTTCTGTATTTTTAGGGCTAAAATATATTTTTTATAGATTATTAAAACAAGGCCTTTTTTGACAATCATAGAGAAAGGTGGAGAAAAACAGGATAAATAGAATGTCAGAGAGCAACCAGAAATAAAAAAACCTGGTATCTACCACTGACCTCACATCGAACTCCTTTTTATTTTTAATTTTTTTTTAATTTTTATTTTTTACCATGCCTCCAAGACAAGTTCAACTCACTCCTTTATAGATCCAGAAACTCAAGCTACATAGGTTTAAGGGCTTGTTGTGGGCCATGCAGTTAGCTCTGGGGGAACAGCACCAGAACACAGCCTCGGTCCCATGTGCTTCCCACTAGGATGACATTCCACAAGAGCAGAGCCCCGTGCTCCTGTTTCAGAAGGCAGGTTGCAAGTAAGTACTCCCAGGCCTGGCAGAGTGGCTCATGTCTATAATCACAGCACTTTGGGAGGCTGAGGCGGGCAGATTGCTTGAACCCAGAAATTCAAGACCAGCCTGGGCAACACAGCGAAATCTCATCTCAACAAAAAAATACAAAAAGTTAGCCAAGTGTGATGGCGCGTGCCTGTAGTCCCCACTACCCAGGAGGCTGAGGTGGGAGGATCCATTGAGCTCGGAAAGTTGAAGTTGCAGCAAGCTAAGATCACGCCACTGCACTACGGTCTGGATGACAGAGCGAGACCCTGTCTCCCAAAAAAATTATTTTACATAAAATAAATACTCCCCCTGCCACTTCCACTTTCCTCCCAGTTTCTGGGGTTTGGTGTGAGTCAGAGGACTTCTCAGCAAAAGGGTCAGATGCACATCAGTGGGAGGAGCAGAGTTTCTGGTCTCTGGTTTCTCTCTGACGACCTATTCCCCCTCTTTTCCTCACAATACCATTTCTTGGGTAAATTGTGAGACCTACAAACTAGTTCCTTTACCTTTCCTAAAATCTGATTAATAAAACAGATTACCTACCTGTGTCTAGCCAGACTTTGGTTGACTTTCTTTCTAAAAAAGAAAACAAAAAATCACTTGAGGCTGGGTGTGGTGGCTCACGCCTGTAATCTCAGCACTTTGAGAGGTGGGCGAATCGCCTGAGGTCAGGAGTTTGAGACCAGCGATGGTGAAACCCCACCTCTACTAAAAATACAAAAATTAGCTGGGCGTGGTGGCCTGCGCCTGTAATCCCAGCCATTCGGGAGGGTGAGGCAGGAGAATTGCTTGAATCTGGGAGGCGGAGGTTGCAGTGAGCCAAGACCACACACTGCACTCCAGCCTGGGTGACAGAGCAAGACTCTGTCTCAAAAAAACAAAAAACAAAAAAACTCACTTGAATCATATTACAAATAATTCTCTAAAGAGCTGTGTTTTCAGTGTTTCGTATATTTGAACCTTCAAGTCATATCTGTAAATTCTCTTATGTTTTTTGGGAGGAAAAAATATAACTTCGTTGAGAGAGGATTTATTCATTCATTATTAGGCAGCTATCTATAACTGTTGTTTGATAATATTGTTTGTTAACTGATTAAAAAGAAGGATCAACATCATATGGCATGACGCAGCAGCCAGAAACATTGGTAGAATGATTGCGGTTTGATGAGATGCTGTCTTTGTTGGTTTCAGGTTCCTAAAGTCACCTACACTGAATTCTGTCAAGGTCGGACGATGAGATGGGCCTTAGCTTGGAGTTTTTATGATGATGTCACAGTACCAGTAAGTACAGACCTTGCTCAGCTTCACCACCTGCCAGCAAGCACATGGTGGGTTTTGGTCCGTCATAAGTGAACTGAATTGGTAGTGTCCTGTTTAACTGAAGTTTGCCCCAAATGCTTATGTCAAAATGGAAAGGGGTTGTAACCAAGACACAGTCCTAGAAGGCTGGTCCTGGAGACCATGGAGCCTTCCTCTGTGAGTCTGTACAACACGTGATTTTTGCTCAGCCGACAGAAATTTATCTTTTAGGAATTAAAAATTTGGCTGGGCATGGTGGCTTATGCCTGTAATCCCAGCACTTTGGGAGGCCGAGCTGGGCAGATAACTTGAGGCCAGGAGTTTGAGACCTGCCTGGCCAACATGGTGAAACTGTGTCTCTGTTAAAAATACAAAAATTAGCTGGGCGTGGTGGCACTCCTGTAATCCCAGCTACTAGGGAGGCTGAGGCACGAGAATTGCTTGAACCCAGGAGACGGAGGTTGCAATGAGCTGAGATTGTGCCACTGCACGCCAGCCTGGGCCACAGAGCAAGACTCTGTCTCAAAAATATTAAAAATGAAATAAAAATTTTTTTAGAAAACAAAAATTCAGGTAACATAACCTGTAGAAACATTTTGCAGGTATAATTACGCTGGTGGACATTCCTCAAGAATTGAAAGTGAGGTCTCTTTCTTTTCCTTACCACTGCCACTTTCCTAGAATAGCTGCCTCCTGGGGCTCCTGGAGAACGTAGAAGTTGACTTTTTGGATTGCAGGCTTTTGGTGTGTAACACTTGGGGATCATTCTAATGAAGGGTTCTGTCTTGGCTTTCAGATTAGCACTAGAATATTAACCATTTTTGAAGCTGGGTGATAGATCATTATCCCTTTCTATTTTGTATATGCTAGAACATTTTCTGGAATAAAAAGTTTAAAGAAATGATTTGTGGCCAGGCCTGGTGGCTCACACCTGTGATCTCAACACTTTGGGAGGCTGAGGCGGGCGGATCACTTGAACTCAGGAGTTCAAAACTAGCCTAGGCAACATGGTGAAACCCCGTCTCTGCAAAAAATACAAAAATTTTTGTATTTTGATGGCGCATGCCTGTAGTCCCAGCTGCTGGGGAGGCTGAGGTGGGAGGATCACTTGAGCCTGGCAGGTAGAGAGGCTGCAGTGAACCCTGATCGTGTCACTGCACTTTCTGCACTTCACCGTGGGGCAACAGAGTGAGATCCTGTCTCAAAAAAAAAAAAAAAAAAAAAAAAGGTTTGTTCACAGATGTCTCTTTGTCCTCAGTGCTGCTATAGGTAAAGGAAAACCACCTCTGAGCTGGCCAGACTGAATGATTTTCCGGGCAGTGCTGAGAGGCAGTGACAGAATAGCATCTGTTGCTTCTCACAGTTCCCTCCCAGATGTGGCTGGCTTCTTGTTGCCTGGAGATTCCCAGCTGAAGTGTCTGCACACACTGCCCAGCACGTGCTCTTCCACACACTGCTCAGCACATGCTCTTCATTTCTTAGTATGTGCGGGGACCTGACACCTGCTGCTTTGCTCCCTCAGCCCCTACAGTGGGCTTGTTCTGGGTGCTGTTCCTCCAAGCTCTTGGCTGCTCTTGGTCTCTAAAGTCATCTTACATGTTGCTGTGTGTCTGAGTCTCTTTTCCTGCTCTTGTAGGGTAGAGGAGTAGAGACATGTAGCACAAGGGAACAATTTGCAGATACTATCATGTTTCTGAAAACAGGAGCTTAAATTCGAGGTTGAGCCTGTCCTTCTCCTCTGCAGCTAGAAGTTCTGCTGGGTTCAAGCACACTCCCCAGTGCCATTTGAATGGCCCTTTCCATGAAGGGTAGACTCCTGGACAGTGCAGTAAAGTATCTAGAGGTTTGTGTTTGAAATAGTCTCTGGTTAAAAAGATGCTTCTCCTTTTTTGACACCCCTCACCACCCCGAAGAATTATCCTTTCTGTCATTTTCTAGAATACCAGGGCCCTCACACCACATGGTTAAAATCATTAGTAATGCTCTGAGTTATCCCCGTGGAGACACTAACAGCTGCAGCAAAGTGGAACTGCACCTGTTTTCAAGTGCTTTCTGCTTCCCCCGCCTCCCACACGTGTCGGCGCTGCAGGTGGAAGAGCGGATAACGTACCCTGGCACTCCACACCAGCTCCGAGACCGAGTCCTCCTGGCCCTCCTGCATGAGTAGCCTTGCCAGGTCCACGTAGTAAAGGGCACTGTTTCTGTGTTAACAAAACCAGCTTATTTTCAAAAGGAACCCCCTAAGCTTCCCTCCCCTCCTCTCCTCTGTTTTGGGGCATCCTTCAGCCCCATTCATAGTTCTCAACCATCAGAGAATGCTGAGGGCCCCAGACTCCCCGCCTGCCAGGGTCTTCCTCCCTCCCCACCACTACCCCAGCCCCAAGCCGCTAATAATGCACTCCCAAGTGTTCCATTAGACGCACTTCAGCCGCTACAGGAAAAAACGGCAATTCCTGATTTGTAGTAACCCAGCAACAGTTTCTTAGCGCTGCTGCCCTTGATCAGCAACTGCTTTCCCCAGGGGGTCGTCCCAGGGTACTCACGAGGTTTTTATTTGGCCGTCCTCTTGGTTCTCTTCCGTATTCCTAGACCTCTGTCCCCACCCTCGTTTTTTGAAAAGCCCATCTGACTTTCCCCCTCTTGCTCCTGTTGTGGGTGAGGAAGGAGGAGGATGCTGCTTTAGACAAGGAATAGAGCTAGTTAAGCAGAAACATTGACCTATTTCCCCACCCCCACTCCCGCCATTTTAGGGTAAATGTGCAAGTTACTATGGCAACTTCTGTTTTCACTTATCTCAAGCCTACTGACTCGTTTCTGTTGGTGCTGAATGCTGAAAAATTCTAATTCACTCGTGATTCAAGTGCCCACACTCAACCCAATCCTGTTGTCTGGATTTATTTTAGCAACAAAAAGACAGGTCCTAATGTTGATAGAATTTTGTTCCATAATTTCAACTAATGAATATAAGGAAGCATGTTCTACAAACTGTTCTCTGCAGAATTCTAACAAGCCACTTACCTCTTTGTTCCAGCTCTCCTCTAATTGCCCAAGGCATTATTTTAGCTTTGTTTTGGTTTGCTTTAAGGAAGTTTGACGTTTGTTAGGAGAAAAAGGGGAAAGTGTAGCCCTAGTGAGTTGTTCACTCTTGGTGTGAGCACTGCTGAGGAACTCTGGGCTTAAAAAGGATCCCCTGCATTGAAGACATTACCTTTAAGCCTGGGACATGGCTGTCTAGGGAGTAAGAACTAGAGGGCTTTTTGGAGAGCAGATGGAGGAGAGGTGTCAAATTAATTAGGCAACTTTGTGCGTGTTGGAGCTGGGTATCCTGACAGTGCCCAGCTCCCTTCTCTTTGGGTTTTCAGTCTTGTCCACATAGCTGAAGGATGCCGTGTAGGTGCCCCAGGGTGGGGCAGACATCAGGCTGGTACTTGAGATCTCCCTCTCATTTTAAAGAGCTCATCTGCTTTTATCAATGTTATGTGTTGATTTATTTGTTGAAAGTGTCCTGCTGTTAAGAAATGGTTTGGGCTGGCCATGGTGGCTGATGCTTGTAATCCCAGAACTTTGGGAGGCCAAGGTAGTGATCACCTGAAGTCAGGAGTTTGAGACCAGCCTGGCCAACATGATGAAACCCCATCTCTACTAAAAATACAAAAGTTAGCTGGGCATGGTGGTGCACACCTGTAATCCCAGCTACTGGGGAGACTGAGGCAGGAGAATCGCTTGAACCTGCAAGGCGGAGGTTATAGTGGGCAGAGGTTACAGTGAGCCAAGGTCACGCCACTGCCCACCAGCCTGGGTGACAGAGTGAGACTGGGTCTCAAAATAAAAAGAACAAAGAAATAGTTTGAAAACCAGTACTGTACCAGGCTGTGCCTTACGCTACAAAATGGATGTGATGGCCAGGGGCTGAGCTCTTGAGCAAAACCAAAGCTTAGGACCCTCTTCTTAGTTACTTTTCTTCTTAAGTGTGGTCTTCGTTGTGATGATAAACAAATCAGATATTGGTTTCTGTTACTCACAATGATCAGTTTTGTAGGAAAGAAAAACACGTGGCGCTATTGATGCAGATTTGCAGCAGATTTGCATATGAGTAAGTGCTGAATGGTAGGGGCAAGAGCGGCCAGGAGTTGAGAAAAGGAAATTGCTCAGGCTGGGGCTAGTCAAGGACCGCTTTGTGGAGGAGGAGTCGCCAGCGTCTGACTCGTAGGTAGGCAGGTGGGTGGCGTTCCCAGTGTTTGCTGAATGTTTAAAGGAACGGTGTAGGACTTGCATTAAGGAGCAACATCGTGCGCAGGATCCAGTAGATTTAGTAGATTTGAAGCACTGGATATAGTATTTGTTGTTGTTTGAATACTTCACATACATTATATTCTCATTTTATTTCCACCTCACAGCAATCGAGTGAAGTAGATGGTATTACTCTCCGTCTACTGGAGGCTCCAAAAAGTCAGGTTAGAACCCAGATGAGTCTGATTTCACAGCGTGAGCACCTAATGTCACTCTGACACTCTGCCCGCCACGGCCCTATGTTGTTCCTGGCCTGGCCAGAACCTGCTCATGTTGGCCTCGCATCTTGCTTATGGACCATCCTAGCAGCTTCTCATCTACGAGTGACTTGGATTCATCCTGTGGTCAGCATCCTGTTCCCCCACTCCTGAGTGGCCACCTACCACCAGCGGGAGGAAGTACACTTCCTCGTTTGGCTCCTTGGGCCTCCCAGATCTGTCCTGACTTTCCATCCTAATCACTCCCAGTTGTCCTGACTGTACTGTCTCCACAGCCTTCCCATGGTGCTGAAGTCAGAGCTGACTTTGTACAGCTTTTGCACATACCCCATTCTGATCCTTCCCTCTGACGTCCTCCACTGCAGCGCAGCCCAATTCCAACTTACTTGCATAAAGCTCCCAGAAGCATTCAGCCCATGGAACCTGGACATCTCTCCCTTTCTCTGGACTTAACTGCACTGATCTCTTTCAGTTATCTGTAGTCTGCATAAACTTCCTGTGGCATACTTTACATTGGTGTTTTGTTTAACTGAGGTACTGTGGATAACACCAAAACCTTCTTGCATAGGTGTGGAAAAGGCCTTTTGTGAGCTGGTCCCTGTCTGGCTTTACATAGAACAGGCTACCTAACTTCGCTAAACTTCAGTTTCCTCATCTATAAAATGGGGAATAATAATAGTATCTACCACATAGGGTTGTTTTGAGGATTAGGTGTACTTAACTTAGTGCCTGGCATGTAGTAATGCACAGTCAAATGTATTGTCTTGTCATTTCCCACCATTCCTTCCCACCTGCCCCTGTATTTGATACTCCAGCCACATTGAGCTACAGCTCTCTGATCCCTCTGCCTGGAGATTCCTCCTCTGACCATTAACCCATTTATGCCGGAAGTTGAAAGTTTTTTTTTTTGTGAAAACTCAGACCTTGGTGATGACCTTGAGCAGTCAGATATAAATAATTCCATCAAGCTTAATTTTTTTTTTTTTATTTTGAGACTGAGTCTCACTCTGTTGCCAAGGCTGGAGTGTAGTGGCGCACTCACAGCTCACTGCAGCTCCGACCTCCCAGGCTCGTGTGATCCTCCCCTGTCAGCCTCCTTAGTAGCTGCGCCTACAGGCATGTGCCACCATGCCTGGCTAATTTTTGTATTATTTTATAGAGACAGGGTCTCCCTAGCTTGCCCAGGTTGGTCTTGAACTCCTGGGCTCAAGTGATCCACCTTCCTCGGCCTCCCACAGTGCTGAGATTACAGGCATGAGCCATTGCACCCAGCCTCAAATGCAAACTAATTTAATATTGAGTCACATTTAGGCCGGGCGTGGTGGCTCACACCTGTAATCCCAGCACTTTAGGAGGCTGAGGCAGGCAGATCACGAGGTCAAGAGATCGAGACCATCCTGGCTAACACGGTGAAACCCCGTCTCTACTAAAAATACAAAAAAATAGCTGGGCATGGTGGTGGGCGCCTATAGTCCCAGCTACCCGAGAGGCTGAGGCAGGAGAATGGCATGAACCCGGGAGACGGAGTGTGCAGTGAGCCAGGATCGTGCCACTGCACTCCAGCCTGGGCGACAGAACAAGACTCAGTCTCAAAAAAAAAAAAAAAAAAAAATATTGAGTCACATTGACCTTCTGAGAAGATACCTTGTTGTTATTTCTCCTTGTTATTATTGTTATTATATCCTTGTTGTTATTTCTCTTGCTCCGTTGTTATTTCTACAAAGTATGGCAAATGATAAGGTTATTTTTAAACATTTAATTTTAAACCATCTATTCCCCAAAATGCAGATTGCAGACTCCCCAATTCACAGGCATTTTGTTTTATTTATTTATTTATTTATTTTTGAGTCAAAAGATACCAAAAAGGATGTTAAATCTCATTAGTTATTAGAGAACTGCAAATGAAAAACATAATGGCATACTGGATAGACCATCCAGTGTTGGCAAGGATGCAGAGCAATTGCCGATCCTCTCATGCAGCTGGGTGTCAACTGGTAACATTCAGGAGAACATATCTTTAGGAAGATTTACAAGAGCTGAGCTTGCTCATACCCTGTGACCCAGCAGTTCCACTCCTAAGTTTACATCCAAAAGAAATGTGTATTCACACATATCACAAACATTGTACAAGAATGTTCACAGCAACATTATTCATAATAGCCCTAAACCAGAAGCAACTGAAATGTCTCTAAATAGTAAAAAGGGTAAATAAGTTGTAGTGTATTCAGAAGATGGAAACTAAACAGTAATTCTGTTCCAGTAAATGAACCTGCCTTCACAACAATATGAATGAATCCCATACACGTGATTTACATGAAAAGGCTGGGTGCAGCAGCTCCTACCTGTAATCCTAGCATTTTGGGAAGCAGAGGCAGGTGGATCACCTGAGGTCAGGATTTTGAGACTAGCCTGGCCAACATAGTGAAACTCTGTCTCTACTAAAAATACAAAAATTAGCTGGGCATGGTGGCACATTCCTGTAATCCCAGCTAGTCGGGAGGCTGAGGCAGGAGAATTGCTTGAACCCAGGAGGCAGAGGTTGCAGCGAGCCGAGATCACGCCACTGAACTCCAGCCTGGGCGACAAGAGCGAGACTCTGTCTCAAAAATAATAATAATTATTATTATTTAATAATTTACATGAAAGAAGTCAGATACTGAAGACTGCAAACAGGTACAACCCATGGTGATAGAAATTGGGATACTGAGAGAGGGATTGGTAATGGCGAATGAGCATGAGAGGGAATTGGGGTTCCTGGTAAATAAGTTCTTAAGACTTAACGTTTATAACAGATATGCTTTTCTGTATCTATATTTCAATTTAAAAAAAAAATTCTAAAAATATATCTAGGCTGGGCGCGGTGGCTCACGCCTGTAATCCCAGCACTTTAGGAGGCCAAGGCTGGCGGATCGCGAGGTCAGGAGATTGAGACCATCCTGGCTAACGCAGTGAAACCCCATCTCTACTAAAGAAAATACAAAAAAATTAGCTGGGCGTGGTGGCGGGCGCCTGTAGTCCCAACTACTCGGGAGGCTGAGGCAGGAGAATGGCGTGAACCCAGGAGGCAGAGCTTGCATTGAGCTGAGATCGAGCCACTGCACTTCAGCCTGGGAGACAGAGCGAGACTCTGTCTCAAAAAAAAAAAAAAAAAAGAATTCTAAAAATACATCTGAATAGAACAGAATTAAGGCAACTGAAACTGTCTAAAGTTCATAATTCAACTTTAAATACAGATAGAAGCATATTTTTAGGTACAGCAGCGCTGTCTCTATGAAAAAAAAAAAAATTAGCCAGGAGTGGTGGTATGCGCCTGTAGTCCCAGCTACGTGGGAGGCTGAGATGAGAAGATCACTTGACCCCAGTAGTTTGAGTCTGCAGTGAGCTATGATTGCACCACTGCACTCCAGCCTGGGTGACAGAGCAAGACTTTGTCTTAAAAAGAAAAAAAGTGGGGGATGGGCAGGTGGCTCATGTCTGTAATCCCAGCACTTTGGGAGGCCGAGGCAGGTGGATCAACTGAGGTTAGGAGTTTGAGACTAGCCTGGCCAACATGGTGAAACCATGTCTCCACTAAAAATAGAAAAAAATTAGCTGGGCATGGTGGTGGGCGCCTGTAATCCCAGCTACTCGGGACGCTGAGACAGGAGAATCGCTTGAACCTGGTAGGCAGAGGTTGCTGTGAGCCGAGATCGTGCCACTGCACTCCAGCCTGGGCGACAGAACGAGACTCCGCCTCAGAAAAAAAAAAAGAAGAAAAAGAAGCTTGATCAGATACAGGGTTGATTTTTGTTTTTGTTTTTTTTTTTTGCTTGGGGAGGGGGAGCAAGAATACTTTGCAGGTGGTATGTGGTATATACTACGGTATGGAGGCACATGTTAGATTGTATCTTCATGATGTGAGCAGTCATTGATAATCATTACCTAGATCCATTAATTCATTTAGAGTTGCAAATAATGATATTCCAATTCTATTCGTCCCTTCATTTATTAGCTGAGGTACTTCTATGAAAGGAAACTTCTCCTTATTAGTTATTAGTAACTTTGAAGTGCAGTTCGTCTAGTAATAGCAGGATAAATGTTTGATTCTTGGCTGAGCACAGTGGCTCACGCCTGTAATCCCAGCACTTTGGGAGGCCGAGGCGGGTGGATTGCCTGAGATCAGGAGTTCAAGACCAGCCTGGCCAACATAGTGAATCCCCGTCTCTATTAAAAATACAAATTTAGTCAGGTGTGATGATACATGCCTGTAGTCCCAGCTACGTGGGAGGCTGAGGCAGGAGAATCGCTTGAACCCGGGAGGCAGAGGTTGCAGTGAGCCAAGGTCGTACCACTGCACTCCTCCTGGGGGAGACTACATCTCCAAAAAAAAAAAAAAGTTTCATTCTTTTGCTTTATCAGTTTTAAAAATAATGAGTTGGCTGGGCACGGTGGCTCACGCCTGTAATCCCAGCGCTTTTGGGAGGCTGAAGCGGGTGGATCACCTGAGGTTGGGAGTTCGAGACCAGCCTGACCAACATGGAGAAACCCTGTCTCTACTAAAAATACAAAATTAGCCAGGCCTGGTGGTGCATGCCTGTAGTCCCAGCTACTCGGGAGGCTGAGGCGGAAGAATCACTTGAACCCAGGAGGCAGAGGTTGCAGTGAGCCGAGATCACGCCACTGCACTCCAGCCTGGGCAACAAGAGCAAAACTCCGTCTCAAAAAGTAAATAAATAAATAAAAACAATGAGTTGGTGGTTCCCTAGCATCTTCCAAAAGTGACCAAAGAGGGTGGTTTGGTTTTCCTTTGTAGCATCTTATGAAGTCATGGATTACTTCTTTTCTCTTTTTATTAAATAGAGATGAGGTCTTACTATGTTGCCCGTGCTGGGCTCGAACTCCTGGACTCAAGTGATCCTCCTGCTTCTGCCTCCCAAAGTGCTGAGATTACAGGTGTGAGCCACTGTGCCCCGCTGGATTACAATTTTTTTATATATTTTTCAATTCATGACACTTAGTATCTCTACTGAGGCACAGTCCGTCTTTGGCCATGGAGAATTTATTCAACTTGGCTCCTGAGTCTTTTTTATCATATCCACTGTAGTCTTTGATGGCTTCCTTGCTTTCTGGTATCACAAGTTGTTCTAGGCTCATATTTTTTCCTGTCTCAGATCTGGAATCAACCATTTCTCCCAGGAGATCTGGTTTATTTTGCTGGGAAGTTGTATTTAAAGGTATTCATCTGGGCACTAGGGATGGTACCAGGTTAGTCATTGTTTTTAGAGGCTTTTTCAGCAGAGCTAGGAATTACTATTTTTAAGATAAAATATGTTGCAAGTTCTTGTTGATTCCTTTCCTTTCTTTTCCTTTCCTCCTCTCCCCTCCCCTTCCTTTCCCATCCCTCTCCTTCCCTCTTCCACTTCCTCCCTCCCTCCCTCCCTTCCTTCCTTGCCACCACACCTAGCTAATTTTTTTTTTTTTTTTTGGGGGGTAAAGATGGAGTTTTGCCATGTTGCCCAAGCTGGTCTCAAACTCTTGGGCTCAAGTGATCCTCCTGCCTCGACCTTCCCAAGTGCTGGGATTGCAGGTGTGAGCCACTGTACCCAGCATATACTTGCTGATACTTTATTCAGTTTCACATCTGCAGGTTTTTACTGAATTTCATCAGTTGTCCATCTACATCTCCCATTCAAAAACCCTGTGACTGCGGTGGTGAACACCTGTAATCCTAGCTACTTAGGAGGCTGAGGCGGGTGATCACTTGAGCTCGGGTGTTTGAGGCCAGCCTGGGCAACACAGAAGACCCTATCTCTTAAAAAAAGAAAAAAAATCCCAGGCCAAAAAATCCAGTCCTCAGCCAACATATTACTCATTAACTTTATCTCACCAGTAAGCCCCAAGAGTCTCAAAAGTAACATTACCATCAACAAAGTGATTTCTGAAAATAGCTATTTTTTTACTTTTACATTTCTTTTTTGTCCTTGGAGACTCTCATGATGGATTTCAAAGTCATTTGGAACGTTTCCACTCTGAATTTTCTGCATGGAGTCAGGACAGAGGTTCGTTTGTTTCATCTTACTTCAGATTTTTAGGGAGTGCCTTTTTTGTTGTTAATTTTGTTTTGTAATAAAATATATTTCTAATTTCTCTACCTGTAAAATGAAAAAAAATCAAATCTCAAAAGAATGGTCAGAAGTCTAACTTCTTTCTTCTATCTCATTCACCCTAATCCTTTACTTCCTCATGGGTTACTATTTAAACAGTTTTATAATTTATCATTCCTTTATTTGTATTTATATTTTTGAGCCAGGGTCTTGCTCTGTTGCCCAGGCTGGAGTGCTGTGGCACGATGTTGGCTCACTGCAGGCCCTGCCTCCTGGGTTCAGGCTATTATTCTCCTGCCTCAGTCTTCCGAGCAGCTGGGATTACAGGTACATGCCTCCATGCCCGGCTCTTTTTTTTTTTTTTTTTTTTTTGTATTTTTAGTAGAGATGGGGTTTCACCATGTTGGCCAGGCTGGTCTTGAACTATTGACCTCAAGTGATCTGCCTGCCTTGGCCTCCCAAAGTGCTGGGATTGCAGGCATGAGCCACCGTGCCCAACCCATTTTTTCAAATTCAAGGAAATACACGTATGTATTTATAATCATTCCTTCTTAAATAGGTAGCATTCTGCAATAAGTTTTCTTCCCCTTGCTATTTTTACTTTTTTTTTTTTTTGAGACGGAGTCTTGCTCTGTCACCCAGGTTGGAGTGCAGTGGCGCGATCTCGGCTCACTGCAACCTCTGACTCCCTGGTTCAAGCAATTCTCCTGCCTCAGCCTCCCGAGTAGCTGGGATTATAGACACGTGCCACCATGCCCAACTAATGTTTGTATTTTTAGTAGAGACGGGGTTTCACCATGTTGGCCAAGCTGGTCTTGATCTCCTGACCTTGTGATTTACCTGCCTCAGCCTCCCAAAGTGCTGGGATTACAGGTGTGAGTGACAGCACCCGGCTGCTGTTTTTACTTTTTACTGTTTTTACATAATCCTGGGGATGATTTCAGGACATTTTAAACAACGACCTGTCAGATTAAGATGAAAGAAATGGGCTGGGTGTGGTGAAGTGCACCTGTAGTTGCAGCTACTTGGGAGGCTGAAGTGAGAGAATCACCTGCGCATAGGAGTTCGAGGCCAGCCTGGGCAACATTGTAACTCCCTATCTCTTTTAAAAAACAGACGGCCACTGCACTGGGGTCTCCTCTCTGCCTTGTCCGCTTTCCCCTTGAGGTTTTTCTAGAAGCTGCTTTGCCAAAACAAAGAGGTTGTGGCTTTGTGTGCACCAGATTTCTCTGTAGAATGGCTCTTCTCTTCCTGCAAATACTAGAGAGAATTTAATGATTTCATTCAGCCTGTGGCTTTTTTTTTTTTTTTTTTTTGCCTTAGCCATAATTAACGGAGACATAACATGCTACACTGATCTGTGTCAAGCTACACCACAGGTGAAAGTTTCTTGGCTGATGGCATCATTGAGATCTAGAAATTAAAGTGAAGATTCAAATTTGTACCAGTCTGGGCGACACGGCAGAACCCCATCTCTACAAAAAATACAAAAATTAGCTAGGCATGGTGGCGCACACCTGTAGTCCCTGCTACTCAGAAGACTGAGGTGGGAGGATCACTTGAGCCTAGGAGGTTACACTGAGCCGTAATTGCGCCATTGCACTCCAGCCTGGGTGCCAGAGCATGGCCCCGACTCAAAAAAGAAAGACAAGAAAAGAAATTTGTAGACCACCCTGCTACGTAGCATATTTTAAAATTGAAGAACTGGTTTTTTGTTTGTTTGTTTTTGCCTGATTGACGGCCTCTCTGATCTAATGTGTTTTTAATGTTTGCAGTTCCTCTCTTATTGATGATCATTCCTTGACTACTTGGAATTCAAAAGATATAAAACCTGTGTTCTCTACAGACCTGCGACTCCTCACCAGGCTTCTCTCACATTGTAATTCCAGCAGTGCATCTTCAAATCCAAAATCAGCCGCCGTCAGTTCACCTAGCTCTTTGCATTAAACTGGATTAGCCATTGTAAATGATTGGTTTTGGGGTAGACTTTAAAATGTTGAATTATTTATGTACGCCTTGCCTGCTAAACTAGATTATGACAGTTTGAGTGTAGCACTCTTCATTTAAAATATTTGTGTTTTGCAATTATAAGGATATTAGCAAAATAAGATCATTTCAACTGGGGGAAAACTGACAGCTTCTATGTACTAGTGTTTGCGGCAAAATGTAAAAGTTGCCTACGACCAGAGACCCGTGGTGTTGAATTTAAGCATTAATTTCTTAGAACTTGATCCTATATTTTACTGTGGCCCTGCCCACTAGGAATCCTCATGATAAATAAGAGGGGGCTGAGCAGCTGCTGTGAGCCATGCTTATGTTACTCTTTCATCATTCAAAAGCCTTGCTGGAGAACTCCTGGAGTATGAATTATTTGTCTTTTTTTTTTTTGAGACGGAGTCTCGCTCTGTCACTAAAGCTGGAGTGCAGTGGCGCGATCTCTGTTCACTGCAAGCTCCGCCTCCCGGGTTCACGCCATTCTCCCGCCTCAGCCTCCCGAGTAGCCGGGACTACAGGCGTGTGCTGCCACGCCCGGTGAATTTTTTGTATTTTTAGTAGAGATGGGGTTTCACCATGTTAGCCAGGATGGTCTCGATCTCCTGACCTCGTGATCCGCCTACCTCGGCCTCCCAGAGTGCTGGGATTAGAGGCGTGAGCCACCATGCCTGGCCTGTCTGTCTCTTAATGTCTAGTTTCTATAGTAGAGCAAAGCCAAATTGAAGACAGTCCTGAGATGATGTGTGTGCATGTGCGTACTAGAGCAGTTCATTAGAAATCTTCCGAATGCGGCTGGCGCAGTGGCTCAGGCCTGGAGTCCGAACATTTTGGGAGGCTGAGGCAGATGGAGGGCTTGAGCCTACGAGTTCCAGACCAGCCTGGGCAATTAATATAGCAAGACCCCTCTCTATTTAAAAAATAAAAATAAAAGGAAAATTTTTAATTTAGAAATATCAAGTTTGTTGACTGACCATTGTATATGGGAAAGTTGGGTCAGGATGCAGGTGAAGGAGCCATATTTGAGAGAGGGAAGTTTTCATTTTAGTCCTGAGATAACTGGGTAATAAGTTGTCGATTTTGTGATTTCTGACTTCCTCAGAACTCTGAAAGCATCCCTGATAGAGTTCTTGTCAGGTTGGTAAAGATGTATTTTCTTCTTTTAATCTCTAGAAATGATGAAGCCCGTCCTTACTTTTGGAGAAAGAGTATCGCAGGTCAGCTTTAGCATAATGAGAAACAGCAATATCTTGACTTTACTGGTCAGAATTTGTGAGCAAAATGATCACTCCTTCTGTGAGAAGAGATGGAAAGTGCTGCCCTTTTAGCCATGCTTGTAGATGACCTTTGCTGTGCAGGGGGCGCTGGTGGGGAGGGCCAGGTTGCAGTAAGCTCTCCATGGTCATGGTCTTTGATGTTGGGACAGGGAATGGGGAGTCTGATTCTCCACCCCCGTCATCCTCCCACACACCGGCTTAATATGCTTCTTCCCCAGCTTAATACTCTTATTGTAAGCTCCTTACTGCAAAGCGTTAGGCTCTCAGTAGACTAGAAATTATGTTTCTCATGCAGGATGATTGAGTAATAACAATATGACTGTCTTAATGTCAATATGAATTTGTCTCATCTTGTCTGAAACATAATTGAACAAGTTCAGGTTCAGACAGGTCTTAGAGTCCACTATTCATTTCTCAAGAGCAGGTTCTTCAAACACACACACACACACACACACACACCCTTTGTTTTTTATCCTTTCCTAACAGTTTCCTAGTATAGAATAAACTGGCTAGGTTGTTGTGTATGTGTGCAGTGTGAGGCTGCTGGTTAGTTCTTATTAGAAGACGTCCCTGAGTAATCAGAACCTGTGGTGTGTGCGTGTGTGCGTGTGTGCTGTCAGTGTTGCCAGGTCCAACTGGAATGATCAGTAGCAGTCATCAGATTCCTTTTAGCAGAAAAAGATCTTCAAACCTGACTTGGTGTTTTTTCTTTTTTATCCTTTTTGTTTTTGTTGTTTTTGAGACACAGTCTCCTTCTGTCTCCAGGCTGGAGTGCAGTGGTGTAATCTCATCTCACTGCAATCTCCACCTCCTGGGTTCAAGTGATTCTCCTGCCCCAGCTTCCCGAGTAGCTGGAATTACAGGCGCCTGCCACCACACCCGGCTAATTTTTGTATTTTTACTAGAGATGGGGTTTTACCATGTTGGCCAGGCTGGTCTCAAACTCCTGAGCTTAATTCATCTGGCCGCCTCGGCCTCCCAAAGTGCTGGGATTACAGGCATAAGCCACCACACCCAGCCTAAAGTTTTTACTTTAAAGAAAGAAATTTTCAGGCTGGACACGGTGGCTCACACTTGTAATTCCAGCACTTTGGGAGGCCGAGGTGGGTGGATCACGAGGTCAAGAGATCGAGACCATCCTGGCCAACATGGTGAAACCCTGTCTCTACTAAAAATACAAAAATTGGCTGGGCTTGGTGGCGTAGTCCCAGGTACTCAGGAGGCTGAGGCAGGAGAATCGCTTGAAACCGGAGGCAGAGGTTGCAGTGAGCTGAGATGGCGCCACCACACTCCACTGACAGAGTGAGACTCCATCTCAAAAATAAATAAATAAATAAATAAATTTTCAATACAGTGGTGGCATTGGTTTTTTTTTTTTTTTTTTTTCCCGGAGACAGAGTTTCACTCTTGTTGCCCAGGCCCAGACTGGAGTGCAGTGGCACAATCTCGGCTCACTGCAATCTTTGGCTCCTGGGTTCAAGCAATTCTGCCTCAGCCTCCCGAGTAGCTGGGATTATAGGTGCGTGCCCCCATGCCCAGCTAATTTTTGTATTTTTAGTAGTGATGGGGTTTCACCATGTGGGCCAGGATGGTCTTGAACTCCTGACCTCAAGTGATCTGCCTGCCTCAGCCTCACAAAGTGCTAGGATTACAAGCATGAGCCACCGCGCCCGGCCGGTGCCATTGGTTTTTAAAGTGGAACTTGAGTCCCTCTAGTGGGTAGGGTATAATTCACCTTCCCAGCTTGAGACAGAATGGAAGATGCCAGTCATGATTTTCTTGGAACCAGCTTTCAAATCCAGTCTTCTCATCAGCGCCGGTGTCACCCTCCCCAGCTAAAAGGCAGTGCTTAGCTCGCCGCTGGCTTGGTCCCGACATCAGCCAAGATTCAGGAGTCCTCCTCCTCTGCCCATGTGCTCTTAGTGGTCCTGACCCTTCCTTGCATGTAGTCTCACGGCTGTGGTTCACCGGCTGCTTTATCTCAAGCCTCAGCAAATATAAACTCAAACTACAACTTGATGATGTTTCTGCCATGCAGTTCTTTCTAGCCAAGAACACAGTGCCCCCAAGGTCCTTGAGTTGTCATGAAATAAATAATTGTGCAGGTCTGCTTTGGGTACCACAGGTACACGAAGGACGTTTAGCAGTTGGAGGAGTTACATCCTGATAGCCAGAACAAAACCAGTGTGGTGCGGCTGGAAAGAACGTGGGTTTGGCGTTCAGTCCTAACTGCAGTTGTTGTGTGACCTGGAGCTGTGTGACGTAGCCTTTCTGTATCTTCATCTTCCCTTTTGTAAAATAGGGAGATGTCTAAACTATCTTGTGGGGTTCTTATTTTTTTAATTAAAAAAATTTTTTTTTTCTTATGAGACAGGGTCTCACCCCGTTTCCTGGGCTAGATCGCGGTAGCGCGGTCAGAGCTCACTGCAGCCTGGAAGTCTTGGGCTCAAATGATCCTCCCTCCTCTGCTTTCAGAGTAGCCGGGACCACAGGCATACACCACTGTGGCTGACTAGTTTTAAACATTTTTTTAGAGATGGAGGTCTTACTATGTTGCCTGGGCTGATCTCAAATTCCTGGGCTCAAGTGATCCTCCTGCCATGGCCCCCTAGAGTGCTGGGATTATAGGCGTGAATGACTGCACCTTGCAGGGTTGTTTTAAGTGCTGGAAATAACACACACAAAACCCTTTGTGTTTTCAGTGCTCTGTGATGGGTTGCAGAAGTTGTGGAAATTTTCTCTGAGTTCATTACAATGCATGAGGTTTAATTATTCAGATAACTTTCTCGTCTTTTCCATGCTTCCTTTTTCTTGCAGTCACCACCAAGTAAGCGGAGAAAATTAGAGAAACCAAGGAAACCCATTACATTTGTGGTGCTGGCGTCTGTGCTGAAGGAATTATCCCTCAAAGCATCACCTCTGGGCTCGGAGACGGCGGAAGGCATAGTCGTTGTCACAACGTGGATTGAAAAAATTCTCACCGATTTGAAGGTACCTGCTTAACAATATTGACGAAGTACTCATAATGATCCTTCTCTTTTTTCTTTCTTTTTTTTTTTTTTAATTGAGAGTTTGGAGAGAGGGGAAACGTGATTTCCCATAAAACTCTGTTTTTCCTCTAAACAGGTCCAGCATAAACGAGTTCCCTGTGGAAAAGAAGAAGTTAGCCTTTTCCTAACGGCCATAGAAAACTCCTGGATTCATTTAAGGAGAAAGAAAAGAGAGCGCGTGAGACAGCTGAGAGAAGTTCCCCGAGCTCCTGAGGACGTCATTCAGGCCTTGGAAGAGAAAAAGGCCACCCCCAAAGAGTCTGGCAATAGCCAAGAACTGGCTAGGGGCCCCCAGGAGAGGACCCTCTGTGGGCCTGCTCTGCGGGAAGGCGAGGCTGCCGCTGTGGAGGGCCCGTGCCTGAGCCAGGAGTCCCTATCCCAGGAGGAAAACCCGGAACCCACGGAGGATGAAAGGAGTGAGGAAAAGGGAGGGGTGGAGGTTTTGGAAAGTTGTCAGGGCTCTAGCAACGGAGCCCAGGACCAAGAGGCTTCTGAGCAGTTCAGCAGCCCAGTGGCTGAAAGGGGGAAACATCTCCCAGGAGTGGCCGGACAGTACCTGTTTAAGTGTTTGATAAACGTTAAGAAGGAGGTGGATGATGCCTTAGTTGAGATGCACTGGGTTGAGGGCCAGAACAGGGATCTGATGAACCAGCTCTGCACCTACATACGCAACCAAATTTTCAGGCTTGTTGCAGTTAACTAGAAACCTCCTGCACACTTGGAAACGTGTTGATAGTAACTTGCTTTGGAGTGGCCTGTGGGGTGGCAAGAGGAATCCTACCAGTGGCCCGTTAGCACGATGTGGAATTATCTTCGAAAACAAAAACCTGTGAATCTGTCCCCCACCTCCCCCCACCTCCTTCCCGCTTTTTGAGTTACAGGGAGTCGTAGTGTGGTCGTTTACAAGGAGGAATTGTGGTCATCAGTAACAACAGAAAGCCCTCAGTAAACTCCCGAGGGATTGCAAGCTGGCCCAAGCTGGCCCCCTCAGCTTTGGACTGCTTCTGCAAGGCCAAAAGGGTTGTTTGTGGAGTCTGGGCTGGGCAGCACTGCCTAGAATATCATGCTGTCTCTGTCACCCAAGGGTGTTTCTTGAGGAGGGATGGCTCTCTCTGCCTCCAGTTGGAGGCCCTGGTACCCTGTTCTAGGTCACTCTTCAAGATGGGGCCTACCTTGCATCAATCCCACAAAAGGAGCCATATGGTGGGTGGTGGGGAATCTGGGAGAGAAACCTTAGTAATGCTGGGAAGGAGCAGCAGAGTCTGGGGACCACCCAGTAAATGGCACATTCCTGACACGTGGCTGTTTTGATGTTGCTTATTTCAGAAGCAGAATTAGGTAGGCAAAACTCCCGGGTGTGACTGAGGCACACAGAAGGCACCCATACCCCCACCTCCAGCCTGTTGACAGTACCATTTTGTAGCAGTTTTACTACTGTATGATTTTTGTTTGGACATTTGAAGTAGAGCTTGTTTTGTTTTTAATATAAGAATATTCACAAATTAAAAACCAGCGGTCCTATTTGAATCCTGGGGTTAGCTGAGTGAGCGGCTGATGATAGAAATGAGAAATGGAACAAAATAGTATGTGCCATAGGTAGCTTAAGAAAGTCTCAGATATTTTGTTGCTGATGAAATACTGTTTTTTTGTGGCTTCACTTGTATCCCCCCTGTACTTACCTACTCACATTGGAGAGTTCTGAGGCCGGGGTAACCGTGTCCTTAAAACACGTTTCTAATTGGAATGCCAGGGTTCAGTAGCAGTCCCCCCAGAAAAGGGGTGACCTTCTGCTGTGCTTGACTTTAACAGCTTGATGTTGCATTAGCAGCCTAGGGTTCTATGCAGACTAAAATCTTTGCCAGAGCTCCTTGCCATCTGCTAAGAAGACTGGGGCTGAGTAGTTAAGCCAGCCTTCTGAGAGGTGGCTGTTGGTTAGGACAGGAAGCTGGTGACCTTGGCATATCTTGGCAGCAGGTAGATCAGGCCCTCGGCAGAGACACAGGAAGTGGAACTACTGTGCTTTAATTTGGCTGTGGAGCTGGAGCTAGAGAAGGCAGCACACTGACCAGTGGCTTTTTGATTGTTTGTTTGTTATGAGATGGAGTTTCACTCTTGTTGTCTAGGCTGGAGTGCAGTGGTGCGATCTCAGCTCACTGCAACCCCTGTCTCCCGGGTTCAAGTGATTCTCCTGCCTCAGCCTCCTGAGTAGCTGGAATTACAGGCACATGCCACCACGCCTGGCTAATTTTGTGTTTTTGGTAGAGATGGGATTTCACCATGTTGGCCAGGCTAATCTTGAACTCATGATCTCAGGTGATCCACCCACCTTGGCTTCCCAAAGTGCTGGGATTACAGCCGTGAGCCACCACTCCCAGCCTCTGACCAGTGTTCTTAACCTGGTCCGTGGACCTCCAGAGAGTCCATATACCTCCTAGAGTTACTTCTAAAAGCTCTGTGAGCGTATGTGTGTTTTTGTATTTTTTCTCCTGGAGAGAGGGTTCCCAGAACCCTCAGCCATAGACAAAGGGGTCAATAACCCACTAAGGATTAAGAATCATTATTCTAGTCCAAGCATTCATGTGTCAGGCTGCAAAAAACAATACCCAGGGTCACACAGAGCCAAGACTCAATTCAGGACCGTGGATTCCCCTGGTCTAGAAATTTTCTGCTATGCTAGCCCACACCACCCCACTGTCCTTACCTCGAGTGAATATCACATTTGAGTCATTTGCTGGACCCAAACCTAGTTTCCTTGGTATAATTTTAGGATAATTGTTTAAGTAGCAACTATCCATTCAGTAAGTAATAAGTACTTATTGTTTGCTTGTTTCATTATGCAAGAGTGGCACATGCTCATTAAAGATTTGGAAAAATGAAAGTCAAAACAACAAAATCACCCCTAGTCCCAACCTTCTGTAACATAACCACTCTTGGTATTGGTGCGTTCCTTTCAAGTCTCTCTGTAGACGGGCTGTGTGAGTGTGTGGGTTTAACTTTGGTTGTACTCATGCTGCATATTCAGTTTTATATTCTGGTCCTTTTTTCATTTAACATCTTACAAGTATTTTTCCATGTTATAACAGTAGTGTATGGACTTACACTCCTTTCCTGTTCAAAGTGTCTTTCAGGCACAGCACTGGCCTTTAAGTCTGTGTCTTAGGGATTTCCAGAGAATGCTCTGTGTATTGAGGCACAGAAGGTGTTTCTGTGTCTCAGTGTTTCTGTCCCTAGGTTTAAGGCTTCATATGATGGAGGAGATTTTATAGATGTTAAGCTAATGACCTTAGAGTTTTAAAAAATCCGTGACAGTGGCCGGGCGCAGTGGCTCACGCCTCTAATCCCAGCACTGTGAGGCTGAGGTGGGCGCATCGCATGAGGTCAGGAATTTGAGACCAGCCTGGCCAACATGGCGAAACCCCATCTCTACTCAAAATACAAAAATTAGCCAGGCATGATAGCGCACACCTATAATCCCAGCTACTCGGGAGGCTGAGGCAGGAGACTCACTTGAACTTGGGAGGTGGAGGTTGCAGTGAGCTGAGAATGTCACTGCACTACAGCCTGGGTGACAAAGTGAGACTGTCTCCAAAAAAAAAAAAGAACCCGTGAGCAGGCCAGCTTTCAGTCTGGAGCCGAGTGCCTTCTGTGCATTTGGATGTTTCCATTTCCTTCCCTGAGAAGATTTTCTTAGGCTACCTAGTGAGAGAACATTGAAAATATTTTTAAAGGACATCTAAACATTGTTTTGGTCATGCATATGCTTTATAATTGTGTGTTGTTTCATAGCATATACCTCTGGTACAGGTGGGCAAGTTTTTCTTTGAAGAAATAGGTTATTGACTCATATGTCATAATCTTGAGTGTTACTCTCCTGAAGTGTCCGGAGGTCACATTCATGTTGTTGGGTTGGTATGAAATTAAATCTTTGTGGTGTGACCCTAAATTCTCTTCTGGTCCCTAGAATCGGCTTCTGGTCTCCTGATAACTGAAGTGGAGACAGAAGCTGACAGAAGCTGAGCCTGTTTTCCAGGCAAACTAAAGCTGCTTTTGTTCTTCGGAATCTGCTTTGCCTCCGTCAGCCTGGTTCCTTCCCCACATGCTGGCCGCACTGTCCCCACTCCAGACCTCTGCTGCGTGTCCTGGCAGCTCGGCAGTGGCCTTTCAACGCATCCTAAGCTTCGTGTAGATTACTTTAGTATATATTTTTTATAAAACATAAAGCCTTTCCTCTCGATGGAAATCAAAGCTTACCATGTGAGCACTCGAACTTCTGAGTTCTGACGGGAATAACAAAACTGCAAGGAGTGGAAAAGATGGAAAAGCTGTGGGAAATCCGAGGCCTTTTGAAGGAAGGGAGCTGATGACCTCACGACCAGCTCCTGGAGCCCGTCCTTTCTGCTGAAGCCGCGGCATTTCCCTCCGTGGCCACACGAGGGCACCCTTGGTCCTTTTATCAAAGCGCCTTCACTTCCCCGTGGGAATGGAGACAAGTCTGTCCATGGTGTTTTCTTGAAATACCCAGTTGCTACCCAGATTTGTATTTTTATGTAAACAAATACATTTTCACAGAAATAAAATTTGAAAAATAAAAGTAGAAAGAGAAAAAAACACTAGCCATGGTCTCTTTACCTGGTATAATCCCTTTCGACCTTTTAATGTTTTTTTAATGGTCCCAGCTGACTTTTTTCTATTATTTCCAGCTGTCCTTCTACTCTAGAATATATCCAGTTTGGGCCAGTCCTTTGGAACAAGTTTTTCTTGATATCTAGTTAATGAAGATACTGGAGGGGAAATGCTGAGTGATCTTCAAACAGTAACTTTCCAAAAGCCTTATGTTCCAGGAGTAATACCAAGATCTCCAAGAAAGCAGCTGGGTTCAGAAGGCCGGGTGCGGTGGCTCATGCCTGTCATCCCAGCACTTTGGGAGGCAGAGGCGGGCGGATCACAAGGTCAGGAGTTCAAGACCAGCCTGACCAACATGGTGAAGCCCCGTTTCTACTAAAAATACAAAAATGAGCTGGGCGTGGTGGTATATGCCTGTAATCCCAGCTACTCAGGAGGCTGAGGTAGGAGCATCGCTTGAACCCGGGAGGCGGAGGTTGCAGTGAGCCAAGATTGTGTCACTGCACTCCAGCCCGGGCAACAGAGTAAGACTCAGTCTCAAAAAAAAAAAAAAAAAAAAAAATGCAGCTGGGTTCAGTGTTCTGTTGTTGACCCTTGTTTGGGGTTCCTCTGGTTGGCTGGCTAACATGCATGTTGTGTGTTGCTTATATCAGAAGTTGAGGGTTCTGTGTGGTGTAGATGCTGTCGGTTAGCCAGGCCTTGCTTCTCACAAGGGGCGTTTCTGGGGAGAACATAGATCTTACAAACCCTGAGGTCTGTGTGGGCTCAAGGAGGATCCCATCTCCCCTTATGTTTCTGGTACAGGATCAGATGTGGCCGCCCAGCAGTTGTGCACATTAGGAGGAGGGGGTTCCAGGTGGGAAAAGTAAGTCAAGAGCCCTCTGGAAGAAGGAGCATTTCAAAGGTGCAGCAGGTTTATGGCGATAGAGGGAGTCCCCTTGGGAAAGGGTCACGGCCTTTTTAGGGAAGTTGGTGCACAGGAGACTTGGTTTGCTGAATGGGCACTAACCTCGGTAAAATCCAGAAGAGGCTGAATAGAATGAATTGGCTCCTGCCTCCTGCGGGCAGCACTGATGTGTTGAACCTCAGTAATCCCCAGTACACAGCTCTCGGTGTGAGTGCCGGTGCAGTGTTAGAGGCCCGTACGGCGCCTGCCCCACTGATGACGGGCGTCACACGTGCCCCGGCGTTCCTGCTCTGTTCTGTGACATTCACATCCTCTGCTGTGACTCAGCCAAACGACTAAAACAGCGGTTGGTGTTTTAAATTGCTGGTTGGAGCAGCTAATGCTGCCTGGTGGAGGCTGTGCTTTGTACTCCAGGGACTATGTTATGACTACGGAACGCCCTTGCCCCTCGAGGTGCCCTTTGAGGTATAGCCTGTCTGCCGGTCTCAATCCAAGCAGAAGCGTGGGTTTCCTTAGGGAAGAGGAAGATTGTGGGTGCTTCCCTCACAGGGGAACTGAAAGGAGAAGGGGTGGAGGAAAAGTACAGTCGGACTTGGCAGAACTGGCTCGCAAGCGGTGCTCTGAGAGGGCCAGGCAGGTGTAAACCCAAGACTCTTTTCCACCCACCCTAGGGGAGCGAGAGGCAGGAAAGAGCACAGACTTCGACGTTCAGACCTGGGTTCCCGTCCAGTTCCATTCCTTGCACAGGGTAAGTCCGTTTACTAAAGCCTTGTCTTCCTCATGCCACAGATGAGGAATTCGCGCTTCACAGAGTTAGAGCAGTGCTTGAGTACAAGAAGGACTGAGATCTCAGCAGAGGGTGGAAACACTTGCTCCTCTTCTGATTGTTTGAATTTTCAATTTCCATTCAGAAAACCTTCTACCAGTAGACTCAGATGAAAAGGCTGAGACCTCACGTGTATGCCCGCAGGTGTAAAGTACCACCATTGACAAAGAGCAAAACCCATACTTGATGTGATGGAGGGAGGACGGGGGACCAATATTGATGGTCCATCCTCCACACACACTGTCTCATTTAGTAACCCGTCAGCCTGTGTGATGTTCCTGGGTGGTGGCTGAAGGAACGGGAAGCTCAGGGAGTGTCACTGACTTGCTGTAAGGTTATCCACGGAGCTCAGTCATAGAAATGAGATTCAAACTCAGGTCCAAGAAGCCAAGACTGGGATCTTGTGCCAGAACTCGAGTCTGTGGCGAGCGCTGCACTTCACGTGGAAATGTACTTGCAGGCTCGTCTGACCCACCTCTAGGGACGGAGACTGCAGTGATACGACATGGGGAAGGAAAAAAGCATCTTTCGCCTTCACAGTTTAGCACTTTTTTTTTTTTTTTTTTTTCTGAGACGGAGTCTCACTCTCTGTCACCCAGGCTGGAGTGCAGTGGCACAGTCTCAGCTCACTGCAAGCTCCGCCTCCTGGGTTCACGCCGTTCTCTTGCCTCAGCCTCTCGAGTAGCTGGGACTACAGGTGCCCGCCACCATGCCTGGCTAATTTCTTTTTGTATTTTTAGTAGAGATGGGGTTTCACCATATTAGACAGGATGGTCTCGATCTCCTGACCTGGTGATCCGCCCGCCTCGGCCTCCCAAAGTGCTGAGATTACAGGCGTGAGCCACCGCGCCCGGCCAGCACTTTAAGGTAATATTATTTTCCAGCCTATGAAGAATGAGTGACATGTAGTCAGTGGAACTACTTAGAATTCTTCATTTATGCTACCAAATCTTCACGGAACTTTGTATTTGGCAGTACTGCAGATAATTAAGTAGTTAGTGAAAGCTCAAAATAAAATATCTAGTGAAAGTACATGTTGGGGCCAGACGCAGTGGCTCACACCTGTAATCCCAGCACTTTGGGAGGCCGAGGCGGGTGGATCACCTGAGGTCAGGGGTTTGAGACCAGCCTGGCCAACATGGTGAAACCCCGTCTGTACTAAAAATACAAAAAAATTAGCCGGGTGTGGTGGTGAATACCTGTAATCCCAGCTACTCGGGAGGCTGAGTCAGGAGAATCGCTTGAACCCGGGTGGCGGAGGTTGCAGTGAGCCGAGATCGCGCCACTGCACTGCAGCCTGGGGGACAACGAGAAAAAAAAATTATGCTACCAAATCTTCACGGAACTTTGTATTTGGCAGTACTGCAGGTAATTATGTAGTTAGTGAAAGCGCAAAATAAAATGTCTAGTTAAAATACATGTTGGACCAGAATCAATAGGAAATAACTGATTATTAGGTAAATTATTCTTTGGCAATACATAATTGTATAATGAAAGAGAGGTTTAATTATTTTTTTTAAATAAGGCAGCTCCACATATTTCACTTACAGAACAACACAAAACTGATGTGCTTTTTGAGCTTCCTGGAGAAGGTAACAAGTGCCAGAAAAACAGCCAGGCCTCCTCCCCAGGCAGGGTGTGTGAACTAGTGTCAATCTGGGAGGAGGAAAGGCTGCCTGCCATCTGGTGGACCCATTCAGGGAATGTGGCCCCAGAATCTAAAAACCAGAGCCAGGAAGTTCCCAGCTGGGGCACTTGGCTGGCTCGAGGAACCAGTCAGGCCCCAGGGAAATGGCAGCTTGTGCTGCTGCTGTCCAGAGAGAGAATGAGAATGCGGCCCAGAGGGCACTGCTGAGCAGGCCCCTCCTGGGACACCGGTGAGCAGGGGCCTGTGCCCAGAGACTGGCCATTTGGAAACTGTGTCTCCTGCTGGGAAAAGGGGAGTCCCTGTCTGGTCTGACACAAGATCCTTACTTCACACATATTTGTCCCAGATTCCTGCCTTCAAGGCCAAATGTGGGCTTGTTTGTTTTGAGATGGAATTTCACTCTTGTTGCCCAGGCTGGAGTGCAATGGTGTGATCTGAGCTCACTGCAACCTCCGCCTCCTGGGTTCAAGCGATTCTCCTGCCTCAGTCTCCCGAGTAGCTGGGACTACAGGCAGCTGCCACAATGCCCGGCTAATTTTTTGTATTTTTGGTAGAGACGGGGTTTCACCATGTTGCCCAGGCTGGTCTCGAACTCCCAACCTCAGGTGATCCACCTGCCTCGGCCTCCCAGAGTGCTGGGATTCCAGGCGTGAGCCACCGCACACGGCCGCCCAAATGTGGGTTTATTTGGGGGCTTTATGGAGCAAACTCTGTCCTTATTCAGTGAGAGCTCTGGATGAGCAGAGACAAGGACTTCTTCATTCTCAAAGGAAACATCTCAGCCGGGCGCGGCGGCTCAGCCTGGAATCTCAGCACTTCTGGAGGCTGAGAAGGGCGGATCACCTGAGGTCAGGAGTTTGAGACCAGCCTGGCCAACATGGCAAAACCCTGTTTCTACTGAAAATACAACAATTAGCTGGGTGTGGTGGCGGGCGCCTGTAATCCCAGCTATTTGGAAGGCCGAGGCAGGAGAATCACTTGAACCTGGGAGGCGGAGGTTGCAGTGAGCCAAGATAGCACCACTGCACTTCAGCCTAGGCGACACAGCGAGACTGTCTCAAAATAATAATAATAAATTAAAAAGTAAAAATATAGTGGAGTGGCTTGTGTTCAGCTCCCCCTGGTTATTGCTGTGCTAAAATAGGTGCCCAGTGTTGCTGGATCTTCGGATGTTTTGAGGGAAGCCAGAAATCCAGATTTATGAGAAATTTGCTTAATTGTGAACCCTGACAATTATTTTATTAAAAATGTAAACCAGCTGGGCATGGTGGTGCAAGCCTATAATCCCAGCACTTTGGGAGGCCGAGGCAGGTGGACTGCTTGAGGCCAGGAGTTCAAGACCAGCCTGGGCAACATGGCAAAACCCCATCTCTATGAAAAATACAGAACATTAGCTGGGTGTGATGGTGCGCACTTGTAGTTCCAGCTACTTGGGGGAGCTGAGGCGGAAAGATTGCTTGAGCCCAGAGAGGTCAAGGCTAGAGTGAGCCGAGATCGCACTGCTACATTCCAACCTGGGTAACAAAGTAAGACCTTGTCTCAAATAAAAAAAAGAAAAAAACAATTTGCGGTAAACCATTTGTCAGTGACCACTTCTGCCACCAGGAGTAGAACTGCCTGTGTTTTCCTGCCTCCACTACCCTCTCACTGGAGCTACTGGTCGGCTTGCTGCCTGTTTCCCTGTTTTAGGGTCCTTCCCACCTCTTAAGGGAGGAGTCCCAAGGAGTCTACCCATGGGCCTGCTTGCTCTTTCTCCCACTGCTGGCTGACCTCATCCACGCCAGTTACTTCAGCCACTCCTCATACATTCATTGTGCCCAGATCCAGACCTGTCCTGAACTTCCAGCGTCCTCAATCCTCATTCCCCGGCCCATGGCCGTGTGAAACTCCTCTGATTGTCTGCACCTGCTTCTCCTGTTGCCTTGCTCACCATCCACCCAGCTCTCCAGAGTACAAATCTTTGTGCTTCCCTCTCCTTTCCCACCAGGTGTAAAGTCTTCCACTAAATCCCACCATTTCCACCTTAGAAACCTCTCCCCAGTCCAGCCTAATAGAGCTCTGTAATGTCCTCAACAAGTTCCGGGGAGCTTCAGAGTAAAGAAGTAGAAAGAGCAGATTTAGGTATTTTGGGCAGAGAACAAGATGAAATCTGCTTTGGGGAGTGAACTGGAAGCTTTCAAAAGAAAGAGTAGGATGGGAAATGGATCCCACAGGCAGGGGAGTTGGTTGAGATGAAGAGATGTGAGATCCCAAAGAATGGGAGGCCCTTTCTGATACAGGACAGGCCAGCATTTTCCCCCTTTGATAATTTCTAGGTTTTGTTGTTGTTTTGAGACGGGGTCTTGCTGGAGTGCAATGGCGCTATCTTGGCTCACCGCAACCTCTGCCTTCCAGGTTCAAGCAATCCTCCTGCCTCAGCCTCCTAAGTAGCTAGGACTACAGGCGCACGCCAGCACACCCAGCTAATTTTTGTATTTTTGGTAGAGTCAGGGGTTTAGCATGTTGGGCAGGATGGTCTCGATCTCCTGACCTCGTGATCCGCCCACCTCGGCCTCCCAAAGTGTTGGGATTACAGGTGTGAGCCACCGCGCCCAGCCAGGCTTTTTTAATCCTTAGTCCGACAATTTTATTTTATATTTATTTATTTATTTATTTTTGAGATGAGTCTCGCTCTGTCACGCAGGCTGGAGTGCAGTGGCGTGATCTTGGCTCACTGCAAGCTCTGCCTCCCAGGTTCACGCCATTCTCCTGCCTCAGCCTCCCGAGTAGCTGGGACTACAGGCGCCCGCCACCACGCCCGACTAGTTTTTTGTATTTTTAGTAAAGACAGGGTTTCACCGTGTTAGCCAGGATGG
The DNA here is from genome assembly GCF_028885625.2 of Pongo pygmaeus. NCBI lineage: Eukaryota > Metazoa > Chordata > Mammalia > Primates > Hominidae > Pongo > Pongo pygmaeus. Next base: position 2,206,754 of record NC_072392.2, on the reverse strand, counting down.
TCTCGATCTCCTGACCTCATGATCCACCCGCCTCGGCCTCCCAAAGTGCTGGGATTACAGGCGTGAGCTACTGCGCCTGGCAATTTTATTTTTAAAAAGCAGGACAGGCCGGCTGCTGTGGCTCATGCCTGTAATCCCAGCATTTTGGGAGGCTGAGGTGGGCAGATCACCTGAGGTTGGGAGTTTGAGACCAGCCTGACCAACATGGAGAAACCCCGTCTCTACTAAAAATGCAATATTAGCTGGGCATGGTGCGTCATGCCTGTAATCTCAGCTAACTTGGGAGGCTGAGGCAGGAGAATTGCCTGAACCGAGAGGCAGAGGCTACAGTGAGCCGAGGTCACGCCATTGCACTCCAGCCTGGGCAACAAGAGTGAAACTCCGTCTCCAAAAAAAAAAAAGCAGTACATTTTCATTATAAAAAATTTAGAAATGCTGGGCACTGTGGCTCACACCTTTAATCTTAGCACTTTGGGAGGCTGAGGTGGATGGATCGCTTGACCTCAGGAGTTCAAGACCAGCCTGGGTAACATGGCAAAACACCATCTCTACAAAAAATACAAAAATTACTCGGGTGTGGTGGTACACACCTGTAGTCCCAGATACTCAGGAGGCTGAGGTAGGAGGATCACTTGAGCCAGGGAGGTCAAGGCTGCAGTGAGCTGTGAGCGCACCACTACACTCCAGCCTGGGCGACAGAGTGAGACCTTGTCTGAGAAAAATTTTAGAAAATATTGAATAACACTAGAATTCTACTATTCAAATGAAATTATTTTACATTTTGTTGTCTATTTTATATGCATATTTTTTTACATAGAAAATATGGATCATATGGTATCTTAGTGTTTTATAATCATTTTCATTTAGTAATATAACTTTTTTCTTATTATAAAGTTAACATGTTTCAGAAAACTTGTACAAATAAAAATTAGTGGTAACCACACTGCCCAGCGACAAGCCCTGCTAATAGTAGCAACCCTGTTTTCCTCACATGCTGTCAGTATTGTGAGCATTGCTTCAGCTAGCCGTTACTAGTCGGAAATTTGGATTTTCTGGTTTTCACTTTCCTTTTTTTTTTTTTTTTTTTTGAGACAGAGTCTCACTCTGCCGCCCAGGCTGGAGTGCAGTGGCACGATCTCGGCTCACTGCAGGCTCTGCTTCCCAGGTTCACGCCATTCTCCTGCCTCAGCCTCCCGAGTAGCTGGGATTACAGGCACCCGCCACCACGCCCGGCTAATTTTTTTGTATTTTTAGTAGAGACGGGGTTTCACTGTGTTAGCCAGGATGGTCTCGATCTCCTGACCTTGTGATCCGCCCGCCTCAGCCTCCCAAAGTGCTGGGATTACAGGCGTGAGCCACCGCGCCCACCTTCACTTTCACGATTGTTTTCATTTTCATTATTGTAAATAGTGCTTTGGTGAATATCTTTGTATGAAAATCTTTATGGCTGGGCACAGTAGCTCACCCCTGTCATCCCAGCATTTTGGGAGGCCCAGGCAGGCAGATTGCTTGAGCCCAGGAGTTTAAGACCAGCCTGGGCAACAGAATGAGACCCCATCTCTACAAAAATACAAAAACTTCGCCGGGCATGGTGGCGTGCACCCATAGTCACGGCTGCTTGTGAGCCTGAGGTGGGAGGATCCTGTGAAGCCAGGAGGCGGAGGTTGCAGTGAACCGTGATTGTACCACTGCACCCCAGCCTGGGCGACAGAACGAGACCCTGTCTCAAAAAATAAAATTGAATTAAAAACAATAAAAATCTTTATGCATTTTTCTTATTTTAGGATATATTTGTAAAATAATTCCTGAGGCAGAAGATAGGACTCTTAAAGTCTCTTTGGCCAAGCGCAGTGGCTCACGCCTGTTATCCCAGCACTTTGGGAGGCCGAGGAGGGTGGATCACAAGGTCAGGAGATCGAGACCATCCTGGCTAACACGGAGAAACCCCGTCTCTACTAAAAATACAAAAAATTAGCCGGGCGTGGTGATGGGCGCCTGTAGTCCCAGCTACTCGGGAGGCTGAGGCAGGAGAATGGCGTGAACCCGGGAGGTGGAGCTTGTAGTGAGCCGAGATCGGGCCACTGCACTCCAGCCTGGGCGGCAGAGTGAGACTCCGTGTCTTCCTGCGCGATCAATTTGCTCATAAAATAGTGTGCTCATTGACATTTCCATGAGTCCATGTTTTTACCACACCTTTCAATAGCACTAGCAGGCTAGTTTTGAAAAATTCTTTATCAATTGATAGGCAAGAAATGATTTCATTGTTTGAATTTGATTATGGTATTCGCAAGGCCCAGCTTTTCTATATTTCTGTGTTAGCGTTCATACATCTATTGTTTGATTCATTTTATGTTCAGTTCATTTTTCTATCCAAGTGCTCTTTTTCTTACTGAATTGCAGGGCACATCTTGCTAAGATGTCCCTTCATTTTGCTGGGTTTTTAATTTTTTTTAAATTTTATTTTATATTTTGAAATGGAGTCTCGCTCTGTTGCCCAGACTGGAGTGCAGTGGCATGATCTTGGCTCACTGCAACCTCTGCCTCCTGGGTTCAAGCTATTCTCCTGCCTCGGCCTCCCAAATAGCTGGGATTACAGGCGCCCACCACCACGCCCGGCTAATTTTTTGTATTTTTAGTAGAAACAGGGTTTCACCATGTTAGCCAGGCTGGTCTGGAACTCCTGACCTCAGGTGATCCTCCGCCTCAGCTTCCTAAAGCGCTGGGATTACAGGCGTGAGCCACCGCGCCCAGCCTGTCCCTTCATGTTGTCATTTCAGGCTGGAGTGCAGTGGCGTCATCTCGGTTCACTGCAAGCTCTGCCTCCTGGGTTCACGCCATTCTCCTGCCTCAGCCTCCCAAGTAGCTGGGTCTACAGGCACCCGCCACCCACGCCCGGCTAATTTTTTGTATTTTTAGTAGAGATGGGGTTTCACCATGTTAGCCAGGATGGTCTCGATCTCATGACCTCAAGATCCGCCCGCCTCGGCCTCCCAAAGTGCTGGGATTACAAGTGTGAGCCACCGTGCCTGGCCTTTTTTTTTCTTTTTTTTTTTTGAGGCGGAGTCTCGCTCTTTCTCCCCATACCCCCCACCCCCGCCCCAGGCTGGAGTGCAGTGGCGCAATTTCAGCTCACTGCAACCTCCACCTCCCGGGTCCAAGCAATTTTCGTGCCTCTGCCTCCAGAGTAGCTGGGATTACACGCATGTACCACCACAGCCAGGTAATTTTTTGTATTTTTAGTAGACACGGGGGTTTCACCATGTTGCCCAGGCTAGTCTCGAACTCCCAACCTCAGGTGATCCGCCCGCCTCAGCCTCCCAGAGTGCTAGGATTACAGGCATGAGCCACTGTGCCCGGCCCCTTTTTCTTTAGTGATGATTTTGTCTTATTTTTACAGCTTTTAGAGGTAATCAAATCTATCACACTGTGCTTTTATATTTTCTTTGTTTGCCTTTATGGGTAGAAACTCCTTCACCACCCTAGAGCTGAAAAATGTTTTCCTATATTTTATTATGACTATTTTGGTTTTATTTTTTACATTTAGCATTTGAATTTACGTTGCTGTACGGTGTGAAGTTTAAGGACCTGTCTTTTACCAGTGGTTCAGCATTATTTCAGACTAACTCATCAGAGAGGTGGCTGGGAAGCTCTAGCACTCCCCACTGAGGTGTCCCTGATGGTATAGGGACTGGAGCAGGCTGGGCAGCAGTGGTGTGTCCTTTCCCAGTGGGCCCTGGGGCCTTGGGGAGAGATCTCATAGTGCACCTGGAGCTGAACCCTGGCTCTGTGGCATCTGCTCTAGGCTGTGCAGCCAGTGACCGGCCACTGCTCTCGGCCTTGCCTCCAGAGACAGCCTCATTCCTGGCATAGGGCGCCGATCTCTTGGGCTTTCAAGACTTGATCCTACAGCCTTGCATTTGGGTGTGAACTTGGGCTGCTGGTATACAGACCTTAGTCCTTTCTGTGGGGCACTGATCACATTGCAGCCCGTCGGTCCTGGGAGGTGCCTTCCCTATCACCATGTCCCCACCCCTGCGTGATCCAGCAGACTCTTGACTCCCATGGTAAGACTCCGCCCAGCTTTACTCATAACTTCTGCCCAGTCCCACTCCCTTGACCTGAATTAGTTTTGCTGTCATAAAGCCACCTCTTTTTTCCTTTAAAGGAATCCCTGACATCCTCATCCATCTCCTGTGCCTTTCTGCTGGGTCAGCCTCCTCCCACCAAGCTTCTGACCCACTGTCATCTGCAGCTCCCACTCTAGCTGCAGAGCTTGACTGGGCTCTGGTTTCTCAGAAGAGCTCAGAGGACCTGGCTCCTCCCTCTTTGCTTCTGAACTGCATTTCTTTCCTTATTACTCAGTGTCCACACCCACGGTGGCTGCCTGGATAAAAATCTGCCCCTTTCTCCCGTCACCTTTCATGCCAGACAAAAGACCCAGTGAGTAATGGTGACCTACCCAGGTCCAGCTAGCAGCTCTCCGTTCCTGAGTGGCCTGGGGCAGAACGGGGTCCTGCGAGCTCCTGGATCCCAAGTCTGATTCCCTCTCCCTGTCTTCCCGCTTATCTGCTAAGCTTGTTTATTGGGTACCACTAAGCAAAGTGAATGATTATTCCTGTCTTTAACTAGGAGGCGTGGAGTTCCCTCTCCATCTTCACCCACTTCTGGGAAGCTTTCAGGGACTCAACACCCCACACTGATAGCACTTCCCCAGGCCTGGCCCAGCCAGCCACAGAGGAGGACCAGGCCACTTCTCAACCCAGCTGACGCTTGGCAGCTTTGTGACCTTGGATACACCTTCTCTTGGGAGGTCAGACCCCGTGATCCCAGCTCTTCCAGCTATGACATCATGTGAGGCTGCAATTTTTTTTTTTTTTTTTTTTTTTTGAGACAGTATCTTGATATGTTGCCCAGGCTGGCCTTGAAATCCTGGGCTCAGGCGATTCTCCTGTTTCAGCCTCCCAAGTAGCTGGAACTTAGGGCATGAGCCACCGCGCCCAGCTTCTGGAAAGGACATGAATGGGGAGGTGGAACTTGATTGGACCTGTTCTGTGAGTTCAGGGGAGGTCCTCTGACAACTCACTTGGGGTGGGGAAAGGAGGTAAAGAGTCCTGTGGAAACTTCTGACTGTGGGGACCCCATTTCACTGATGACTGAATAGGTCCACCTCTGTCAAAGGAATTCAGAGTCCTGCTCATCATTGAGACTGGGGGAATCAGGCTCAGTTGACTGGCCCAGCCTTAAATCCACTGAATTTCTTTTTATCTCTACATAGAAAAACAGGATTACAGTTGCTTCTCACTGTCCAATGGGGATTGGTTCCTGGAGCCCCCCGAATACCCATCCATGAATGATGCTCAAATCTCTTACGTGTAACCTATGCACATCCTCCCATATCCTTTAACTCATCTCTGCGCTACTCAGATACCTCATACCATGTAAATGCTGTGTAAATAGTTCTTATGCTGTGTTGATTTTTAAACTTGTATTATTTTTTCTTGTATATTTTTCATTATCTTTTTTCCTGAATATTTTTGATCCACGGTTAGTTGCCTCCATGGGTGCGGACCCACGGACATGGAGGCTGCATCTTCTAAAATGAGCATGGCGGCGCCCTCTGGGTCCTCATGTAGTCCTGTCTCTGGTGCTGCTTCCAGCACGGCGGTGAACAGCAGAACTAATCTTTTGCAAGTTATCACAGTGGAGTGGAGTTCCGCTCTGTCTCCTTTTGCCCTGCTCTGGCTTACCAGAGGCCCCCCTGGCCTTAGCCACAGCCTACCTAGCCTAGTGCTTGGCACCTCAGGCACACGATAAATATTTATGAAATGGATCTTCCCTGGTATGTCTTGAGTGTACTAGTCTTCTGTTTTTTCCTCTTCATCCTGCAGCCAGCTTCCTCCCATGGGTCTTGTTTTAATGATGGTATGTGAAAAGCTCCTTAGCTGCTTGCAAAAGATGAGACGTCAGGCTTGAAGGGTTAGGACACCTCCTGGGATCTCCTGTGAACATCTGTACTTTTGGCTTCACGCTCTTTCCCCCATCTCATGCCTCAGGCTTTTTAGGAGTCAGGGCACTGATTTTCATAGCTCTTGGAGTTGATACTTTGTTGGGTGAGTCGTGGGGGGTTAGGAAGACAGTTCCACTAAGGGGATGTCTCTGGCTCAGCATATTAAAAAATTGAGGAATTGGTGCTTCTTATTGTGGTTGATGAAAAAAAGAATAAAATTAAAAAATTGGAGGACATAATGGAATTTGAACTGGGCGGTGGGGTGCACAAGACTCGGGGAGGAAGACTGAAAACGGAAACCCGCTCGTGAGAAACTTGCAATGATGGACAGCCCAGTTTTTCTCCTGCTCAAAGGTACTAAGGACCTAGAAGCCGTGAAGAAACTTAAGGAACAGCTGGGTGCGGTGGCTCACGCCTGTCATCCCAGCACTTTCGGAGGCCAAGGCAGGCAGATCACTTGAGGTCAGGAGTTTGAGACCAGCCTGGCCAACAGGGTGAAACCCCGTCTCTACTAAAAATACAAAAATTATCCGGGCGTAGTGGTGCATGCTTGTAATCCCAGCTACTCCGGAGGCTGAGGCAGGAGAATCACTTGAACCCGGGAGGCAGAAGTTGCAGTGAGCCGAGATCACACCACTGCACTCCAGCCTGGGCGACAGGGAGACTCCATCTCAAAAAAGAAAAAGAAACTTAAGGAACACCTTTTTAGAGATTGCTGGCCTTTGGATAATTCCCCAAACCTGCTAACCTTTCTGCTGAAACCAAAAAGACTTACTTCTCTTTCTCTTGAGTGAGTACAGTTGCCAGCTTCTATCCTGCCTCCACCCCCCTTGGAACAGGAAGCTGGGGCTAAAATATTAAACAGCCCTCGTATTCATTCCCCTCTTCTTTCATGCCCTCACATCGCCATTTATAGGTATCTCCCACCCCCACTGTCCATTCCCCAACTGGGGAAAGCTTGGTTGATGAGGTATTCTTTTTGGCCATTTTCAGGCTCCTGTAGGCAACAGTAGGCCCAGAAACAGCCTCCTCTTTTTTTTTTTTTTTTGAGACGGAGTCTCTCTCTGTTGCCCAGGCTGGAGTGCAGTGGTGTCATCTCGGCTCACTGCAACCTCCACCTCCCGGGTTCAAGTGACTCTCCTGCCTTAACCACCTCCAGTAGATGGGATTACAGGCGCCTGCCACCACGCCCAGCTAATTTTCTTTTTTCTTCCTTTTTTTTTTTTTTTTAGTAGAGACAGGGTTTCACCACACCACGTTGGCCAGGATTGTCTCGAACTCCTGACCTCAAGTGATCCACCTGCCTTGGCCTCCCAAATTGCTGGGATTACAGGCGTGAGCCACCGCTCCTGGCCTGCAGCCTCCTTTCTAAACCCTTGTTTTTGTCTAACACCCCCTGGCTGCTGTCCCCACATGACCCAAATAAACAGATGATCATGTGAAGCCAGTGAGGCTGTTTGTTTGAAATAGCAAACGTCTCCACTAAGCTCTGGAGCAGATGGAGTATTGGGGGCAATGGAGAGGCTGGCATTCAAATCTGTGTTCACTCTACTCTTATCTTCTGCTTCCTCACCCCTGAAGCGAACAGTGTCTTAAGAATACTGCCTTTCAGAGAGGTACCTACTTACTGGTATAGAGTTGGCCAGTGACAAAGAAGAGTGTAAAAAATGAAACCTCAGCCTTCAGCAGAAACTCCAGGGCTGTATGAGTGCATGGCCACCTGAGGACAGCAGGAAGGGACAGCTGGATGGAGCACTGCGCACCACGGTGCTGACCCCACACAAAATACGAACTTGCCCAAAAGCATTAACTCAGGTCACTAGCATGTACAGATGCGGCTCCACTTAGGATGGGTTTCACCAGCCATAATCCCATCCCAAATTGAGGAGCGCACGCTAGATTATCACTTTTACAACCATTGCAAACTTGGAAAGTCCTGTGTCAAACCATCACAAGTCAGGGACTGTCTGTGTACTGTTTAGAGTCCCTGTTTCACTGCCGCCTATATATTATATTGCCTTTGAATTTTCCATTCCTAGTGCAGAATGGGCCAGGCCCAACCATACTGGTGGCAAGTGGCAGATACCTTAAAGGAAGCAATGTTGGAGCCAGCACAGATCTAGCCCTCCCAGCAAAGGGGCACTCATCCCATGGAGAAAAACTGGGCTGTTCCTTTCTAATCCGCCTTTGCTCCAGCTTCATCATAAGCAAAATCAGTGGTACCTACCTGGACATTCCTGTGTGTGGCGACTTCTGCATGCTCAGCTCTAGATGCTGGGGCATTAAATGTGAAAAGATCAGAGGCCTCTGTAGACTAGTGCTGGCAAACAGCCCCCTTCCTCTGGTTCACGAAGTTCTTGATTTCCAGGATCTGTGCAGATTTTTCCCCCCTAGGATGCATGACGACGCCCTCAAAGGAAAGGAGCAAAGCCAGCAAACATTTTGCCTGCTTTCTATGTTTCTAGCTGTCTTCCAACCAGTCCCTAAAATAGGAACGCTCCGAGGGTGCCATGTGATGGAGTGGATTGGCAGGGCGGCCTGCCTCTCAGCCTCATGAAGGTTTGCTTTCTGGTTCTGTGTGATGGTGAAGCCGCAGCTGAGGAGTTCTAAACCCACTGGCACTGACTGCCCCCCACTTCTTGGACCGGTTAGCAAAGAATGGAGCCTGGGGCCAGAACTGAGGGGTACTCCCCCTGCACTGGCACAGCACAATCGACATGCTCCGGGACGCTCCAAATAAGCTTTCAGCCGCCCGGGGTCTATCGCTGCCGCTGTACCAGTGGGGTTCGTGTGGCTTCCACCGAGGAAGCAGAACAGCGGAGTTGGGTCTCAGGTGAAGATTTTTGTTGCCCCAATCACAGTGTGTTAAGTGGTCAGGGTTGCTATTCCTCCCTGGTATTTTTCTAATTGGGGGCCCTCCTGCAGAACTGGCTTCAGAGTCGTCCCTGGGGTCAGGGAAGAGTGCCCCCGCTTCGGGAGAGAGGAGCAGGTGGAATACGGAACGACCTTAGGCGACTCCTTGGCCGTCTCGGCCTCAGTTTCCTTATCTGTGAAGTGAGAGGATTTAGGGGCAGCCGGCTTCAAAGAGCTAACTCTCCGATTGCACCCGGGCTCCCCTAATCACTCGAGCCAGGAAGACGCGGGCGGGCGGGCGACGGGGGTCCCTCCCTCTGGGGAGCGCGGTTCCAGCCGGCCGCAGCGGACCCCGCCCCCGCGCCCCGCGCCCCGCCCACCGCCGGTCGCCAGGCGCGGGGAGGGCCGGGCTTCCGCCCTCCACGTTGTTGTTCCCGATTTGGGCCACGCCCCCCGGCCTGGGCTGCGGGCGCTTCGTGTTCCCCGCCCCGACCCCGGCCCCAGAGCAAAGGGTGGCTCCTGGGGTGGCACAGTCCGTATCTCCACCCACATCGAATACGCGTGGACAAAGACTGGAGTTTAGGGGAAAGAAAGATAAAGGCCTGGTTTTAAATGGAGGGTGGTGAAAAGGAATGGGGAGGCCAGGGCACCACTGCGGGATTCCCCTTACGGCATCCCACCCTGGGTTCGCCCAGTGGCCCCATCCACACCCGCGAATGTGACCTGCAGACACTGGCCCTTTAAACGGAAGGCTGGCGGCGCGGGGTGTCCATGTGGAGCTGCTCCATGCCGTGTTGTCCTGTCCGCCCATTGGCCCGCGGCCCGGTGACGTCGCCTAATAGGATGCGAACGCACTGCGGGGGGAGGAACGGAGACAAAACGCGGAGCCGGACTGCCGCTCCGCTCCCTCTGCTGGTTCTCTTGACAGTCTCCAGCCGCCGGCAGCTCCGCCCAGGGGCGGATCCCGGAGGAATTGCGACAGCCCGGCGATTGCGGGATTTAGGTCGCGAGTGGGTGGAGCGTGGAGTCCCAGGGTCAGGCCAGTCTCTGCCATTCCCAAGGTTTCCCTGACCCGGAATATCCTGATTGGAACTCTGTTAAATCTTGAATTGTTCACCCTTCCCTCCCTCCAGCAGGACAGATTTCGTCGTGAACGACCCAAACGCACCGCCCCGGCCCAACTTGTGGCTTGCAGCTGGGGCGGGGCCAGCAGGAAAGCGGAACCGCGGCGCGCACACCCCGCTCGGACCTCTCCCTCCCTGCCCGGGCCACGTGTGCGCGCGCCGGATCCGGGGGGCGGGGCCAGCAGCGCAGGACCCGCCCCTCCCTTCGCGAGACGCCGCGGCCCTGCGGGCGGGGGCTCCGGTCCGGGCTTTGGCTGTGGCCCCGGTGTAGTAGCGGGGGCGGCGGCCGGGGGCAGCGCGGCTCCTTCCCTTGTTGTGTGTGTCGGTGCCTCCTCGCCATCTTGTTGCAAAGCCCTTTCTTGTCGGCGGGACTCCCGGGGGCCGCGGGGCGGGAGGTATCGCAAGGGAGGTAGAGAGGGAGGGGAAGAAGGGAGGCAGTGCCGCCTTTTTTTTTTTTGCATCCCGTTTTTTTAAATTTGCAATTTTATATTTTGCAAATATTTTGAGAGACATTGATTTTTCTCCCCGTGCTCCCCCGTTCTTCCCTGCGGAGTGCGCTGCGCCGCCCAGCCCTGTCGCCCCCCGGAGGTGATCCCTCCCTCCTGCCTGCCCGCCAGCCTGACCTGTGCCCGGCTCACGGGCCGCAGCCTCGGCCCCGGCGCGCCCCCGGCAGCTCTCGGCGCGATGAGCATAGAGACGCTACTGGAGGCGGCCCGCTTCCTGGAATGGCAAGCGCAGCAACAACAGAGAGCACGTGGTGAGCGGCCGGGCTGGGCCCCTGGGGCACTGGGGAAGGGAAAGCGAGTGACCTCGGTCCCCGAACCCACGCGAAACCGCGGACAGGGCCCCCTCCCGGGTGGCCTACGGAGCCTGGCAGCGCACGGCTCCCCGCGAGAGCCGCCGCCCGGGGAGGGGTGATGTGGGCAGTGAAATTAATTAATGAATTCATTAACATGCTGCGAGGGACCTGGCTCCTGCGGGCGCCACCCCGGCTGCCTGGCACCCCTGTGCCCCTTCTGTGGGGGGCTGCTTTTGCGTGGGCCAGCGGAGCCCTCGGTGGCACTGAGGATGTGTGAGCCGGGGGGTGGGGTGAGGAATGGTGTTGCGTGGGGGTGGCAGGCTCGCGTGTGCGTGCGTGTGTGCACGGGGGATGTGTGATGTGAGCCTCGGGAAGAGCAGATGAACGGACGTGTACACGGGCGTGTGTATAGCACACGAGTGGGCGTGTGTGTAACGGAGTGGGGGTGGGGACTACTCTACGCCGAGCAGCTCTTCGGCTTCCCTGGCCCCGTGGGGAGGGTGCGGGGGGCGCTCCCGGCAGATCTACGCGCCGCTTGGGGCGGAGGCGGCCTTTGCAGAATGAAATGACATCGCGTGTCTTATGATCCTGGCCAGCCCCGCCTGACCCCGCCTCCCAGAGCTGGGCTGGGCCGCGCGTCCGGGGTTTGGGTGAAAGCCGGGCTAATTGGGCGTTTGCGAAATGGCCCGCGGGTCGCTGGGGGGGCAGCCCCCGGGCCCCCCTCGCTGCGCCCCGCTTTAGCCAGTGTGGAATGTGGCGTGTCTGCGCGTTCCAAACCCGCTCTCGCCTGGAATGTTGCGTGTGCCTGCGTTCCGAGCCCGTTGGTTACACCGGGTGGTGACGTGGACGGGCTCCGCCCCCGACCACGTGCACCGGGGACACTCCTGCTGGGGACGGCGCGGCCCGGCCCCTCCTCACCGCCTCGCGCTCGGCCGGGGGCGGGGCCTGGGCGGGGCTGGCAAGGGGCCTTGCGCTGGGTTGGGCCTGGGCCCGGGCCCCGGCCTCTGGGCACCTCCCAGGGAGAGCCTTTGCCCTGCGAGGGAGGAGCCGAGCTCACCTGTCGGCTCTGGCCCCTAACCTCCTGTGTTTGATCCCGAGGCAAGGGAAACGCTCAGAATCGCAGGGCGACGAGACATTTAGAGCTCACATTTTTCCACTGACCCCCAAAACGTTCCAACCATGCCCCCTGGCATCACCCGGGGCCACGCTGGAATGACCCAGGATGAGAAAGGGCAAACTTCGGCGCTCCCTCGAAAGGGAAGAGACTAATGACTCCTATCTTCACGCGCCCTGTTGGTGGTCCCTGGCTTCAGGGTGCTGCAGAGGGGCTGGCGGGAAAGACCTCCCTTTTCCAGGGTTCTGCCAGGGCCTCGGCTCTGGAACGGTGTGTGTGCAGGACCCGGAGACTCCTGTGCCCTCCCCGCCCCCTAGAATCCCCCGGCGGGGTTGGTTGTGGTGGAGAGTGCTTCGCCCTCCTTTCCTTTCTCTCTGCCTATTGTTGCTTCAATGATGAGTCATGCAGGAGGTAGAGTAGTGTGTTGTGTGCGCGCGCGCCGCCGTGTGCCGCCGCCGCGGCGGGCGGGGGTGGGGGAAGGGGGGAGCGGCAGCGGGCAAGGGGCGGGGGAGCTGAGGGGCCGGCGGCCTAGTCGGGGCGACCGGCCTCTCAAGGTCAAGAGTCACTGGAGATATGTGAGACTCAGATGCCTGGGTTTTGCAGAAGTGATGGGCGGGGACATCGCCCACACTCCCCGCCTGTTGCCTTGGTGGTCCAGAGCAGTGGAGAGTGCCCCTGGTGACCAAGAATGTCCTAGGTTTGGGCACAGGGGTCAGGGGAAGACCGTGCACAAGGTTCGGAGAGACTCACCTGCTGCCGCCATCAACACGCTGCAGTTCGAGTACCCACTGTGTTTAGACCGAGTTCAGCGGCCTGGTCATGGCTTCTTGGTGCTGGTCAGAGGTCTTTGGAGATGAGTGGGTACGGAAAGCCAGATCTACTCAAAAACTCATGTACGGGTGTCCGGAACCGATCCCAGCAGTTTCTCCTCCAGAATTCATTTTCTTCTCCCTCTTGAGGTTCTGTCCTCTGAGCTGGGGCAGGACAAATGGAAGGAAGGGCACAGCAGGTGAACCTGCTGACCAGAACGCTTTCCCGGGACCTAGGACCAGCTCTGGACAGGGATCCTCTTGTCCTTTCTCCCTTTCAACCGCAAGCATGGGTTTCTGACCTAGACCAGCCAGTTTGCTCACATGAGCACCCTGCAGACGTGTGTGCCTGTGAGAGAAGAGAAAGGGCAGAGCTATCCTGGTGCTCAGCGGGAAGGCCTGGCCTGGTCATTCCTAGTGTTCATAGAGGTGGCTCAGATGCAACTCTTCTGCCTTATTTGGAGGGAGTTGGTTGGAGTGTCCAGAGGCTCCTGACCAACTCTCCAAGGCTTACCCTGGGCCTGCCTTAGGCAGCAAGCCCCCTCTTTAGTGTGCAGATGGGAGAATTCCCGTGGCTGCTGGGGCCCACCAATGTGGGCTCCTCCACCCCTAGCCCTGTGCCTGCAGAGCGCCTGGGCCAGTCACTTGGGAAGGTTGAAGGGAGCACGCTGCCCATGCTCTTGACTGTGGGCTGAAGCCTTGGCCCCTGGGTCACTGCAGAGGGGCATGCTAAATTCTTTGGGGGCAGCCTCTGGGTGGAGCCCAGGGAAGCATGTGAGAGGGCACACCCTGTCTGGTGGACGTGCAGAACATTCTTTTAAAGAGCCTAAGCGCAGGGTGCTCCTGAGGGAGCACCAGCCACCACCAGTTTGGTGGTTCTCCAGTGCACAGGGAGAGGGTTGCCGCTGGGTGGGAAGGGACAGGAAGCTCTGGTGGGCTGGATCTGGCCGGGGGCAGCTCCTCTTCCTCACCACCTGTGGAGCTTTTTCATGCTGCTCCAGGTGTAACTGGGTCCTTCCTGGCACCTGTGAGGGACCGGCCTGGTTCTGGGTGAGAGAGGGTAGGTGAGAAGGAGGTTGCTACCTCCCAGGTGAGCTTTGGGGTTGCCTTAAAATATGGGGAATGGGGGTTGGCTTGCACTCTAGGGTCCCACCTGTCCTTGTGACTCAGGGAGGGCCCTGATTGTTCCTCTGCCTATAGAGAGTGGAGCCCACGTCTCAAGGCCAATGAAAAGTTAAGTCTGTGTCAGCCAAAGGAATGGAGGCGGGGGCTGTGTTAGGCCCTGGGATCCAGAGCCTTGTCTTGGGGTAGGGGAAGGGGCTGGGGACAACTGGGGCTGTGCCCGACTGACAAGGGCCCTGTCACTGGAACTCAGCAGGCTGCTTGGCCACTGCAGTCTGTGGGAAGCGGGAGCGCAGAGCTGGTTTTCTCCCGGGCGTAACCTAAGGCCTCCCCGCACTGGAGCAGGCCTGCAGCGGCCTGGCATCGCCTCTTCCCGAAGGGCTAGGGAGATCTGGAAGAGGCCCGCTGGCTGGCCCAGCCCCTGAACTCCGGCTGCTGGGAAACCACTGAGGCTTCCACTCCCAGGACGCTTCCCCCTTCGCTTCCTCCTCGGCCTCTTCCCTCTGCGGGAGGGCGGGGCTGGGAGCAGGCCTGGCTCACACTCCAGTTGTTGATTGGCCAAAGGGCCTGAGGCCTCAGGTTTTCTGGGGCGCCTGAGCCAGTGAGAGTGTGGGAGGTGGGTGCGCTCCTCCCCAGGGGTCCTTAGGCGACTCCAGTCCCCCGCGCCACCCCTTGCCCGGGTGTTTGGGGCGTGTCCACCAGCCCGGTCTGTCAGCTGCGTTCGTCAGCGGAGCGGGGAGGGCGTCCGGGGCCAGAGGAGAGGGCTGCTTGTCCCGGCGGCTCCCTGGCCTGGGGGCTGCAGACTCCAAGGGCCCGGGCCAGCCCCGCAGCCAGGGAACCAGAATGCTGGGGCCTGTGAGAGGACGAGGCAAGCGGGAGATGGAGGTGCCTCCCCTTCCCCTGTAGGCAGCCAGCTCCTGAGTGGGCCTTGCCTTCTTGCTGGGCTTTCAGCAGAGATGCTGAGCGGGTGGTGGGGTGCACTGCCCTGCTCAGCCCCCATTGAAGAGCCCAGCCCCTTCTTGTTTGGGAGAAATGGTCGCTGCTGTACCTCCTCCTCCTCAGCTGCCCTCTCTCACCCAGAACCAAGGCAGGTGCACTTTCCCCGGTGCCTGGCTGGACTGGTTGGGTATTTGTATTGTCTCAGGTTGAGCGGGGTGTCACTGAGGATGTCAGAGGATGCTTTAGGTCTGAAGAACAGGACATGCTGGCGCTGCTGCTGCTGGTGGTGGTGGGGATGTTGAGGATTTGGGAAAAATGAGTTATAACACGAGAAGGGTCAGAGCGGGAGTAAGTGTGTTTGTTGAATGGGCCCTGAGGAAAACAGGCATTGGGACCTAGCCTCGGAGTCAGGAGTGCTGGGCTGTTTCCACATGTGTGAAGTGAGGGTGATGTCCCTGTCCTGCCAGTGATGTGACTTGGGGCTCTTGTGAGGATCCAGGGACTGTCAGCACTTCCTTGTGAGCACAGCAAGTGTCCTCCAGGGGTCAGGAGGCTTGCTGTGGGACCTGCAGCAAATCACTTTGCTCCCTGAGCTTCACTGACTTTATCTGTGCCATGCAGGCACTGCCTGCCCTCTAGAAAGTGCCTGGTAAACATTGTTAAAGGCCTTCCACGGAAGCTGGGATCTGTTAGCACACCCGCTTCTCTGGTGTGAAGTCTTGGGTGGCTGGGCCTCTGCCTGCCTCTCCCACCTCGGCCCTGTGGCCCCTGACGCTCGCTGCCCTCACCCGCCCTCTTCCTCACCCTGCAGGCTGGCAGGTGGCCTGCAGCACCCTCTGACAGCTCTGCTCCACCCTTCCAGGGCCGCCTGTCCTGCCCGCAGCCCGGACTGTCCGCCCCCGTGACTGTCCTCCTGTTCCCTGGTGGCGGGGAACAGGTCTGTTCGATTTGTTCACTGCTGTGCCCCCGGCACTTTCCCCCGTGCCTGGCTGGGCTGGTAGGCTATTTGTGGTGTCTCTCGCTGAGCAGGGGTGTCACTGAGTACTGACTGGGCTAGGGTCAGAGGACGCGTTAGGGCTGGAGTTCTGGGGCCCCGCTGAGACCCCCCCTTGTGTTCTCTCTGTGTAGAGGAGCAGGAGCGGCTTCGCTTGGAGCAGGAGCGGGAGCAGGAACAGAAGAAGGCCAATAGCCTGGCCAGGCTGGCACATGCCCTTCCTGTGGAGGAACCCCGCATGGAGGCACCACCCCTGCCTCTGTCTCCGCCGGCTCCCCCGCCGGCACCCCCACCCCCACTTGCCACCCCTGCCCCACTGACTGTCATTCCTATCCCTGTGGTGACGAACTCCCCTCAGCCTCTACCCCCACCCCCACCCTTGCCCCCGGCAGCCCAGCCTCTGCCCCTGGCACCTCGTCAGCCAGCCCTGGTTAGCACCCCTGGACTCAGCATTAAGGAGCCTGCCCCCCTGCCGAGCAGGCCGCAGGTGCCCACCCCTGCTCCCCTACTGCCGGACTCGAAGACCACCATTCCACCCACTGGCAGCCCCAAGCCTTTGCAGCCCCTCCCCACGCCCATCCTGACCATAGCGCCACACCCTGGAGTCCAGCCTCAGCTGGCCCCCCAGCAGCCACCCCCACCCACGCTTGGGACCCTGAAGTTGGCACCAGCTGAAGAAGTCAAATCCAGTGAACAGAAGAAGAGGCCCGGGGGGTGAGTGGGGTGTGGCAGGGTCGGGCTGGTGGGGGATAGGAGAGCTGCCCATCCCCTGGGCTGTGTGCGAGACAAGGTGCCCTCCCCGGCTGGGGCTTCAGAGGTGTGTCCTGCCTCCCCAGCTTAGAAGTGCCCCCTGTATTTGAACACGTGCTCACTGTGCCCATCTCTATCCTGGGAAAGAATGTCCCATTGCCCCGTTCCCAGGCTTCTGTGTTTTCTAACGCACTCCGAGGCTGAGGCTTATGGTATTCCCAGGCCTCTGGACAGAGTATGGGCCTCTTGGGTGAGGGCTGGGGTCAACCGGCTGCTTCTGAGTCCCAGGAGCCCTCCTGGTTCCCTCCTGGTGGGACGGAGGGTGACAGGAGTTGTGATGATGAGCACAGATGTGCCCTCCAGAGGGTGGGCGCAGCATGGCACAGGGCGAACATCTCCCATTCTGCTTTAAGACAATGTTGGGGACAAACAGCCTGTGGCAATTTTGGGGGTGGCGGCGCAGGTCAGGAAGGCGGTCTAATCGAGTCCTCCTCCCTGAGCCTCCTATCTGTCTGGGTTTCAGGATCGGAACCAGAGAAGTCCACAACAAATTGGAGAAGAACAGGTGTGTGTGTGTGTGTGTGTGTGTGTGTGTGTGTGTGTGTGTGCGCGCGCGCGCGTGCGTGCGCTCGCGTGTGGCCCGGGCCCCGGCGGCCCTCGGCCCCAGCTTCCCCGGGTCCTGCCTCCCCCCCCCGCCCCAGCCCCGCCCCAGGCACCGCTGACCGGCGCTCGCCCCTCTCTCCAGGAGGGCCCATCTGAAAGAGTGCTTTGAGACCCTGAAGCGGAACATCCCCAACGTGGATGACAAGAAGACGTCCAATCTGAGCGTGCTGCGGACGGCGCTGCGGTACATCCAGGTATGGGGCCCGGAGGCCGGCGTCGCGCAGCTTCCCCCGCCCTCCCTCTGCCGCCCCTCCCCCGGCCGCGCCCCGCCCCGCCCTCACGCCCCGGCGGCTCCCCCGCGCCTCCCTCCCGCCTCCACGCGGGCGCTGAGCACATGGCCCGGCTGACGTCAGCGGGGCTCCCTGCCCGGGAGGACGCGCGTGCGCAGAGGAGGGCGCGGCTCCCCTCCCGCGCCGCTCCCTAGCCCCCGCAGCCTTGGTGTCCCCGGGGCCGTGAGGCGCGCGCCGTGACGCCTGGTGCGAGTCCCGGTGGCGGCTCCCTTTCGCGCGTGTTGGTGCAGCCGCGGGAGGGAAGGGCATGGGGCGGCCCGGCGCCTCCTCCCCGGCCGCAGAGCCTGGGCGGGAGCCCAGATTCCGCCCGAATGTCTGTAGCTATTTGCGGGGAGGGTTGGGCGTGGTCCCCGTCCACGCTGCGGCGCGGGCGGAGCACCGTGTACCCCGAAGGAGGAAGGTCCTTTCGGAGCGCGCGTGGAGGCGCCAGGGCCCGTGTGTGGGGTTACGCCTGGGGCGGGGAAAAACTGCGATTTGACTGGGCGGCAAACAGCCCCGGGGCCGCCGAGCCTGAGACACGTCACGCTTTCCTTCCTCCTGGGCTAGGAAGAGGGGGTGTCCCTTTTTTCGGGGCCCTCCCGGCTGCGCGTCCCCTCCCTTTGGGCGTCGCTCCCTCTGCAGTGCTGCGGCCGGGGGCGCCGCCACGTCAGGCAGTTGCCATGGCGGCCTGAGCTTCGGTTTCCCTGGAAACCGGCGGGGCTTCCGCGCGCCGGGCCGGAGACTGTGGGGGATGGGCTGGCGGCCGCGGAGACGCGGAGCTGTTGGGGATGGAGGGACGTGGGGCTCCCAGCCCGCGTTGGGGGGTGGGCGGCGAGCCGGGACTCTCCCTGTCCACCCTCTGAGGAAGCTCCGGGGGCGGCGCGGCGTCACGGGGCCCGTGGGAGGGGTGGCGAGGAGGGTCCAGCGCGCGAGGAGCCAGCCGCGGGGCGCCGCCCCTCCCCCGGCCTCGACCGCGGGGTCACAGCCCTGAGGTAACCGAAGCCTGACTTGCTGAGGGAGGGGCTGAGGCGCTGCTTCGCGACTGCTGCAGGCGGGCAGCTCCCTCCCAGCCTCCCGCGAACGCGCCCTTCCGCCCGCCGCCCCCCAACCCCGGCCGGGGGGCGGGGCTGGCGCGCCTCCAGACCGCTTCCGGGCAGCCGGGAGGGGCGGGGCCGGGTTCGCGGATTGGCCGCAGCGGGCGGGGGCGGTGCTCTCGAGTCGCGGAGGGCGGTGCAGCCGGCGAGGGTGACGCAGAGAAGCCGCGGCCGCGTGGGTGCGCGCGTGCTTCGGGGTGGGGCCTCGGGGCGCCGAGCGGGAGAGGGCCCCGGAGGCCGCGACAGGCCGGTGGCTTATTTCTGCAATGGTTTTGCAGAACGTGGGCTTGGTTGTAGTTTAGTCGCAGGGCTGGCTGAGGGTGTTCATGCAGACACTTCGCTGCACTCCCGACATTTGCTTAGCTATTATTTTTGAGAAATAGAAAGGACAGCATGGCGAGTTCCTCTTTGCAGATACTACTTGCAGAGGGCGCCTTGCGTAACGTGTGGGTTTGGAAATGAATCGGAAGGAGACTCAGCGGCAGCCGCAGAAGGAAGCTCTTGAGGAGCTGGGCCCGGTGAAGTAGGAGCCGGGGTGGGCCTCACTCAGGCTGTCCAGAAGGGACACCCATTCTGGTGTTGGTTACAGAAGCAGGAAACTCAAAAGGCCTGTCTACAAACCATTTACTCATTTATTCATTGAGGTGCTTTTAGCGAAGTCTCTGCTTCTGGGCGAATGGTGGCGAACAAGTAAAAAAGCCTGGGTCTCCACCCTCCCAGGCTGGGTCTTGTGGCAGATGATGAACAAGTCATTCTACAGAAGACGGCCGTATGGGCATAATAGGGACCGGGCGGCGGGATCTGTTCTGGGGAGGGAGGATAGTTGTTCCTGAGGAAAGGACCTTTGAGCTGAGACCTGCAGGATAAGTCTGGGTGGCACGGAGCAAAGTGGAGGCCAAGAGCCCAGGGGCAGCCCAGTTTCTCCAGCAGGAGGGAACAGGATGCTTTTTGGAAATAAAAGTTAGGCACGGTGGCTCGCACCTGAGTCCCCTTTACGCTACTCCGGAGGCCAAGGCAGTAAGAGCGCTTGAGCCCAGGGAGTTCGAGGATAGCCTGGGCTACAGAGTGAGACCTCCGTGTCTAAGAACAAACACAAACATGGTCAGGAGGGTGTCACTCAGGGACAGGCAGAATCAAGAGCTGGTCCTGGAGAGACCAGTGGGGCTGTATAGACTGGGGGCTTTGGTTGTTTGCTGAGAGCAGGAAGCTGCGGGAAGAAGGCAGTGGTGCCCGGCCAGAATCCGGAGTGGCTTGGAGGTGGTCAAAGGTTTGAAGACAGCCACAGTACAGTGGACAGAGACAAGAAAAACAGGCACCAAACCGTGCATCCAGGTAGTCACAGAAAGGAAATGGGTTTAGAATGAAGCAATGTGGGTTAAAGTTAGACCTTGGGGAAACCTTGCAGGGGCCTCTAGTCCTGTGAAGAACTGGACTAGGTGAGAAGAGGAAGCTTTTGACCCATGTCACTCCCTGGCGCAGAACTATATCCTACCCACAGGTGGGTTGAGTTCAGGACTGCTGCTTCCAGCCCCCAGCAGCCAGGTTCAAGTGAGAGCTGACTCACTTAGGGCCCCTTGTTGGAGCCTCAGAGCCAGGTGAAAAGCCACACACAGGCTGGGCACGATGGCTCACGCCTGTCATCCCAGCACTTTGGGAGGCCGAGGCGGGTGGATCACCTGAGGTCAGGAGTTCAAGACCATCCTGGCCAACATGGCGAAATTCTGTCTCTACTAAAAATACAAAAATTAGTCCTGCCTGGTGGCACATGCCTGTAATCCCAGCTACTCGGGAGGCTGAGGCAGGAGAATCGCTTGAACCCGGGAGGCAGAGGTTGCAGTGAGCCGAGATCATGCCACTGCGCTCCAGCCTGGATGACAGAGCGGGACTCTGTCTCCAAAAAAAGAAAAGCCACACAGGTGTGTGTGTAGGGGGAAAGGGAGTTTCCTCCTATCTTCTAGCAGAAAATGGGGAGAAACTGTTAAAGCCAGAATGAGGGAGGGCTGTGTGTGGCCTGGGACTGGCAACTGAAGTGTCAAGCTGCCAGGTTTCAGGCCAGTACAGAGCACGGTTCTACCTGGGTTATGTGTTGCTGGCACTAATGGTTAGAGACATCTGTCACTGGTGAGGGCAGAAATGTATGCAGGAGGGGGTGTGGGAAGCTGGCCTCACTGGTGGGTGGGGTTGGAGACTTTGCCAGGCCTGGTCAGAAAAAGCTGCTACAAAACAGCAAAACTGCTCCTAGCGCAGCGATCCCCAACCTTTTTGGCAACAGGGAGTAGTTTCCTGGAAGACCATTTTTCCATGGGGGAGGGAGGGCGGGGCTGGTTTCGGGATGGAAGTGTTCCACCTCCCATCATCAGGCATTAGTCAGACTCTCCTAAGGAGCACACAAAACCTAGACTCCTGGTGTGCACAGTTCACAGGAGGGCTCCTGCTTCTGTGAGAACCGAACGTCCCACTGATGTGACAGGATCAGAGCGCCATCGCTGCTCACCTCCTGCATGCGGCCCTGTTCCTGACAGGCCATGGACCAGTACCTGGGGTGTGGGGTCCCCCGCCCTAGGGGATGAAAGAAGGGAAACCTGGGTCTAATGGGTTACTGTGATTCTCCCTGTGATGCAGGGAAGAGAAAGGACAGAGGTGGGAAGGAACATGGTCACCAGGAGTCGGGACAGCGCCCTTCCAGATCCTTCCCCTGGGGCTGAGTAAGCACCCTGCACATAGCTCTTCCTGGCCGCCCATGGGCTCTGGGATTTAAACGGACTACGCAGCCATCCTCACCTTCATTCACAGCTTGGACAGGGACAGTGTGTGTTGAGGCGGAAAGACAAAACATATATATGTGAGAGACTTTGTATGAGCCGGTTCCTGATGAAGTCCTATCTTTCAGCCTCGTATTTACTGCCCAGGCAGATGGGGCTCTTTTCTTCATCCCCCTGCTTTTTTTTTTTGAGACAGAAAACTTAATAGAAATTTTGTTTGCAGTTCATACATTCTCAGTGTGAGCCAATCTGGGACCCACCGCCCCACCCAGAAGTGGCCCAGTCCTGGTGCAGGGAAGGAAGGGAAAGGTGGAGTGAGAGGAGCCCCATTTTTCCTCAGTGCCAGGGGGCTGGAGACGCCACCCCCTTCTCCTGCCTCTGGGCTCCAGGAAGGAGTGCAGATGGACTCTCAGGCCTATGGTTCCTCCTGCACACCACTGTCCCCCAGGTTGGAGGGGAGTGAGAGATACAGGGAGAGAAGGGGGACAGAGGCAAGAAAAGGTGTTGATCAAGAAAGGCGAGAACCAGGGGTGAGGGCTGACGGAGAATCAAAGATAAAACACTAGTAGGCCGGGCACGGTGGCTCATGCCTGTAATCCCAGCACTTTGGAAGGCCGAGGCGGGCAGATCACCTGAGGTCGGGAATTCGAGACCAGCCTGACCAACATGGAGAAACCCTGTCTCTACTACAAATATAAAATTAGCCGGGTGTGGTGGCACATGCCTGTAATCCCAGCTACTCAGGAGGCTGAGGCAGGAGAATCGCTTGAACCTGGGAGGCAGAGATTGCGGTGAGCCGAGATCATGCCACTGCACTCCAGCCTGGGCAACAAGAGCGAAACTCTGTTTGAAAAAAACAAACAGTAAAAAAGAAATTGAGGGAGAGTGGGGGAGGGGAGTATAACCAAAACCCACCCCAAATCCAGACCAGTCTCGAAAAAAACGGTGCGGTGCCCAGAAGGGCTTGGAGGCAGGCGGATGTGGGAGACAGAAGGACAGTGGGGGAGGCAGGGGCTCAGATGTGGTCTTGGAGCACGGGCAGATAAGATCTAGGGGGTAAAGGGAGGAGGATCTGTGTGTGATGAGGGCAGACGGGGTCAGAGAGGAAAACCAAGGCGGGCTGGTGAGTTGTGTGTGTGCAAAGCTTGCGGGCCCTGCACCTGGACATGATCAGTAAGCCTGGGAAGCTAGGAGCTCGAGAGCAGGCCAAGAAAGGGACTCGGGAGGTAGCAAGGACACGTGTGTCGGCGTTGCCTGGTGGACACATTGGTCATGACGTGCCTGGGCGAAAAGCTGCCAGCGGGGAGGCCTGTGAGACTTGCAAGAGTGGGACTGATGAAGTGTCGGGTTGGAGCACCGGAAAGACTTTGAGTGTGGAGGAGAGCTGGGTCATGGGACGCAACAGCCGTTTCTCATGGATCAGTTTAGCCCAAGTACAGGTGTACCTGTTTAGCCCAAGTACGGGGGGCACGTTCCTAGGCTTGGGGGTTGTTCAGCCCAGGGCGTCTGAAGGGCAGTGGGCAGGGCGATGGGGAGCAACATGTAAGTGGAGCCTCGTTGAGAAGCGTCACAGGCGGGCACAGTGGAGAGTTGCCCAGGAGGTCGGGGAGCAGGTGCGGACCAGCAGCCAGGAGGGAGGCGAGTCCTGGAGATGAGACGGGGCGAGGTTGTGTCACTGCCTAGTGGGTCATTCTGCAAGGATGTTGAAGTTACCAGGGAGACAGGTGAACGGTGAGGTGGAAGCACAGGATCCTGGGGTTCTGCAGAGGGTAGCTCGCGGCAGAAGTGTGCAAAGTGAAGAGGCTGCTGGAGGAGGGATGGGGCGAGAGGTGGAGAAGCCCCTGAGGACGAATTGTGGAGGACAGGGAAGGACCTGCACACCTGGTTGAGCTTGCTTCAGTGGTGCCTGTCCCAAGAGCCCACACTCCTTGGGACGCTGGGCCTCGCTGGGCAGGGGCATGGACCACAACGGGTGCGGTCTCCAGCAGCCCCCGTCAGGCTGGGCCTGCTGGTTGCCACAGACTTTCTCTGTGGGCCAGCTGATAGGGAGAGGTTTGTGGGGGCTTTGGGCCCCAAGGCTGCTGCTCAGGGTGTTCTGCTGTCCCTTACTCTGCGCCAGTCCCTGAAGAGGAAGGAGAAAGAATATGAGCATGAAATGGAGCGGCTGGCACGGGAGAAGATTGCCACGCAGCAGCGGCTGGCAGAGCTCAAGCACGAGCTGAGTCAGTGGATGGACGTACTGGAGATTGACCGTGTGCTGCGGCAGACGGGCCAGCCCGAGGATGACCAGGCCTCCACCTCCACCGCCTCTGGTGAGCCTCAGCCCCCATGCTGGCCCCACAGCCCTCAGATGTTACACCTCAAATTCCAGCCTCCCTGGCCAGGCTCTTGCCTGCTAGAAAAGATGGCCCTGGCCCCAGCCCCATCACATTCCCACGCCCCCCCGAGCATCTACGCCTCCAGCCACTTGCTTCCCCGCCCTTCTGACCTGCTCCCTGCCCCATGTTCCCCACAGAGGGTGAGGACAACATAGACGAGGATATGGAGGAGGACCGGGCGGGCCTGGGCCCACCTAAGCTGAGCCATCGTCCCCAGCCGGAGCTGCTGAAGTCCACCCTGCCACCCCCCAGCACCACCCCTGCGCCTCTGCCTCCACACCCACACCCTCACCCCCACTCTGTGGCCCTATCTCCTGCTCACCTCCCCGTGCAGCAGCAGCAGCCACAGCAGAAGACCCCTCTGCCAGCCCCTCCTCCCCCACCAGCTGCCCCTGCCCAGACACTGGTGCCAGCTCCAGCCCATCTGGTGGCGACGGCTGGGGGTGGCTCCACGGTCATCGCCCACACAGCCACCACTCACGCTTCAGTCATCCAGACTGTGAACCACGTTCTGCAGGGGCCAGGCGGCAAGCACATCGCCCACATCGCCCCCTCGGCCCCCAGCCCTGCGGTGCAGCTGGCGCCTGCCACACCCCCCATTGGGCACATCACCGTGCACCCTGCCACCCTCAACCATGTGGCCCACCTGGGC
Source organism: Pongo pygmaeus (assembly GCF_028885625.2). NCBI lineage: Eukaryota > Metazoa > Chordata > Mammalia > Primates > Hominidae > Pongo > Pongo pygmaeus. Next base: position 2,182,425 of record NC_072392.2, on the reverse strand, counting down.
TCCCAGCTGCCCTTGTACCCGCAGCCCGTGGCAGTGAGCCAGCCCGTGGCAGTGAGCCACATCGCCCACACCCTCTCGCACCAGCAAGTGAACGGCACAGCCGGCCTGGGGCCCCCGGCTACTGTCATGGCGAAGCCGGCCGTGGGGGCTCAGGTGGTGCACCACCCCCAGCTGGTGGGCCAGACCGTGCTCAATCCTGTGACCATGGTCACCATGCCCTCCTTCCCAGTCAGCACGCTCAAGCTGGCTTGAGGACGAGGCCACTCAGAGGCCCCCAGTGGGGACAGGGAGGGGGACCTGGCCCCCACTCTCACCCACCAGCTCCACACATTCCAGCCAGGCCCAGGCCAGCCCCCCACCACCCCCAGGCCTCCTAGGGGAAAGGGGTGCAAAGACTCTGAGCCAAGGGAGGGAACGGTCACCCAGGGAGTTGGGCACAGGGCAGGGGGCCACCCTGCTGCACTAGGACTTGGTAAGATGACTCTGAGAAAATGCGAGACTCTGATGGAATGTGCCACCTGTCCGGCCCAGTGCCAGCTCCAGTGCCGCTCCTGCTTCCCCTCCCTACCCTGGGAAATCAGTGCGATGTGGACGTCACGCTCCCTGACTTCTCCCCCGCCCTGCCCCGCCTTCCTGTGCTGCTGCTGCTATTGCTGTCTGGTGAGGTGGCCCAGGCCCCTGGCTTTCCTCCGGAGCCTCAGTGTTCTCTTCCCAGGCCTTTGGAGGGGAAATGGGGGAAGCAGAACTGAAGCCATTTGGCCCAGAAAGCTGCGGACTGGGGTGATAAGGGGCCCTGCTCTGAGCACAGGTGACAGATCATAGGAAGTGGCTGGTCTGGAGTCCCACCTGGACAGGTGGAGCCCCAGCCTGGGGCTCTCTGACCCGGTTGCAGTCACTGTGATTTGTTACCTTAGAAACTACTTAAAATGATTCTCTACCAACAATAAACCAAACCCAGCCACTGCCAAGCTTCCTGTGCCCTCGACCCAATGCCTGCCACTGGGCTGTGGACCTCAGGAGGACCTCGGTTGTCCTGCCCCCTTCCCCGTGCCCTGCAGCCTGGGTCTGGATGGGAGGAGAGCCACTGGGCCTCTGTCCCCAGTCCCCAGCCCTGGGCTTGGCTCTTGGCTTCCAGAAGGCAGCAAAGAGGGGCGCTGTCCTGCGTTCAGCCCCTGATCTCTGACCTCTGCTGAGTGCTGGGCACTCCTCCAAGGGACAGGTGGGCCTGGCGGCCTGTGGGTTTGGGTGCCTCCTGCAGTTTGGGAGACATGGGCCAGCATCTGGTCTTGTTTCCAGGAGCATAGAAGCCACATCGTTGAGACATCAGGAAGGTAAAAACCCAGCGGCTTAGCCAAGCCCTAAGCCTGTCCCCAGACCAACCCTGGGACCTATACAGAACAGAGGGCCGGAGCTAGGGCTGCTGCTTCTGCTCCAGCTCCTTTGCCTCTGTCCTCCCATCCCCTCAACACCCCGCTTCTCCAGGGGACACTTTTGATTGGGCCCTCCCCGGGGAGCTGCTGAGCAGCACCACCTTTCTCTGAGAAGAGGTCCTTGGTTGGGTCAAGGACAGGGCTGAGTGTGGAACGGGGAGGAATCAGGGGCTCTGTGTTAGGATGCAGCTTTCTCTGCCTCTGGGCAGCCTGCTTTGGCCTTTCCTTGTATGTGGATGTTTATTACAAGTGGCTTTGTGTCAGACACGCTCGGCTCCCCACCTGGACACACACTCACCAGTGGCCTTTCAGTGTAGCGGGAGGAAGCCAGTGTCCCTGGATGTGAAGTTCATACTGATGGGCTGGGGCAGGGGCCTGGGCCAGCGAGGGGGCCAGGAGGGAGGGGACAGAGCTGAGGATTTCCTGGAGTGCCCTGCAGGCACAGAGGAGGTCAGCAAAGGTCTTGAATAGATTTTCTCTTGAAATAAAGAATCCTTAGATGCCTAAGAATTCCCTTCCCGTTCCCTCCTGGTCCTGGACACCTCCCAGGGACTGTTTCCTTATTTCTCTCTCCTGCTGTGGGTAAAGGGACAGTTACAAACCAGGTCACCACCCTCAGAGGCTGAGCCCTGTACCCACCCCAGCACAGCCACCTCCGCCAGACCCCCTGGCTTTGGGAGAGCCAGCTTTGCTATTCCCATTGTGACAGCAATGGCAGGCGTGACCCACGGGGCAGTTAGCAGCGTCGTGGAGCTCGCCCCTCCCCTCAGCCTGCCCACCTCTCCCTGCATCCTGAGGCCAGTGGCCCCCGGGCCTGCACAGATACCTCATCATCCACCCGCTGCCCCTCCCCGTCCCTGTCCCCCAGCAGTGGGGGCCTGCAAATCTAGTGCCGAATGACTATGTCCAGATTGGTGACGATGGGTGTTGCTGTTGTTCTTGTTGTCGTTTGTGAACGCTGTGATGCTGTGTGCCCAAGTGGGCAGCCACCACCCAGCCCTTCCTTGGGCGTCTCCCCCTGAGAGCTGTCGGGACCACATCTGTCCTCACCCTGTGGGACCGCCTGGCCCTCCCTCCCTAGCCCTTCCAGCCTGGGACACACACACACACACACACGTGCGTATGCACGCGCACACACACATACACGCGCACACATCTTACCTCTCATGGGTGTTTTACCTTTTGATGTTCAGAGTGGCTCACTGGCTGGGAGTCCTTACCTCGGGGAGAGGGGGAGGTTGGTTCCTTGGGGGGCCAAAGAAGGCAGGGAATGCCTGGAGGGGAACTGGGGTCACCATGACCCCTTCTCTCCAGAAACAGCTGCTTCTCCCCCCATCCCAGGGTCCCACCCCCAACCCCCAGAGGTGGCCCTTGTTTACAGTGAGGACTCGGCCACTGTGTCTCTGTTTCCTGAAATATAAACTGTAGCGACCCCAGACTGTAGAGATTTTTATGTGTTTGGATACATCTGCTGTGTGGAAAAAAAAAAAAAAACAACAAAAACTACAAAAACCCTAATTTTGTACATACTGTATTTTTACTATTGAACTGTATCCTAGTGGCTGTTCATGCTCCGAGACTTTAGTTACCGAGACATGAATACTATCCATGTAATAAGCACTTGCCTGGAATAAAATATAAAACTGAAATAAACCTGCACTGAAACCTGAGATGGAGCTGCCAGCCTGCAGCATCTGGGTCATTTTATTGCAAAAGGAGGCTGAGGCCTGTAGGAAGCACGCGGCAGGAGCGGCGAGATCACCTGTCTCGACCCTGTCTGCCCAGCATAGTCCTCAAGCGGCTCTGACCCGGTGCCTCCGCCGCTCTGAAAATGGCAGTTCTGGTCGGTCTGAAACTTCTGCAAAGCTTCATATTTCCTCAGACCATTTTACGAGCATTATCTTGTTTCATCTTTCAACAGCCAAGTGAAGTAAATAAGCAAGACTTAGCCCCATTTTGGCAGATAAAGAAACAGGATTGAGGTGGCCCAGTGACTTGTTGAGGCCACACGGCTAGCTGGGGACTTCGTTGGAGTGGCAGTCAGATCTCTCAACTGGGTACAGAGTTCTTACCCAGCATCTTCCACCCTTTGTGGCACCTGGGGCCAGTCCTAGACTCGGATCCAATAAAAAAGGTACAGGGGAGTTGCCCCAGGGTCTGGGCACAGAGGGTGAGAGCTTCTTGAGGAGCTGCTCTGGGGGTGCAGTTATAACAGGTCAGCTGGGGAGTCCATAAAGCTGTCCTCTAAGGGAAAGGAACAAGGGGAAGAAGAGGCTGGAGGTCAGGGGCAAAGAGCTGTGTTCTCAGCTGGGCTGGAAGCCCCTTGTCCCTGTGGCTGTGTCTTCTCGCCCTGGGCAGGCTGTCTTGGGAGTAGGTGGTGTGGGAAGTGAGGGCCGGGAGCCACTAGCTGGGCCTTTCTGGAGACCAGGCTGGGCAAGGGGGCCCAGTTTCTCATTTCCACCCTGACAGTACCTGTCTGACTCCCAGTCCCCCCAGGGGAGACTGACTCTGCCTCTCTTCCTGAGGTGGGGTGTGTAGGGGTTATCCTTGAGGAAGGGAGTGGTGTCTTGGGTCCTGTTCTCTGAAAGAGAAGGGTTGACTTCAAAAAGTTCAGGCCGGGCGCGGTGGCGCACGCCTGTAATCCCAGCACTTTGGGAGGCTTAGGTGGGTGGATCACCTGAGGTCTGGAGTTCGAGACCAGCCTGGCCAACATGGCAAAAACCCGTCTCTACTAAAAATACAAAAATGAGCCGGGCATGGTGGTGCATGCCTATAATCCCAGCTACTCAGGAGGCTGAGGCAGGAGAATCGCTTGAACCCGGGGAGCGGAGGCTGCAGTGAACCGAGATTGTGCCACTGCACTCCAGCCTGGGAGACAGAGCGAGACTCTGTCTCAAAAATTTTTTAAAAAATTAAAATGAAAGTTCGGAATCCAGCCCTCCCTACTGAGCCTGCCCTTTTCACTTGTGAGACGCGGGCTCCCTCTGCTGGTAGCTCCTGGAAGAGCTGGATCACTTCCATTAGCCCACTAAGTGCCGCTTTAGGGAAGGGGTAGGGTGAGGGTTAACCCTTCCTGGGTGCATACTCAGTGCCAGGCCCTGTGTCCACTGGGAACACAGATGAAGACCCTCCCCAGGCAGTGATGACTTGGCTGTCACTAAACCTTTAGGCAGAAGCTGTACTCAAAGCTCCCCCTCGCCCGCAGTTCCCACTCACCCGTGGCCCAGCTGGAGCTTGTGAGAGAGGGGCCTGTGGTCAGGCTAGTCTGAATCCAGGTGCTTCCATTTACCAGCTCCTGCTCTCTAAGAGGAAGACCTGACTTTCCAGATTGCGAAGGTTCCTTGAGCTGGTGTTTGGAGAGCCCACTGTGCTGCTTGCTCTTCCCGCCCCAGCTGTCCCATCATTTTGAAAAGCTGTGGGATCCCCTCTGGTCCCAGGATCCCAGTCCAGTAGTCAGGGGGAGTAGCGCAGGACGGAAGTGTGTGAAGGAACTGGGTTACTCCCAGGCTGGGTGAAATTTCCTTTAGGTGGCCACAGCAAAGGGAATTGACTCCTCCAGGCAACAGAGTCAGCTGGCGGGTGGGGGGTGTTCCCTGAAGGGCTTATCAAGTTCCCTGGCCCCAGAGCTCTCTCTGCGCCAACTGGTTTCTTTGGGTAGCTCTGGCCACTAGTTTGCATTCTTTCCTAAAAGCTGGGTTCAGGGCCAGGTGCAGTGGCTCAAGCCTGTAATCCCAGCACTTCGGGAGGCCAAGGAGGGAGGACTGCTTGAGGCCAGAGTTCAAGACTAACCTGAGCAACACAGTGAGCCTCTGCCTCTACCAAAAAAATATAAAAATTAGCCATGGTGGTGCGCCTGTAGCCCTAGCTACTTGGGAGGCTGAGTTGGGAGGATCACTTGAGCCTAAGAGTTCAAGGCTGCAGTGAGCCATGATCATACCATTGCACTCCATTCTGGGAGAGACAGCAAGACTCTGTCTGTCTATCTGTCTATCTCTCTCTCTGTATAATAAAGCTGCGTTCAGCCTGCTAGGACCATGGGCTGGGGTCTTCAGCTTTGAATGAGTGGACAACAGGCCCTAATGTCCAGGAAGCCAGTGTCCTCTAGGATAGAAAACATGTTGTGTGACTGGTGTCTTCTCCCTGGAGCCATCGACGATGGGACCAGTAGCACTCGGGTTGGGGAAGGGCAGGAAGAGAGGTGGAGACCCGTTACAGCTGAGCCTGTCTATAGCTCAGCAGGGTCTTGACTCCTCCTGACACTCCCCTCAGGCCTCTCAGACAGTGCTCAGGGGGTGAAAGCCACGCCCACAGGGGCAGCTCCGTCGCCATTGTCAAGCTCCAGCTTCTCATTGCAGCCTGGTCAGGAGGGCAGGCAGGGGGTAGGGATGGGACAGGGACCTTCTCTCATCCACAGGCTAGAGGGGCCACTGGTCATCGTGAGATGGGGCCATGACTCTGGGGTGAGGTCCCCTCAAGGGCGCTGAGTACTTGAGGTTTGGCTATCAAATCACCCTGACTTCCTGACCAGCTGGCGGCTGGAGTACCTCTCTCGGAAACTTTAGTTTTTTGCCGTCCTCGCCTTTTGGGGTTGGCCAACTGTGGAGCTTAAAGAAGGCACGTGGTCTCTCAGTGTCCAGTCCCAGAGGCTCCAGTGTTGACAAATGCTGTTTATTGGTCTGTTACACAGAAGAGTATAGTTTCTGAGGCAAAAACCATACACACTCTGCTCCTCACAAAACCACGGAGTCACTAAGGCAGGCACACAATGGCCACACGTGCTTGGTGGAGGCCAAGGACTCATGGACAACAAGAATGGACAATGGGGTGGTCTGGCCCCCTGACAGGCTGTGCAGTGCCCGGGGGCAGGGCTGGGCTGGGCAGGCTGTGCTGGGTGCAGAAGGGCTGCGGGGCCCTTTGTCATGTTTCTCAAATGCACAAAGTCTGCCAGACTTTGGTGGCTGGTGGACAGGCCCCAGCCTCGGGCAGGGCCTCCAGGTTCCAGGGCAAGGCCTAGCCTGCATGTGTTGGGGTAGAGGAGGAAGTGGCGATGGCCGAGCAAGCAGCATGCCTAGGCCTGGGGGCAGGAGCTATGCCCTTCCTGGCACCCCCGTGTACACAGCTCCTCCAAGGGGGTTTCTGGGTTCCTAGGCCTCTTGGCATCCTGAGAAGCATGTGGAAGGCAGAGCTAGCCTTGCTTCTCGCCAGGGACAGATGGGGACACCCATGCATCCCCTGCCTCCCGCAGTCTCAGGGACGTGGCAGATGTCTGCGACAGATAATGGGCTGCCCTAGAACTGAGGCCTGTCTCTGAGGGGAGGCTGTGACCGGACTGCTCCCCTACACAGTCACCCTGGGATTCCTCAGAGCAAGTGCTCCGGTCGCATTCCAGATCATCCACTGGCAAGAGCATCACTTACACGTGGTTTTCGGAGAAGTACCTAATGCAGAATGCAAGGGTGGGGTGGCAGGAGCGAGGCTGTACAGATACACAGAGGTACAGTGTACAGGGCCGGGGAGGCCTGGGGGTCACCTCAGGTGGCCAAAGGCAGTGGCAGTGCTGCTGAAGTGGGCTGCTCCCACCCAGGGCCCACATCTTCCGACTGCCCCAGAATCTCGGGGGAGCAGCCTGAAGGCGGCCCAGGTCTCCCGCACCCAGGACGTGTGTCTAAACCGGCAGCAGTTCTGGCTGCTCCAACTGGGGCTGGTGCACGCACAATATACAGGGACTGCAAAGGGACCCTCAGAAGGGACACAGCACAGAGCCTCTCGCCCTCTGCCACCCCAGCTAAGTAGGGCCCAGGCCACTATAGCCCATTAATCCTTTGGGGTCCCAGGTTCACTCATGGGCAACAGTCCAGGCCGAGGCTGCAGGTGGCAGTGGGGCTATTCCCAGATGTGTGAGAGGGGAGCAGAGTAGGTGTGTCCCCCAAGGCAGCTGCTCCCTGAGGCTGACCCCTCCCATCCTGGCCCTGATCCGAAGGCATCCTGGCCCCTGACTTGCCCTGCAGGGTCAGCACTGCCGGGAGTCGGATCCAGGCTCACAATCGCTTTGTTAGGAACAGAGGTGGGGTCGGTTGGTGGCTGGGGAGGTCTGGGCGGTGATTCCCCTGCACCTCTCCCTGCCGGAGCCCAGGCTCCGCGTGGCTGCTGCCTCCTGGCCCCAGCTCACTTGTTCTCTATGAGCATCTGCACCTTGTGGACGAGGTCCCGGGCAATCCGCAGGATCTCCTGGGCATCGTGATGCTCAGCACGTTCTGGGGGGGAAACGTGGAGAGCTGTAGGGAGGCCCAGAGAAAGGGCAGCAGGCTAGGAGGTGGCTGACTACCCTGCTCTGTTTCCATCTGCTCTGCTAGATTCTTGACATCCCGGCCTTTGGGGAAGGGCCCCCAGAATTCCTGAGAACCCTCCAACTGTGTGCTCAGGGCAGCCCGGATGGCTGGGCCGGCTCATACCGTTGAAAAACTTGATGATGTCAGTGAAATCCATGTCATTGTCGCGGATGATCTCTCGGTAGGCCTCCACCAGGGCGAGGGCGATGAACAGGACAAAGTGCTCCGATGAGATGTGCCTGGCTGCCCAGATCACCTCCCACACAGCAAACACATCCTCATACAGCAGTTCTGGGAATAGTAAGCGGCTGCTGCTCACCTGTCCTGGCCGCATATCTGGGGCTACGGCTGGGATTGAGGCTGGGGCTGGGGCTGGGGCTGAGGCTGGCTGGCCTGACTGGCGGCTCACGGGCCTCTAAATGGAGCCAGGTGAGGAGTCAGAGCTTCAGGAGCCAAAGTCCTGGGATTCTCTCCATGACACAGAGCCTGGCTCAAGAATGGGGGTTCTGTACCCCGTACCAAGGCGCCATCCTTTTATTGGGTAATTTCTGCACACTGGGTTCCTGTAGACTCTGCCTGCACTTCAGCCGGGCAGCTCTGTCACAGGCCTCCCATCTCGGTGCTCAGGAATGCTTTGGTTTGAAAAAAGTTCCCCAAACCATGATCTATGAGAGTTGTAATTGTCAACCCTAGTGGCGCTTTGGAATCACCTAGGGAAATTTTGTTTTCTTTTTAATTTTTTCTTTTCTTTTTTTTTTGAGACACAGTCTGGCTCTGTTGCCCAGGCTGAAGTGCAGTGGCACAATCTCAGCTCACTATAACCTCGCCTCCACTACAGGCACCCGCCACCATGCCCGGCTGATTTTTGTATTTTTAGTAGAGACGGAGTTTCACCATGTTGGCCAGGCTGGCCTCAAACCCCTGACCTCAAGTGATCTGCTTGCCTCGGCCTCCCAAAGTGCTGGGATTACAGGCATGAGCCACCGCACCCAGCCTCATTTTTTCTTTCTTTTTTAAAAATTAAAGACAGGGTCTAGCTATGTTGCCCAGGCTAGTCTCAAGTTCCTGGGCTCAAGCGATCCTCTCGCCTTGACTTCCTAAAGTGCTGGGATTACAGGCGTGAGCCACTGTGTCTGGTCAGGGAGCACTGAAGAACACACAGGCCCAGGCAGCCACAGTTCATGAGTCTGGGCTGGGTGGGGCCAGGGTTCTGGTAGGTTTTAAAGCTCCCCAGGTGGTTCCAAGGTCCAGTTAGGACTGAGAACTGTTGGCTTTGGGGAAGAGGGATCTCTCACTGCCCCTGACCTCAGCCCCATGATCCAACCCACTTCTTACCTCTCTTAAAATCCAGCAGGAACCAGCGATAACAGAAGTAGAAGTGGGTGTAGTCTCCATTCTGATGCATCAGCTCAAACAGCTCTGAGTCCAGGATCTTATGTGGGTGGGAAAAGGGAGAGAGGCTGAGCCCTAAGCCGATGCTGCCTCTGGCCACCACTCACCCTCCGCTCACGCCCAGGGATGTAGGCAATCCCCAACCTGGCAGTGGGTCTGTCTGTTGCCCTGTGCCGCGCGGTGCACTCTCTCCCCCTCGGATCTCCTTGTGGAGGGTGGGTTGCTCCTGCTGCCCCTCCCATCACCCATCTCTCTGGGCTGCATTATTTTTAGGGTTATAGGATTTTCTGGGTATCTGATGTCATCAGCAACCCCTACTGTTCGCCAGAACTTTCATGGGCACGAGCATTCACACACACACACACTCCTCCTCAATTTCTAACACTGAAACCATGAGTTTTTGTTTTTTGTTTTTTTGAGACAGAGTCTCACTCTGTCACCCAGGCTGGAGTGCAGTGGTGCGATCTCGGCTCACTGCAACCTCCACCTCCCGGGTTCAATTGATTCTCCTGCCTCAGCCTCCCGAGTAGCTGGGACTACAGGTGTGAGCCACCACACCCTGCTAATTTTTGTATTTTTAGTAGAGATGGGGTTTCACGATGTTGGCCAGGCTCGTCTCCAACTCCTGACTTCGTGATCCGCCTGCCTTGGCCTCCTAAAGGGCTGGGATGACAGGCCTGAGCCACCTTGCCCGGCTGAAACCATGTCTTTTAAAATGAAAGAAATTAAGTTTCTATGTCAAGTATGTTTTTGGAATGCTCCCTAGCCATGTGGACGATGGACCAGCCCAGCACTGCCTGCTCCCATGCCCATGGGTGGCAACCGGCCTCACCTGGATGAGGGAGCGCATGTTGGCAAAGTGGGTGTCCATGGCACCCCCGTTGGGGAAGTTCTGGCTCATCCTCTTCATGAGGTGGCTGAAGCAGCTGTAGGCCAGCTGATCTGAGGGGAGACAGGCGTGAAGCTGGCAGGGCAGGAGACGCGGGGGACAGAGCCGGCTCCCATTCCCACCCTTCCAGACCTGGCCACCCTCTCGTCCTTTCTCCAGCTTACGCAGCCCAGTCCCCTGTCCCGCCATCCCTCACCATTGTCGAGGGTGACCAGGAGAGGAGCCAGCAGATCGCACATGCCCTGCACATAGCCCACGTCCAGGTGCTCCCACACGTAGCTGAAAGGCAGGGGCAGTCACTGTGGCTGTGCCCCATTCTTCCCTCCCTCGGGATCCCTGGGGAGACGGCCTCCAGAGCCACCTGCCGCCCAGAAGTCAGCCTTCCCGCGACCCTAAGGCATGTACTGTGCACCCCCCACAGGGAGACAACGGGGAACAACCCACGGCCCCCCCCCCCCCGCTGCAAGGCACTTCGACTTAGGGAGAGACATGGCTGTCACGCTTGGTACGTGGGGTGGGGGTGCCGGGATGAGGGAAAGCTTCCTGAAGAGGTGTGGCTGAAGTGGAGGTCTGGCAGACCTCTAAGAATGAAGAGGCGCGGGGGAAGGGTGTGCAGGGAAAAAGCGTTCCAGGCAGGGGGAGCCAAGTGTGATTCAGGAGCAGGAGAGAGGAGCAGGGCACCTTCCAGACCTCATCTTCACAGAGTAACGGGCGGGAGCGAGTGCGCGGCAGGGTCCCGCCTCCCACCCTGAGCCCCGCCCCACAAGGCACCTGCACATGACGTCTCTGAGCCTCTCGAGGTTGGGGGGCGTGAAGTACCAGTAGTTGCGGTCACATCTCTGCACATCCTTGTCTATGCGGTGCAGGTTTAAGGCCACGGTGTCCAGTAATTCTATCTGGAAGAGTGGAGGGCCCTCAGGCATGAGACCGGGCAGCCCTTCCCAGGCTGGGGGCAGGAGGTGATGCCCCAAGAAATGCAGCAAAACAGGGAACCCAGAGACCAGAGCGAGTCCTCTGGGGATGCTGAGAAATGGGCTCAGAACTCCCTTCCAGGGCAGTCAGGGCACCCCGCCTTCCACCCCACCAGCGCTTCCCCAGCTCTGGGATGTCAAGAGGGCCTGTGGGGCGGCTGGGAACAGCGCCTGGGGAGCTTATACGTACAGTGTAGGCAGCTGCACACACAGCCGCAAGCTCCTCTCCGGCCTGAGGCTTCTCCTGGCTGGGATCCTGGGGCTCCGTCAAAGTGTGAGCTGCAGGGCCGGGCCCACTGGAGCCTTCCTCCCCAACGCCGTCCTCCTCTTCGAAGCCCACGCTCTGCCCCTCATCTAGGCTTGACTGGATGCCCGAGGCCACGGAGTAATTGCGAGAGGAGGGCAGTCCTGAGTCTGGAGAGTCGAACTCCATGGAATGCTGCTGCTCCACCATGGCGGTGCCCAGAGTCCCGGCTCCTGCTTCCTGCTCAGGTTTTGGTCTGGAATCTTCAGGGTCCTGGGGCCCGGGGGGTTCCAGATCATCCACAGAGATAAACACCTGGTGGGTGAACACAGGGCGGCTCCACCTGCACTCCAGCACCTTCCTGCAGCCCACCGCCTCCTCGGGCCAGAAGGGAGCTGGAATGCAAAACTCTTCACACCCCCTCTCCCACCACAGCCTCCAACACTGTGGCCACGGAGCACCAAGCCAGCTTCTGACCCAGCCAGCCAGGCGGAGAGAAACAAGCCTCTGGCCAAACATGAAGACACGTCTTCAGCCCTGCTTGAATGAACAGCCCCAGGTCTTCCTGGGGCTACTGAAGGGAAGAAGGGGAGCCAGAGGGCTGAACGCTCAATGGCCAGTTTGAACTCAGTCTCATTCTAGAAACGCCTGAAGTCATGAGACCAGGAGAATGGCCTTAGTGTTTTGGTGTGGCTGGGTGGAGAGAAGCCTAAAGGTTTTAGGAAAACAAGTTTTGCCTTATTTTCAGTATGGAGTGTTCAGCAGGACAAGACAGGAACGTTCTGTAGCAAGCACCTAGTCAGTTCCATTAGCCCTCAGGCAAGGTGGGGAGATGTAGGAAGGAAAAGCAAACATTCTGCCTCCTAGATACAATCCACCACCATGGACAAGGCACGGGGAAAAGAAGAGACACGTACAGAGACTGTTTGGGATTTTTCTTTCTCTATTTTGACCACGTGGGGAAAGCGATGCTAAAAGTAGTTTCTACTTTGGGCAGGAAGCATGAAGTGCTGGGTAAGGCCACAGTTCTGTGGCAATCGAATACGCCAGCGAGGAAGGCTACTGCTGTCCATGAGCTCAGCAGCTGGGCACTGGCACAGACTGAGATTTTTACAAAACCCAAAGCCCGACAGAGGGAGAATGTGTTCCTGGATCGGGGATTAAGAACAAAGCACGTGGGAAATGACAATGTGCCTTTTTTGTTCTATTTCTTTTTTTTTTTTTTTTTTAATTTCTGAGGCAGGGTCTCGCTCTGTGGCCCTAGCTAGAGTACAGTGGTGGGATCACGGCTCACTGCAGCCTCACCCTCCATGGCTCAGGTGGTCCCCCCACCTCAGCCTCCCGAGTAGCTGGGACTACAGGCGCACCCCAACACATGCGGCAAAGTTTTGCATTTTTTGTAAAGACAGGGTTTCACCATGTTGCCCAGGCTGGTCTCGAACTCTTGAACTGAAGCAATCCTCCCACTTCTGCCTCCCAAAGTGTTGGAATTACAGGCGTGAGCCACCACACCCAGCCAGTTACATTTAACTTGCTTCAACTTACATTTTCTGTTAATGTTGGTAAGGATTTAGTAAAGTAACAAGAACACATATTATCTAAAGAGGCAATTTTAAAGAAAAAAATTAATAAAAGTGTCCTTAAAATTGAAACTTATCAGTGTCGGTTGGGCCAGGCAGTCACAGTTTAGAACTTGCTGTTCGAAAGGCAGGAGTGATGCCAGAAAGAGCTACCCTCCCGTACTCTGAACGAGCCTGGTATAGTCAGTTCTGTACAGTGACAGGCAACATCGCGGGGAGGAAGGATCTCGCCAGCCGACACCAATGGGGCTACTCTACGGGCTCCCCTATTCTCAGGCCGACAGTTCTCAGGAAGCCTCTGCAGTCAGAGGATATGGGTGGAGAGAGGAAACTGAGACCCAGAGACGGGAAGTGCTTGCCCAGAGACATTCAGCTTGTCAGTAGTGGATCTGGGACTAGAACCCAGCGCTGCCTGTTGCTAGCTCTGAGGTCTTTCTACAAGGAGGAGGGCTTCCCTAAATCCCAGTAAGTCCATCTTTCCCTATAGTTGGCTAAAACTGAGCACAATGCACTCTCTCAATTTATTCCTACAATACCCAGAGAAGTAGGCGGCAGAGGCACAGTTAGCCATTTCCAGTTGGAGAAAATGAGACACAGGCACATTAGACCTTTCTCGCAGGGCCCCACCAGTTCCCAGAGGTCAGGCTGGTGCTCAGGACCACTGTGCATAAAACGCGGGTGGCCCCCGAGACCCCCAACCCTCCAGGCCCCGTCTGGCTCACATCGTTGCTGATGGTGGAGTCTCGGTGGATGAGGCGCTGCACGTGGCTGTCGATGCTGCTGCCTGAGGAGAACTTGGTGCGTGTGGCTGGGTGGGCCTCCCGCTCCCGCTGCCTCACCACCACCTCGCAGGCCTTCCACTCTGCCAACACCTGCTGGTACCTTGCTGCCACCACTGCGTCCACCTGTACTCAGACCACACCACGACCATGGGGGACGCGTGCACCAGGCCCTCCCCTTCAGGAGCTGGGCCTGCACTGGACCTTGGGTCCTGAGTCTCAGACTCAAGACGGGCCTCAGGGTAAGGACGGTCGAGCTGCCCTGCCATGCTTCTTTCCGGCTGGGAAGGGGCTGAGGCTTCCAAGGTCCCCTCCCTGGCGTCCCCTGGCCCAGCTCCCCATCTCACCAGCCCCATGGGAACAGGCTCCCCTCACCTGCTCCATCTCCTTCTTGCTCATGCCGAACTTGTAGTGGCCAAGCAGGAAGGGCCAGACGTCCTTGCGGATCTCGTGCTCTATGCCTCCGTAGTAAACTTGCCGCAGCAGCTCCAGCTCTTTGTAGTTCTGAGGCACCCGGAGAGTCAAGACTGTGCAGCCTCCACAGTCACTGTGGCCCAGCTGGGTGAGCCCCATCCCACGGAGAATGGGCTGGAGTGGGGCCTCTAGTGACTGCTGAAGCCCAGGCAAAGCCTGCTTTGGGGTAGCCACGTCCTCCCGTGCCCCAGCTCACAGCGGGATGAGATCTCGTTCTGCTCTCCTTAAGGGGCAGGAAATGGCGCCCGGAGAGAGGCAAAGCTTTGTCCAGGGTCACAGGTTGATGTGGAGGCAGGACAGCTTCCCAGTCCAGCCCCCTTCCCCTGTCAGCCCCATGCCCAGCTGCAAGAGATTCTGCCGGGACCCTGGTCACTCCGTGGCATCGGCCCTGGCCTGTCAACCGCGCCCACTGCCACATTTTACCCTGAAGCCCTCACTCCTGCCCGCCCCAGCCCCTCGACCTGTGGCCCTGGAACCCCAGGGTTGGCACCTTTTTGTCCTTCTGATACTTGCTCCACACGTCCTTGGTGAGGCCCGCGGAGGCCCCTGGGGGCCGGTCAGGTGGGATAATGCTATGGTGCACCAGCGCTGACAGGTGGGTCCGCACCGTGGACAGGTGGCGGCAGTGTGCCAGCCCTGCAGTGGGCAGCAGTGGGCAGCAGGGGGCTGGGACCCAGGGCCACCCGCCCCCAGCCCGCCACAGCCCGGCACACCCCACACTCACAGCCGTAGAAGGCCCGGGACACGATCTGCCTCTTCATGCTCTCACACAGTAGCCTGAGCGGCAACCTGTGGGAACAACCGGGCTCAGCAGGGAGGGGCTGCCGCCCCTCTGGTGGGGGGAGAGACAGAAGGGAGGAGGCTCTGTCCTGGGGGGCAGGTAAGGCACTGGGGAGGGTGCAAGGAGGAGGAGCCGCAGCCCAGCAGCCGTCAGTGGGCACCCTGTCCCTGCCTGCCACCCGGACAGAGCTGCTGTGGGGCCCCCACCTGGCCCCCAACCACCCAGGGATCTTGGTCAATGAACTTCACCTGTGTGGATCTTCGTTTCCTCATGTGAAAAATGGAGAGAGGCACTGGAGGGTCATCAGGATTAATAAACGAAGGACGAAGTAAAGGTAAAAGAGAACACCTCCCATAAAAGCCATTCACTCACTGCCCTGGCACACGGCAGGTGGCTGCTGAGCGTCCTCTGGTGGACGGCCTGTCAGCAGGGTCTGCGTGCACATCGGGAAGGGGAGCTCGCGGGGACTGAGCCGAGGATGTGCCGGGCACAACTCTGGACATTCACTTGGGTTCTCTCTCATTCTGTCCTCACAAGTGCACAGGCAGCAAGTGGCATCATCCCCATTTTGCAGATGAGGAAACTGAGGTTCAGAAACGTAGAGGCTCACGGTAATTCCGTAACTTGTAAGTCACGTGGGTAGCAAAAGTGAAATTTGAACCCAGATCTGTCCCACTCTAGAGGCCACCCTGTCGTGCTGCAAGTGACACGGCCTTTAAGGACAGATGGACACACACGTGGCTGGACACGCTAACGGGAAGCTGGGGCCGAGCGCTGCCCACTCACCGGTCGGGGATGCAGCTACAGTGGCTGGGGGTTGCATGTGGGGAGCTGCTGGAGGAGCAGGAGAGGCAGGAGGAGCCCTGGCTGCACAGGGGCTCCAGGTGCCAGGTTGGCAGGCTGGGCCCAAAGCCCTGCATCTCGATCATGTCACCAGCATCTGCGGGCAGGAAGGGTGGCATGGTCAGGGCCTGAGACGCCTTCTCTCCCAGGCACCCTGCAGCATGCCCACCTCTGTGCCCAGAGCTGCAGCATCAAGTCACCCATGGGTGGAAAATCACAGAGGTGGGGCCTGCCTGGTCCAGAGCCCAGAGATGGAAACGGTAGGGAGAGAGGGCGCCTGACACTTCCTAGCCGCCAGCAAGCCTGGAGAGGGGTGGCAAGGTGTCGTTCTGCATGTGGTAAAATGCTTGGACTGAGTCTTGGATGATTGTGCCTAGCTCTATCCTGCAACCAGCTAGCACTTGCTTTTCTAGAGGGAAGGGAAAGAAAGAGAAGGAACAAAGACCTGAGCTCCTCAAAGTGCCACCAGCTAGCTCCTCAAAGTGCCACCAGCTAGCTCAGCCTTCATGGATTCAGCTTGGTCCTCTTGGCAAACTCTGAGGTGCTCAAGGAGGTGTTTGGAATACTTCCAACTCCGAACGCTCCCCTCCAGGGAGTCCCCACTGTTCAAAGCCCCCGAGGAATCTGAGTCACCTGCCCGTAGGCCTGGCTCTTCTGGGGGAGTCTAGATCTGGTGGCCAGTGGCTACGATGAGCAGTGCCCCGTGCCCAGGCCAGGCACCCCTGCTGTCAGCTCCCACGGCCCCTGAGCTCTGCTCCATCCCTGCCTAGCCTAACAGCACTTAGCACGGTGGCCTCCCGAAAACACCAGGGAGCTGGACGGAAGCCACAGGTCCCAGGGCGACGAGGCCACTGTGGGGGCGGGGGTGGTGGCTGGGCACAGAGTTGGGGATGGGGGTGGTGGCTGGGCACAGAGGCCCACCATCCAATGTGACAGAAGAACAGGCCCAGTTGCAGCCTCAGAAGATGACTCCTTGGACACAGCTACGCTGCCAGCAGACAAGGGCCTGCTCAGCCAGCCCAGGCGGTCTGAATCAGAACTCAAGACCCTCGAGAGCTTCCATGGCCCAGGTGGGGCAGGGCACTGCTTAAGGGGAACTCTGGCACACAGAGATGAAGCAAAGTGAGAGAGGAAGTGGAAGCACTGGGGGGTGATGCCGGGAGGGAGCGAGAGAGTGGAGAAGAGTTCGGAAGAACAGGGACGGAGAGCCGTGTGAGCTGAGGGAGTCCTGTCAGCAGCAGTTTGCTTGGCTGGCTCAGCCTGCGCCGGGGCCCACTGTGGCCTGCCGCAGGCGTGGGCTCGGCTTTGGTGGGAGCCGGACTCCAGCTCTGGGTGTGCCTTGGTGAGGAGGGCTGAGCTGAGCCCCTTCCAGTTCCCTCAGCGGTTGCCCTGCCTTGGCCGGGGCTCTCTTCCCAGACCCACAGCTGGGAGTTTTGCAGATATCTGGCCCTTCAGCTCCACCAGGAGGCAAATTAAGGGAACATGCGTGGTGAGGAGGGGCTGCGGCTCTGGTAGTGAGGGCATTGCAAGCCATGCCTGAGACTCTGGGAAGAAGGGGAGGGCGCAGGTGCAGTGGGGCAGGAGCCCAGCTCAGGCCCCTGCAGCAGGCAGGAGAGAAGAGGACAGTCCCAGGAGGAGCTGGGGTGGGAAGAGGCCCAGCCAGGCAGGCAGCAGGCAGCAGGCGGGCAGGCAGGGAGGGCAACAGGGGCGAGGGTGGGGGTGGGCAAAGGGAACCAAGCTCATGCCCAGAAAGGAGGCCCAGCCAAGGCATGTCTCCTGGGCCAGTGCTCTTCACCTTAATCCTCCAGGAAGGAGCTGAACCAGCCACATTCGAACACTGTGTCTGAACGAGCCCAGTGCAGACAGCTGGGGCTATGGCGTGACTGGGTGAGGGCGCAGGCTGGACGGGGTGGGGGGTCTGCTGGGTCAGCTTTGACTCTGACTCTCTCCTCTGAGCATGAGGAAAGTATAAAGCAAGAAAACAGGGTGGGCGAACCCCACAGCCCCTAAGACTCCGAGTGAAAGGTGCCTGGCCTGGAGCAGAATTAGAGTGAATAGCATCTGCTCTGTGGGGAGGCAGCAGGAAAAGGAAGGGGAGAGGAAGAGGGAGGGAGAGGAAATTTGGACACCCCGCCACTGATTCACATGCACAAGTCAAGCATGTTGCAGGCCTGAAAAGCAACAGCTGGCAGAACGGACTCAACAGTGTTGTCATTATGGACTGGAGTGGAGGTGGGGGGCCCCCATTCCCCAGCCCTCTCCCCAACCGCCTGCTGATTCTGCTCTTATGCCTCCTCTCCTTTCCCAAGTATTAGGGGCCCAGAAGCTCCATACTGGGTTGGCCTAGCCCCTGAGTTCCTTGAGAGGATGCACAGATGAGCCCTGAGGCCTCTGGACCCCCGGCAGTGGGTCTGGAAGTTTCTCTGATCCTGGAGGCCTCAGCCCTAAGACTAGTCAGGGATAGGCTTTCTATCACCGAGTCTGCCAAGGGCTCTGCTAGGACCCTCCAGCCTCTAGCCTGACTACCAGTTCGTGGGGGAAGAAGTAGCTCCGTGGGTCCCCTCAGAGCTCAACCTTCCCACACTGCTCAGACAGTTCACTGTAAATAGGCAACAGCCCCAAGTCCAGGTTTGCAAGGAACCAGATGGCAGGGGTGTGTGCAGGCAATAAACATCAGAAGTAGGATGTTCCCACCAAGGCCTGGCCTACAGGCTCATATTGGAAGGGCTAGGACGGAGGGTGGGCATGCGGGCAGGCGCCTGGCAGTAGGAGGGCAGCTGGCAGCTTGTGCGGAGGGTGTGCTGTGTGTGTTCTAACACAGACCAGGCCGCCCTGCCTGCCCGGAGACTGTCACTGGCCTAGTGGCTGGCTAAGGAACTGGGCTTCCCGGCAGAACTTTGGAAGCCTGAGGGGAGTGTGACATATTCTGAGGACGTCCTCTGCAGGGGGGAGTGTGACATATTCTGAGGACGTCCTCTGCAGGGGGGAGTGTGACATATTCTGAGGACGTCCTCTGCAGGGGCGGGAAAGGGAGAAACAATTATTTTGTAGCATGGGAATGGGCAGGAATGGGGACGCTCCCCTCGTCTCTGGGAGAACTGGCCTCAGCCTCTTCCTACCCACCCCTTCCTGGAGCACCCATCCCAGCCCTCACAGGTCGCCTGGCTGATTGCTTGCTGAAAAGAGTGGGGCTCCCTCTCTACCAAGCCAGCTCTGTGCTAGGAAAGATGGGTGGTACGCAGAGGAACCCTGAGAGGCTGAGGGCACTACGCTATCACCTCCAACAAAGGGGACCTCTCCATTCGTGGACCCTGAGGTTCATGAGGGCAGGAATACATGTTTTATTTCTATCCCTGGCACAGGTGAAGAGACGGAGCTCCGGGATAGTGAGAAACTTGCTCAAAACCATACACTAAACCAGGGGCATATCTGGGGCGGGAGTTCATGTTGCCAGGCCCTGAGCCTGGCCCCTTCCTGGACACCATGCTGCAGCTATTTCTAGATTTCATGCCAAAGTACCAGGCCCTGCCAGCTGGGGCCCTCAGGCCTCCTGGGAAGACTGAGCCCTGGGGCCCTTCGCATGGCAGCCCTCAACCCCTCGCCTGACCCACAGCTGCTGCCCCTGCCCCAGGAAGGGCCCGGTACCTCCATCCTGTTTCTGTTAAGTCAGGAGTCAGAAGCACCAGGCCCAAAGGCTGGTCTTCCCAATCAGCAGAGAGAAAGGAAGAGACCTCTGTTTGGCATTTGCCAGCCTGACCCCCGGAGTAGGAATGGGCTCAGAGAGCCATTCAGGGTGCCCAAGAGGCAATCAGATAATCAGACCTTCCTATTGGCAAATCCTCTTCCTCCTCAGGCACCAAGCGCCCTCCTCGCAGCCTGGAGCCACCTGCCCTGGGCCAGCCCCTTTTCTTGCCAGCACCTGTCTGGCCTCCTTCTGCCCTCCCTGATCTGCCCCCGATGGAAGGGAACTGCCCTGGGTGCAAGTCCCCTAATGCCAACACTGCCGTTCGAGCCCCTGTGGTGGGTGGCAGGCGGGCCCGGGAGGGAGGGTGGGGATGAGGGGGGTGAGGGAGAGGGAGGGATAAAAACCTTTCATCGGATTGGGAGCTGTGAGGTTCCGCGAGCAGATCATTGAGAGCATCGCGTGCAGTTTATCCTCCTCTTCCTCATCATCGTCCACCGAGGCCGCGCGGCTGGCCGCTAGGTGGTGGTAGTTAATAGTGACTGCTCAAAGAGAACAGCAAGAGGCAGAGGCATGAGGACCCTCATCCCTGGGCAGGACAGACTCCCTCCTTAAGGGGAGTGGAACGGAGGCCGGGGTCATCGTGAATCTGCAGGGCACAGAAGAGGGGAAGGGAGGGGACCAGAAAGCTCTTTGGATGATTTTCCTGGGAGAGTGTGGAAGGAGGCGAGGGGCTGGGGCAGCTGCAGAACCTCACTCTTCGGAGGCAGCCTCTCTAGGAAGAACAGAAGAGAGAGAACAGAAGTGGGAGGATGTGAAAGACCGGGACTGTATGGGACGGGCTGGCAGCCCAGGAGGTCATCGGCCCTCGCAGAGGCTGCGCATGACAGCTGGCAGATGGGTCCTGATAGTTCTCTAGCTCCTCTCAGGCTGGACCAAATCTGAAGATTACTCCAAATCCCCCTTTTCAGACTATAAATTCCACCTTCTTCCCTCCCAGGAAAAGGAAAGGGTTTTCCCAGAGCTGTCCTCAAGGAGCTGGAGTTGCGTGGTGGAGTTTCAGCCTCTGGGTGCCCTGGCTTGCCCTTGGCGAGGTACTCCTTGAAGTGAAGTGACCAGGATTGGGAAATGGCAAAGATCGAAGAGGGGAGGCAGAGACTGGAGAAGCTAAACCAAGCAACAGCCTGAGATTAAGCGCCAAGTGTGTAAATACATTCTGGCCAAAGATGTGTCTCTTTGTCAGGTACATCAGGGAAGGGGGGACATCCCTGTGCCGTGTGCCCTCTGAGCCTGGTGGAGCTATCTATGCTGTGGCTGAGTGTGCAGTCTGGGCAGTCTGGTCCCTAATACAGAGACAACTTGTTGACAACTTTTTGGCACAAGTTAGAAATTTAGGGAGCGGGTGGTCTTGTTAGCAATAAACACTCTGGGCTGGCAAATTCCCTGACCTTATCTGTAAGAAAAGCAAGTCTGGCCCAGAGAAGCCTATAGGCAGCAGCAGCACTCTGACCAGAAAGGGAACTTTGGTGTTGGTAGATGCACATAGACAGAGAGACCCCCTTGGGCCCAGGGGTGTGTGTCCAGGGTGGGGCAGGACCCGCAAGGGCCAAGCCACCTTTCTACCTGCCAGTCCCCAAAGCCCCCAGGCAGCCCCGAGTCTGTCTCTGATGCAACCTGCTACTTCAGCTAATGCTCATCAGTAGCTGGTTTGAGGAGGGCTCTGGCTCTAGGGCAGTCAGTGGACAATATTCACCATCCAAAAAGAAGCACTGGGCCGGGCGCAGTGGCTCACGCCTGTAACCCCAGCACTTTGGGAGGCTGAGGCGGGCAGATCACAAGGTCAGGAGTTTGAGACCAGCCTGGCCAATGTGGTGAAACCCCGTCTCTACTAAAAATACAAAAGTTAGCCGGGCATGGGGGTGTGCGCCTGCCTGTAATCCCAACTACTCAGGAGGCTGAGGTAGGAGGATTGCTTGAACCCAGGAGGCAGAGGTTGCAGTGAGCTGAGATCGCGCCACTACACTCCAGCCTGGGTGACAGAGTGAGACTTCGTCTCAAAAAAAAAAAAAAAAAAAAAAAAAAAGCAGCACTGGTCCCATACCCGGACTGTCTTGTGGGGGTTGGGGAGCAGGAGGTGACGAGCAATGGAGGGTTCCCCACCTTCTACTTCTAGTTTCTCCACATGTTTTACCCCTCGACAGGGTCCGAAAGGATAACTAAGAGTTTTGTGTAGTGATGCCTAGGTCTGTTGAGCCAAGAGTCCTGGGGTGGAGAAGTGGGGAAGGGAGCTGGGTAGAAGAGACGCGCCTTTTCAAAGGCAATATCTGTGGGTAAAAGGTCCAGCTGAGAGGCTAGGCGATGAGCCTCTGGTGTTAACCTGGCCTGGTCAGTGGGCCCTGCCCGCTTCCCTCCTGGGTGACGCTGCGCTCCCTGCCTCCCCGAGCATCTTCCTCTCCTCCCCAGGGATGAAGCTCGGGACACTCACTGTGCTCGTGCCTGTGGCCGGGGTAGATGATCCGGAACACATAGTCGGTGGCCCGCCCCGCGCCTATCTCCTCCATATCCACGGAGCGAATGCTGCTTCGTTTCCGTAGCTTGGGGAACACCTTCCCCTGTGGAAGGAGGGGTAGGTGGTCGGGCTGTCTAGGGCAGAGTCTCATCCAGGGTTCCACACAAGGCTGCTCCTAAGAACTCCACGTGGAGAAGGAAAGGAGGCGGGCAGAGAACCCCCACACACAGCACTTCCCCCAAAGCCTCCCACCCGAGTTACCTTCCCTTGCTGGGTCCACAGCGGGGGCTCTAGCTGTCCCCGAGGCAGCAGCCCATTCTCCAGACAGGACAGAAAGGACAGCAGGTGTCCTCCCTGCGGGAAATGCAGCGGCGGCCTCTGGATGCCATCCTGGCTCACCAGCACAAGCGTGCCACCGCTCTCTGGGAGTGAACGTGGAGAGTGGGGCTGAAGCCCTCTCGTCGGCTATCACAGCCTGCTGGCCAGCGCCCCCAGGCTGGGTCGGAGGCAGATGGCTGGGCTACAGCATGGCCTGGGAGCCCCATTAACAGGGATGGGAGGAGGACGAGGAGTCTTACAGGCCTCACACACAGTGCACAGCTGGCAGAAGGCAGCCTCTCCCTTCCCACCCGAGCCGAGGACAAGGCAGGCTTACTTTGCTGGTGGCAGTGGATGCACACGACCTGGCTGAAGGGCACCACGAGGGCATAGTCCCAGTAAACGCTAGAAAGGAACCAGACTGCTGTCACTGTGTCCAAAGACCTGCCATCCTTCCTTCCTTCCTTGTCTCCTAGTCCTACCACCCCACGAAACTCCCCTGAAGATAGGATGACCATAGCCAAGAAGTGCGCACAGCCAGCCATGACCCCTGAGATCTGTGCTGCCCGCTCGGCACATGGACAGCTGTCAGTCTCAGCCGCTGAGAGCTTGGCTCAGACAAACCTCTTCATGGCCAGGCTTGGCTCCGTCCTAGAGAGCTTGGGAATCACTCCAGGCAGCCGCTCCCTGCTATTCTTGGCATCCAGATAAAGAGTGAGGTTGGCCTCCTGGAGCAAGTGGGGTTTCTCCATCCCTCTGCCTGAGGTCAAACCCACTCCCTGCCCTGGCTCCTGGGAGCGAGTCCCAAAGCCCCCACCTCTTTTCCAGCTCGGAGTCCCCCAGAGTCCCATTCATGAGCTGGTTGGGGGTCCACTTCAGAGTCAGGCTCTCTGCAGACTGGTGCAGGGAGAGGTAGCCAGGGACCGCCTCCATATCCTCCTTCTGCAGTGGGAGACACCAGAAGACAGAGACAATGAAGGGCTGAGAGGCTCTCCGGGATGGCCTATGAAAAATGAGCTCCCGCTGGGCAGAGGGGAGGCTATGCTAGGCTAGTCACGGGGTCCTGGACTAGGGACTGGGCAGAAGCACGGGAAAACAGGACCCAGTTTCCCTTGTCAGCTTGGTGCCACTGACTCCTGCCAGCCTCCTGGATGCCAGGTCCATTCCAGGCCAGCCATACCCATGCTGCGGGCTCCCCTCGCCTGCTGGCTGCCATTCCTGTCCCCTGCCAACTCAAGGCTGGGCGTGAGTCGTGTGAAACAGGGAGTTGGGAGGCTGGGGCTGTTCTCCCCGCCTCTCTGGTCAAGCTCCTCCGGAAAGGAACAGCCATGGCTAGAGGCTTCCAGTTGTCTCATTCGGGGACCTTCGGGGAGGGATGGCAGGATGAAGCTTTCCTACCGGCTGCACCAGCACATGGTTCTTGCCATAGAGCAGCCGCGTCCGTGAGTTCTGGTGCAGGGACTCCACACACTCGCGGGCGCAGGCAGCCAGCCTGTCCTCCGACGCGCTGCCACTTGAGTGCCGTTTCCGGATCTGTGTGGAAGGCCAGGGCTCAGCCTCCAGCCTTGGGAAACTGGCCTCAGGGCTTGAGAACCCTCACGCTTCCATGCTGACCCCAGGGTCCTTCCTGCCCCGGTTTACTCCCAGCCACCCTCTGCTCTCCAGCCACCGACCAGCATGGGCTCCCGGCATTTGTGTTAAGTTTTATTGTGCGGAGAAGGCTCTTCTTGTGCGGAGATGCTACCTTGGGGCATCTCCAAGTCCTGTCCCGTAGAGAGGCCGGTTTCCCGTCCCTACAGGCCCATGGGCATAGCCCAGATGAGCCCAAAGGGTGGGGAGGGGGCACCTACCCCCAGGGCTGGGCGCTTTGCAGGGGAGTCCTGGCGAGTAGGCAGACCCCGGATGCGGTGCCGCTGGACCAGCTCATCAGCAGAGGGGTCAGTCCAGTAGTGATCGGCTGTCTTGAGCTTAGTGTATTCCAAGGCACAGGGTCCCACTGTGGAGACAGAGACAGCCAGCTCAGACGATGCTCCCTCAGCACCTGCCCCGTACCCACCGTGGGCCTGGCACAGGTCCCTGTGCTCTCAGGCTCACCTAGAAGAGAGGCCAGGATCGGGCCGAACACAGGGTCTGCCAGCAGTGCCTCCTTCTCGTAGTACTTGCTGCCAGGAGACAGACAGTGTGACTGCCGAGGCTCCGGGGCTCATTCCAGGGCAGTCAAGCTCACCAGGTAGGGATGTCCCCACAAAGACCAGATTCAGATCAGTCACCAAGAAACAGTGAGTCCTTAGGGACTGGGCTTCGTGAGGTGCCTGGTATGGCCAATGCCTTGAGGGCACCGAAGGGGACGGGGAGATGGAGGGTTGCCTACAGGCTGTCACGGACAGGCAAGCATCCTGAGGGCTGGGGCTGAGGGATGTCGGGAGACGGGTCAAGGGAGGGGCTGCTTGGGGAACGGGGCGGTCACCTGCTGTTTTTGGGGAACGGGGTGGTCACCTGCTGTTTTCCGCCAGGTATTGCACAACCTTGTCCAGAACTTTCTCGATGAGCGCTGTGCGTACCCATATGTGTTTCAAGGCCTGAGGGCTGAGGGCCGGGGCCTTCCCGCTGGCTGAGCCCTGTCTCCGCAGGGCCTCCTGGCTGACCCCTGAGGGTTTCCTGCAAAGGCGGGGAGGGCTCCAGGAGTGCGGTGGTCTAGGGGTAAACCCCAGAATGCTGGCATTGGGAGTGGGGCTTGGTACCCCAAGATGGGAGCACAGAGAACTGACTGGGGTTGGGAGGTGAAGGAGGGGTACAGAGCCTTGTGCCCACAAGGAACCAATCCCCTCCCTCAGGCTGATCCCTCACCCAGAGGCCCTGCAAGGAACAGGCCCAGGATGCCAACTTTCCAATGGGCTGTCCTAGGAAGCAGCAATTGCCAAGTGGGAAGAGCTGAAAGGAGGGAAGAAGGGGCTGGCCCAGGGCTCACCTGCCCTCTGCTTGTTGCTGCAGCTCCTGTACCTTGTGGCAAATCTCCCCCGCCACTGGGCACGTCTTCCCCACCTTGGTGAACAGGGCTGCCATCTTGTCACTGCGCAGGAAGCCAGCGGCACGGCGTCTCAGCTGATGCAAGAGGCAAGCCTCCACCGCACCTAGGCCACAAAGGGAAACAGCATCTGAGCCTGGGAAAGACGGCGGAACAGGGAGAAAAGCTCCTCTTCCCCATACCCGTGGTGAGGCAAGGGGTAAGGGCAAGCCAAGGGCAGGCCAGGGAGATACCCTGGCTTCCTTCCAAAATTCCCCTCCCCATCCCTCGGCTCCTGCCCGGGGCGAAGAGCTTTGACATGCCAAGTTGTCCCTCTCCCTCGCCTGGTGCGCACAAGCCTCCTGTATGCAGCCTCACCCCTGGGGGTCATGAGGACCAAAGCTCCCCGTTCAGGGTGACGTGAGTGGCTCCAAACCTGACAGCAAGGCACAGCACCCACAGGACAGGGATGTGAGGAGCAGCCGACTCGGGAGCCTTTCTGGAGGGCACGGAGGATGCAGTTGCTAAGGAACAGGGCTCTGCAGGAGCTAAAATATTGATGAAGTCACTGCAGAGCTCGGACCTGACAGTGGCCGCTGGACTGATGAGCCCAGCAGCTGAGGGAGAGATTTATCTTTTCCACGCTAGGAGGGCTTCCCTCCATCCATTCATGGTTTAGGGTTAGGCTTAGTCTCTGTCTGGACTTTCCACAGACAGACCCTGCAGGAAGAAAAGAAGTGCTTGGTAGGAGACGGAAGGGAGCTGCCCTGTGCCCAGACAGACTCTAGAGACAGGAGTGTGTATGTGTGTGGGGTGGAGGAGCTTCTACATGATTGGGCCAAGCTAACAGTTTTACAGGTGAGGAAGGAAAGGCCCAAAGAGGGGAAGAAACTCAATCACAGTCACAAAGTGGCAGAGCCACCAGGATGAGGACCCAGGGCTCCAAACCTTGGCCCGAGCCCCTTTCGCCACGTCCAGGTGTGTCTGGTTGGGGGCAGGGACACTGAGGGGAGAAGGAGGTGGTTTTTTCATACAGACTGGAAACAATGAGCTGTGCTGGAGACAGTCAGACAGAACGAGGTCTGAGCTTGGCACGGTCACTTGCTCTGAGACTCAGTTGTATCCTCTGTGAAATGGGAAGAGGGCTAGTGTGAGATGTCGCATGAGACGGAGGCTGTGAAATCGCCCATGCGGGGTCTGGCTCTCAGGAGGCGCTGGGTCTAGGTCAGTTCCTGACTCCTCACCCTGTTTGTTCAGATGCAGTTCTACAGCTGGCCTGTAAGAGCTGGGTTTCAGCAGGACCTCTCCCCGACAGGGGCAGAAAGAGGGTGCACTGGAGAGAGGATCCAAGGCTGCCCCAGAAGTGGGTGGAGACGGGGAAATTGAGGTCTGTCAAGTTTTTTTTATTTTTTTTTGAGACAGGGACCCACTCTGATGCCCAGGCTGGAGTGCAATGGTGGAATCTCAGCTCATAGCAGCCCCGACCTCTGTGGTACAGGTGATTCTCCCACCTCAGCCTCCCAAGGAGCTGAGACTACAGGCACGCACCACCACGCCCGGCTAATTTTTGTATTTTTAGTAGAGATGGGGTTTCACCATGTTGGCCAGGCTGGTCTTGAACTCCTGACCTCAAATGATCCGCCCCCCTCAGCCTCTCAAAATGCTGGGATTACAGGCGTGAGGCACCGCGCCCGGCCCACATGGGGAAATCTTTGGCTTAAGCGTCCACATGCTCCTTTCCATGATCAGTCCCCCTGGTCCCTGGAGGTCTTGTGTGGCCCTGGGATATACAGGCGAATGACCCTTTTGTCCCAGTCTCTTGGTCCTGGGCTGCTGCAGCTACAAGTCTGCGGAAAGGGGGTGATCATTTCCTGGGGTTGCACTTCCCATTCAGAGTGGGGAGAGAAGCAGCACTGAACAGGGCAGAGGGGCAGCAGGTGGCACACGTCCTGCACGGATCACGTGCCTCAGTGGTGTGACTAATTGCCGGGATAATGAGTCATTCGCTTCCTCACCTTCCCTAGGCGACCGCAAATGCAGCCAGGCCGAGGGGAACTGGGGAGTGGCCGGCCCCAGCCCTCCAGTCGGGGTGGCCTCGCCTACCTTCCCAGCCAGCCTCTGAGCACAGCCCTGGGGTTGTCTCGGGTGAGAGGAGGCATTCCTAAGCAATTACCGCAACTAAGGAATACTGAGAGAAGCCAGGCATCACGCTCAGTCCCCCCTTTACCCCATGGTCCCTAATTTCCTTCTGTGCAACCCAGGCAAGGTGCCAGGCAGTGTCTGGGGAAGGAGAAATCCCTCTCACGCATTGACTTTCCAAGCAAAGACCGGTTAGGCCATTAGGCCAGGCATTACTGACTCAGCTCTGTGGGCTCCCGGCCAGTAACTGTTCACACTGCACTTGTCCTATGCCATGCCCACAAGGTGCCCCCCACCGAGAGTGTGCACGTGTGATGAATATGTTATCGCGTGCAGCGTGCAGGCAAAATAATAATAGTAACACCACTACTTGAGAACTATGACCCGAGGGGACTTTGTGGATGGACTTCTGGGGCTCCAAAAACTCCCTCCCTGGGGCCGGGCACTGTGGCTCACACCTGTAATCCCAGCACTTTGGGAGGCCGAGGCAGGCGGATCACGAGGTCAGGAGATCGAGACCATCCTGGCTAACACGGTGAAATCCCGTCTCTACTAAAAATACAAAAAATTAGCTGGGCGTGGTGGCGGGCGCCTGTAGTCCCAGCTACCAGGGAGGCTGAGGCAGGAGAATCGCTTGAACCTGGGAGGCAGAGGTTGCAGTGAGCCAAGATCGCGCCACTGCACTCCAGCCTGGGGGACACAGCGAGACTCCGTCTCAAAAAAAAAAAAAAAAAAAAAAACAACAAAAACCAAAAAACAACAAAAAAGAGCCCCTCCCTGAAATTGAGAGCAATTTGAATGCAAATTGTTGATGTGCTCTAGAATGATTAGGACAGTGCTTTTTTTCCTGGATAGTAGGTCTACGGTTCTCAGCTTCTGACCCAAAAAAGATTAAGAAGCCGTTTTTTTTGAGACCAGGTCTCACTCTATTGCCTGGGCTGGCGTGCAACGGTGCAACCACAGCTCACTGTAGTCTCAGCCTCCTGGGTTCAAGCCATCCTCCCACTCAGCCTTTCAAGCAGCTGGGACTACAGGCTTGGGTCACTAAGCTTGGCTAATTTTTAAAAAGTTTTTGCAGATACTGGGGTCTCACTATGTTTGTTGCCTAGGCTGGTCTCCAATGCCTGGGCTCAAGTGATCCTCCCACCTCAGCCTTCCAAAGCGCTGGCATTACAGGCATGAGCCACTGAGCCCGGCTCTGAGACTTCTGAGTCGAGCAGAAACCCAGGCCTTGTCACTAATCGAAACATACATGGAGACATAAACACACGCCATCCTGTGTCTAGTGAATACCACACTCAGAACTGCCTGCAAAGCCGGCAGCAACAGTGTCCTCCTTCCCCGGGGACGTGTCTCACAGACAGACTAAGTCGGGACGGTGAAGGACCCTTCCCCAGGGAGAGTCCACATGACGGCCCAAGCTTATCCCCCATCCTGACTGGAGGCCCAGAGCACCAAGCACAACTCCAGGGCCTTACTCCCCTTACTCCTTCCTTCCCCAGGTCCCCACTGTAACCCCACCTCCCAGGGTGGAGGGTGCTGGCAGGAGATACTTGTAAGGCTAAAGCACCAGGTTAGCTGAACCCACCTGCCTGCTGACTGAGCTGTCTGGGCCCTGGGCTCCCACCTGTGAAGGCTTCAGGACCCCTGATCCAGTGGGTCCCAGCACCAGCTACGGCCACCCTGGGTGCACCACAACAAGGTGATGACCCTGACATTATTTGGCTCATTTCATATGAGAAAAAATGTGGACTAATTAATAAAAGCCAGCACTGGTTGGCATGGAAAGGGTTGGGCAAATGAATCAAAATGGACAAGAGAGAAACATGACTTTAGCAGCCAGGCATGGTGACTCACGCCTGTAATCCAGCACTTTGGGAGGCCGAGGTGGGCGGATCATCTGAGGTCAGGAGTTCAAGACCAGCCTGGCCAATATGGTGAAACCCCGTCTCTGCTAAAAATACAAAAATTAGCCGGGTGTGGTGGTGGGCACCTGTAGTCCCAGCTACTCAGGAGGCTGAGGCAGAAGCATTGCTTGAACCTGGGAAGCAGAGGTTGCAGTGAGTTGAGATCGCGCCACTGCACTCCAGCCTGGGTGACAAGAGCAAAAACTCCATCTCAAGAAAATAAAATAAAATAAAATAAAAAGAATAATAGTCTCCAATCCCATCCAGGTTGCTGCGAATGCCATGAATGTATTCCTTTTTATGGCTGAGTAGTATTCCACTGTATGTAGTTGTCAGTTTCTTTATCCACTCGTTGAATGATGGGCATTTGCCACCCTGGTTTTCTGGTGGCCTTTGGAGTCTGGGCCAGCTGAGTCCAGGTACATTCTCTACCCTGTTGGTCCATCCCATCCTGCTGACAGCAAGGCTCAAGGAACTGCAACTCTGAGTGGGTAGGAGCATAACTGCATTTAACTCCAGCACACTGTTGGACACCCCTACAAAGGTCTGGAGCCATCTTCCCAGGGAAAGGCCAGGAACTACAGACCCAGACTAGCCCTGGGGCTCCCTTCACCAGCCCCTGATGTGACCCCAAAGCCATCAAGTTATGCAGCTTAACAAATGCTACACGCGGCTGGAGACCACAAATGCTGATGGAATCCTATGGGCGCCCCAACCCTTACACCCCGATTCCACCATTCTAAGATATGGGGCCCCTGCCCACAACCCTTACACCCAAATTTCACCATTCTAAGATATGGGGCCCCTGTCCCCAACCCTTACACCCCGATTTCACCATTCTAAGATATGGGGCCCTTGCCCACAACCCTTACACCCCGATCTCACCATTCTAAGATATGGGGCCCCTGTCCCCAACCCTTACACCCCGATCTCACCATTCTAAGATATGGGGCCCCTGCCCGCAACCCTTACACCCAAATTTCACCATTCTAAGATATGGGGCCCCTGCTCCCAACCCTTACACACTGATTTCACCATTCTAAGATATGGGGCCCCTGTCCCCAACCCTTACACCCCGATCTCACCATTCTAAGATATGGGGCCCCTGCTCCCAACCCTTACACACTGATTTCACCATTCCAAGAGACCCAATTTAGAGTAGAGGAGACGCCAGGAAGACACAGATGGAAGGGACGTGGGGAGCTGCTGAATCCATTCATATATTGCTGGTGGGCAGACGAGATGCTGCAACCCATATAGATGCAATATGGCACTCTCCACTAATGTTGCAAATAACCTCTGATCCAGTAACCCCTCTTCTGAGAATCTGTCCTACAGATATAACTGCGTGATTATTTAGTTATAACAGCAAAAGACTGGAAGCCATCCACATGCCCATCAACAGGGGACAGGTGAAGTAAATATGGTACATCTCTAGCAGAATATCACGCAACTCTGAAAAAGAATGAGGATGCTCTCTAGGAGTGAATAATGGAAAGCTTGCCAACAGCAAGATGCAGAATGGTATAATCGCATGACATCTTTTAATTACAAAAAGGGAGGTGTGAACAAAGAATACAATCTTTTTTATTAGTATAAAAAACTTGGCTGGGTGCAGTGGCTCACGCCTGTAATCCCAGAACTTTGGGAGGCCAAGGCGGGTGGATCACGAGGTCAGGAGATTGAGACCATCCTGGGTAACATAGTGAAACCCCGTCTCTACTAAACAAACAAACAAACAAACAAAAAACTCTAGGCCAGGTGCAGCGGCTCACATCTAGAGTCCCAACAGTTTGGGAGGCCAAGATAGGAAGATCACTTGAGCCCAGAAGTTTGAGACCAGTCTAGGCAACACAGGGAGACCCCATCTCTACAAAAAATTTAAAAATTAGCTGGGTGTGGTGACATGAGCCTGTATCCTAGCTACTCAGGAGGTGGAGGTGGGAGGACTGCTTGAGCCCAGGCACACGGAGGTTGCAGTGAGCTGAGATTGCACCACTGCACTCCAGCCTGGGTGACAGAATGAAACCCTGTCTCAAAAAACAAAAAACCAAACAAACAAACAAAAAACCAACAAAAGAAAACCTCTAGAAGGATGCATAAGAAACAAAAGTGGTTACCTGTGTGGGACTTGTACATAGACAGGAAGTGAGTGAATAAGAGCAGAGAAAGGAGTGAGACTTTTCACTGCACACTTTTTTTTTTTTTTTTTTTAAAGACAGAGTCTCACTCTGTCACCCAGGCTGGAGTGCAGCGGGCACGATCTCTGCCCACTGTAACCTCTGCCTCCCAGGCTCAAGTGATGCTCCTACCTCAGCCTGCCGAGTAGTTGGGACTGCAGGCGTGCACTACCATGCCTGGCTAATTTTTAAAAATTTTTAGTAGAGACAGGGTTTCACCATGTTGCCCAGGCTGGTCTCAAATTCCTGAGCTCAAGCAATCTGCCCGTCTCAGCCTTCCAAGGTGCTGGGATTACAGGTGTGAGCCAATATGCCCAGCCCCAATGTATACTTTTTATATGGTTTTGATTTTTGAACCAGTTAAATATATTACCAACACAAAATTAAATAATTGAATGGGTGACCAGCACTAGGGTTCCCATCATAAGATGATGCCAGAGAGTCTCTCCAATCTAGGTGTGAATGAGAATTCACAAAACCCAGGAAGGCTGGGTCGCCTGTGGGCATCCCGTTTCACCTCCTCCCTCAACAAACAGGATCTGCGGAATCGTTTGGTTTCCCACCATTAGGGGGCGCATGTGGGCTCTGCTTAGGGGAGCAGCAGGTGACCTGAGTGGGGCAGGGATTAGAGAAACGATCCAGCGGGCTGAGACAAGCTAAGGGGTCTCAGTAGCTCACAGAAATGAACTATAGCTCGGCTGCTAGAAAATGCAGCAGTGGGCCGGGCGCGGTGGCTCACGCCTGTAATCCCAGCACTTTGGGAGGCTGAGGCGGGAGGATCACGAGGTCAGGAGATCCAGACCATCCTGGCTAACATGGTGAAACCCTGTCTCTACTAAAAAAACAAAAAATTAGCCGGGCACAGTGGCGGGCGCCTGTAGTCCCAGCTACTCGGGAGGCTGAGGCAGCAGAATGGCATGAACCCGGGCGGCGGAGCTTGCAGTGAGCCGAGATCGCGCCACTGCACTCCAGCCTGGGTGACAGAGCAAGACTCCATCTCAAAAAAAAAAAAAAAAAAAAAAAAAAAAAAAAGAAGAAAAAAAAAAGAAAATGCAGCAGTGGTTAGGAGGGTCATCAGTCAGCCCAGGGAGCCTCAGAAGCAGGGCTGGGTCTCTGCACCTGCATTCTGCCTTGTTGGCGCTCATGTGCATATATATCTACGTTGAAAGCTGCACTCAGCAGCCTGGACAAGCCCAGCCTGGTAACAGTGGGAACCACTCAGTGGCCTTCAGAGGACTAGCCTAGTTTGCTTGAGGTACAGGGACAGAGTATCCACAGTGAGCACAAGCTGACATGAAACTGGGCCCGAGATGCTGGGCCCGGAGTTGGGAATGGGAGGACAGCAAGTTGGCAGGTGTGGCTTGCTCCCCACCTCCGGACCGATTTCACCTTTTGCTACCAGCTGCCATCTGCACGACAGGGGAGTTCAGCCACCGCTGCCACACAGAACCCAAGCGAGGAAGTGCAGGCAGGGAAGCCAGCCTCAGGTGGTCCATTCTGGACCTGGGGCTTTGGGAGACACTAATTAGAGCAGAATTCAAAAGCCCAATGCCTGCCTGGGGGCCAGTGGTTCAGGCCCCTGGATGGTGGAACCAAGAATGCCGGAGAGGAGCAGCCTTCCTGAAGATAAAGGAATGGGTGGGAGGACCCGCCTCTTTCAAGTAACAACTGAAGGAGAAGTATCAAGTATCTTTACTCCAACTGCCCGTGGAAGGAGCCATTGTTTCATCTGCCCCAGACGAGGTGAGAGGAGTGAAGAGCCATCACCAAGCGTGACCTGCCCCTCTCTTCCCCGGTTCTCTGCCTGGCTGTTTCCACCCAGGGATTTGTAGTGGCCGCCTTTACTCAGATGAGCATCTCTGCGGTAACTAGGGTGCATTTTCTCTCAGCCTGCACTGGTGATGCTGGTTGTTTGCTTCAACTTTGGAAGGCATTCAGCCCTGCTCAACCCCCAAAACAAGAAAGCAACATTCGCAACTGGACTCTGATTGGGAGGATAAAGAACTGTCCTGAGTTTCTGGAACCCAGAACCAAGGAGGGGAAATGAAATCCATGCTGCACATCCCATCGTCCTTGTCCTGCTGGAGATGCAAGACAGGGTTTGCATGCACAGTGCTCATGGCAGCTACCCAGGGAACCAGGCCAGGGCCAGCTTCTCATGCGGTGGACACTGATGTGGGCACACTCAGCTGGCTGGGTAAGGAAGCCACAGTCTCCTGGAGTGTCTCTGGACACCATGAGCCCACCGTTCAATGACCAGAGCTTCGTCTGCATGAGGACCAACTCCTCAATGCTGCTGCCCCTCTAGTCTCTACTCCTGGGTAGGCCTCACAGGCAGACCAGTCCCTGGGCAGCACAGAGTCTGGAGCAAGACAGAGGTGGGTTCAAACACTAGCTCCTCTCCTTTTTTTTTTTTTTTTTTTTTTTGAGACTGAGTCTCGCTCTATTGCCCAGGTTGGAGTGCAGTGGCGCGATCTTGGCTCACTGCAATCTCTGCCTCACAGGTTCAAGCAATTCTCCTGCCTCAGCCTCCCGAGTAGCTGGGATTACAGGCAACCACCATCGCGGCCGGCTCATTTTTGTATTTTTAGTAGAGAGGGGGTTTTACCATGTTGGCCAGGCTGGTCTTCGAACTCCTGACCTCAAGTGATCCGCCCGCCTCAGCCTCCCAAAGTGCCGGGATTACAGGCGTGAGCCACCGCGCCCAGCCCACTGGCTCCTCTCGTTACTGGCTGTTTGACTTTGGGCAAGTCACTAAACCTCTCTGAGCTTCTGCTGTAATTAGGGAGAAAATCAGGGCCCACCTCAATGGACGCTGGGTGATGAAAAGTAACAGCATATCCCAAGGTATGAAAGGCTTCTCGGCCCCTGCCTAGCACACCAAAGGGGACTGATGAATGCAGGTGCCTTCCCTCCCTGTACCTCATGCCCAGTCCCTGCCTTCCTCTCGTTCCTAGGAATGGTCTAGTTGGACTTGTCTCTGAGGTCACCTTCCAACTGCACGCTGGAGTGTGGCCCCTGCACTGTTTCTTATGTCTTGTTTTTTTTTTTGAGACAGAGTCTTGCTCTGTCGCCCAGGCTGGAGTACAGTGGTGCGGTCTCGCCTCACTGCAACCTCCACCACCTGGGTTCAAGCGATTCTCCTGCCTCAGCCTCCCCAGTAGTTGGAATTATAGACATGTGCCACCACACCCGGCACATTTTTGTATCTTTTGTAGAGACGGGGTTTCCCTACATTGGCCAGGCTGGTCTAGAACTCCTGATCTCAGGTGATCCACCTGCCTTGGCCTCTCAAAGTGCTGAGATTACAGGTGTGAGCCACCGCACCCCGCCTCCCTTGCACCTTTTCAAAGATGCTCCTCCAGCAAACTTCTCTTCTCTTTTTTATGCCTGCAATTTTTCCCTATTAGATACTTCCCATGTGAATATAAACATTCTAGGCCAGACGCAGTGGCTCACACCTGTAATCCCAGCACTCTGGGAAACCAAGGCAGGTGGATCACCTGAGGTCAGGAGTTTGAGACCAGTCTGGGTATCATGGTGAAACCCCATCTCTACTAAAAATACAAAAATTAGGCCGGGCGCGGTGGCTCAAGCCTGTAATCCCAGCACTTTGGGAGGCCGAGGTGGGCGGATCATGAGGTCAGGAGATCGAGACCATCCTGGCTAACACGGTGAAACCCCGTCTCTACTAAAAATACAAAAAATTAGCCAGGCGTGGTGGTGGGCGCCTGTAGTCCCAGCTACTCAGGAGGCTGAGGCAGGAGAATGGCATGAACCCGGGAGGTGGAGCTTGCAGTGAGCCGAGACCGCGCCACTGCACTCCAGCCTGGGCGACAGAGGGAGACTCCATCTCAAAAAAAAAAAAAAAAATCATTTCACTAGGGAAAACTCCAACCATATACAGAAGGAAAAGGGGACAGTATAACAGCTGCCCATGTACTCTCATTACCCAGCTTCAACAATGATCAAGTCACGACCATCTTGCTTCAGCTCCTCCGCCTGCAACCATTGTTTCCTACCACCGGATTATTCTGAAGCAAATTTTAGACATCATATATATTTATCTCTGAAAGAGGACTCTTAAAAACATGTACTTATACCTTTATTGCACTGACAAAATTAGTAACAATTCCTTTATATTATCAAATTTCCTTATTGAGTTCCTGATGTTCAAATTTCTGATTGTCCAGATGCTCCAAACTTCCAGAAACATAGATTCCCAGATGGAATCCTGGGGAAGGCTCGAGGAGGCTTTATAGGAAAGATTGTAAGGTCACTTTTTTTTTTTAGACCAAGTCTCACTCTGTCGCCCAGGCTGGAGTGCAGTGGCACAATCTCGGCTCACTGAAACCTCTGTCTCTCAGGTTCAAGTGATTCTCCTGCCTCAGCCTCCCAAAGAGCTGGGATTATAGGCGTGCACCACCACGCCCAGCTAATTTTTGTATTTTTAGTAGAGATGGGCCTTCGCCATTTTGGCCAGGCTGGTCTTGAACTCCTGACCTCAGGTGATCCACCCGGCTGAGCCTCCCAAAGTGCTGGGATTGCAGGCGTGAGCCACCGTGCCCGGCCTATGCTCACTTTCAAAAACAAAGCAGTTGTGGGGTGGTGTGGTGGCTCATGCCTGTAATCCCAGCACTTTGGGAGGCTGAGGCGGGTAGATCACTTGAGGCCAGGAGTTTGAGACCAACCTGGGCAACATGGCGAAACCCCGTCTCTACAAAAATACAAAAAAGTAGCCAAGTGTGGTGGCGTGTAGACCTGTAGACCCAGCTACTCAGGAGGCTGAAGTGAGAGGATCACCTGAACCCAGAAGGTCGAGTCTGAGCTGTGATCACACCACTGCACTCCAGCCTGGGAGACAGAGTGAGACTCCATCTCAAACAAAACAAAACAAAACAAAACAAAAACCAAAGTAGAATGCGATTGGGCACCTACTGCATACTCAGATCCATGCTGTGTGTGTTGCCTGCATTGCTCTTCTATTCCTTACATCTGCCTTCTGGGGTAGGCTCAGAGATGAGTAACCACAGCTACACACTTCGTGGCACAGCCAGGACATGAACCCAGGTCTGGGTGACCCCAAAGTCCCAGCTATGAACACCCCCATATGCCCTCCGCGATGCCCCAAGATAGAGTGAGGTGAGTCAGCTCCTTCAGAGCTCCCTCCTTCCTCTTAGATCATTTCTGGATGGAAGGCACAAGTTAGATAGCAAGAGAATGAGCTATTCATTCCCTGTGGGTGGGAAGGAGGAGGAACCCGCTCCTCCTTTTTGTGGCGATGGGGTCTTTTTGCCCAGGCTGGTCTCGAACTCCTGCAAGGGATCCTCCCACCTCAGCCTCCAGGAATCCCTTTTACTGAAAAGAGACAGGATGAAGACTGCCTGGAGTCCAAATCTCAGAATGTGCTGAAATATCGCTGGCTGCAATATCCCAGGGGAGAGGCAAGCGTTCCCTAGCACCGGTGTCTCTCCCAGCTTATTAGCATCTCCTTGCCATTCCCTGAAGGAGCTCACTGCAGGGCAGACCTTCCTGGCTAATGAAAGCTGCCTAGCAACAGGGAGCTGGTTAATAAAGCCTGATGTTATTCCCGGCTCCACAGACTGCACCCTTCTCGAATTACAGCTCATCCTCAGTCTGAAGCAACCCTCATGTTGACCCACTTGCACACAGCAGGGCAGGGAATCTGGTGACTGAGGAGGCAGGCTGGTGTCTGCCCCAATCCCTGGGGGGTGGGGAGGCTGAGATCCTAGGAGACATGATTGGCCTGAGAACCTGCTCTGCCTGGCCAGAAGCTTCTCTGTGAGCCTCTGAAACCTGCTCTACCAGCCAAAGGTTAAAATGCAAACTCAGTGCCCAATCGGAATAGGGTAAATAAAACACTATGGGCCTCGGGCGGTGGTATGCACCTGTAATCCCAGTTACTTGGGAGGCCAAGGCCGGAGCATACCTGGAGCCCAGGAGTTTGAGACCAATCTTGGCAACATAGCAAGACCTCATCTGGAAAAAAAAGAAAAAAAAAAAAGAAAAGAAAAAGAAAAAGAAAAAAGTAATAAAGAAACGAAAAAAAAGAAAAGGAAATACCATGGAGGCAGACACTCCTAGATCTGAGCCAGAGGGGACAGCAGGCCCAGAGACACGATGGGTTGATGTCTAAATTACCCCAGATCCCTGATGGCAACAGAATAACTGTGCCCTCTCTAAGTACATGCATGACTATTTCAGAGGCAGAGTTCAAGAGTGAAACGTAGGACAATTTGCTGTTTCACTCTGACCTTGAGTGCTCTGCCCACAAAAGCACGTTAAAAGCACCTTCCCCTGGCCGGGCGCGGTGGCTCATGTCTGTAATCCCAGCACTTTCAGAGGCCGAGGCGGGTGGATCACGAGGTCAGGAGATCAAGACCATCCTGGCTAACATGGTGAAACCCCGTCTCTGCTAAAAATACAAAAAATTAGCCGGGCGTGGTGGCGGGCACCTGTAGTCCCAGCTACTAAGGAGGCTGAGGGAGGAGAATGGTGTGAACCCGCGAGGCAGAGCTTGCAGTAAGCCAAGATCGCGCCACTGCACTCCAGCCTGGGCGATGGAATGAGACTCCGTCTCAAAAAAAAAAAAAAAAAGAAGAAACAAAAGCACCTTCCCCTCCAGGGGAGGGGGCGACAGGAGATACCAGCCTATACTTTAATTCAACAGTAAGTCTTTATATTAAAGTGAAAAAAAATCCAAAAACCATATTATAGAGAAAAATGTAAACTTGATGTGATGTTTTAAGATAAAAAGGATAAAAGGATATATCAAAGACCTCTCCCCAACAGTGGTAGTTTTTGGGTTTTGTTTAAAAAAAAAAAAAAATGAGGCCGGGTGTGATGGCTCACACCTGTAATCCCAGCACTTTGGGAGGCCAAGGTGGGCAGATCACCTGAGGTCAGGAGTTCGAGACCAGCCTGGCCAACATGGCGAAACCCCCGTCTCTACTAAAAATACAAAAATTAGCTGGGTGTGGTGGCACATGCTTGTAATCCCAGCTACTCAGGAGGCTGACGCAGGAGAATTGCTCGAACCTGAGAGGCGGAGGTTGCAGTGAGCTGAGAGATAGCACCACGGAACTCCAGCCTGGGCACTAGAGTGAGACTCTGTCTCTAAATAAACAAACAAACAAACAAACTAGACAGGGTCTCTCTCTGTCTGTTGCCCAGGCTGGAGGACAGTGGTGCAATCATAGCTTGCTGCAGCCTCAACCTCCCGGGCTCAAGTGATCCTCCTACCTCAGCCTCTGGAGTAGCTGGGACTACAGGCGTGCACCACCATGCCCAGCGAGTTATTTATTTTTTTGTAGAGACTGCATCTTGTAATATTCCCCAGGCTGGTCTCACGCTTCTGGTCTCAAGGGATCCTCCCGCCTCAGCCTCCCAGAGCACTGGGATTACAGGTGTGAGTCACCATGCCTGGCCCCATAGTGGTAGTTTTAAGTCCATTCTCCAAGCGCCACCCTCCACTGGCACGGAGGTGGCAGTTACATAGGTTCTGATCCTCGGGCCTGGGAACAGCACACAGAGAACCCCACCCACCCCACCGCCGCCACCAGACTGGTTTGCTAGCGAAAACTTCCACACAAGGAAAGTTTCTACTCACAGGGGCCTACTGCATACCCAGCTTCTGGACAGACAGATTTACGAACAACCACAGCAAACACTCAACAAAGCAATTTTCTAGCCAGTCCTAGGAGTCTCGCCCCTCCTGTTGGGTAACAGGAATGGGGATCTGGCTGCAAACTTTCCCGGGTTTGCCCATGGTCAGGTCTTGACACAGTGATTCTTCAGGAAGGCTCTCCAGGAAGGCTCTGTGTTTTCTGTTTAAATGTCTGCATTCTAAGAAGCTCAGAGAAGCTCGTATTGCCTAGGCCTGGCTCTCCTCAGTCACCCCCTAACCCTCCTCTGCCAAGAACCATGGGTCGGTGTGGAGTTGAGGGGTCCAGTACACAAGGGTCCCTTGAAACTAGGGACCATGGTGTCGCTGGGCTGGTAATCCAGTCTCCACAGACTTCACTCTGCTCTTGACCTCTCAGTACGTTCTCTATATTCCCATTTCTCCCACAACAAAGCTGAATTCCCGACGTGGCTAGGGCAGGAGCAAGGCATAGTTTAAGTCTGGATCAACTTCAGACTAAAAATGCATTTCAGAGCATTTTTCCAGGGACTGAGGGAGACTGGCACATCAGAATCTCCAAAAAGGCAGAGAGTGGTGGTGTTTTTGATCCATACCTCGCTAGTCTTCCCTCCCCCTCCCCCGCGAGAGTCTCTCGTGATTCCACCATGCAATGCAAGGAACCCGCTTTGCAGGCAGAGGAAAAAGGTTGATAATCAATGCTTTCAACGAGCCTCAGTTTCAGCCCAAATTGGGATTTATCTCACCACTGAGCACCAATTTTGACAAAGCATAAGGATTCCTCTGTCCGTGGGCCCTGAGATACCCTGGCCTGACTTAGCCCCATACTGTTGGAACCTCTCCTGCTCCTGTTCTCCATGACTGTACCGAACCCAAAACAGAGGCTGCATGCTGGCAGAGGCTGGCAGATGTCTTTTGTGTGGCCCACACAATTTTTTTTAAATGGGAATTAGCTGTCAGTATTTAAAAAGTAGGAAATTTCTTTTTTTTTTTTTGAGATGGAGTCTTGCTCTGCAGCCCAGGCTGGAGTGCAGCAGCGCGATCTTGGCTCACTGCAAGCTCTGCCTCCCGGGTTCACGCCATTCTCCTGCCTCAGCCTCCCGAGCAGCTGGGACTACAGGCGCCCGCCACCACGCCCGGCTAATTTTTTGTATTTTTCGTAGAGATGGGGTTTCACCGTGTTAGCCAGGATAGTCTCGATCTCCTGACCTTGTGATCCGCCGGTCTCGGCCTCCCAAAGCGCTGGGATTACAGGCATGAGTCACCGCGCCCGGCCTTTTTTTTTTTTTGAGACGGAATTTCACTCTTGTTGCCCAGGCTGGAGATCTTGGCTCACTGCAACCTCCACCTCCTGGGTTGAAGCAATTCTTCTGCCTCAGCCTCCCAAGTAGCTGGGATTACAGGTATGTGCCACCACGCCCGGCTAATTTTTCTTATTTTTAGTAAAGACAGGGTTTTGCCATGTTGGCCAGGCTGGTCTTGAACTCCTGACCTTAAGTGATCCACTCGCCTCGCCTCCCAAAGTGCTGGGACAGATGTGAGCCACCCTGGCCAAAAATAGGAAATTTCATATAAAAACCCAGACTTCTGGCTTCAAGTAAGATGAAAATAAAACAGAGGCCATGGGAAGCCTGGGCCCAAATTCCTGCAAGAGCCAAAATAACGGCTGCCCGTCTTCACACAGGGCAAGTGCCGGCTGGGTCGCCTCAGTCTCCGCCGCTGCCTCACATCCCGCTAGCTTCCCCTGTAGTCATTTTTTGTCTGGCCCTGTAAGCACTGAATTTCGTAGTGGTGGCACTAAGGCACCTCCTGAGGACTGACAGCATGGGGCTCCTCTTGCTCCTGGGTGGTTTAGAAGCCTGGAGACTCGAGGGCCTTGTTCTAGTCCAGCTACTGAAACTGACTGAAAGGAGAAAAACCATTCCTTTGGAGTACGATATCCTTGCCTCCTGGAAAGAGCCCTCAAAGTAGGGTCCCCAGACCTATTAGAAACTCCAGGGTTGGGACCCAGAAATCTGTGTTTTACCAAGCCCTTCAGGTGACTCTGATGCATGCTAAAATGTGAGAATTACTATCCTGGGAAACTAAAAATATGCAGATTCTTGACCCCTGAAGATCCTGATTTTGGAGGTCTGCAAATGGGGCCAAAGAGGATTTCAAACGCTTCCAAGTTGATTTGGACTTGCAGCCAGATTTGAGAGCTACTGCACCTGAGGACTCATCTTTTCCCAGCCCCAGGCCAGTGTCCTCGGCTCCAGACCCGCCTCCCATCATCCTTCAGTCACTCACTCACCACATAAAGAGAAAGCCCTACTACTCTCCAAGGGCTCGTGGACTGACTGGAGGAGAGCTGACAGCTTCTTCTCACGCTAATGGCCTGAATGTGAGACGTCCACAGCCTCCTCCTGCCTCATGCCCCTTTTCCCTCCTTCTCCCAGGGCTACCCACACACGGCGCTCATGCACAAGCTGTCTGCACCGTTTTATTCTGTTTTCTCTAGTGTGTGCGCTTTGATGAAGCCCAGCACCAAGCCACGCCTAACTGGGCTGCCAGCACAGCCCTTCTGGTGACAACAGACACTGGTGAATGTCAAGAGAACATAGCACAGGAGGAAAGGAAGAGAATTCTAATACTTTTTTTTTTTTGAGATGGAGTCTTGCTCTGTCACCCAGGCTGGAGTGCAGTGGTGCGATCTCGGCTCACTGCAAGCTCCACCTCCCGGGTTCACGCCATTCTCCTGCCTCAGCCTCCTGAGTAGCTGGGACTACAGGCGCCCACCACCACGCCCGGCTAATTTTTTGTATTTTTAGTAGAGACGGGGTTTCACCGTGTTAGCCAGGATAGTCTCGATCTCCTGACCTCGTGATCCGCCCACCTCGGCCTCCCAAAGTGCTGGGATTACAGGCGCTTGCCACCACGCCCTGCTAATTTTTATATTTTTAGTAGAGATGGGGTCTCACCAAGTTGGGCAGGCTGGTCTCGAACTCCTGACCTCAGGTGATCCGCCCGCCTCGCCTCCCAAAGTGCTGGGATTACAGGCATAAGCCACTGTGCCTGGCCGAGAATTCTAATACTCTTCAAAGTTGCTTATCATAATACTGGCATGCTTTTTTTCCCAGAGCATAGGTTCTGCTGAGAAAAACTGAGGTCAGGCTGTGTCTTGTAAACCTGGGAATCATTTTTCCATCATCTCAAAGAACTGGGAAAACCTTCCCAAACGGACATGGTGTGAACTCAAGTACTACAAACCTACCTTCAGCCTCAACAGCCAAAGGAGGAGAGACGAACATTCTTTGAGTGCTTACAATGCTACCAACAAATGAACATTTACACACATCATCTCAATCCCCACGAAAATTCCTTGAGGTGGGAATCATCAGCCTGTTTTTAGAGGAGCAAACTGAGGGTAAGAGAAGTTAAGAACTTGTCCAGGATGACTTAAAAGGCAGGATGCCAGGATTCAAACCCCTGTGTGTTACTCAGACTCTGCTCAGAGGCTGCCTCTCCCTGACTGCCCTCCCACATCTGTTTTTTCTTCCTAGCTCTTATCACGTGCTAAGTTATTGGATGACATATTTACTTGTGCATTTGTTTCCTGTCTGTCTCCCCAACAGAACGTAAGACTCTGTCCATCTTGTCACTGCCATTTCCTTGCACGGTGAACAGTGTTTGGCACCTGGTGAGCCCTTGGTGGGGATCTGCTGCTGGATAAGGGGAAGGGCAGCTCTATCTGCTGCGCCTCACTGCCGTCCAAAAGCATCCCTTCCCTTACCTGTTCTTTCATTCTTTTCCCTCCCCAAACCCCAACACCAATCTCAGAGGCCAAGGAATACAACACAGAGAAAGTGAATGGTTCCCTGTCCCTTCAGATGGGGGATTGAGAGGAAGCTCAAATTCCTAGAAATCCAAGAAGAGTCTGTTTGTAGGGATAGGCTTGCTCCTACAAAGCAAAAGTCTTCACGCTGAGGAGGCAGAAATGGTTTATAAGCGACTCTCTCCTTTCTGGGGCTGGAAGGCTTGGCCACACTGAGAAGGAGGTGATGAGAGAGTCCTTTCTGAGGCTGGAAGCCTTGGCCACCCCTCCTAGCCCATGCTCAGGCTCTTTTGCATCCAGTCAAGTGCTTGGGGTTAGGATGATGGAGCAACACAGGTGGGATGAAACAGAAAGGGAAAGTGGCACAGAGCATCCAAAAGCACAAACCCCTCCCCGAAGTCAAAATCAAAATCAATCAGAGCACTGGTTCCTGAACTCAAAGGACCTAGGGCAGAGGTTCTCAAAGTGGGGTCCCCAGACCTACTAGAATCAGAAACTCCAGGGTTGAGACCAGAAATCTGTGTTTTACCAAGCCCTTCAGGTGACTCTGATGCATGCTAAAATGTGAGAATTACTATCCTGGGAAACTAAAAATATGCAGATTCTTGACCCCTGAAGATCCTGATTTAGCAGGTCTGCAAATGGGGCCAAAGAGGATTTCAACAGCTTCCAAGTTGATTTGGACTTGCAGCCAGATTTGAGAGCTACTGCACCTGAGGACTCATCTTTTCCCGGCCCCAGGCCAGTATCCTCGGCTCTAGACCTGCCTCCCATCATCCTTCAGTCACTCACTCACCACATAAAGCAATGATGTGGCTGCTGTCTTCATGCACGAACTTCCTGGTGACCGCCTCCTCCATGATTTGCTTCACCTGCGGACACATGGACAGCATCACTGCTTTTATTATTATTTTTCCTTATCAAAGACCTCTGGGCAAATAAATAGTTTGGTTCCGCCCTTCTGGTCTGAAGGGCACTTTCAGACACTTGCAGAGATGAGAGGGATGAAAGGTGTGGGGAAGCAAAGTTTCTTCAGCACAGTCTGATTCGAGTCTTTTGGAGAGGAAACCAGGGAAAGAGATGCCAAAAACCCATCAAACAATCAGTGCATGTTCCAGCCCAGGTGGAAGTGCCCTGCCTTGGAGAACAGGAATAGGATGCTGTTTGCTCATCTGTTCTTAGCTGACAAAGGGCTTCTAGGCAGACATACTGTCCTTTAGAGACAAACCATCACGGTACAGCCTGCAGATAAACAACCTGCCCCTCCTCCTTTTCTCCCTATTCTCCAAGGTTAGGGGTAGGTCTCATACCTCAGGGACACCCTCTACATGCTCAAAAGCCCAGCCTTCTTTCCATCTAGGGTCTAAAACTCTGATGTTTGGGGTTCCCACCTGGATGTAAAAGTTCCCAAATACCTTGTAAGGTAAACAGTCATTTCTTTTTTTTTGAGACGGAGTCTCGCTCTGTTGCCCAGGCTGGAGCGCAGTGGTGCAATCTTGGCTCACTGCAGTCTCTGCCTCCCGGGTTCAAGCGATTCTCCTGCCTCAGCCTCCCGAGTAGCTGGGACAACAGGTGCATGCCACCACGCCCTGCTAATTTTTGTATTTTTAGTAAAGATGGGGTTTCACCATATTGGTCAGGCTGGTCTTGAACTCCTGACCTCAGGTGATCCACCCGCCTCGGCCTCCCAAAGTGCTGGGATTACAGGCGTAAGCCACTGTGCCCAGTCGGTCATTTCTTTCTTTAAGAAAGTGCTTAAAAAGAAACCTTTTTAATTGATGTGCAGTAAACATATAAAAGAACTTATATCACAATTACACAGCGTGGTGAATTTTCACAAACTGAACACTCTTGTGAAATCAGCAACTAGAGCAAGAAACAGAACATGTGACCAACACCCTGGCCTCATCACCTTCCC
Organism: Pongo pygmaeus; assembly: GCF_028885625.2. Lineage (NCBI taxonomy): Eukaryota > Metazoa > Chordata > Mammalia > Primates > Hominidae > Pongo > Pongo pygmaeus. The sequence continues at coordinate 2,137,579 of NC_072392.2, read as the reverse complement.
TTCTAGTCACTATTCCCCCTAAGGGTACCCACTCTCCTGATTCCACCACGACAGTTTTGTGGGTTTTTATACTTTTTTTGTTTGTTTGTTTTTGAGATGGAGTTTCGCTCTTTTGCCCAGGCTGGAGTGAAGTGGTGCGTTCTCAGCTCACTGCAACCTCCAACTCCCGGGTTCAAGAGATTCTCCTGCCTCAGCCTCCAGAGTAGCCGGGATTACAGGCATGCACCACCACGCCTGGCTGTTTGTTTGTTTGTTTTGTATTTTTAGTAGAGATGGGGTTTCTCCATGTTGGCCAGGCTGGTATTGAACTCCTGACCTCAGGTGATCCACCCGCGTTGGCCTCCCAAAGTGCTGGGATTACAGGTATGAGCCACCACACCCGGCCTGGGTTTTTATACTTTTTATAAGTGGAATCACTCAGTGTGTAGTGTTTTCTGACTAGTTTCTTTTGCTCACCTGTGTCATTCTGAAATTTGTTCATGTTGTATATAGTTGTAGATTGTTCATTCTCCGTGCATGTTGTGTACAGTTGTAAATTGTTCACTCTCCGTGGTGTGAACATACAAACAACAGGCGTTTGGGTGGTTTTCAGTCTGGGGCTGTTATGAATATTGCTGCTATGAACATTGAAGACATGTCTTCTGGTGAACAAATGTTTTGGATTTATGTTTCTAGGCAAGGAATGTCTGATGCACACACTTTGCTTTATTAGATATTGCCAAATTGTTCTCCAAAGTTGGTTATACCAGTTTACACTCCCATGTATGAGGTTCTGGTGGTTCCCAACATTCAACCCAAACTCTGTTGATGTCCTGGGGGAACCTGCTAGCAGGCAGTCCTAGTACTGGAGATTATAGAGATTACCTAGTGTATACACCATGGAATACTATGCAGCCATAAAAAATGATAAGTTCATGTCCTTTGTAGGGACATGGATAAAATTGGAAATCATCATTCTCAGTAAACTATTGCAAGGACAAAAAACCAAACACTGCATGTTCTCACTCATAGATGGGAACTGAACCATGAGAACACATGAACACAGGAAGGGGAACATCACACTCTGGGGACTGTTGTGGGGTGGGGGGAGGGGGGAGGGATAGCATTAGGAGATATACCTAATGCTAAATGACGAGTTAATGGGTGCAGCACACCAGCATGGCACATGTATACATATGTAACTAACCTGCACATTGTGCACATGTACCCTAAAACTTAAAGTATAATAATAATAAATTAATTAATTAATTAAAAAAAAAGAGATTACTTAGTGTAGAATGTTACACATAAAGTGAGCCTTGGGTAGAGCTAATCTTCCCCATTCTTTAGACAGGAATGTAATGTTCTGATGCTGTCCAGGTTCCCAAGACCCTTAGTCAAGACTGTATAGTTTGGAGGGTGGTAGAACCTCAAAAGCCTGGGGAGGCGGGAAGAAGGACCTGGAGGCCCCTCCCTGCTGGAAACTGCTAATGGTTAGCGCTCAGGTAAAAGGGGATCAGATCAATTAATGCGAATGCACTCTAAGCTGTTAAAAGCTTCCTAGAAGGCTGGGCATGGTGGCTCATGCCTGTAATCCCAACACTTTGGGAGGATCACCTGAGGACCAGGCTGACCAAAATGGTGAAACCCCATCTCTACTAAAAATACAAAAATTAGCCAAGCATGGTGGTGGGTGCCTGTAATCCCAGCTACTCAAGAGGCTGAGGCAGAAGAATCACTTGAACCCGGGAGGCAGAGGTTGCAGTGAGCTGAGATTGCACTCCAGCCTGGGCAACAAGAGTGAAACTCTGTCTCAAAAACAAACAAACAAACAAACAAAACTTCCTAGATTACCTCCCAAGGATGTTAGCATTCAACAGAGGATAATGTCACAACTAAAGACCTGGAGGCATCTGAAGCAGGCTGATGGGGCAGATTTTTGGGTTAGGAGGATCTGCAGATACCCCTAGAATTATACCAGTGGTCCTTTGTGAAAGGCCAGCCTGATCTACCAATATTCCTGTTGTTTTTCCTTGCAGAAGGGACAGGATGTTTCTGCAGAAATTAAACACTGGGCCAGGCGCGGTGGCTCATGACTATAATCCCAGCACTTTGGGAGGCCAAGGTGGGCGGATCACGGGGTCAGGAGATCGAGACCATCCTGGCTAACATGGTGAAACCCCGTCTCTACTAAAAATACAAAAAATTAGCCGGGCGTTGTGGCAGGCGCCTGTAGTCCCAGCTACGCAGAAGGCTGAGGCAGGAGAAAGGCGTGAACCCGGGAGGCGGAGCTTGCAGTGAGCTGAGATGGCACCACTGCACTCCAGCCTGGGCAACAGAGTGAGACTCCATCTCAAAAAAAAAAAAAAAAAAAGAAATCAAACACTGAAGGAGGAAAGGAGAAACATGAGTTCAGAGCAGGTCAGGAATGATACGTAGCTGTGGCATATTCTGACATTTCTCACATTTTCTTAGGAATCACTTTTGGAGCAGTGTAGTCCAGTTTCTAAGCACTGGTGGAAAAAGTCATCATCCTCTTAAAAAATATTTCCTGGCTGGTCGCAGTGGCTCATGCCTGTAATCCCAGCACCTTGGGAGGCCAAGGCGAGGTCAGGAGATCGAGACTATCATGGCCAACATGGTGAAACCCCATCTCTACTAAAATACAAAAAATTAGCTGGGTGTGGTGGCATGTGCCTGTAGTCCCAGCTACTTGGGAGGCTGAGGCAGGGAAATCGCTTGAACCCAGGAGGTGGAGGTTGCAGTGAGCTGAGATTGCACCACTGCACTCCAGCCTGGCGACAGAGCAAGACTCCGTCTCCAAAAAAAAAAAAAAAAAAAAAAAGTATTTCCCATTATCTGTGACTAACCTCCAAAATTGAGCCATACCTATAATCCCAGCATATCCACCTCTAGTGTGGATACAGGTACTTTTCTATTTTGTTTATACTGTTCAAGTCTCTGTCACTAGACTGCTTCCTTTCGGAGGAGAATCAAGATTTCTCTTTTCACTGGGGAGAGCAGAATTCGGCTTAAATGCTGACTTGATACACCCCTGGCCTAAGAAACCCTTTTTTGGCCTCTTCACAGCAAAGACTTAATGAAGCTTCTTCCACAAGCTGGAAAGCTGATGGCTTCAACTACATCTTTACCAAGGGGAGGGGTGGGAACAAACATTATGGGATAGTAGCCAGGCCATGGCTAATGCATGAGAACCATCTAGAGCTTTCCAGGACTTTTTTTTTTTTTTGAGATGGAGTCTTGCTCTGTCGCCCAGGCTGGAGTGCAGTGGCGCGATCTGGGCTCAGTGCAAGCTCTGCCTCCTGGGTTCACGCCATTCTCCTGCCTCAGCCTCCCAAGTAGCTGGGACTGCATTCGCCCGCCACCACACCCAGCTAATTTTTTGTAGAGAGAGGTTTCACCGTCTTAGCCAGGATGGTCTCGATCTCCTGACCTCATGATCCGTCTGCCTCAGCCTCCCAAAGAGCTGGGATTACAGGCGTGAGCCACCATGCCCAGCTTTTTTTTGTAGACGGAGACTTGCTCTGTCGCCCAGGCTAGAGTGCAGTGGTTCGATCTTGGCTCGCTGCAACCACGCCTCCTGGGTTCAAGCGATTCTCCTGCCTCAGCCTCCCGAGTAGCTGGGATTACAGGTGCCCATCACTGTGCCTGGCTAATTTTTTTTTTTTTTTTTTTTTTTTTTTTTTCAGTACAGATGGGGTTTCACCATCTTGGCCAGGCTGGTCTGGAACTCCTGACCTCGTGATCTACCCGCCTCAGCCTCCCAAAGTGCTGGGATTACAGGCGTAAGCCACCGCGCCTGTCCGCTTTCCAGGATGTTATGAGAGCCCAGACTCTTCCCCAACCCTAAAACTCTAATTAGGGCTCAGCTAAGGTAAACTTTTTTTTTTTTTTTTTTTTGAGACAGAGTCTCACTCTGTCGCCCGGGCTGGAGTGCAGTGGCACAATCTCGGCTCACTGCAACCTCCACCTCCCAGGTTCCAGCGATTCTCCTGCCTCAGTCTCCCGGGTAGCTGGGATTACAGGCACGCACCACCACCCCTGGCTTATTTTGGTATTTTTAGTAGAGACGGGGTTTCACTGTATTGGCCAGGCTGGTCTCGAACTCCTGAGCTCAGGTGATCTGCCCGCCTAGGCCTCCCAAAGTGCTGGGATTACAGGTGTGAAGAAACTTTTATATATGTGTGTATATATATATATATGGTAGACAGCATAGAGAGGAAGAAATCTAGACTCATAGAAGTTAAGTAACTCACTCAAGGTCACACAGAACTAGGTCCAGACTATTCCAAAATGTATGCTTTCCAAACACCAGGCCTCGAAGTCTCCAAAATCAGCACATTTATTTACCAAACAGTCACGGAGTGCCTACAGTATGCCAGGCACTGGATACAAGGCAGTGGCCGAAACAGAGGGTCTCCTGCCCTGGTGGAGTTTACTTACCAGGCAGACAGCAGCCACACAGGCAGGCCGGGGAAGGAGGCCCAATGCATTCTAAGCTGCGCTGCGGGTTGGAGCTCTCCAGCTCTCACATGGGAGTGAGTCATTCACACGGGCACTGCCCCCCACCCGAAATGGAAATGGGCTTTTGGGCAGGGTCAAGGTAAACGGAGTTAGTAGAGGGAAGGACTGCTTCTCTTTCTAAAGTAGGGGGGCTTCCCTCAAAAGGGAAAAACTTCCGAGTGTTAAAAACCATTCCAAACAAGCCCCTGGTCCCTGGGTCAGGAGGTGGGCGTGGAGAGAGAAACGGAGGTGTGCGGCGAACCCCTCCCGCAGCGAGCACTCGGTAACTGGAGGCACGGCGGACGTCGGACAAGGGGGAGCTCAGCCCACACGACACCCACTTGGGATGTGGGGAAGCTCGACCCGCACGACACCCATCTGCGCCGCGGGAGCCCGCGCGGGGCCCCGCCCCTTCCCCCGGCGGCGCGGGCACTGAATGGGCAGCTCCGGATCCAGCCATCCCCGCCATCCCCGCCACCCCTCCCCCGGCCTCGGGCTCCCAGCGCCGCTGCCGTCACAGGGCGGGGAGCTGCGGGGCTGCGAAGCAAACAAGCCCGGAGCGCCGGCCGGGTCCCCCGGGCAGAGGGGCGCTGCCCTCCCCCATCCCAGAAAGGGGAGGGAGGCGCAGCCCGTCCAGAACCCGACCCGCCCGGCCCAGGTTCGGCCCGGGTGCCCGCGCCGGGGGGTGGGCGCGGACCTTTCTGCCCCCTGGACCGCGCGGGCCAGGGCGCGAGCCCCCCGGGGTTCTTGCCTCGACTTTACCTCCTTCTTCACGTTCCACAGCAGTTTCTCTTTGACTGCGTCCTCTGCGCTGCCCATGGTGTGGCAGGAGGCGGCGCCGAGCGGCCCTCAGAGCCCCCGCACCCTCGCCGCCTCCGCGCCTCTCGGCTCAGCGCCCCACGCGCAAGGCGGAGCCCCCGCCCGCCGCGCTCCCGGCCCGCCGCCGCCGCCGCAGCCACTGCCCGGTGCTCGGCTCCGCAGCCATCTTCCGAGCCCTGCACAGACGTCAGGCGGCAGGCCCAGCCCCTTCCCACAGCCGGAGGGGGGTTGCGCACAGCGACGGGGGATCGGGGCGGGGAGAGGCCGTGCGCGCCTAGGGGCGGCAGACCCGGGCGCGCGCCACGGGGGTCGCTGTCATGGCAACGCACCGGCTCCCGCACGGAGGGCGCGAAGCCGCATTGTGAGCGCTGGCCCTGGAGCCCGCGGCCCCGCAGCTGAGAGCGAGCCTCGGTCCCGCTGAAGGTCCCCTAACTTCTGCCTGCTCCCTCTCCCGACGGGACGGAAAGGGCCGGGGCTCGGGCATGGGGTCCCCTGCGGTCCGAGCCTGCCCACGGCGAAGCCGGTGCAGCCCGGCCCCGTGACCCCTCTGAATCCCCGTCCGGACGTCGCCGTGCAGTTGTTAAGTTTCTGGGAAGATTAGTGGGAGCGCAGCCGCCCGAGCCCGACGGCCGGAGGGTCGCGGCCAGTACCCCTCGCCGGGTCGCCGCGTCCTACAAGGTCCTTCCCGGCCGCTCCGTGGGAGGCGGGGCGCGGGTTGGAGTAACAGGGACGGGCGTGAGCTGGTACGGAAACGGGCAAGGTGAGAGAAGTGTCTTCCACGCGATTCCCAAGCCTCGCTAGGGAATCGAGGGAGAAGAAAGGTTGCTCAGTGATAAAGAACATGCCGTTGCAAACGGAAGAGCAACGTGCCCGAATCTAGGTGACAGGAAGGGCTTAGGCCTTTTCGGCACGAATGGAGCATTCCAGTCAACATGTTTCTATGTGATGCAGCTTTATAGCGCAAAAAAATGACAATGCAAGGGGCACAAACAGCCCTGCTGGACCAACAGCCCGAGCCTCCGCAGTCTACATCCGGCACCTTCAGGCCCCCAACCACACACTGCGAAGTGGAAAAAGTTCCCACTGCGGCTTGGCGGCTAACGCGGCGCTCTCAGGTGCTGCTGGAAAAGACCTTCGCGAGAGGGCGCAGGGAGTCCCGCCCCTTGGAGGGCCCGCCCTCTTGGAAGGGACCGGAAGCGCTCGTCCTGGCCCGGAAGCAGTGCTGACTCCGTACACGCGCGCTAAGGCATGGCGGCACACCGCCCCGGCACGCTCAAGCAGCAGAATAAAGCTCATAAAGGCGGGCGGCATCGGGGTCGGGGATCTGCACAGCGGGACGGCAAGGGTAAGAAGATAACGTAGAAGGAATAAGGGCTATTTGGCCGTTATTAACTCTTTTTCCCCATGCCCAGACTGAGCTTCTGTCTCCCGTCTGGGCTTCACGCGAAAGGCCCTTTCTAAGGTGGGCGGAGAGGAGTCCCTTTTCTTGACCTTGTTGTGGGGCCGATCACGCCAGCCCCTTCTAATCTGCCCTTCAGGCCGTCTAGCACTGAAAACCCTAAGCAAGAAGGTGAGAAAAGAACTCAGTAGAGTCGACCAGAGGCATCGCGCCAGCCAGCTCCGAAAGCAGAAGAAGGAGGCGGTGAGAGGAGCGGGATTTGGGAGACTGCGGCTTCTCTGGTGTTCTAGGTGGCTGATGCTTCGAAGTGGAAAATGAGACCGGGAGGAGGGTCCAGGGACAGAGCGTAGCCCTAGAGCACGTGTCGAGCGTGCAGGTCTAGCATTCTTTGCTTTGGTCAGAATTCCTGCCACCCCGCTGGCATACCTGTGGTCTTTTACTAGAGAGATGCTGGTTGTGGGTAGGGGGAGCATCTGTGGGAGTGGAAATGCAATGCTGGAGTGAAGTGGTGAGACACTGAGATGTTCTCGGATATCTTTCTATTTTCAGGTTCTGGCAGAGAAGAGACAGCTGGGTGGCAAGGATGGCCCTCCTCATCAGGTACTGGTGGTGCCTCTGCACAGCAGAATTTCCCTGCCAGAGGCCATGCAGCTGCTTCAAGATAGGGACACTGGAACAGTACACTTGAATGAATTGGGAAACACTCAGAGCTTTATGCTGCTATGCCCCCGCTTGAAACATCGGTGGTTCTTCACATCAGCAAGGCCAGGTTAGAGTATACACCAATATTTTGTATGATGTTTGAGTAGTGGTAATTTTTTTTTTTTTTAGCATAATGTGCTGGTGCCAACCACCTCTTCTTACTGTGTCTTCTATCTGCAGGGGATCTGCATATTGTGTTAGACATGGCTAAAGTAGCTGATACCATCCTGTTCCTCCTTGATCCACTAGAAGGTTGGGACAGCACCGGCGATTACTGTCTTTCCTGCCTCTTTGCTCAGGGCCTTCCGACCTATAGTAAGTGAGTTAGCATTTATTGTGCATCTTTAATTTGTCAAGCACTATGCCTGGCATTTGATATAGGAATACAACTGATGGATCATATTCAGCTGGTGGTGGGATGTACACATATGGATTAAACTTGGTCCATTGTTTACAGATTATCACTCACGGTGTCTTTTTGTTTTTGGCTGTCCTTTGCCCAGAGAAACAAGGATGTGAATTTTGATTTCACTGTGAAATTCCTTCAGGGTAGTTCAGTGTTGGGCTTCCCAGTGATCTCTGGGCTTGCAACTGAGCTATTAGGTTGTTTGTGAACTGCAGAGGGATTTTTATGTAATGAAGCAGTAGGTCATGAAGCATTTTCTCTTTCATTTACAGCACTAGCTGTCCAGGGGATTTCTGGCCTCCCACTGAAGAAACAAATAGATGCCAGGAAGAAGCTAAGTAAAGCAGTGGAGAAGCGTTTTCCGCATGACAAACTCCTCTTGTTAGACACTCAGCAGGAGGCAGGGATGCTGCTTAGGCAGTTGGCTAACCAGAAGCAACAGCATCTTGCTTTTCGAGATCGGCGGGCCTACCTATTTGCCCGTGCTGTTGATTTTGTTGCTAGTGAAGAGAATAACTTGGTGGGCACCTTGAAAATTTCAGGCTATGTTCGAGGGCAGACTCTGAATGTCAATAGGTTGCTGCATATCGTTGGACATGGTGATTTCCAGATGAAACAGATAGATGCCCCCGGAGACCCTTTCCCTTTAAATCCTAGAGGAATTAAACCCCAAAAGGACCCAGATATGGCAATGGAGGTAAGACTGATATTCTTAATTCATGTTCATATGAAAGTTGGCACAGGAAGGAAACTTAAATTCAGAGAAGATAGTCTGTACACTTAGGTGAACGAGGAGACTGCTAGTCTGAAGTAAGGCAATAGTCAGTTATAAATAGGTTGATAAATCACATATTTATCCAGCACTTTCTCGGTACTCTGCACTGTGATTGGCTCTGAGTTTATAGAACACACTAAAGATGTGGTTGCTTTCCTCAAGGGACTTAATTGGGCTCAATCTGTGAAATAAAGATTGAGATAGCATATGGTTAGGGTGCGGACCAGCAGTGGAAGTTGAGAAAGTAGACTAGCAAGCTTCACATAAGAGATCAGACTTGAGCTAGGTGTTGAGAAGGATAAATGTGATTTATGAGTCGAAGAGGGATAAAAGAATATCCTAGAAGATAAAAGACAGAATGAACCTAGGCACAGTGGTGGATCAAAGCGTTTATGTGAACCTTGAAGAGATCAGCTTGATGGGAGTGAGGTATGTAATAAATGGTTAGGAGTGGAAGCAGATTAAGAAAGACCTCAAGAGCCAAGCAGAGACTTAAAATACCCTGGAAATTAGAAAACAGCCATTGGAAAAGTTGTGACAAGTTTTAGCATTTTGTCGCATTCATCTTATACATGAGGACTGATATTTCTGGGTCCTTCTGGTTACTGTGTTAGATTTAGGAGATTTTTGGTTCGTGGTTGACTATCACCTGCTTTTGGTTTTCAGATTTGTGCTGCGGATACTGTAGATGATATGGAAGAAGGCCTTAAGGTCCTAATGAAGGCAGACCCTGATAGACAGGAATCCTTGCAAGCAGAGGTTATCCCAGATCCAATGGAGGGAGAGCAAACCTGGCCCACTGAGGAGGAGCTGAGCGAGGCAAAGGGTTGGTATTGGTAAACTTGTTTGTAATTCATCTGACCTGGAATTGTGGATTTTCTCTAGTTGTTCCAAGTGAGGGCCCTATAGGATAGAGTGGGATGGGGGTATAGTTGAAAGTCTCTCCTCACCCTCAAATGCTGTATGTTTTCAATAAACAAACATTATACACAGTCTTGTTCCATTTCTCAAAATTACTTGTGTTAATGTTTTATCATGAACAGATAAACAACTTTGGATTCATTGCAGGGCTTATTTAGCTGTGTAAGTATTGCTAGTTGTGAGGCAGCTGAATTAAATTTGGAAGTAGTCAGTTCTATTTACAGCGTCTGCCAGAATTTCCCATGTTGGCAGCAGTATGTGGTGCTTTGCCTAGGTGAGAATAACCAGAGGGATAGGGAAAAGAAGTCTATAATTTACTTAATTTGTTTGGGCTTTTACAGATTTCTTGAAGGAAAGTTCTAAGGTGGTAAAGAAGGTCCCCAAAGGAACATCCAGTTACCAAGCTGAATGGATTTTGGATGGTGGCAGCCAAAGTGGTGGGGAAGGAGATGAATATGAATATGATGATATGGAACATGAGGATTTTATGGAGGAAGAATCTCAGGTAAGGAATTGAGGCCTTAGGCCAATTCTGTGTCCAGCTCCAAACGTAAGGCAAAGTGCAGTTGTGATCTTGAGGAGTGTGTATGGTTAGTTTCTTTTTTTTTTTTTTTTTATGAGACGGAGTCTCGCTCTGTCGCTCAGGCTGGAGTGCAGTGGCGCTATCTGGGCTCACTGCAAGCTCCGCCTCTCGGGTTCACGCCATTCTCCTGCCTCAGCCTCCTGAGTAGCTGGGACTACGGGCGCCCACCAACATGCCTGCCTAATTTTTTTGTATTTTTAGTAGAGACGGGGTTTCACTGTGTTAGCCAGGATGGTCTCGATCTCCTGACCTCGTGAGCCGCCGCGCCCGGCCGTGTATGGTTAGTTTCTTAGGAATGACTCTGTAGTTGCCAGGAATGAGGCTTTTGTTTTATAGTTTCGACTGTATTAGAATTTATGTTGGTTGGGAATGGGGATCTAGTACAATTATTTTACTCTTAGCTTATTGGCCTTTGGGGTAGAGACAGGTGTGGATTTCTTCTGAAAAAACTGTAATCCTTTATTCTACAGGATGAGAGTAGTGAAGAAGAAGAGGAAGAATATGAAACTATGACTATTGGGGAGTCTGTGCATGATGATCTGTATGATAAGAAAATAGATGAAGAAGCTGAGGCAAAAATGTTGGAGAAATATAAACAAGAAAGACTGGAAGAGATGTTTCCAGATGAAGTGGACACGCCCCGTGATGTGGCTGCTAGAATTCGGTTAGTCAACAAGTCTATCAACAAGTCTAAATTCAATCAATACGTTTTTAAAAACTTGGCTCAGAGCTGTGTCACTGTGATGTGAAAGAAGAAAAACACATTTTTCCTGCTCCTGAAGAGCTAACATTTAATATGGGAAGGCAAGACGTACGTATGGGAAATGGTCATATATAATTAAGTTCTAGACTGTGGTGCAGACTAACGTTACAGGACTTGAATGAAGGAGAAATACTAAGGTTAATTAGCAAATACTTCTTCCCAAAGAACCAGTACTCAATTGACGTATATAATGTGTGGAAATTTTAGGGGGTTTGGGTAGAATAGCAGAAGTAGAAGAGTGAAGAAGTAGATGATTATATCTGTTCTGGAGGTGAGTGACTAAAGCCAGTGAATTAATTTTGGATATTAGGAGGTAAGGCTGTGTATTAGGCCATTCTCGCATGGCTATAAAGAAGTACCAGAGACTGCGTAATTTATAAAGAAAAGAGGTTTAATTGGGTCATGGTCCTGCAGACTGCACAGGAAGCATGGTGCTGGTATCTGCTCAGCTTCTGGGGTGGCCTCAAGAAACTTATAATCATGGCAGAAGGTAGAGGGGGAGCAAGTCATGTCACATGGCCAGCGCAGTAACAAGAGAGCAAGGCAGGAGGTGCTACACACTTTTAAACAACTAGATCTCATGAGAACTCACTCAACAAGGGGCGTGGTGCTAATCCATTCATGAGAAAACCTCCCCTAATGCAGTCACCTCCCACCAGGCTCCACCTCCAACACTGGGGATTGTATTTCAGTATGAGATTGGGGCAGGGACACACATCTGAACTATATCAGGCCATTACCAAGCATCTTTTTTGTCAGGTTAAAAAGCTCCCTGACAGGTAACAGGGAGCCACTGCAGATACTTTGTCTTTTGTCAGTGAGAAGCTTGGGTTTGGTTCTGATAGAACTTGTTATAAGCTGTTTGGAGTGTCGTCTTGGTTTAAGCTGTTGGGTTGTTTGGAGAGAGTTCTTTTCAGCTAGCTCCTTAGCCATTTTAGCAGTGACTTGAGTCTATATAGCACCATATAAATCTGACTTAATGTCTTTAAAATCTTCAATATTCTAGATTTCAGAAATACAGAGGCCTTAAGAGCTTCCGGACATCTCCATGGGATCCTAAGGAAAACCTTCCTCAAGATTATGCTCGGATATTTCAGTTTCAGAACTTTACTAATACTAGGAAAAGCATCTTTAAAGAGGTTGAAGAAAAAGAGGTTGAAGGAGCTGAGGTATCTACCCTCCTTGTTCACCTTGTATGTTGCTTTCATTTGTCAACATGCTCCCTACTTTATTCCTTCTCTTGGCATGAAAATATGCTGCATTTGGGGATTAGGGGAGCCCCTGAGTCATTGATTAGAATGATACTGGGAACAAAGAGGTATCAGCTATGTTAAATGAAAAAGTGTGCTCTGCGTGGTGAAGCATCTTGAAGGATGAGGGTTGGCTTTAAAAATTTTATCTGAGAGACTCAACATATTTGGAGAAAGCTTCCTTGCTATTGGGACTTTGAAGGTAACTCCATGATTGCTTTCTGCTTTCTTGTGGCAGGTTGGCTGCTATGTCACACTTCATGTCTCTGAAGTCCCCGTCTCAGTGGTCGAGTGCTTCAGGCAAGGAACACCCTTGATTGCGTTTTCTTTACTACCTCATGAACAGAAGGTAAATTGCTGTCTTGTGGGAAGATGGGGGGTTGTGAAACTTTCCAGCTGCTTCTGACAGTCTAAAATTCTGTTTATGTGTGACTAACATTTTACTCATTGGGATGCAGAAAGTCTGCCTTTATGATTAGGAATTGGAGAATAATAGAGAAGTCAGTGATGGTTTTATTCATATTGTCTGAACCTGTCTGAAGCATCTCAGTGATGCAATCTCTGTGTGGTTCTGAGACTTCTCCAAGTATGTTTTTCAGACCAGATTTTAAATAAGGGTTGGCAGCCTTAAAAATAAAGGTTTGGCTGGGCGCGGTGGCTCACGCCTGTAATCCCAGCAATTTTTGGGAGGCCAAGGTGGGCGGATCACCTGAGGTCGGGAATTTGAGACCAGCCTGACCAACATGGAGAAACCCCGTCCCTACTAAAAATACAAAATTAGCCAGGCGTGGTGGCACATGCCTGTAATCCCAGCTACTTGGGAGGCTGAGGCAGGAGAATTGCTTGAACCCAGTAGGCGGAGGTTGTGGTGAGCCAAGATTGCGCGGTTGCACTCCAGCCTGGGCAACAAGGGCGAAACTCCATGTCAAAAAAAAAAAAGTTTATGCCAAGGTACAGATCTCTTTTCTCTTGGTGGCCAGTAGTTGTGTATGTTGTGGGGTATGTGATAGTTCTTTGATCGGTTTTGGTAAGGGCTCAAGAAGAAGGGGCTTGAATGAGTGTGGTTTTGAGATTGTGGTGAGTGAATGCCTTGAAGGCCACTGATTTTTGTGTGGCAGATGTTGAACTCTTTTCTGTTAGATGCAGGAACGTAGGTTAGCATTGAAGGATGCACGAAAGCTCTGATCAGCCTGTGTTTGGCTTAAATGCCAGTCATTGGTAGAGGTAAAGATGAACCCGTGTTTCAGCATCTACACTCCACCATTAATTAGCATTGTCAGTTCTTACAATGAGTCTGAATCTGCTAGTTTGGTTTGCCTTCTTTCATTTAGGTAATTGTATTCCTAGACTATGAAGATTTTTGTTTTTCTTACTTGGTCCCCAGATGTCAGTATTGAATATGGTGGTGAGGCGTGACCCTGGCAACACTGAACCTGTGAAAGCCAAGGAAGAGCTCATATTCCACTGTGGATTCAGGCGCTTCCGAGCCTCACCTTTATTCTCTCAGCACACTGCAGGTTAGCAGTGGGGAACCTGGGTTCTTGTCCATCTTGTCTTTTGGGAAACTGACTTGTGGTGGAGGGGTGCCGAAATATATGGTTTCAAAATCTTACATCTCTGGGTTAGAGGTATTTTCAGTTCTCTGGCTTAAGAGCCAATGATGTTTTTACTCAAAATGTCTGAACCTGTCTGAAGCATCCCAGTGATGCAACCTCTGTGTGATACTGAGGCTTTTTTGCCATGAGTATTTGTTCCAGAGCAGGTTTTGAGTAGAAGTTGGCAGCTTTATAAAAAGGGTATTAGGGTGGGTGCAGTGGTGCAGTGGCTCACACCTGTAATCCCAACACTTGTGGCATTAGAATGGGGAATTGAAGACCAAAAAAGCTAAGATTTAATCTTGTTTTTGTTTCTGTTTTTGTTTTTTTTTTTTTGAGACGGAGTCTCACTCTGTCGCCCAGGCTGGAATGCAGTGGCGCGATCTAGGCTCACTGCAAGCTCCGCCTCTCGGGTTTACTTACACCATTCTCCTGCCTCAGCCTCCCAAGTAGCTGTGACTACAGGCGCCTGCCACCACGCCCAGCTAATTTTTTGTATTTTTAGTAGAGATGGGGTTTCACCGTGTTAGCCAGGATGGTCTCGATCTCCTGACCTCGTGATCCGCCTGCCTCAGCCTCCCAAAGTGCTGGGATTACAGGTGTGAGCCACCACACCCCGCCTGTTTTTTTTGTTTTGTTTTGTTTTTGGTTTTTTTTTTTGGAGACGGAGTCTTACTCCGTTTCCCAGGCTGGAGTGCAATAGCATGATCTTGGCTCACTGCAACCTCCGCCTCCCGGGTTCAAGCAATTCTCCTGCCTCAGCCTCCCGAGTAGAGTAGTTGGGACTACAGGCAAGCACAACCATGCCCAGCTAATTTTTGTATTTTTAGTAGAGATGGGGTTTCACCATGTTGGGGTTTAGTAGAGATGGAGTTTCACCAAGACCAGGAGTTCAGGCTGGTCTTGAACTCCTGGCTTCAGGTGATCCGCCCACCTCGGTCTCCCAAAGTGCTGGGATTACAGACGTGAGCCAATGTGCCTGGCCTTTTTTTTTTTTTTGAGACCGAGCCTCACTCTGATGCCCAACTAGAGTGCAATGGTGCAATCCAGGCTCACTGCAACCTCTGCCTTCCAGATTCAATCAATTTTCCTGCCTCAGCTTCCCTAGTAGCTGAGATTACAGGCACCCACCACCACGCCTGGCTAATTTTTGTATTTTTAGTAGAGACGGGGTTTCACCATGCTGGCCAGGCTGGTCTCGACCTTAGGCGATCCTCCTGCCTTGGCCTTCCAAAGTGCCGGGATTACAGGCGTGAGCTACTGCGCCTGGCCAATCATTCTTTTATTGTTTCAAAATGGTTTTGATTTTTTTTTTTAGGATGAACTAACTATTTTCATATTTTAGACAGTTGGGAAAATAAGGAATAATGTAAAAGTAAAATTACCTTATATTAGAGAAAATTCATTTTTATTTTATACAGTTTCATCCAGATCTCATTTCTTTACACAATTTGGATTGTAATTGTAAATATGGTGTTAAACATTGCATTTATCACTTGATTTTGATCAATTTTCCATAAGATTAATTAGTTAATGAGACTTTTAATGCTTTATTGTCATTTGGATATATTCCAGTGTATGTGATGTACTGATATTTATTTAAGCTTCTACGGGTGAGCACTTAGGCTATTTCTAATGTTTTGCTCTAAACTAGATCTGAATGCATAAAACTTTATTTATTTCTTTGCTTATTTCGTAAAGGCAGATCCTTAGAACTGGAACTAAATAAAAGTCTCAGTTCCAGAGACTGAGACAGGAGGATCGCTTGAGGTCAGGAGTGTGAGACTCCGGTCTCTACAGTTTTTTTCTTTTTTTATATGGAGTCCAACTCTGTCATCAAGGTTGGAGTGCGGTAACATGATCTCAGCTCACTGCAGCCTCCACCTTCCGGGTTCAAGTGATTCTGGCACCTCAGCCTCCCAAGTAGCTCGGACCACAGGCGTCCGCCACCACGCTCAGCTAATTTTTGTATTTTTAGTAGAGATGGGGTTTCACCACGTTGGCCAGTCTGTTCTCAAACTCTTGACCTCAGGTGATCCACGTGCCTTGGCCTCCCAAAGTGCTGGGATTTATAGGGATGAGCCAACATGCCCGGCCTCTATGAAAAAAATTTTTTTTTTTTGGGAGATGGAGTTTTGCTCTTGTTGCCCAGGCTGGAGTGCAGTGGCAGGATCTTGGCTCACTGCAACCTCTGCCTCCTAGGTTCAAGTGATTTTCCAGCCTCAGCCTCCCAAGCAGCTGGGATTACAGGCACGTACCACCATGCCTAGCTAATTTTTCTATTATTAGTAGAGATAGGGTTTCACCATCTTGGCCAGGCTGGTCTCAAACTCCCGACCTCAGGTGATCCACCCGCATCAGCCTCCCAAAGTGCTGGGATTACAGGCATGAGCCACTATGCCCGGCCAAAAATTTTTCTTTTTAATTAGCCAGGTGTGGTGGCATGTGCTTTGCAGTCCCAGCTACTTGGGAGGCTGAGGCATTGCCTGAGCCAATGAGCCCAGGAGTTTGAGGCTCCAGTGAGCTGTGTTCACACCACTGCCCTTAAAATATTTTATTTTCCTATAAGTTTAGTATTTTAAAAAAGGGGGTGAGGGCTACATTGAAGGTAGAACACCAAATACAGTCTAGCCTAGATAGCAGAGTGAGACACTGTCTCAGAATTTAAAAGGGTGTGATAAAGTGTGGAAACTTTGATGTCTAGTGTGCCAAGGGCAGTGTGGGTGAAGGAATGGAGGCTGGGTATGGCTTATAGTTGGGTAAAGCAGAGGTAGGGGTCCTGAGATACTGAGAGACTCCTGGACGGGACTTGTGGCAGAAATGATTGTCTGCTACACAGTAGGAGCAGGAAGATGTGTTGCCCACTAACTTGGGGGCTTCTGAACATCATCCTAGTTCACTCACTCTCAGCAGTGGCAGGAGGAATATGAAGAAAGCAGTATTAATGGTGTTTTGGATATTTTTATTCTCACCAATTGTGAGAATCACAGTCTCTAAGTGAGATTAATTTTTCTTTCCCTTAAAATATTTTATTTTCCTTTAAGTTTAGTATTTTAAAAAGGAGGTGAGGGCTACATTGAAGGTAGAACATCAAATACAGTCTAGGCTCCAAGATTCTGACTCCAGATAAAAAAGTTACTGATCAGGCACCTGCAATTCCAGCTATTCGGGAGCCTGAGGCAGGAGAATCACTTGAACCTGGGAGGTGGAGGTTGCAGTGAGCAGAGATGGCGCCATTGCACTCCAGCCTAGGCAACAAGAGCGAGACACCATGTCAAAATACATAAATAAATAAAAAGTTACTGATACAGCCTGGCGCGGTGGCTCACGCCTGTAATCCCAGCACTTTGGGAGATTGAGGTGGGTGGGTCACAAGGTCAGGAGTTCGAGACCAGCCTGGCCAACATGGTGAAACCCAGTCTCTACTAAAAATACAAAAATTAGCCAGGCATGGTGGCGTGTGCCTGTAATCCCAGCTACTCAGGAGGCTGAGGCAGGAGAATTGCTTGAACCCGGGAGGCAGAGGTTGCAGTTAGCTGAGATCACACCATTGCATTCCAGCCGGGGTGACAGGAACGATACTCAAACTCAAAAAAAAAAAAAAAAAAAAAGTTACTGATAGGACTAGATTGTATCTTTTAGGTGCATTGTGGCAGGGAAAATTTTTGAGAACTGGTGGATTAGAGAAGTAGAAGCTGCCGTAGGTTTGAGAGTTGCACTAATACAGCTTTTCACAGGCCTCTATTACCTCTGGTTTCTCAAAATGATTTTGGTTTTCATTTTTTAACCCTTATGGCAGCGGACAAACATAAATTGCAGAGATTCCTGACTGCTGACATGGCCCTGGTGGCGACAGTCTATGCGCCAATCACTTTTCCTCCTGCATCTGTGCTGCTTTTCAAGCAGAAAAGCAATGGTAAGTTGAGCTACAGAGAAGAACAGACCCTGCAGGTCCTTAATAGATGAACACTGTTTTCTCTTCTTTATTTAAATTTGGGAGCCAAATGGTATGGAGAAGGTAATGATGGTTTTCAAAATACACTAAGTCTTCATTTAACGTTGTTAATAGAACAATGAAAACTGCAACTTTTACGTGAAACAGTGTATAGCCAGTTCTGAAATAACTGCCTTTTGTTCAACATCCTTTCCTTGTAACAACTGACGAGAAAAAGTATGGTTTTCTTATACATCGTTTCTCTTAAAGTACAAGTTTTCAAGAACCTGTTGACAAGGTTAAGTGTGGGCTTACAGTTTACCAATCTTAGCCTCAGATTGGGCTAGGGCAGGGGGATGACAAACCACGCTTTTGCATGGGTCTTTAAATGGACTGGGGCAATAAATGAAGACTTTGGCCTGTAAATTCCTAAGTAGCTTCTTTGCTTTTGTCCTTTAGGAATGCACAGCCTCATTGCTACAGGCCATCTTATGTCAGTAGATCCAGACAGAATGGTCATCAAGAGAGTTGTTCTGAGTGGTCATCCTTTGAAAATGTTTACTAAGATGGCAGTAGTACGTTACATGTTCTTCAACAGAGGTGGGTACGAAGGAGGAGGATGGGATCTGATTACCTTTGTGGTATAAAGGTTGGGTTTACATTTTGTGGGTAAATGTTTCATCTTGGTCTTTTATGTGTTTGATTCTAAGAGGATGTGCTATGGTTTAAACCAGTGGAACTGAGAACGAAGTGGGGCCGAAGAGGACATATCAAGGAGCCTTTAGGTAAAGAAACATGGGATTTGAGACCATGTCTACACTTCTGCAGTGTTGCTAAATGACTATTGGGTTGGAAGTCATTGCTTTAAAATTTTCTACTTTTAATTTGACTGACTTGTTCTGATTTCTTTCTAGGTACCCATGGCCACATGAAATGCAGCTTTAATGGGAAGCTAAAATCTCAAGACACAGTACTGATGAACCTGTATAAACGAGTCTTCCCCAAATGGACTTATGATCCATACGTACCAGAACCAGTACCCTGGCTGAAAAGTGAGATTTCTTCAACAGTGCCTCAAGGGGGCATGGAGTAATGGATTCAAAGAGATTCTGTCTCACCTGGAGTGCCAGTCAGTACTCCAGGGATGGGAGGCACAAGTTGTGATTGGGCAAAGTTTATTTTCTATGTCAGCCTGTCAGTCCGCTGCCCCATTTTGCAAGACTTTTTTTTTAGCCTTGACAAAATGTCTCAGTTAAGTATAAAAGTTTTTCCACTACTTAGTCCAAAAAAAATATTAAATCTCAATGACATAGCCACTCTCCATTAAGAATCTGATAACCAAGAGTTGACAATGACTAGGAAACAAAATGTCTTCAGTATCTAAAGACACTGAATCCCACCATTTCCTTTTCTGTAAATTAAACAGAAACAGACTGATAAGAAGCTGGCCTTTCAGCCTGCTTCACCCAAGTTATGGAGGAGGTTAAGTCTACATTTCCACCACTGAGCACAATACAAATGTTCTTTACTTCTGGGGAAACAGTTTGAAAATGTTGAGACAGCACAGCAGCCACTCCAACACCAGCTGTAGGTTCAATGAGTAGTTTCATCCTCTCCCACACCAGCTGGGTTGCATGCTGTTGATATGGAAGGGAGTAGGAATTAGTGAAAGGGGAGTCTAGTTGGTTTACCTATAAAGGTCAGATGAGAATATATGTCCAGTTTGAATTTTCTTATCACTGTGTACACATGCTTCCCAAAGCTTTTCTTTAATTCTAACTCTGCTTCTGTCAAGAGGGTTGTCATTAATACATCTAGGGTACCCTCCCATGTCATGAAGTTACCTAGTCAGGTTCCCATGGGTCACCTGCCACTCCTAACGGAAGTTTCTTCTGCCTAAAAAGTTACACCATGCTTTGTTATTTCTTTTCCTGTTGGAGCTTTACCTTAATTTCATCCTCTGTGACAGTGAAGATATCATCCACAAGGTCCCTGATAATAGGCCAGGTGTTCAAGCCAATGCTGGATTTGACACCATCTGCTATGGTTTCTGGAGGATAAAGATTGGGCATCAGTTTCCCTTTCAGCTTGGACTGGTAGCAGTCATCTGCATTTGAGGGTTCAGCAGCATATACCTTCACACTAGGTTTCAGAGCCTGGGAAGAGGAATATTAAGACATCTTACAACAAACCACAACATTGCCTGCATGTCTAAAAGAAAATACGGGCCCGGTGTAGTGGCTCACACCTGTAATCCCAACACTTTGGGAGCCTGAGGTGCGTGGATCAGTTGAGGTCAGGAGTTGAAGACCAGCCTGGCCAACCTGGTGAAATGCAGTCTCAACTAAAAATATGAAAATCAGCCAGGCGTGGTGGCGGGCCCCCGTAATCCCAGCTACTCAAGAGGCTGAGGTAGGAGAATCGCTTGAACTTGGGAGGGGTAGGTTGCAGTGAGCCGAGATCACACCAAAAGGGGGCGGGGCGCAGTGGCTCACGCCTGTAATCCCAGCACTTTGGGAGGTCGAGGTGGGCGGATCACGAGGTCGGGAGATTGAGACCGTCCTGGCTAACAGTGAAACCCCGTCTCTACTAAAAATACAAAAAAAAAAAAAAAAAAAAAATAGCCAGGCATGGTGGTGGGCACCTGTAGTCCAGCTACTTGAGAGGCAGAGGCAGGAGAATGGCGTGAACCTGGGAGGCAGAGCTTGCAGTGAGCCAAGATTGTGCCACTGCACTCCAGCCTGGGTGACAGAGTGACACTCTGTCTCAAAAAAAAGAAAAGAAAATAGGCACAATAAGTAATACATTTCTGCCCAAGTAAGAGCCTTCCCTTTTGTGGATGTAATGAAAATATCTTCAGGCACTTTATAAATAAATTATATGTCTGATACTAGCCTTCCATTGCCTGGATCACATCTGCTTCTCCTGGTAATTTGAGAAAAGAGTAGCCCCTTGGTATGGATAGTAGCTTGATGACATGGAATTCAGGGAAAAGACTATGATGGTGTCACTTGTAACTGCTTTTGTGCTGTAAAATAGTCATGGATTAAGAAGACAGTTGGCTGGGTGCGGTGGCTCACACCTGTAATCCTAGCACTTTGGGAGGCCAAAGTAAAAGGATTGCTTGAGCCCAGGAGTTCCAGACCAACCTGGCCAACACAGCAAGACCCCATCTCAAAAAAAATAAAAATATTAAAAATTATAAATAGGCCGGGCGCAGTGGCTCACGCCTGTAATCCCAGCACTTTGGGAGGCCAAGGCGGGCAGATCACAAGGTCAGGAGTTCAAGACCAGCCTGACCAACATGGTGAAACCCCGTCTGTACTAAAAAAATACAAAAAAATTAGCAGGGTGTGGTGGCGCGTGCCTGTAATCCCAGCTACTCGGGAGGCTGAGACAGGAGAATCGCTTGAACCCGGGAGGTAGAGGTTGCAGTGAGCCAGGATTGTGCCACTGCACTCCAGCCTGGGCAACAGCGGGAGTCTGTCTCAAAAAATAATAATAATAGTAAATAGAGTAGTGAGGCAGAGATGGGCCTTCATCTCAAGTCCCAAAGGAATAAGGGCAAGGAATGGTAATGTGTGCAGAATGTTGAGCACGTGTATATAGAACATTTAGGATGTAAAGTAAATCCTCTGCTTGAAGCAGGGAATCCTCCAGAAGCTGCTCACCTTAATTGTAATTGCTATTCCAGCAACCATTCCTCCTCCACCTACAGGTACCACCAGTGCATCTACCAAAGGAACCTTTAGTGAAAAGAATATAAACTGTAAATAGGCCTATTAGTAAGCAGTTTTATATTTAATGTGTACATATAAAATAATTGAACATAGCCCAACAGCTTTACCAGTAGCTAAACAGGAAGAACTCAGCTATTTTACCTGGTTCAGCACTTCCAGGGCAATTGTCCCTTGTCCAGCTATCACTGCAGGCTCCTGGTTGGGATGTACCATGATGCCTTCTGTTTCTTCTGTAACTCTTTTTGCAACATTTTCTCTGGACTGAAAGTACATTAATTTAGCTTAATTGATTTGTATTTAATAGAGTCCCCAACAAGTTCCATTTGGTCATTCAGCATTTTATTGACCATCTACTTTTTTCAGACTTTGTTCAGGTACTAGAGATATATATGTTAATAAAATATCCCTGCCCTCAAGGGCATTATATTATATGGTAGAGATGGGTGAAGTAAATATATGGTATGTCTAAGTGCAATGGAGTAAAATGAAGGAATTTATTTCATATAGGGTAGCCAGGAAGAGCCTCTAGTAAAGTGACATTTTAAAAGATCTGAACAAGTGCTGTGGATGTCTAGAATATTCCAGAGAGGGGTAACTGCAAAGACTACAAAGTAGGAGTGCTTGGCCTTTCTGAGGAACAGCTAAAAATGTTAGTATGGCTGGCACAGAGTGGGCAGAGAAATAATAGAAGATGAGGTCAAGGCTGGGTGCAGTGGCTCACACCTATAATCCCAGCACTCTGGGAGGCCAAGGTGGGCAGATCACTTCAGGTCAGGAGTTCAAGACCAGCCTTGCCAACATGGCGAAACCCCATCTCTACTAAAAATACAAAAATTAGCCAGATGTGGTGGCACGCGCCTGTAATCCCAGCTACTCTGGTGGCCAAGGCATGAGAATCTCTTGAACCCAGGAAGTGGAGGCTGCAGTGAGCTAAGATCAAACTGCTGCACTCCAGCCTGGGTTGGACAGAGTGAGACCCTGTCTCAAAATAAATAAGAAAATGAGGGACCGGGCGCAGTGGCTCACACCTGTAATCCCAGCACTTTGGGAGGCCAAGGCAGGCAGATCACGAGGTCAGGAGTTCGAGACCAGCCTGACCAATATGGTGAAACCCTGTCTCTACTAAATCAAAAATTAGCCGGGCATGGTGGCACGCGCCTGTAGTCCCAGCTACTCGGGAGGCTGAGGCAGAAGAATCGCTTGAACCCAGGAGGCGGAGGTTGCAGTGAGCTGAGATTGTGCCGCTGCACTCCAGCCTGGGTGACAGGGAGATCCTGTCTCAAAAAAAAAAAAAAAGATGAGGTCAGAAAGAGGAATGTTTGAGTTTATCCAGGGCTTAGATGATTGCAAGAACTCTGGTTTCCACCGTGTATGAGATGGGAATCCAACAGAGAATTTAGACTTGAAAAGAGACAAGTTCTGGCCGGGCGTGGTGGCTCACACCTGTAATCCCAGCACTTTGGGAGGCTGAGGCGGGCGGATCACGAGGTCAGGAGATCGAGACCATCCTGGCTAACACAGTGAAACCCCGTCTCTACTAAAAATAGAAAAAATTAGCTGGGCGAGGTGGCAGGCACCTGTAGTCCCAGCTACTCGGGAGCCTGAGGCAGGAGAATGGCGTGAACCCCGGAGGCAGGGCTTGCAGTAAGCCGAGATCGCACCACTGCACTCCAGCCTGGGCGACAGAGCGAGACTCCGCCTCAAAAAAAAACAAAAGAGACAAGTTCTGACTTTATTAAATGGAGAGCTCTGGTTGCTCAGAAAAGCCTGTAGTGCGGCAAAGGTGGATGCAGAGAGACCAGTTTAGCTACTGAATTGAATATAGGTGAGAGTTGATGTTGGTTGGAATCAGAGTGGTAACGGTAGACACAGAAGCAGTTGGGTTATGGAAATATGTTGAAAGCAGACTGAGATTTGGATGTGGGGTATGAGACTGGCTGTGTGCAGTGGGTCACGCCTGTGATCCCAGCATTTTGGGAGGCCAAGGTGGGAGGATTGCTTGAGCCCAGGAGTTTGAGACCAGCCTGGGCAACAGTGAGACCCTGTCTACAAAAAATAAAGGAATTAGGTGTGGTGGCATGCACCTGTAGTCCTAGCTACTCAACAGGCTGAGGCAGGAGGATCCCACAACATTGGAAGAGCCCATCTCCAACAACAACAACAAAATTTCGAAAAAAGATGACTCCAACTTTGTTTTGAGTAACTAGAAGAATAAAAATTGTCATTTACCAAGATGAGGAAGACTGGAAGTGAAGCAATATAGGGAAGTAAGATCAGGAGTTTGGTTTTAGCTGTAGTTTGAGATGCCTTTTAAGACATCAAGTGGGAAAGTTAGGTAGCTGTTGGATATAAAAGTTGGCTGTTAAGGGGAAAGAAGTTGGAGTTGGTGTTGTTAGACCATAGGTGATAATTTAAGCAATGAGACTAATGAGATCTTGTGAGTGTAGATGGAGAAAAGGTTGAGCATGCTAACAGAAATAAAGAGGAAGCCACAAAGGAGGCTGAGAAGGAGCAGCCAGTAAGGTAGGAAGAGCCATTGGTCACATGAAGGCTGTTAAGGTGGTACCAAGCGCTGCTCTCCTTACCTCATCACTAGGTTCACAGTATACAATTGACGCTCCGTAGGCTTGTATTGCAAGTTTTTTACAGTCTGGAGCTGTCTGGGGCACCACAATATAAGCAGGAATTCCTGGGAGAGGAAAACATGTTTGGTTACTACAAGTCAGGAGAATTTAGAATAGAAACTTATGCGGCCAGGCGCAGTGGGTCACGCCTGTAATCCCAGCACTTTGGGAGGCTGAGGCGGGTGGATCACGAGGTCAGGAGATTGAGACCATCCTGGCTAACACGGTGAAAACCCGTCTCTACTAAAAATACAAAAAAAAAAAAAAAAAAAAAAATAGCCAGGCATGGTGGCAGGCTCCTGTAGTCCCAGCTACTCAGTCCCAGGCTGAGGCAGGACAACGGTGTGAACCCGGGAGATGGAGCTTGCAGTAAGCCGAGATCCTGCCACTGCGCTCCAGCCTGGGTGACAGAGCAAGACTCCATCTCAAAAAAAAAAAAAAAAAAAAAAAAAGAAACATATTCAGCTAGGTGTGGTGGTGTGGTGGCTCATGCCTGTAATCCTAGGAGCCAAGGATTGGGAGGCCAAGGCGGGTGGATTGCCTGAGCCCAGGAGTTCGAGACCAGCCTGGGCAACATGGTGAAATTAGTATTTTGTATTTGTAAAATAGAAAAAAATTAGCCAGGCGTGGTGGTGCGCACCTGTAGTCCCAGCTACTCACGAGGCTGAGGCAGGAGAATCACTTGAACCCAGCAGGTGGAGGTTACGGTGAGCCGAGATCGCTTCACCGCTCTCCAGCCTGGGTGACAGAGCAAGATTCTGTCTTCAAAAAAAAAAAAAAAAAAAAAGTAAAAAGAAACTTATGTTCATATTGCTTGCAATCAGATAGAGATTTCTTTGGAAAGTTACTTCCCACAGCTATCATCACTCTCACTGAAATTAAGGGCACTTTTCCAGTCCTTTCTGAAGATCTACCCAGTACCTTGAGAAATCAAGTACCTTCCAATTTGGCAGCATAGGTGAGAGCCTGTCCGTGGTTTCCACTGCTGTGAGTAACAACAGCTTTCGGCTTCCTTTCTAAAGCGTCAGGAACCAAGCTTCTGACGGCATTGAGAGCACCACGAATCTGAAAAAGAGGGATGGTGAATTCACATATTTGATTAAAACATTGTTTTGGAAAGCAAGGAGCTTTTCTAGATTTTCTATCCTTAACATACACATCCAATCTGTCACTAAATCTTATCGATTTACTTCCTAAATATCTCATGTGCATCTTTATTTTTTATTTTTTTGAGATGGAGTCTCCGTTATCCCGGCTGGAGTGTAAGTGGCCCGATCTCGGCCCACCGCAACGTCCGCCTCCCCACACCGCATCTACCCCCAGAGCCGGGTTCAAGTGATTTTCCTGCCTCAGCCTCCCAAGTAGCTGGGATTATAGGCACCTGCCACCATGCCTGGCTAAATATATATATATATTTTTTTAGACCTAGTCTCGCTCTGTTACATCCCGGGCTGGAGTGCAGTGGCGCGATCTGGCCTCACTGCAAGCTCCACCTCCGGCGTTCACGTCATTCTCCTGCCTCAGCTTCTCAAGTAGCCGGGACTACAGGTGCCCGCCACCACGCCCGGCTAATTTTTTTGTATTTTTAGTAGAGACGGGGTTTCCCCGTGTTAGCCAGGATGGTCTCGATCTCTTGACCTGTTATCCGCCCGCCTGAGCCTCCCAAAGTGCTGGGATTACAAGCGTGAGCCACCGCGCCCGGCCTTTTTTTTTTTTTTTCGAGATGGAGTCTTGCTCTATCACCCACGCTGGAGTGCAATGGAGTGATCTCGACTCACCGCAACCACTGCCTTCTGGGTTCAAGCGATTCTCCTGCCTCAGCCTCCAAAGCAGCTGGGATTACAGGTGCCTGGCACCAAGTCCGGCTCATTTTGTATTTTTAGTAGAAAGTGTTTCACCAAGGCTGGGTGCGGTGGCTCACGCCAGTAATCCCAGCACTTTGGAAGGCTGAGGCGGGCGGATCACAAGGTCAGGAGATCAAGGCCATAGTGGCTAACACGGTGAAACCTTGTCTCTTCTAAAAATTAAAAAAAAAAAAAAAAATTAGCTGGGCTTGGTGGCGGGCGCCTGTAGTCCCAGCTAATAGGGTGGCGGAGGCAGGAGAATGGCGTGAACCCGGGAGGTGGAGCTTACAGTGAGCCGAGATCGTGCCACTGCACTCTAGCCTGGGGGACAGAGCGAGACTCCGTCTCAAAACAAAACAAAACAAAATTAAAAAAGCGTTTCATCATGTTGGTCAGGCTGGTGTCGAACTCCTGACCTCAGGGGATCCACCTGCCTCAGCCTCCCAAAGTGCTGGGATTACAAGTGTGAACCACCGTGCCTGTCATATATTTGTATTTTTTGTAGACAGAATTTTGCCGTGTGGCCCAGGCTTAGATCTTTTATATTAATAATGTATCCATGTGTAGCAAGTTGATACAGTGAATGCTTAAACTTGGGTCATATACAGAGTGATAACACTTTCCAATTTGCCTGCAACAGTTCAGGTGTCTCAGTTTAGATACTTCAGGTTGCTTCTTTCAGTCCCAAACATGTCCTAGTTTGGAAAATAAATTATGTCTTAGTTTGGACAGTAAGTGATGGTATATATAATAAAGTCATGCTTTGCTTAAGGATGGGGATATGTTTTGAGAAATGCATGATCTGGCATGCATCATAGAGTGTACTTATACAAACCCAGCTGTTACAGCCTATTACTCCTAGGCTGCAAACCCTGTATAGCATGTTACTGTACTGAATACTGTAAGCAGCTATAACACAATGACAAGTATTTCTGTGTCTAAACACAGAAATCATACAGTAAATGTGTGGTATTATAACCTTATGGGACCAAGGACCACCATCATATAGGTGGTCTGTCATTGACTGAAACGTTATGTGGCACATGACTGTATTTTATGTATATATTATATATACATATACATATATATAAAAATTACTCAGATAAGTTATATATATTGTCCTAATTATAAGGACTTATGACTGTGTAAAAGTTGCTTATCAACACTATGATGCTAGGTAAAACAAGGACTTAAAAGGAAAATTTCTGTAACCTTTTTTCCAACTGTATAAAGGCATTAATTTACTTCTGCCTATCTCATTGGGTGGTCAGGAGAATCAAATTGATATGTGAAAGGGTTTGAAAACATACATGATATGCTGAGAAAAAGGATTGTTACCTTAAAAGATCCTGTTTTCTGGAACAGTTCACATTTGAAGAAAAGATTGCGCCCTGTTAGTTGATTCAAAATGGAGCTTGTTAGCACTGGTGTGAGATGGATAGAATCTCGAATGTTGATATGAGCTTTTTCAACATCAGCAAAGGAGATGCAATACTGAGCACACATGGTTCTGAAACCCAGGAATAAGAAAGGGGTCAAAGCAAAGTCCGAGACAATATGTTTATTGAAGAGATTTTGAAAATACATAACAGAATAGACCTGGGGCCTGTGGTGTCACGTGGAAATTCTCCATTATTGGAGTGCCAGAATTTCTCTAAAAGAGATTTGACTTGAAAGCTGATCAAAGTTTTTCTGGTGAAGCTTTGAGGGAAGGAACTGATGGTGATTACAGAAGGCTAAAGCCCACTCCCCACCCAACCACCCATCTCTTGGCACTGTTGGCACTGCCACTGGTCTCCATCTTCTTTTTTTTTTTTTTTTTTTGAGACAGAATCTCGCTCTATAGCCCAGGCTGGAGTGCAGTGGCACAATCTCAGCTCACTGCAACCTCTGCCTCCTGGGTCAAGCAATTCTCCTGCCTTAGCCTCCCGAGTAGCTGGGATTACAGGAATGTGCCATCCTGCCCAGCTAATTTTTGTATTTTTAGTAGACATGGGGTTTCACCATGTTGGCCAGGCAGGTCTTGAACTTCTGACCTCGTGATCCGCCTGCCTCAGCCTCCTAAAGTGCTGGGATTACAGGCGTAAGCCACCGCGCCCAGCTCCACCTTTCTTTCTTTTCTTTTTTTTTTTGAGACGGAGTCTCGCTGTCGCCCAGGCTGGAGTGCAGTGGCGCGATCTCGGCTCACTGCAGGCTCCACCCCGCGGGGTTCATGCCATTCTCCTGCCTCAGCCTCCCGAGGAGCTGGGACTACAGGCACCCGCTACCTCGCCCGGCTAATTTTTTGTATTTTTAGTAGAGACGAGGTTTCACCGTGTTAGCCAAGATGGTCTCGATCTCCTGACCTCGTGATCCACCCGCCTCGGCCTACCAAAGTGCTAGGATTACAGGCGTGAGCCACCGTGCCTGGCCGTCCACCTTTCTTTTAATCATCGTTGTGAAGCTACTTGAATGAATTGAATTCAATTTTTATATTATTTTTAATTTATAAATTTAAATTTTTAATTTTTAATAAAAATTTAACAAATTATTTGATAAAGAAAAAAATAGCTAGACTTTTCCATTTAAATAACTATGTTCATTTTCTTTATTTCCCTCTGCATTTTCTGTTTTTTGAGATGGAGTTTCGCTTTTGTAGTCCAGGCTGGAGTGCACTGGTGCAATCCTGACTCACCACAACCTCCACGTCCCAGGTTCAAGCGATTCTCCTGCTTCAGCCTCCCAAGTAGGTGAGATTACAGGCATGCACCACCATGCCCAGCTAATTTCTTTTTTTTTTTTTTCTAAGACAGTCTCGCTATGTAACCCAGGCTGGAGTGCAGTGGCACAATATCGGCTCACTGCAAGCTCCGCCTCCCGGGTTCACGCCATTCTCCTGCCTCAGCCTCCTGAATAGCTGGGACTACAGGCGCCCGCCACCATGCCTAGTTAATTTTTTGTATTTTTAGTGAAGACGGGGTTTCACTGTGTTAGTCAGGATGGGCTCAATCTCCTGACCTCGTGATCCGCCCGCCTTGGCCTCCCAAAGTGCTGGGATTACAGGCGTGAGCCACCAAACCGAGCCAATTTTGTATTTGTAATAGAGACGGGGTTTCTCCATGTTGTGCAGGCTGGTCTCGAACTCCTGACCTCAGGTGATCCGCCCGCCTCAGACTCCCAAAGTGCTGGGATTATAGGTGTGAGTCACTGCGCCCGGCTCCTTCTGCATTCTCAATATACATTATGTAACAGTTAAAGCAAACATTTTGTTTACTCCTACATTTGACCCAGTTTCTTTACAATTTTCATAATTTTCAATAACTACATTAAGCTTCCACCTTCCACTGTGTCTATTGTACCAGTTAAATATGAAGTTTCTCTATTTTTCCTTATTACAAAAGAATCTATCTTCATTAGAAAACTGAGTTAATCTGAAAATACAGAGATACAAAAAGAACATGAAAATAGGAACTAAACCTTCCTACCTAAAGACAGTTGCTATCCAGTGGTTTAGCTTTCCAGGCCCAACTACATATGCAGACAAAACTGTTTGGTAGGTTTGGTAACTTCTTTTTTTGTCAGACAATATTATGAATACCAATGAATCTCATCGGTGAGTACATGTATCCACATTTTTTTTTTTTTTTTGAGATGGAGTTTCACTCTGTCACCCAGGCTGGAGTGCAGTGGCATGACTGTGGCTCACTGCAACCTCCGCCTCCCGGGTTCAAGCAATTCTCCTGCCTCAACCTCCCGAGTTGCTGGGATTGCAGGCGCCCACCACCACACCCAGCTAATTTTTATATTTTTAGTAGAGGTGGGGTTTCACCACGTTGGCCAGGCTGGTCTTGGACTCCTGATCTCAGGTGATCCACCCGCCTCAGCCTCCCAAAGTGCTGGTATTACAGGCGTGAGCCACCACACCCAGCCCATTTATCCAACTTTTTTTTTTTTGAGACAGAGTCTTGCTCTGTCGCCAGGCTGGAGTGCAGTGGCGCCATCTCAGCTCACTGCAACCTCTGCCTCCCAGGTTCAAGCGATTCTCCTGCCTTAGCCTCCCTAGTAGCTAGGATGACAGGCGCCTGCCACCACACCCAGCTAATTTTTTGTATTTTTAGTGGAGACAGGGTTTCACTATGTTGGCCAGGCTAGTGTCGAACTCCTGACCTCAGGCAATCCACCCGGCTCAGCCTCCCAAAGTGCTGGGATTACAGGCGTGAGCCACCGCGCCCGGCTTTATCCAACTTTTAAAATGACTTAATAGTACTTCTTTTACAAAAATACAATAATTTAGCTGAGGGCAGTGACACATGCTGGTAGTCCCAGCTACTTGGGAGGCTAAGGCGGGAGGCTTGCTTGAGCCTGGGAGTGTGTTATTATCACGTCTATGAATAGCCACTGTACTGTGGCCTGGGCAATGTAAGCAAGACGCTGTCTCTTGAAAAAGAAAAAATAATAATTTTAAGTTTACATAGCTCAAATGAACATTTGGATTTCCTTTTGTTGTTGGCTGTAAGAATGATGTAATGAATAGCCTTGTTGCAAGATTTTTGTGTACCTCCGTCAGTCCTTAGGGTAGATTTCACCAAATGGTATTTTGTATCAAAATGCATACATATTTCTAAGACATCTGATACCCACTGCCAAACTGATCTCCAGAAGGGTCCTATATTACATCAATTTGTATTCCCAACAACAGGTTTGATGGAATGATGCCTATTTTCCTTCATCCGTCCTGTATCATTTTTATGTCAATTTAATTATGTCTAGTAGTTGTTGTTTGAGACGGAGTCTCGCTCTGTTGCCCAGGCTGGAGTGCAGTGGTGGGATCTTGGCTCACTGCAACCTCCACCTCCCGGGTTCAAGTGGTTCTCCTGCCTCAGCCTCCCAAGTAGCTGGGACTACTGGTGCGTGCCACCACGCCCAGCTAATTTTTTGTATTTTTAGTAGAGACAGGGTTTCACTGTGTTAGCCAGGATGGTCTCGATCTCCTGACTTTGTGATCCACCCGCCTCAGCCTCCCAAAGTGCTGAGATTACAGGTGTGAGCCACTGTGCCCAGCAATGTCTAGTAGTTTTAATTTACATTAATTACTAGTGATCGAACATTTTTTTGTGTATCTTGGCCGCTTGTTCTTTTCTCAGTGTTTTTTTTGTTTGTTTTTTTTTTTTTAGATAAGGTCTCACTCTGTTGTCCAGGCTGGTGTACAGTGGCTCAGTTATGGCTCCCTGCAGCTTCAAACTCTTGAGCTCAAGTGATCTTCCCGTCTCAGCCTGCCAAGTACCTGGGACTATGACTGTGCACCACCATACCCGGCTAATTTTTTAAATTTTTCTTTCAGTAGAGAGGAAGTCTTGCTGTGTTGCCCAGGCTGGTCTCAAACCCCTGAGCTCAAGAGATCCTTCTGCCTTGGCCTTCCAAAGTGCTGGGATTACAGGCATGAGGCACCACACTCAGCCTTCTTAACACACCATTTACTGACAGAATCCTTTTCCTCTGAAATGCTCTATTTATCAAAAATTAAATTTCTATGAATGGTTGGGGCTGTTGTATTTTGTTCCATTGGCCAGACTGCCAATGTCTTTTCCTATTATATACTGTATTAATGAATTTTCCCTTGATTACTCTTTCTAAAATTCATTGGCTTTTCTCACGTATCAATTCTTCCAGGTAAACTAGAATTCCTTTATCAAAGTTGCCAGAAATTCCATTGTAAAGATGTATAAATGAATTGGAGGCATTATTTATTTACTGAGACGGCGTCTCTTGTCGTCCAGGCTGGAGTGCACTGGCATGATCTCAGCTCACTGCAACCTCTGCCTCCCAGGCTCAAGCAATCCTCTCACCTCAGCCTCCTGAGTAGCTGGGACCACAGGTGCATTGTGCCACCATGCCTGGCTAATTTCTGTATTTTTTTAGAGACAAGGTTTTGCCATGTTGCCCAGGCTGGTCCTGACCTTCTGAGCTCAAGTGATCCACCCACCTTGGCCTCCCAAAGTGCTGGGATTACAGGCGTGAGCCACCATGACAGATTTTTTAACCATATTAAAAATTGTTTAATATGATTAAAAAATCAGTATTTTTAAATGTCAATTATGCCCCCTCGGCTGGGCACAGTAGCAGGAGGATTGCTTAAACCCAGGAGTTCAAGGCTGCAGTGAGTAATGATTGTACCACTGCAAGAGCAAGACCCTGTCTCTTAAAAACAAAAAAACAAGAGAACAAAAAATAGTTGGCTGGGTGTGGTGGCTCTTGCCTGTAATCCCAGCACTTCTGGAGGCCAAAGTGAGTGAATCACTTGAGGTCAGGAGTTCAGGAGTTCGAGACCAGACTGACTAACATGGTAAAATCCCGTCTCCATTAAAAAAACAAAAATTGGCTGGGCATAGTGGGTCACATCTGTAATCCCAGCACTTTGGGAGGCTGAGGTGCGAAGATCACAAGGTCAGGAGATCGAGACCATCCTGGCTAACATGGTGAAACCTCGTTTCTACTAAAAATGTAAAAAATTAGCCGGGCATGGTGGCGGGTGCCTGTACTCCCAGCTACTGGGGAGGCTGAGGCAGGAGAATGGCATGAACCTGAGAGGCGGAGTTTGCAGTGAGCCGAGATTGTGCCACTGCACTCCAGCCTGGGCGACAGAGCGAGACTCTGTCTCAAAAAAAAAAAAAAAAAAAAAAAAAATTAGCCAGGAGTGGTGGCATGCGCCTGTAGTCCTAGCTACTAGGGAGGCTGAGGCAGAAAAATCGCTTGAACCTGGAAGGCAAAGGTTGCAGTGAGCCGAGATCGTTCCACTGCACTCCAGCCTGAGCGACAGAATGAGACTCTGTCTCAAAACAACAACAACAACAACAAATCCCAAAAAACCATGCCAGGCCTGAAGACTCAATATTTTTATGAATAAATGTCAATTATGCCCCCTTAGCAGGGTGCAGTGGCTCATACCTGTAATCCCAACACTTTAGGTGGGTGGACTGCTTGAGCTCAGGAGTTTAAGACCAGCCTGGGCAACATGTTGAAACCCTATCTCTACCAAAAACACAAAAATTAGCCGTGCAGGTGGCAGGCGCCTGTAGTGGTAATTCTACAGTAAACAGTATGGTGCTTCCTCAAAAAACTGAACATAGAATCATCCTATGATCTACCAATTCCATTCCTACATGTAGACCCTGTCTCTCAACAACAACAAAACCCAGAATACAAAAAACCCACTATCAAAAATAAGATATATTTTGGAGGTTGTAAACAGTTAGTCCTCTTAGTTGCGAGTGATAGGACCTCAATTTAAACTACCTTAGGAAGCACAAGGTGGAGGTGTTGAGATTCACTAGCTCATGGAATCCATGAAGAACTGAACAAACCGTGGTACGGGGAGGAATATGGAGCTTCAGGAACTACTGGAACCAGAGATTTGAGAGCTTCCCAGACTCTTAGTCTCTCACCTCTGCTGCTTTCTGCATGTCGGCTTCTTTTTCACTGCAGGCGAGTTGGTTCCATATGGAACTGACACGTGGCTGCTGACAGCTCGTATGTTTTACATTTTATGGCTTCCACACTGGGGGGAATTTTCTTTCTCAGTTTCAGTTTAAAAAATTCTGGGTAAGGACTCTGGCCCATCTTGGCCCAGGACCAGCGGCCAGGGTATGAGGTCACTGAAGATAACAGTGTACAATAGTCGGAAGTATTTACATAAACATGAAAAAGGAACAGAATGAGATCTGTAACACAGTATCAATTAGGTACATTTAAAACACATACATACATAAAACAACATTACATATTATTCAAAGATACATGTATATTCAAAGACATATCAAACACATTAGAGTGACTACCTAAGCAGGGAGGAAAGGAACATTAGTGGGAACTGGAATGAGGAGAAAAGATAAAATGAGAAAGGCCTTGTTAATGACAGTGTGAATAAATGAGTATGACTAGCTCAATTCTCTGCACCTGAGGGGAAAATAGCAAAATAAAGGAGTGATGGAGGAAAGCAAACAAAGAAAAGAAAAAGTACTTTTGAGTGGGAGTAAGGGGCATTTTCCAAGTGAAAATAAAGGGGAGAATGCTGGGGAGATGATTCCATACATGTTCATTATAGGAACAGAAGAGATATATCCTGATAGTGGATTGAATGGGGGAGAGAGGTGTGAAGAATAAATCCTGGGCCAGGCATGGTGGCTCACACCTGTAATCCCAACACTTTGGAAGGCCAAGGTGGGAAGATTGCCAGAGGCAAGGAGTCTGAGACCAGCCTGGGCAACACAGGGAAACCCTGCCTCTACAAATTATTATTATTATTATTTTGAGATGGAGTTTCGATCTTGTCGCCCAGGCTGGAGTGCAATGTCACAATCTCGGCTCACTGCAACCTCCACCTCCCGGATTCAAGTGATTCTCCTGCCTCAGCCTCCCAAGTAGCTGGGATTACAGGCATGTACCACCACACCTAGCTCATGTTTTGTATTTAGTAGGGACGGGGTTTCACTATGTTGGTCAGGCTGGTCTCGAACTCCTGACCTCAGATGATCCACCCGCCTCAGCCTCCCAAAGTGCTGGGGTTACAGGTATGAGCCACCATACCCGGCCAATATTTTTATTTTTTTGAGATAGAGTCTCACTCTGTCGCCAGGCTGGAGTGCAGTGGTGCGATCTTGGCTCACCGCAACCTCTGCCTCTTGGGTTCAAGTGATTCTCCTACCTCAGCCTCCCAAGTAGCTGGGATTACAGGAGCGTGCCACCACGCCGAGCTAATTGGCCAGGATAGTCTCGATCTCTTGACCTTGTGATCTGCCCGCCTCAGCCTCCCAAAGTACTAGGATTACAGGTGTGAGCCACCGCGCCCAGCCAAAAATTTTTCTTTAAAAAGAGTAATTCCTGGGTTTTGACTCAAATGGTGGTACAATTTGTTGAGATTTAAAACAGGAGAAGAAATAAGTATTTGACGGGAAAATCAGATTTGATTAGCTAAGTTTGAATTGTTTATGAAACATCCAAGAGGATGTCCCTTTTTGAAAAATTATTTTTTGCCAGAAATGTGTATATATTAGTGTCTGTTTTATTTCTGAAGAATGAGCTTTTCAATTTATTTAAAGTACAGCTCTTTTTCCCTTATTTCTGATTTTGTTTACTCTGCCATTTTCCTTTAATTGTTTTCTATATTTGTTGAATGCGTAGCTTACTAATTTTCACTTTAAAAAAAACATATAAGGTTACTTATATGATTTTTCCTCTGAGAAGTGCTTTAATATCATGGATTCCATTATGCAATATTTTCATTATCATAATTTCTAAATAATCCAAGATTTTAGTCTTGTTTTCTTTTTTGACCCATGAATTATTTAAAATTGGTGGTTTTTTTTGTTGTTTGTTTTTTTAAAAAAGACATTTATTCAGTGTCACGATCAGACTATTACATTTAGCAATCAACAGCTTGGGTGCAAAAAAAAAAATCTACATTAAAACCCTTTGTTGGAATGCTTTACACTTTCCACAAAACAGAAACTAAAATAACCTGTTATACAACTAGTCACAAATACAGTCTTCGAGTTTTTTGCCCATACACATGAGTATTTGTCTAAAACATGTCTTCTTTGTAGTAGCTAGGCCCTGCCACCACTGTGCTTGGCTTAGTCCACAAATCTGTTGTAACCTGTAGCTTCCCTGTCACTTTGCTGGCTCTCCTCTCATGCTAAGCTCTGTTTCCTATTTAAAATCTTCTGCCACTACCATAGCTACTGCTGCTACTGGAACCGCCATAGCCACCTTGGTTTCGTGGTTTGGCAAAGTATTGGCCTGCACCACCATAGGGGCCAGAGCTTCTGCCTCCAAAGTTTCCTCCCTTCATGGGTCCAAAAACTGAAGACTAATTGTTGTAATTGCCAAAATCATTGTAGCTTTCACCACCTCCAAAATTGCTTCCATCATTACGAAATCCATTATAGCCATCCCCACTGCCACGATATCCACCACCACCACAGCTGCCACCAAAGCCACCATGACCACTGAAATTTCCTTCATGACCAAAGTTGTCATTCCCACCGAAACCACCTCCACGACCACCACCAAAGTTTCCAGAAGTACTTTGACCTCTTTGGCTGGATGAAGCACTCACCATCTCTTGCTTTGACAGGCCTTTCCTAACTTCACAGTTGTGGCCATTCACAGTATGGTATTTCTGAATGACAGTCTTATCCACGGAGTCATGGTCATCAAAGGTTACAAAGGTAAAGCCCCTTTTCTTGCCACTGCCTTGGTCAGTCATGATTTCAATCACTTCAATTTTTCCATACTGTTCAAAATAATTTCTTAGGTGATATTCTTCAGTGTCTTCTTTAATGCCACCAACAAATATCTTTTCCACAGTTAAGTGGGCATCTGGTCTTTGAGAATCTTCTCTTGAGACAGCTCTCTTTAGTTCCACAGCTCTTCCATCCACCTTGTGTGGCCTTGCATTCGTGGCTGCATCCACCTCCTCCACAGTGGCATATGTGGCAAATCCAAAGCCCCTGGCGTGCTTGGTGTTTGGATCTCTCATTACCACACAGTCCGCGAGCATTCCCCATTGCTCAGAATGGCTCCTCAGGCTCTCATCGGTTGTTTCAAAGCTCAGCCCTCCAATGAAGAGCTTCCTCAGCTGTACGAGCTCTTTAGGAGACTCTGACTTAGACTTGGCGGTGTCCATGGGTGGTAAGTGTTTTGTTTTTGAGACAGTCTCTATCTGTCACCCAGGCTGGAGTGCAGTGGCGTGATCTCAGCTCACTGCAGCCTCTACCTCCTGGGTTCAAGTGATTCTCCTGCCTCAGTCTCCCAAGTAGCTGGGATTACAGGTGCCCGCCACCATGCCCAGCTAGTTTTTATATTTTTAGTAGAGACGGGGTTTCGCCACGTTGGCCAGGCTGGTCTCGAACTCCTGACCTCAAGGGATCTGCCCACCTTGGCCTCCCAAAGTGCTGGGATTACAGGCATGAGCCACCGGGCCTGGCCTAAAATTGTTGTTTTTAAAAAAAATTCCAAATGGTTAGAATTTTTTGCTTAATTTGTGGCTATTCATTTCTAGTTTTATTACTTTGTGCTAAGTAAATACGACCTGTACAATTTTTTTTTTCTTTTTTTTTTGAGACGGACTCTCACTCTGTCGCCCAGGCTGGAGTGCAGTGGAGCAATCTTGTATCACTGCAACCTCCACCTCCCAGGTTCAAGCAGCTCTCCCGCCTCAGCGTCCCAAGTAGCTGGGACTACAGGCACCCGCCACCACACCCAGCTAATTTTTTTGTATTTTAGTAGAGATGGGGTTTCATCTCATTGCCCAGGCTGGTCACGAACTCCTGAGCTCAGGCAGTCCGCCCACCTCGGCATCCCAAAGTGCTGGGATTACAGGCGTGAGCCACCGCGCCTGGCCAACCTGTACAATGTTTACTTTTAGAAACTGAATTCAAGGCTGGGCGCGGTGGCTCACGTCTGTAATCCCAGCACTTTAGGGGGCTGAGGCGGGTGGATCACCTGAGGTCAGGAGTTCGAGACCAGCCTGGTCAACATGGTGAAACCCCCATCTCTACTAAAAATACAAAAAATTAGCTGGGCATGGTGGTGGGTGCCTGTAATACCAGCTACTCAGGAGGCTGAGGCAAGAGAATCGCTTGAAACCAGGAGGCAGTTTGCAGTGAGCCAAGATTGTGCCACTGCACTCCAGCCTGGACAACAAGAGTGAAACTCTGTCTCAAAAAAAAAAAATGAAAAACAAAAAAACTCAGCAGCTTTCCTTGTGATACAGACTTAAATATGGTTGTCTTTCTTGTCATTTCTTTTTACCTGGTATTTCATGAATCCTTTAAATCTGAGAATTCAAAAATTTCCACCAACTTAGTAAATTTTCTTCTACTATTTGATTATTGCTCTTCTGCAGTCAGCCCTATTATCCCCTTCTGGAACTCGTATTTAATTATTAATTTTTTGTACCCCTTCTCCATGTCTCCCATCTTTGTCTCTCAGTTTTTATCTATTACCTTTTCCTTCTGAGTTCTGGTAAATTTTCTTGAACTGGTTTAACTTTTGGCATATCTAATCTGCAGTTCACTGACACTGTTGCATTAAATTGGCAGTGCCATTTGTCCTAAGAAAGTTTTCTTGTTTTCCATTATTTTTCCAGCTGAAAAAAAAAATCATGCAATGGCCTCTCAAATTTCAATGTGAAAAGATTATTTTTTAACACTTCTTCCTATTTCTCTCAAATCTGGTGGCAAAGGCTGTCTTCTGCTCTGACCACTCAAATGGTTCCTCTTCTGAACTGTTGGATCTTTTCACCCATCATCTACTGACTTTCTTCTTATGCTTAACCTTCTGGTGACAAAGTGTCACGTAAAAGGAACTGAAGGAGTTCTGTCAGAGGTTGTGGCAATCCTTTGGGCTCAGACTAAGGAATAATTGGTAACTATTCTGTGATGGGTGTGGTGTAAAGGCCTGTGGGGCTGTGGAGGAGCAACAGGTGGAGGCAGGCGGCCTTGGGGAAGGGAGCTTCACCTCTGCACAATTCTCCAAAAAAGATTCAAGTACCAGTCTTCTGGTACAGTTAAATTTTAAAGATGGGAAATTAAAAAGTCAACCTGAGATCCAGAGCAGTAATTTTTTTCAAGAATCCATAGTGACACAGAAATTCCCAAATTGACTTTTTTTTTTTTGAGGCGGAGTCTCGCTCTGTTGGAGACTCCGGGGCTGGAGTGCAGTGGCGCGATCTCGGCTCACTGCAGTCTCCGCCTCCCGGGTTCAAGCCATCCGGCCTTCTCAGCCTTCCGAGTCCCCGGGATTACAGGTCCCAAATCGATTTATATGCCTCCTGATGTACTTCCTTCCACACGATTCCAACTATATCGTATCTAGTTTTTAAAAGTCAGGCGGTGGCCGGGCGCGGTGGCTCACGCCTGTAATCCCAGAACTTTGGGAGGCCGACGCGGGTGGATCACCTGAGGTCAGGAGTTCGAGACCAGCCTAGTGAAACCCCGTCTCTACAAAAAATACAAAAATTAGCCGGGCTTGGTGGCGTGCACCTGTAATCCCAGCTACTAGGGAGACTGAGGCAGGAGAATCGCTTGAATTCAGGAGGCGGAGGTTGCAGTGAGCCGAGACCGCGCCACTGCAATCCAGCCTGGGCGACAGAGCGAGACTCCGTCTTAAAAAAAAAGAGGGTTTGGGAATGTGGCTTGCTGTAATGAAAAAGGCTCTGATAGGTATTTATCCACGGTGTCACCCTGGGCAATTTACTTCCGTTCTCTGGGATTCAGTTTCCTAATCTTAGAAATGGGAATGGTAGAGAGGCTGAGGCGGGAGAATCGCTTGAACCCGGGAGGCGGAGCTTGCAGTGAGCCCAGATCGCGCCACTGCACTCCAGCCCGGGAGTCTCCAACAGAGCGAGACTCCGCCTCAAAAAAAAAAAAAAAAAAAGGGAATAGTAATAACTACTCTTAGCAGATCTTCAAGGGCCCCAAGTAATGGCCCGCGGCGCCAGGCCGGGCCTGTGGCGGGAGAGCCTGGCCTAAGGTGTCCAGAGGAGCCCAGGCTGAGGGGTGTCTCTGTCAACCCGAGTCCCAGACTAGCAGTGTCCTCGGTGTCCACGACAACAGCAACGGCAGCCACCGCCGCAAACGCCCGCCTGGCCTGGCACGGCCCGGCCTCGCCTCACCTCAGCTCACCGGCGCCGCGCCTCCAGCTCCAGCCTCCTCGCGCCTCCCCGGCCGCACCTCTGCGCACGCGCAGCGCCCGCCCGCCCCGCCCAGGCTCGCGCTCCGGTCCCGCCCCTCTGGAACTGGCGCCGGGCGCTTTTCCTCCCAGCGCGGCCACCGTCGTTCGGAAAGGGAGGGCGGCAGGGGGCGGGGAAAGGCCGGGAGGTGGGCGAGCGCGCGCGCCGCCCGTCTGTGGTGGTTTCCTGGCTGCGCGCGGCGGTGGCGGAGTAGCTACGGCTGTAGCAGTAGCCGCGAAGATGGCGGAAGGGCTGGAGCGTGTGCGGATCTCCGCGTCGGAGCTCCGCGGGATCCTGGCTACTCTGGCCCCGCAGGCCGGGAGCAGAGGTGAGTCGCGCCGCCCAGCTCCTGGGCCGGGCCTGCCCGCCCCGCCTCCCTCTCCTCCTCCTCTGCCTCCTCCCCGCTCGGCCCTCGGCTCCGGAGCCCCCGCCCCTTCCCCCAGCAGTAGGCGCTGGGGCCGCGGCGGACCCTCGCTGCCCTGCCTCTCCCGCGGGTTAGTGCGGGGTCGGGCTCGGCCAGTCCTGGCCCGCTCCGGGAGCGCCTGGCCCGAATTCCTGCCTCCACCCTCTTTCTCACCGCGAAGGTGACTGTTCCTTTTGCCCCAGCCCTCTCAGACCCGCCCCGGATTCCCAGGCATCGGGAGACGAGGAAAGGCGTGGGGTCTGGTGGAGGCCCCCGGCGTATCGCTCTCCAGGCCGCCCTCCGCGGGCCTGCCCCGGCCACCGCTTTAGCGTCGGAGAGGAGGAATTGGGGAGAAAGGTTTAACAGCCTGCGACTTCCTTGCTGAACTTTTCCCCCCCAAGACAGGCTTCCGAAAGCTGCGCCACCGGAGGGATCCGGGACCTCAGACTACTCGGGTTTGGCCCTGGCATGTGTGGGAGCAGTTTTTATTAGAGAGAATGCTCAATTTGCAAGTTAATTTCAAGTCTCCAGGCACGTCAGGAAAGTAAGAAAGATTCTAAGTGTCTCACTTCTCCTGCGTTAGGCAATAGAGTTGTGTAGAATGGTAGCTGTGATAGGTGCCTTCTTTAGGTTTGCGTCCAGTCTGTGAAATTGGTTTTTGTTGATTAACAGAATTGGATTATTAAGGCTATTTTCTCCCGCTGCTCTAGAAAGTAGTAGGAATAGCTCTCCCCATCCCCCCCACCCCACCAAGTTACAGACTGCCGAGGGTGAGCCATTCTTGGGTTAAACTGCTTTATCTTTGTGGATACTTCATGAACTTGCCTTTTAAACTTCTGAAAATAGTGAAGCACTATCCTAAACCTTACTCTGTTTTTTCAATAGTGAAGCATTATCCTAAACCTCAGTCTCTTTTCTTCCCCGTTTTCTTACATCTACAAAAAGTAAATGTACGTGCTGGAGCATATGATTCCTGTTTTGGGCTTGTTTGCATTTATATTTAGAGAGCAATACTAGGATTAAAAACTTTTTTATTGTTGTTATTATTATTGTTTGAGACGGAGTCTCGCTCTGTTGCCCAGGCTGGAGTGCAGTGGCGCGATCTCTGCTCACTGCAACCTCTGCCTCCCGGGTTCACGCCATTCTCCTGCCTCAGCCTCCCGAGTAGCTGGGACTGCAGGCGTGTGCCACCACGCCCGGCTAATTTTTTGTATTTTTTGTAGTGACGGAGTTTCACCGTGTTGGCCAGGATGGTCTGGATCTCCTGACCTCGTGATCCACCCGCCTCGGCCTCCCAAAGTGCTGGGATTACAGGCCTGAGTCACCGCTCCCGGCCTATTATTATTATTTTGAGGCGGAGTCTCACTCTGTCTTCCAGGCTGAAGTGCAGTGGGGGGATCTCAGCTCACCTTAGCCTCCACCTCCGGTGCTCAAGTGATCCTCCCACCTCAGCCTTCCGAGTAGCTGGAATTACAGACCTGCAGCACCACACCTGGCTGTTTTTTGTATATTTTATAGAGACAGAGTTTTGCCATGTTGCCCAGGCTGATCTCGAACTCCTGGCCTCAAGCAGTTCCCGCCTCAGCCTCCCAAAGTGCTGCGATTACAGGCGTGAGCTACTGCACCTGGCCTATGCTAGGATTTTACATAGCATTCCATTTGTGTACTTGATAATATTCTCCCGAATTCTGTCACTTTTCCACTGTAATGTTTAGTGGTTACTTTTGATAATGGTAACAGATACTTTTTTAAAAAACCAGATACTTAAGTATCTGTCCGCCAGGCTGGAGTGCAGTGGTGCGATCTTGGCTTACTGCAAGCTCTGCGTCCTGGGTTCACGCCATTCTCCTGCCTCAGCTTCCCAAGTAGCTGGGACTACAGGCGCCCACCACCACGCCCGGCTAATTTTTTGTATTTTTTGTTGAGACGGGGTTTCACCGTGTTAGCCAGGATGGTCTCGATCTCCTGACCTCGTGATCCGCCCAGCACGGCCTCCCAAAGTGCTGGGATTACAGGTGTGAACCACTGCGCCTGGCCGAGAGTGGTTTCTAAAGTCCTGTTTTATTCTTAATTCTTGAGTTCCCAGTTCTTGGCATTTTGAGAGTATGTCACAATCTTTCCATCAGCATCCAGGGAAAGTTCCCTTATGGAACTTTTTTCTAATCATAATTCCATCATCATAGTAGCAGTTAGTGTCAGTATTCTAGTATGATAGTCTGAGCAGTATTTTGGTAACTCTGCGAGCTACTGTTAGTGAGTTGGTGAGGATGGGTGAAATTGAAGAATGTGAAAGGAACTGCTTGCTGTTTAATTCATCAGCAGGTATGTTATTTGGTAATTGGTATCCTGAAGAAGAGAATCATCCTGGTCAAGTTTAAAGACTAGAGTTGCATTTTTTTTCTCCAGAGATGTCCAGGACTGATAATTGTTATAATACCCCCCCTTTTTCTCCTTTTTTACTTTTTCCCCCTGCTGTTATGTTAAAAGAACTTAGCAACCCAGGAAAAAGAGGCAGAAGAAAAGGCCGAGGTGGATTCACAGGCTCTATAGATAGAGAACAGTGTAGTGCTGAAAAGGTTATAGAGATCTTTTGTTCTGACAATAATGAGGTAGTTTGGGGTCTTGGATTTCTGAATATGACTTGGATAAACATAAGGAGATGGGTTTCCCCTGTTTCCCTTACCTAAGTGTGGGTAGCCCCAACACAGTTAGGTCCTTAGCCTTGTGAATTGTTGAACAAGTGTTGTAAACCCAGAATTTCTGCTTCTACAGAAATGTTCTTCTTTGCCTACCAATATTAACATTTGGATGTGTAATTCTTGCTCGACTTTTTTGTTACTTAACCAGAATGACAGTCTTTCCCCCATCTTCCTTCTTTATTCTTATCTTCTACCTTTCCCTCCCAAACTCTTTCCTTGACATAACAGAAAACATGAAGGAATTAAAGGAGGCCAGGCCGCGCAAAGATAACAGGCGTCCAGATCTGGAAATCTATAAGCCTGGCCTTTCTCGGCTAAGGAACAAGCCCAAAATCAAGGAACCCTCTGGGAGTGAGGAATTCAAAGATGAAATCGTTAATGACCGAGATTGCTCTGCTGTTGAAAATGGTACACAGCCCTTTAAAGATGTCTGCAAGGAACTGAACAACCAACAGCAGAATGGTCCTATAGACCCAGAAAATAATCGGGGACAAGAATCCTTTCCCAGGACTGCTGGACAAGAGGATCGTAGTCTAAAAATGATCAAAAGAACAAAGAAACCAGACCTGCAGATCTATCAGCCTGGACGACGTTTGCAGACTGTTAGCAAAGAATCAGCCAGTCGGGTGGAGGAGGAAGAAATCCTCAATCAGGTAGAACAACTGAGAGTAGAGGAAGATGAGTGTAGGGGAAATGTTGTGAAAGAGGAAGTTGTGAATAAACCAGACAGGGCTGAGATAGAAAAGAGTCCAGGTGGTGACAGAGTAAGGGCTGCAAAGGGAGAAAAAGGAAAGAGGATTGAAAAAGGGGAGGGGATGAGGAAAACCAACGATGACCCGGCCCAGGGGAAGCCAGGTTCTGCAAAGCGCTACTCCCGCTCAGACAAACGAAGGAATCGCTACCGCACATGCAGTACCAGCTCAGCTGGCAGCAACAACAGCGCTGAGGGAGCTGGCCTGACTGATAATGGATGTCGCCGCCGCCGACAGGATAGGACCAAGGAGAGGCCACGACTGAAGAAGCAAGTGTCTGTGTCCTCAACCGATTCCTTAGATGAGGACAGAATTGATGAACCTGATGGATTAGAACCCAGGAGGAGTTCAGAAAGGAAGAAACATTTGGAAAGAAACTGGTCTGGCCGTGGGGAGGGTGAGCAGAAAAGCAATGGTAAAGAAAATCGAGGCACTCTTCGTGTCACTTTTGATGCAGAAGCCATGAACAAAGAGTCTCCCATGGTGAGGTCAGCCAGGGATGATATGGATAGAGGAAAGCCTGACAAAGGCTTGAGCAGTGGGGGCAAAGGCTCTGAGAAGCAGGAGTCCAAAAACCCGAAACAAGAACTTCGGGGTCGTGGTCGTGGCATTCTGATTCTGCCTGCCCATACCACCCTATCTGTTAATTCAGCAGGTTCTCCAGAGTCCGCACCTTTGGGACCTCGGCTTTTGTTTGGATCTGGTAGTAAGGGACCTCGGAGTTGGGGCCGTGGAGGCACCACACGCCGATTGTGGGACCCAAACAATCCTGATCAGAAACCTGCTCTAAAGACTCAGACGCCCCAGCTACATTTCTTGGACACTGATGATGAAGTCAGCCCTACATCTTGGGGTGACTCACGCCAGGCTCAAGCATCTTACTATAAGTTTCAAAACTCTGACAACCCCTATTATTACCCCCGGACACCAGGCCCTGCCTCCCAGTATCCCTATACGGGCTATAACCCTCTACAGTACCCAGTGGGCCCTACAAATGGTGTGTACCCAGGGCCTTACTACCCAGGCTACCCGACTCCGTCAGGACCGTATGTATGTAGCCCTCTACCTGCCAGCACCATGAGTCCCGAGGAGGTAGAGCAGCACATGAGGAACCTGCAGCAAC
The DNA here is from genome assembly GCF_028885625.2 of Pongo pygmaeus. Taxonomy (NCBI): domain Eukaryota; kingdom Metazoa; phylum Chordata; class Mammalia; order Primates; family Hominidae; genus Pongo; species Pongo pygmaeus. Next base: position 2,093,033 of record NC_072392.2, on the reverse strand, counting down.
AGGAGCTGCACAGGCTTCTCCGGGTGGCTGATAACCAGGAACTGCAGCTCAGCAACCTGCTCTCCAGGGACCGCATCAGTCCGGAGGGCCTAGAGAAGATGGCGCAACTCAGGTATGATGTGGTCTGTTCTGGCTGGAGGGAAATGGGGATCAGCCGGAGGTGTATAGATTCCTATGGCTGAGGAAGGTAGAAACTTTTTAGCTGAGCCACTGGGTATTATCTCCTTTTCACTTTGTAAGGGAAGGGCAGTTGGAAACAGAACAGAAGTTTTATTTCTAGTCTTTTTTTTTTTTTTGAGATGGAGTCTCACTCTGTCGCCCAGGCTGTGGCACTATCTTGGCTCATTACAAACTCCGCCTCCTGGGTTCACACTAGTCTCCTGCCTCAGCCTCCCAAGTAGCTGGGACTACAGGCGCCTGCCACCACGCTCGGCTAATTTTTTGTATTTTTAGAGAGACGGGGTTTCACTATGTTAGCCAGGATGATCTCGATCTCCTGACCTTGTGATTCGCCTGCCTTGGCCTCCCAAAGTGCTGGGATTACAGGCATGAGCCACCGCGCCCGGCCCTATTTCTAGTCTTAGAAATGATTGTGCATCCTACTTCTTCTTTAAGAAAAAATTATCTTTAAGGGATCATGGAATCTTGAAATGGAAAAAGACTTTGTAGAATGCCAAGAAATGAACAACATATAACTTGCAATGAAGATCTTATTTCAGTTGTTAAATTTAGGTGAAGACATATGGGGAAAAACTATTTTCCTAGACACAACTATCTTTAGAATGACATTCTGCTCTGCAGAATGGAAACCAGAGTGAGTTACTCTACCTGGCCACATTTTTTATTTCCTGCCAGGGGAGGTGGTTAATTTGCGGGAATCTCAAAACTTGAGTCTAGCTTTTTCTGTGGTGTATTTGGAGCTGGAAGTTGCATGTATTTTATTCCAGAGCTGAACTGCTGCAGCTATATGAGCGCTGTATTCTATTAGATATTGAGTTCTCTGATAATCAGAATGTGGATCAGATCCTGTGGAAGAATGCTTTCTATCAGGTGATTGAGAAGTTCAGGCAACTTGTCAAGGATCCGAATGTTGAGAACCCAGAACAGATTCGGAACAGACTTTTGGAGCTCTTGGATGAGGTAAACTGTCATCTTTTTGTCCTCAGGATAAAGGCTTCAGCATTCTGTAGTTATGATGGATTTTTACTACCTGAAATGCTATGTTTTAAAACAGAATATCGACAAAAAACTGCCCTTTTCTTGGGTTCTGAGCCTGCCCTACACCAGTTGCTTCCTTGGGACCGTAAATTACTGGCTATTGGAGTTTTGAGATTGAAAGCTTTCTGAATGCCCTGGCCTAAAAGAGAGAGAATGAGAATGTGTATGTATGTGTTTATGTTTGTGTGGAGAGAGAGTGTGTTTGTGTGTTTATGTATTCATATCTTTAAAACCATGGAGGCTTCGACTGTGAATTTGTCTTGTGCTCGAATTGGTGGCCACTGAATATTGTGCATGCCTCCCTTTTCATAGGATGTCTGAACATTAGCAGAACTGTGAAAGGGTTATCTGCCCCGGTTTTTTGTGGATAGGTTGGATTAGAATAGATTGATTCAGTCATTTCTTTTTTTCTTTTTGTAGGGTAGTGACTTCTTTGATAGTTTGCTTCAGAAGCTACAGGTTACTTACAAGTTCAAACTGGAAGACTACATGGATGGTCTTGCCATTCGCAGCAAGCCATTACGCAAGACAGTAAGCTACCTTCTTTATTTATCTTAAATTTTCATTCATTTAGTAAGCATTTATCTAGTGTTAGGTATGTGCTAGACACTACTGGGTGTTGAGGATAAAAGAATGAAAGGTACAGTTCAGTGCAGGGACAGATAGATTAAACCAATTGTAATGTCATATGTACTGTGGTAATGGTATATAGCAGTGGTCCCCAGCCTTTTTTCTTTCTTTCTTTTTCGTTTTTTGAGACGGAGTTTCATTCTTGTCACCCAGGCTGGAGTGCAGTGGTTTGATCTTGGCTCACTGTAACCTTCAACCTCTGCCTCCCAGGTTTAAGGGATTCTCTTCTGTCAGTCTCCCGAGTAGCTGGCATTACAGGTGCCCACCACCAAGCCTGGCTAATTTTTGTATGTTTTGTAGAGATGAAGGTTTCATCATGTTGCCCAGGCTGGTCTCGAACTTCTGACCTTCCGTGAGCCACCCGCCTCGGCCTCCCAAAGTGTTGGGATTGCAGGCATGAGCCACTGGGCCTGGCCAGTCCCTAGCCTTTTTGGTACCGGGGACTGGTTTCGTGGAAGACAGTTTTTCCATGGACGGGGATGTTGGGGCATTAGATTCTCATGAGGAATGCATAGCCTAGCTCCCTCGCATGCTTAGTTTGCGCATCTGTGAGAACTAATACCACCGCTGATCTGACAGGAGGTAGGGTTCAGGTGGTGATCCTTGCCTGCCCACCGCTGAGACCAGAGACTGGTACCAGTCCGCGGCCGGGGGGTTGGGGACCCCTGGTATAGAGTGTTGAAGGGCCATAGAGAGAAGTGAATCTTACTTAGCCTGGTGGGGCCAAGGAAGGCTTCTTGGAGATTGTCAAGCTGAGTTTTGAAACATGACTAGGAGTTTGAAGGTGGGAGGGGCAGTTTAGATAGAGGGTCCAGCCAAAGAGAACCAGGCATTGTTGGGAAAGTGCAAGAACTTCAGTATGCTGGTGTTTGTAGTGTGGAGGGGGCTATTGTAGGTGGAAAAGCTAACGAAGTGGGAAGCGACTAGGTCATAAACTCTCATATGCTATGCCGAAGAGTTTGGACTTCGTTCTGAAAGCACTGAGGAACCATTAATTGATTTTTTAGTAAACGGATAAGGTAGATTTGTTCTTAGAACCAGTCACTTGGGTAAATTGGTGAGTTTGGATGGGAGGTGGGCAAGAGTGGAGATAGAGGAGTCAGGTTGTAGGTCTGAACTAAGATAGAGGTCATGGAGATGGGAAAGAGAAGACGGATTGGAAAGAAAGAAAGGAAATAGAATGGAATTGTTGACTGATTTGGTGTGAGGGATGAGATTGGAGGCATGAAGAGTCTGAATCATCTCCCAGCTGGTAGTCCAGGGGAGTGGCTGCAAAGGAAGAGATTGGTTCAGGTTTGGATATGCTGAGGTGGAGGTGTGTGTTACAGGAACTTGAAAATGAACAAGTGAATATTGTGGTCTCTCTGGAGGTCGGGAGAAAGCTGGGCTGGTGATAGAGATTCATGAGTCATCATGATACAGGTGGTGGTTGAAGCAAAAGTTGGGGTACTGGGAAGGCTGGCCAGAGACGGGGGTTACATTTCAAGGTGGGGGTAGGTAAAATTGTCAAGTGCAATGGAGCTGTCAAATGTTAAGATTACTAAAAAGTGTCCATTGGATTGGATGAACTTATCAAGAGTAATTTAGTTGGGGAGACTGGAAGCCAGATTGTGGTGAAAAGAGATAAAACAGTAGAGATTGCGAGAGAGTAATATAGACCATTCTTTTAAGCATCTTGGCTGCGAAGGCAAGGAGGGAAGACAGCTAAAAGAACATAGGGTTCTGAGAGAAGGCTTTTTGTTCTTTGTTTTTTGTTTTGTTTTTTTTTTTTTGTCTGTACCACGCCTGGCTAGTTTTTGTTTTAAGATTGGAAAGTTGAGCATGTTTAGGAAGCAGTTAGAGATTCATTAGAGAAAGCAGCGTGATTTATGGAGCAGAGGCTTCCTCTTGCCTTTTTGCTCCTTCTACTACATACACACTTTCTTACTGATGGACAGATGTTTTTGGCCGGGCACAGTGGCTCACTCCTTAATCCCAGCCCTTTGGGAGGCCAAGGCAGGCAGATCACCAGAGGTCAGGAGTTTGAGACCAGCCTGGCCCAACATGGCGAAACCCCATCTCTACTAAAAATACAAAAATTAGCTGGGTGTGGTGGTGCACGCCTGTAGTCCCAGCTACTCAGGAGGCTGAGACAGGAGAATCGCTTAAACCCAGGAGGCAGTGGTTGCAGTGAGCCAAGACTGCGTTATTGCACTCTAGCCTGGGCAACAAAGTGAGACTCTATCTCAAAAAAAAAAAAAAAGTGTTTATTGAGTTCCTCTTACATGCTTGGTGGTATTTTAGGCAGAGGCAATTCAGTGCAGATTGAAAAACGTGCTCCTGTTTCTTGGAGTTTAGTGTTTGACTGGGGGTGAGTACAGACATTGGATGAGTAATTGCTGATGGAGTGACTTTTGCCAAGGATGTTGGGGGTGTATACTGTAAAGGGTTAACCTGGTTTTAAAAAATTCTGGGAGACTGAGAAAATCATAGTTTAACGCTGAAGGCCAAAAGCATCAGCCAGGTGAAGGTGTATGTGTAGATGCCAGGAGAGGAGCATTCTAGGGGAAGAGGACAATATACTTAAAGGCCCTGAAGTGGAAAACAGTGTGGTGTGTTAGGGGAACTGAGGAGTCTGGTCTGACTGAGGTACAGAAAGTGACCGGGAATATGGTGCTGATGAGATAAACAGAGGCTCGGTCGTCCAGGACTTCATGCTGAGGATGACGGAGAGCCTTTGAAAGAATTTGTTTTTTTTTGTTTTTCTCTCTTATCAAGATGACAAAGTGGATGTAGTATGGAGGCATAATCAGTTCTCTTTGTGCTTTATCAGTTAAATACGGAGGATTCTTAACACCTTTGGGGATGTTCATTCATAGAATTTGTGGAACAGTTAGGACTTAGAGGGTATGTGATATGTAGTGATTATAACTTTGCTGAGGTACAAATTTGAGTTATGTGCTAGGTAGGAGGTTAATGTGCAGTAGCTATTTCGCTTAGTGAGTGTGCCTTCCTGAGGGGTCAGTATCTTCTCAATGAAGCTTTCTTTGTTCTTTATTCAGTGATATGTTAATTTCTTTTGTGTGGAGTGGAGTGGAATTATATTGTGTGCTGTGAGGTGGTGTTCCTTAGGGAGATATTTTGGTGGGCACATGTCTTGGGATTGGTTTACTCTGTTTTCTGAGTGACAGATGCCAAGCCAATCAGTGAGAAAACACATAGTACTGCACAGTGTGTGGCATGTTGGTAATGTTTGATAAAGGACGATTCATTGTTTTAGGCGAAGGTAATGTAATGCCGTGGCACAATTCAGTGATGTTAACAGTTTGAAGAAAGACTATAATGATGGCAAAAAAAGTGGCTGGGTGTGATGGCTCACGCCTGTAATCCCAGCACTTTGGGATGCTGAGGCAGACAGATGGATTGCTTGAGGCCAGGAGTTTGAGACCAGCCTGGGCAACATGGCGAAACCGTCTCTATTAAAAAATAAAAAATTAGCCAGGCATGGTGGCGCATGCCTATCATCCCAGTTACTCAGGAGGCTGAGGCACGAGAATCGCTTGAGCTCAGGAGGTGGAGGTTGCAGTGAGCCGAGATTGCGCCACCACACTCCAGCCTGGGCAACAGAGTGAGGCTCTGTCTCAGGAATTATTAGGGCGAAAAAAAAGGAACAGAGTAAACAATTGTCTTCATATTTGTATGTCTCTTTATAGTTTACAAAATATTTTTGAATTTATTTCCTCCAGTTACTCTATAGAGTAGTTATTTTTACATTCAGGTGAAGAAACTGAGTCCCAGATCGTCTCAAAGACTTCATTGAGATCCAGCACTATTCCATAGAGTCAGGTCTCCTGACTACTAATATCAGAATGTTTTCTTTCATTTGCCTGGGACTCAAGAATCACCCTCTCTCTTTCTCAGTAAATTTTGTATCACACTGCTGACTGTTTTTTTTGGTAGTCAGGTTTAGGCTGAAAACTTTATAGTTTGTTGTGTTTTTTTGGTAGTCAGGTTTAGGCTAAAAACTTTATACTTTGTTGAGGACCGCTAGTGCCTTACCAGTGCTACCTTGTCATTTTCACCCCATCCCTGTCCTTTGAGGGTTGAAGTTAGTGTTTCTTGGCTTTTCTACTAACTGATTGTTTTTCCTGAAGGTAAAATATGCCTTGATCAGTGCCCAGCGATGCATGATATGCCAAGGAGATATTGCTAGGTACCGGGAGCAAGCCAGTGATACAGCGAACTATGGGAAAGCACGCAGGTACTTTTACCTCCGCTTCGTTATTTCTCTTCCCTGTGTGGCTCTAAGCTAAGCCTTACGAAGAGCAGTAGGCCATATGGGTGTTGTACAGGTGTCCCTATTGGTCCCTGGAGTCATGCCTTACTACTCCAGGGTTACATCTAGCACTCTACCTTATGTTTTAAGTATTAGGGCTATCAGGATGAATTGGGAAAAAGCTAATCTGGAACTAGCATTTTCTTATTGTTTTTCTGTTCTAGTTGGTACCTGAAGGCCCAGCACATTGCTCCCAAGAATGGGCGCCCCTATAACCAGTTGGCTTTGCTGGCAGTGTATACGGTAAGAAATCCTGTGGACGGGAAAAGTGCTTTGCAGGAAGTATCTTACAATATGGAGTTTGGTAATATCAGTTCCTGGAGCTTCATTTTATCTCATCACTGTAGCCCAAAGAATATCCCCTCAAATTCCTTTTGCTGCAGTTACTCTCAGAATTAAGTTGTGAGGGATTCCTCAGTTCACTTAAGTCTGTACTTCATCTATCCGCTTACCACTGCACTTAAATTCCTGAGGGAATGCTCATGCTCCAGCTAAACACCATTCTCTGTTTCTGAACAGAGCTTCTGCTCTGAATTTTGTCTTGATTCTCTTCCCTTTCTGTTGAACTAGGCAACTCATTCTAGAAGAAAAATAAGGCTTACTTCTCTCCCTGAAAGTTTTCACCTAGCTCTAAGTAGTCAGATATTTGCTTCCTTTCCCTAGATCCTGTTACTTCTTTTAACTTTTTATCTAAAGTACCTCCTTAGCAGAAGCACAGTAAGCACCAGATTGTACCACTCTAGGTCTAATCATTGTGCTCTAAATATGTCTCTAATGGAGAAGCGGGCCTTGGGAGCTGAGAGAGCTCCTAGGGAGAAAGCTGAATTCAAGGGGGAAGGTGGGGACCAGTGGTAGGTACCAGAGGTTCCATCGTAAGAAGTAAATAAGATGCTCATTAGCAAGGAGAAAACTTTCTTTTCTTTTTTTTTTTTTAGAGAGGCAGGGTCTTGCTCTGTCACCCAGGCTGGAGTGCAGTGACACAAACTCCTGGCTCAGGTGATCCTCCTGCCCCAGCCTCCCAAGTAACTGGGACTACAGGCACACACTACTGCACCTAGATAACAAAAAGTATTTTTCTGTAGAGACGGGGTATTGCTTTGTTGCCCAGGCTGGCCTCAAACACCTGGGCCCAAGTGATCCTCCAGCCTTAGCCTCCCAAGAAAATTCTTAATAATTATGGATTGAAATAGTTGATTAAGTAATGTGGTTTACTGAAACACGTCTTTCAAAATTTGTTGAATCTCTCTCTCCTGTTTTTACCTCTGTCTTATTCTCTGTGATGGGTTTATGTGATTTTTTTTCCTGCCCCTCTTTGTAGCGTTAGTTTTTCTCCCCCTTTTCTCTATATGCATCTTTTCCTTATTCCTTCTTTGTAATCATTGAACAAACTGTTAATTAGAAAATACAATTAACCATCACCTTTATCTAGTGTCAGAACATTTTCTTTTTTTTGTTTTTGAGATGGAGTCTCGCTCTTTCGCCCAGGCTGGAGTGCAGTGGCGCAGTCTTGGCTCACTGCAAGCTCTGCCTCCCGGGTTCACGCGATTCTCCTGCCTCAGCCTCCTGAGTAGCTGGGACTACAGGCACCCGCCACCGTGCCCGGCTAATTTTTTGTATTTTTAGTAGAGACGGGGTTTCACCGTGTTAGCCAGGATGGTCTTGATCTCCTGACCTTGTGATCCACCCACCTCGGCCTCCCAAAGTGCTGAGATTACAGGCGTGAGCCACCGCGCCTGGCCATGTGTCAGAACATTTTCATCACCCCAAAGGAGACCTGATACTTATGCTTTCCATCCTTCTCTCCCCTCAGCCCCTGACAACCACTAATCTGATTTCTGTCTCTGTATCTTTACCTATTCTGGATGTCTCACATAAATGGGATCATGTAACGTATGACTTTTTGCAGTTCTCTACTGATACACGATGTTGAGCATCTTTTCGTATGCTTGCCATCTACATATCTTATTCAGTGAGTTGTTCAGATCTTTTGGCCCCCCCCCCACTTTTTTGCCCATTTTTAAAATTGAGTTTTTTCCCTTATTTAAGAGTTCTTTGTATATTTTGGTTACAAGTCCTTTATCAGGTGTGTGTTTTGCATCTATTTTCTCCCAGACTGTGGCTTGTCTTCGCATTCTTCAGCAGTGTCTTTTGCAGAGCAGAAGTTTTAAATTTTAATGAAATCCATCTTACCAGTTATTTCTTTCATGGGTTATGCTTCTGGTGTTTTATTTAAGAAGTTGTCTTCAAACCCATGGGTAACTTAATGTTGTGTTATTTTCTAGCAGTTGTATAGTTTTATGTTTTACATTTAGGTCTGTAATACATTTTGAGTTAATTTTTGTGAAAAGTGTGAGGCTCGTGTATAGATTTATTGATGCAGGTGGATATACAGTTGTTCTAGCACCATTTGTTGAAATGACTGTCCTTTCACTATTGAATTGCCTTTGCTCCTTTGTCAAAGACCAGCTGACTATATTTGCATGGGTTTATTTCTGGCCTCTCTGTTGATCTATTTCTCTGTTCTTTGGTTAGTACCATACTGTCTTTGGTTCCTGTAACTTTATGTCTTGAAGTTCAGTAGTGTCAGTCTTCCACCTTTGTTTTTCAGTATTGTATTGGCTATTCTGGATCTTTTGCCTTCCCATGTAAACCTTAGAATCTGTTTGTTGATATCCACAAACCTAGTGAGTATTAAGTGGTAACTCATTGTGGTTTTTTATTGGATTCTCCTAGCAACTAATGATGTGCATCTTTTCATGTGCTGATTTGCTATTGGAAGAAATATCTATTTCATTGCTCATTGAGAAAAATTTTAATTACATATATATATAAAAGTAATAATAATAATTTTTTTTTTTTGAGATGGAGCCTTGCTCTGTTGCCCAGGCCGGAGTGCAGTGCTGCAGTAGTCTCGGCTTACTGTAACCTCCGCCTCCTGGGTTCAAGCTATTCTCCTGCCTCAGCCTCCAGGGTAGCTGGGATTACAGGTGCACACCACCACCCCCTGCTAATTTTTTTGTATTTTTGGTAGAGATGGGGTTTCACCATGTTGGCCAGGCTGGTCTTGAACTCTTGACCTCAAGTGATCCACCTACCTCAGCCTCACACTGGGATTATATGCGTGAGCCACTGCACCTGTCAATTTTAAAATTTTAATTGTAAAATACTCATAAAATTTATCCTCTCACCCATATATATATGTGTGTATATATATTTAAGAGATAGGATCACGCTGTCACCTAGGCTGGAGTGCAGTGACACAATCATAGCTCACTGCAGTGTCGACCTCCTGGGCTCAAGTGATCCTCCTGCCTTAGCCTCCTGATTAGCTGGGACTGCAGGCACACACCACCATACCCCGGTAATATTTTGATTTTTTGTATAGACAGGATCTCACTCTGTTGCCCAGGCAGGTCTTGGAACTCCTGGCCTCAAGTGATCCTCTTGCGTTGGCCTTTCAAACTGCTGAGATTACAGGCATGAGCCACTGCTCCCAGTCACTTAATTTTGTTTGTTTGTTTGTTTTTTGTTTTTTGAGGCAGGGTCTCACTTTGTCACGCAGGCTGGAATACAGTGGCATGACCTCAGCTCACTGCAGCGTCGACCTCCCAGGTTCAAGCTATTCTCCTGCCTCAGCCCCCCAAATAGCTGCAACTACAGGTGACCGCCGCCACACCTGGCTAATTTTTTTTTTTTTTTTTTTGAGACGGAGTCTTGCTCTGTTGCCCAGGCTGGAGTGCAGTGGTGCTATTTCGGCTCACTGCAAGCTCCGCCTCCCTGGTTCACGCCATTCTCCTGCCTCAGCCTCCTGAGTAGCTGGGACTACAGGCGCCCGCCACCACACCTGGCTAATTTTTTGTATTTTTAGTAGAGCCGGGGTTTCACCGTGTTAGCCAGGATGGTCTCAATCTCCTGACCTTGTGATCCGCCCACCTCGGCCACCCAAAGTGCTGGGATTACAGGCGTGAGCCACCACACCCGGCCGCTCACACCTGGCTAATTTTTGTATTTTTTGTAGAGACGGAATTTTGCCATGTTATCCAAGCTGGTCTTGAACTCCTGAGTTCCTAAGTGATCTGCCCACCTCAGCCTCTCAAAGTGCTAGGATACAGGTGTGAGCCACCAGCCCTGCCTATCTTACCCACTTTTTTTTTTTTTTTAAATTGAGAGAAGGTCTCTGTCACCCAGGCTGGAGTGCAGTGGCCTGATCTTGGCTCACTGCAGCCTCTGCCTCCCAGGCTCCAGTGATCCTCCCACCCCAGCCTCCCAAGTAGCTGGGACCACAGGCGCATGCCACTCCACTTGACTAAATTTTTTGTATTTTTGGTAGAGATTTGGTTTCACTATGTTGCTCAGGCTGGTCTTGAACTCCTGACTTCAAGCTAGCCACCTGCCTCAGCCTCCCAAAGTGCTGGGATTACAGTCATGAGCCACCGCTCCCGGGCTGTCTTACTCTTTTTCTTTTTTTTGAGATGGAGTCTTGCTCTTAGGCCCAGGCTGGAGTGCAGTGGCACGATCTTGGCTCACTGTAACCTCCACCTCCCAGATTCAAGTGATTCTCCTTTCTCAGCTTCCTGAGTAGCTGGGACCACAGGCTTATACCACCACGCCTGGCTAATTTTTGTATTTTTAATGGATATGGGGTTTCGCCATGTTGGCCAGGCTGGTCTCGAACTCCAGACCTCAGGTGATCCGCCCACCTTGGCCTCCGAAAGTTCTGGGATTACAGGCGTGAGCCACCGTGCCCAGCCTGTCTTACCAATTTTTAAGTGTAGCTTCAGTAGCATTAAGTACATTCTTATTGTAGTGTAACCAATCTCCAGAATGCTCTTCATTTTACAAAACTGAAACTCCATGTCTATTAAATAATAGCTCCCACTTCTCTCTTCCCACAACCTCTGCAACTACCCTTCTGCTTTCCGTCACTATGAATTTGGCTACTCTAGGTACCTCATATAAGTGGAATTATACAGTATTTGTCCTTTTGTGACTGGCTTATTTCACTTAGCTTAGGTCCTCTAGGTTCATCCATGTTGTAGCATGTGTCAGAATTTCCTCCTTTTGGAGGGTGAATTATATTTCATTGTGTATATATACCACATTTTATATGTACATTCACCCATTGATGGATACTTGGATTGCTTCCATCTGTTGGCTATTGTGAATAATGCCGCAGCGAACATGGGTGTTCAAATAAAATCTCTTCAAGACCCTGCTTCCAATTCTTCTGGGTACATACCCAGAAAACGAATTACTAGATCATATGGTAATTCTGATTTTAGTTTTTTAGAACAACCATATTGTTTTCCATAGCAGCTACACCATTTTACATTCCAACCAACAGCATGCAAGGCTTCTGATTTCTCCACTTTCTTGCCAACACTTGTTATTTTCTGCTTTTCTGATAGTAGCCATCGTAATGGTGGTGAGGTGATATCACATTATGGTTTTAATTTATGTTTCCCTAATGATTAGCATTTTTTCATATGCACATTGGTCATTTGCATATTGTCTTTGGAGAAATGTCTATTCACGTCCTTTGTCCATTTAAGAATTGTTATTTTAGCCAGGCGCGGTGGGTCACGCCTGTAATCCCAGCACTTTGGGAGGCTGAGGCGGGCGGATCACGAGGTCAGGAGATTGAGACACGGTGAAACCCCGTCTCTACTAAAAATACAAAAAATTAGCCAGGCGCAGTGGCAGGCGCCTGTAGTCCCAGCTACTGGTAAGGCTGAGGCAGGAGGATGGCGTGAACCCACGAGGCGGAGCTTGCAGTGAGCCAAGATCGCACCACTGCACTCCAGCCTGGACGACACAGCGAGACTCCGTCTCAAAAAAAAAAAAAAAAAAATTGTTATTTTATCTTTTGTGTTGTCAAGATGTATGAGTTATTTATATATTCTGGATGCTATACCTTTATTAGATATATAATTTGCAAACATTTTCTTCCATCTTGTGGATTGTCTTTTCATTCTGTTGAGAATATCTTTTGATGCACAAGAGTTTTTTAATTTTGTTGAAGTCCAGTTTATCTTTTTTTCTTTTGTTCCTCTCACTTTCGATGTCATAGCTAAGAAACTATTACCAAATCCAAGGTTTAGAAAATTTACCTCTACGTTTTCTTCTTAAGAGTTTTAGACTTTTACCTCTTATATTTAGGTCTCTGATTAATTTTAGGTTAATTTTTATATATAGTATGAGGTAAAGGTCCAACTTCATTCTTTTACATGTGGTTATTACATTCTCTTAGCACCATTTGTTGAAGGGACTGTTCTTTCTTCATTGAATGGTCTTGGTTCTCTTGTCAAAAGTCACTTTATATGTGGGTTTTTTCTGAACTCTCAGTTTTCTTCCATTGATTTATATGTCAATCTTCATGCCAGTACCATAGCTGTGTTAGTTACTGTAGGTTTGTGGTAAGAAAAATTGGGAAATGTGAGTCCCCTAACTTTGTTTTTGTTTTTTGTTTTGTTTTTTTTTTTTGGCCATTTGAGGTCCCTTGTAATTACGTATGGATTTTAGGATCAGCTTTTTCATTTTTGCAAAATCATTGGAATTTTGATAAGGTTGTACTGCATCTGTAGATTGCTTTGGGAAGTATTGCCATCTTCAAAATATTAAGCCTTCTAATTCGTGAACACAGGGTGTCTTTTCATTTACTTCATTGTTTAATTTCTTTTAACCCTGTGTATAATAAGTTTTGCACTTCCTTGGTTAAATGTATTCCTAAGTATGTCATTCTTTTTGATGCTTTTGCAAAAGGAATTGTTTTCTTTTTTTTCTCTCTCTTTCTCTCTATTTTTTTAGACAGGGTCTCGGCCCGGTGGGGTGGTTCACACCTGTAATCCCAGCACTTTGGGAGGCTGAGGTGGGCGGATCACTTGAGGTCAGGAGTTCGAGACCAGCCTGGCCAACTTGGTGAAACCCCATCTCTACTAAAAATATAAAAATTAGCCAGGTGTGGCAGCACACACCTGTAGTCCCAGCTACTCAGGAGGCTGAGACGGGAGAATTGCTCAAATCCGGGAGGTGGAGTTTGTAGTGAGCTGAGATCATGCCACTGCACTCCAGCCTGGATGACAGAGCGAGACTTCATCTCAAAAAAGAAAAAAAAAAAAAGAAAAGAGGGTCTCACTATGTTGCCAAGGCTGGTCTTGAACTCCTGGCTTCAAGTGAGCCTCCTCCCTCTGCCTCCCAAAGTGCTGGGATTATAGGCCTGAGCCATTGTGCCTAGCCAGAAATTGTTTTCTTAATTTCTTTTTTTCAGATTGCTCATTGCTAGTATATAGAAATGTAACTGAATTTCGTGTGTTGATCTTGTATGTTGCAACTGTGCTGAATTCCCTCAATGGCTTTTTGTCATTTGAATTAAATTTTCTTTTTCACAGACCTGTGACCTAGATTCGCACTTCCTTCAAGTTCTTTTCCTCTATCCCTCTTTTTTCTGTCTGTCTCATCTTAGTTGTCTGTTAGCAACATTTTCCCAACTTTTCTGCCAATTCCAGTCAGTCATTCTGTCTCTTCCAATCAGTGAATCTCAGGTATTTACTGAGAACACAACACGTGTACAGTGCTTTGCTAGATGCCAGGAATAATAAAATATTGACTTGCTTTCTTCCCTGAAAAAAAAATGTGTTGAGAAAACAAGTGAGATGTATAGACAGTGATGCAAATTAGACTTGATAAATATGTAATTGATTGTTAGATGCACCATTATCTTCTGTTCCACTAAGAAAAATGCTGCAAATTAAAATAAGACATAACAATAGATACTGATTGTAAGTTGTATCTCTGTTTTGGAAATTTTTTCATATGAAAAAATATTTTATAGAATTAATATAATACAGTCTCAAATCAGGTGAGTGGTGTAGATAGAAATTAGTATGGATTGGAATAATAATAAAAATAGCTACCAATTAACTGTAATGGTGTGCCAAATATTCTGTTAAACTATATGCATTATATAAATTTAATCTTTTTGGGAGCCATATGTTGTAAACATTTCCATTTTGCAAATAAGGAAACCTCTCTAGGTTAACGTGCTGTGTCATACCTAATAAATGCGAGACCCAATTCAGACTCAGACACTGACCTTAGAACCTGCACCTCTAGCCATGCCAGGTGAATATAAGATAGGATTTTTGAAGAATGAGTAGACGCTGGGGAGAGAGAGAAGCTAGCATTTTAAGTGTATTTTGAAACAGTTATGGAAAACATTGAAAATGTACATGAATTTGGAGAAAAAGTGAGAAAGCCTTTTGGATATTCTTTCTGCCTTTGTTTCAATGTTTTCCTTTTTCCTTCTTTCTGACCCACTTCCTTTTTCTTTACTTCTTCTTTTCCCTATTAATTGCTTATAAATAGACTTGCTGAATTTCTTGAATAATATCCATAAAATGTTCAACTCAGCTACTAATTATTTATTTTAAAAAATTATCAATAACAATGGCAACATCATTAATTAAGTACAGTTAAGTGTGAGACAGTGGACAACACTTTGTAAACCTGAGGATACTCCTCCATTGGGTATTATTACTCCCATTGTAATGTTGAGGATATAGGAACTCAGGAAGATTATTACATAATAATGTAATAATCTTGGAGACGTTTGTCCAAAGTTTCCAAGTCAACTCCTGGATTAGCCAGTATTTGGACCAAGGTCTGTCTGGCTTGTAATTTCATGACTTCATTATAGCATACTGACTCTCTGATAAGAACAGGAAATATAAAGTGAATTGAACATCATGCTTTTTCTAAGAACAAGATGTAATTTCTGTTTATATTTTAAGAGGCTGTTTATTCCTTTCTCTCCTTATGAGTACTTGGTTCTTGGAGCACCTCTGCATGTAAGATATAATACTGTGCAAGAAGAGATCTGTGATGTAATTGCAATGGCTTCTCCCGTGGATAGCATTTCTATTTTGTTGTTGGGATTCCTCTCAGTTTGGGAGACAGGCTAGGAGAGATAGTAGGGTTTCCTGAGTCAGCTGCCTCTTGCTGGAGTTAGGACGAGAATTGGTTGACTGAATGTCTCTGGCCTCTTTCCACAGAGGAGGAAGCTTGACGCTGTCTATTACTATATGCGCAGTTTAGCTGCCAGCAACCCTATCCTGACTGCCAAGGAGAGTCTCATGAGCTTGTTTGAAGAGACCAAGCGGAAGGTGAGTGGGGATGTGTCAGAACCCTTCCTTCCTCGAATAGTGCATTTCCCTGAGTGCTGGTGTGCCCTAGCTCTGCGCACTGGCAGGATCGTAGCCAGTGAGGTTTATCCAAGGTGCAGTTATTGCTCAGTGTCTCTGTGTCCTCAGGGAATGACTCATCGTGTCCTTAAATGGTCCCATCAGACTGTGCTGATGGGTAGTTGGTCAGCCCCTGTGCAGAACAAAACTGTGATCTTCAGGAGAGCTTTCAGGGGCCCTTGGATGTACATGTACATGTTCTACAGCATTCAGTCTACAGAATTAATAACTATAGGAGACAAAGCAGATGACACTCTGCTACTTTGGGACTGTGGTACAGTATTTTTATTGTCAAATAAATACCGATGAGGTGAGACTTTTCTCTTTGTAAGCCGAGTCTCAGGAGAGTCTGAGCTCATGTGTGTTTTTTGTTTTTGAGACGGAGTTTTGCTCTTGTTGCCCAGGCTGGAGTGCAATGATGCGATCTCGGCTCACTGCAACCTCTGCCTCCCGGTTTTAAGTGATTCTCATGCCTCAGCCTCCCGAGTAGCTAGGATTACAGGTGTGTGCCACCATACCCAGCTAATTTTGTATTTTTAGTAGAGACAGGGTTTCACTATGTTGGTCAGGCTGGCCTCAAACTCCTGACCTCAAGTAATCTGCCTGCCTCGGCATCTCTAAGTGCTGGGATTAACAGGCGTGAGCCACCACACCAGGCCATGAGCTAATGTGTTTGTATGTTATATAGGCAGAACAGATGGAAAAGAAGCAACATGAGGAATTCGAACTGAGCCCTGACCAATGGCGGAAAGGAAAGAAGTCTACTTTCCGGCATGTTGGAGATGACACCACTCGCCTGGAGATCTGGATTCATCCATCCCATCCACGGTCTTCCCAGGGCACTGAGTCTGGGAAGGATTCTGAGCAAGAGAATGGGCTGGGCAGCCTGAGTCCTAGTGATGTAAGTTCCTGAGAATGATGCAATGAGCCAAACTAGCTCAGTAAGCCTGGGTGCCCTGGTTCATACAGCTGCGAGGCACAGATACTTCCCACTGATTGCGAGGAAGACAAACCACTTGAGGTTCCCTGATGGTCTTTTCCCTTCTCATGTACGCTTCCTTTATCTTTATTATGTACTTCCCTCTCTCACCACTGTGTGTCACTGCAGAATTTAGTAAAAGTAGGATTAGAATTTTTTTTTTTTTTTTTTGCTGCTTTTTGTTCAGTGTCATCAACATGATGCTTTAGGATTCTGTGTGGGATTTTGTACTTATCTTTTCCTCTTGGTTGACCTTATATTCCGAGAATGAACTAAAGTAGCGTGGATAGGTTGGTTAGTCTGATTTGTGATGGGCTTTCTATGGGATATCCTCTTATAACTCTTGGGCGGGGACTTTTTCCTTTGAGCCAGGAGAAATGACAGTAGAAAAATCACAGGCTTGTTTAGAAGATTTCTCCTCTTCATTGACTCAGTAAGTAATTATCGACAGTGTGCCAGTCGCTAAACATACAGTGAACAAGATCTCTTGCTGTCTCGGTGCATTCTAGTGGAGGACGCAAGAGACTGAACAGTGTAATTAATTTTGTTTTTGGGGTGCACACCCAGTATATGAGAGCACATAGCCATGGGACCAAAGCAGCCATTGGTCAATTAAAGTATAAAGAACAAGTAGGAGTTAGCTTGAGAAGGAAAGGGAGGTGGTAAAGTGATTCCCAGGCAAAGGAAATAGCATATGCAAACGGCTGAGGCTGGCGGGGGGGGGGAGAGAGCACGGTAGGTGGAAAACTGCAGTGGCAGGTTCATTGCGCCTTAAGGGTAAAATTCACCCAGTGGGTGGTGTAAGCTGGGGCTAGATGTTGAAGGGTCATACGATAAATTATTTGACCTTTATCCTGAAAATAGTAGGGAGCTATTGGATGCTTTAAATAGAGGAATAACATCTGCTCTTCAGAAATACAACCCTGGCCGCTTTGTAAAATGTTTGGAGAAGAGTAAGACTAGAAATAGGAGACAAGGAGGGTGCTGCGGTAGTTCCAAGTGAGATATGAAAAAGACTTGAACCAAGAAATGGCTTTGGAGGTGGGAAGAAGTGAACAGACACAAGTCATATTATTACAGTAGAATCCAAAAGACTTGGTTGAACGTGGGGAGCTCAGGGAGAAGAAAGAGTCAAGGTCTGGTGTGGTGGCTCCCATCTGTAATCCCAGCACTTTGGGAGGCCAAGGCAGGGGGATCGCTGGAGCCTAGGAATTCAGTACCAGCCTGGTCAACAAAACGAGGCTTCTGTCTCTACAAAAAAATTTTCAAAATTAGCTGGGCATGGTGATGCGGGCCTCTAGTCCTAGCTACTCAGGAGTCTGAGGCAGGAGGATTGCTTGAGTCCAAGAGTTCAAGGCTGTCATGAGCTATGATCCAGCCTAGGTGCCAGAGCAAGACCCTGTCTCAAAAAAGTCAAGAATGAGCCCAAGAGCGTCAAGGCTGCACCACTGCACTGCGGCCTGACTGATGAGTGAGACTCTGCCTTCCAAAAAATAAATGAATACAATCAAAAACAGGGTCGGTCTCTGTTGCTCAGGCCGGAGTGCAGTGACGCGATCGAAATCCTGAATTCCAGTGACCTTCCTGCCTCACCCTCCTGAGTTGCTGGGAACAGGCACGTGCCACCACACCCAGCCAGTTTCTTGTAGAGATGGAGACTTGCCCTGTTGCCTAGGCTGGTCTCAGACTCCTGGCCTCAAGCAGTCCTCCCGTGGCCTCCCAAAGATCTGGGATTACAGGCATGAGGTGTATCATGTCTGTCCCATTTTATTTCTAATTAGACAAATAATAGATGAATATATTTTTGGTAAAAACTTTAAATTCTTGTAGGTAGACTACAACGTGGTAATTTGTTTTCTAAACTATTGATGAAACTATTTATATATTTTTAGTTTGTACATCACCCTTGGGTAACTATTACCCTTAATTTTCTTTAAATTCAAATCTTTGAGTTTGGGCTTTTCGTTTTAGGCTACCAGCCCTTGAAGAAATCTGCAGTTTCTGGCCTGACGCGGTGGCTCATGCCTGTAATCCCAGCACTTTAGGAGGCTGAGGCGAGCAGATCACTTGAGGTCAGGACTTCGAGACCAGCCTGGCCAACATGGTGAAACCCTGTCTCTACTAAAAATACAAAAAAATTAGGTGGGCGTGGCAGCGCACTTCTGTAATCCCAGCTACTCGGGAGGCTGAGGCAGGAGAGTTGCTTGAACCCGGGAGGCGGAGGTTGCAGTGAGCCGAGATCGTGCCACTGCACTCCAGCCTGGGCAAAGAAGCCAGACTTTGTCTCAAAAAAAAAGAAGAAATCTGCAGTTTCATAACTTTTCATTTATCTAGCCAGGAAACCACACTGCCATTTTTACCTGCTTTCTCAGGCCCAAGTTAGCTTCCTATATTCTTTTTTTTCTCTCACAGTAGGTCCCAAGAGCTTAGCTTGCTTTCTCTGTTCCTTGGAACACACACATTGATAAGAAGTGAGCATTGAGGATAGAGAAATTAACCAAAAATGATTTTTAACCTCAAAGAGTACTTGGTCATGTGAGGAAGACATAGGTGTGTCATTATAGTTCCGTGTGGTAAGTACTGTGGTAAAGGCAAGCGTGAGAGGCCGCGGGAGCACGCAGTTGGAACACCTAATCCAGTCATGGTTAGGGAAGGCTGGGGCGAGGCCGCGTTTTGCAGCTTAAAGATGACGTAAAGACATTTCTACGTGGAGGCATGAAAATGTGGATGAGGCATGGAGGCTTCAGGAACTGCGAGTAGTTCAGTATGGCTGGAGTCTAGAGTGTGAGAAGTTCTCCTGTGAGCGACTTGAGTCATGCTTGACATGTTCCTTTCCTCTGTCCCCACATCCAATCAGTACCACCTGGTATTAGGAGGTGGCTACTGTTGAATCCACCTCCTAATTGTAACTTGAAGCCATCTACTTCTCTCCTTTCTCCATTGCTGCCATCGTAGTTCAAGCTATCACCATTTCAGTAATCCATATACTATGGAAAGAAGTCCGTAATGGTCTTTTCAGATTTATTCCTGGTCCTCTTCTGGCCTTTCATGTTAGACAGTAACCCAAATGAATGAACTTCCAAATACCCATTTCTGATCATGCCACTCCCTTCTTGAAAGTGTTTACTTATTTCTGTTTGCTCTTACAATCAGGTCTAAAATCCTCGACATAGTCCACTGGGTCCCTCATGATCTGGCTCCTGCTACTTCAAATCTTACACTTTTCATACTTTTCTTCCTTTGTTACTGTGTTCCAGCCACACTGGCTTCTTCCTTGAAGGATCCAAGCTCTTTTCTGGCTCCTGGCTGTTGTACATCTCTGCCCGCAACGCACTTACCTCTCACTGGTATTTCTGCCTTTATCAGTCACTTTCTTTCTTGCCCTTCAGGTCTCAGCCTAAATGTCACGTTTTCAAGGAAGCATTTCCTGATCCCTGAGACTGGCCATTTCGCCTTTGTAATACCACATTTCTGGTTTAAGTGCTTTTAAGTGTAGTTTTGTGCAGATCTTTCCCTTGCTAGATTGAAGGCTCTGTGAGAGTAGAGTCATATCTAGTGTGTTCACTTCTTTGTCCCCAGTGCCTGCATATGGAAGGTTCTAAATAAATCTTATTTGATACACGAATGAGGGGAAAAGCAGCGAGGGATGAGGCTAGAGAAGGTAGCAGGGGCCAGGTCCTTCATAAATATTTTGAAGTTTGGCTGTCAGGTATTGAGGGCTTTTAATTTTTTTGGAGTTGTGTTGGTCATGTTTAAAAATTGATATATAATAATTGTACATATTTATGGGCTACATGTGATATTTTTATACATGCATAGAATGTGTAATGATCAAATCAGGGTATTTAGAATATCCATCACGTCAAACATTAGTCATTTAGGTACTAAGGATTTTAAGCAGAGGGATGATATAATTGGATTTCTATAATCACTCTTTCCAATACTTCCAGTACTGGAACAAATTTATTTTGTTTTAAAAGGAACTTTTCAAGTTGCGTAACTAATAACAATTCGTTGTCTCAAAATTAAACAGAAATGTATATATAGTTTAGGCTGGGTGCGGTGGCTCATGCCTGTAATGCCAGCACTTTGGGAGGCCGAAGCGGGCCAATCACCTGAGGTCAGGAGTTCGAGACCAGCCTGGCCAACATGGTGAAACCCCATCTGTACTAAAAATACAAAAAAATTACCCAGGCCTAGTGGTGTCTGCCTGTAATCCCAGCTACTTGGGAGGCTGAGGCAAGAGAATCGCTTGAACCCGGGAGGCGGAGGTTGCAGTGAGCCAAGATCGCACCATTGCACTCCAGCCTGGGCGACAGAGGGAGACTTTGTCTCAAAAAAAAAAAAAAGTATATATAGTTTAAAGTGGCAGTCACTTGTATTCTTTCCTTCAGAGACATCACTGTTAACTGATTGATGTCCTTCCAGACCTTTTTCTAAGCATTTATAAGTTTATACGTGTATGCACATACCTGTAAAAACATGAAATGCATTATAAAATTTTTTTTGAGAGACAGGATCTCCCTCTGTTTCTCAGGCTGGGGTGCGGTGGCATGGTCACGGCCCACTGGAGCCTCTATTTCCTGGGCTCAAGTGATCCTCCTGCCTTAGTCTTCTGAGTAGCTGGGACTGCAAGCATGCGCCACCATGCCTGGCTAATTTTTAAAAAATGTTTTGTAGAGATGAGATTTCCTTACGTTGCTCAGGCTGGTCTCAAACTTTTAGGCTCAAGCAATCCTCCCACCTTTGCCTCACAAAATGTTTGGATTATAGGTGTGAGCCACCAAGCCTGGCTGAAATACATTTTTTAACAAAAAGGGGGATAGTACTATGTATAACAGTCTGCAACTTACTTTTTAAAATTATTATTTGGACATAAATTATTCCTGCTATAATGCAATATATACATTCCTAAAAATTACTGTACTGTGCAAAATCATGCAATAAAAACCACACAGGGCTTGCGCAGAAAATGCAGTTAGCAGTACAACCCTCAAGAAACTTCCTCAGTGACATAGTGAAAAAGATAGGAGCCTGATTTAAAACTGTTGTACAATTTTATACATGTGAAATGGTAAATACGGCTGGGCGTGGTGGCTTATGCCTGTAATCCCAGCCCTTTAGGAGGCCAAGGCGGGCGGATCACGAGGTTAGGAGATCGAGACCATCCTAGCTAACACGGTGAAACCTCGTCTCTACTAAAAATACAGAAAGTTAGCTGGGCATGGTGGCAGGCACCTGTAGTCCCAGCTACTCGGGAGGCTGAGGCAGGAGGATGGCGTGAACCTGGGAGGTGGAGCTTGCAGTGAGCTGAGATCGCGCCACTGCACTCCAGCCTGGGCGACAGCGAGACTCTGTCTCAAAAAAAAATGAAAAATAAATAAATAAATAAATGTGTAAATACTACATTAAACATAGCACTTTACCTTGAAAAAGACATAAAGTAGGCCGGGCGCAGTGGCTCATGCCTGTAATCCCAACACTTTAGGAGGCTGAGGCAGGCGGATCACTTGAGGTTGGGAGTTCCAGACCAACCTGACTAACATGGAGAAACCCCATCTCTACTAAAAAAAAATTAGCCAGGCGTGGTGGCGCATGCCTGTAATCCCAGCTACTCAAGAGGCTGAGGCAGGAGAATCGCTTGAACCTGGGAGGTGGATGTTGCGGTGAGCCAAGATTGTGCCATTGCACTCCAGCCTGGACAAGAGGGAAACTCCGTCTCAAAAAACAAAAAGACATACAGTTGGCATGTGGAAGTGGACTTGGGAAGGGTTATGGCTTGTGAGTTATTGTGAAGTGGTAGAAGGAGGTTTACTTAAGATTTGATGGACAGAGGCCAGGTGCAGTGGTTTACGCCTGTAATCCCAGCACGTTGGGAGACCGAGGTGGGTGGATCACCTGAGGTTGGAAGTTCGAGACAAGCCTGACCAACATAGTGAAACCCTGTCTCTACTAAAAACACAAAAAATAAGCTGGGTGTGATGACGTATGCCTGTAATCCCAGCTACTCTGGAGGCCGAGGCGGGAGAATCACTTGAACCTGGAAAATGGAAGTTGTAGTGAGCCAAGATTGCACCATTGCACTCCAGCCTGGGCAACAAGAGCAAAACTCAAAAACGAAAACAAAAAAACATTTGCTGGACAGTTGTAACAGCAGATGTGGATAGGCCTGGATCCTAACATGATCATGTGGTGAACTGGGGTAGCTGTAGATGTTTGGGGTGTGTGCATGTGTATGTTTTGTGTATTCCTGTGCAGCTTGATTCAACTGGATGCAGTTCTTTGTGTTACCTGGTGTTTCTTGTAAACAAAATCACACATAAGCAAAGGCAAAGTTTGTGTTATGCCCAAATTGTTCATTTATGTATTTATGGCAATGAAACAAATTCTCATTTTCAAAATGAACATTGTACCAGAACTGGGTGATTAGCCTTAATTGGAATTGTTCCTTTGATAACTCCTAGAGAATTTCTAGCACAGACTGCTTAAATTTAGATACATGAGTAAACAGAAAGTTTGGCTTCAGGTGGTTGTCAGTAACAGTGGTAACATCCCAACTAGTCTGTTCTCTGCCAAGCATTTGCTTTGGATCTTTCTCTCTCTGAATGGTTGCAGGAGGTTAGCTTGTGGGTTGTTGGTTTTTAGTCTTGAGATGTGGTTTGGGTTGAACATCCAGCCTGGGGAGGGATTGCCAGCCTCAACTGCAAGTAGCATCCTATTGAGATTCACATTTCAACTCTTCCACCTGCCAGCCAGGCCCCTCCAAATCTGTGTTGCCAGGGTTCTGGGCATTTGTTATTTAGTGGCTATATCTTCTGCTGTTCTTCATCTCCCTTTAGAAACGGGGTACTGCTTGTCAAATGGGTTGTTGCTGACAGTCAGGGAGTTAATTACGGATATTAAATTACAGCATCAGAAATCATTTTCACACTGAAAAGCAAGGGTCTCTGATAGAACTGCTGAGGATTTTTTAGATCTGATTGTTTTATTATCAGCATCTTGAATAGAATGTAATACATGTCTGTCTGCTGGGGAAGAAAGCATATAGGATTGGGAGTGGTTGATAGATGATAGACTGATAGACTTTTTTTCATTTTGTTTTGTTTTGTGACAGAGTCTCGCTCTGTCTCCCAGGCTGGAGTGCAGTGGCATGATCTCAGCTCACTGCAGCCGCCACCTCCTGAGTTCAAGTGATCTTCCAGCCTCAGCCTCCTGAGTGACTGGGATTACAGGCACGCACCACCATGCCCAGCTGATTTTTGTATTTTTAGTAGAGATGGGGTTTCACCATGTTGGCCAGGCTGGTATTGAACTCCTGACTTCAAGTGATCCACCCACCTTGGCCTGCCAAAGTGCTGGGATTACAGGCGTCAGCCACCACGCCCGGCTCGTATGCTTTATATATGTAGGAAGGAGCACAACCCTTAAAACACTTCCTCAGTGACATAATTAAAAAGATAGGAACCTACATAATTAGGTTTCTACCTTTTTTATGCTCGTGCCTATTTTTTTTTTTTTTTTTTGCCCATGCTTTTTTATGCCTATTCCATCCATTATGCTTAGCTAAATATGTGGAGACAAGGTCTTGCTATGTTGCCTGGGATGGTCTCAAACTCCTAGGCTCAAGCAGTCCTCCCACCTCAGCCTTCCAAAGTGTTAGGAATACAGGTCTGAGCCACTGCATGTGGCCAATAGGTGCTTGTCTCTGAAACTTGAGTGAGTCCTCCTGCCCTGGAATGATTTGGTTGACCATTGCCAGCATTTTCTCCAACCCACTGTGACTGTTTCTGCAACATGCTTGGTGCTGATTGTAGCAAATAATGTCTTTAGACAAGAGAAATGCCATTGTATATTTGGCCAAGCTCTTGTCAAACCTTCCTTCTCCTTGGCCTCTTTGAATGTTTTGTGGTTCAGTCTGGACTTTACCATAGAAGCTCCTAATCTCTGTTATCCAAATAGAATGTAATACGTGTCTGTCTGTTTTCCTTTTTCTCTATCTTATTTCACCCAACAAATGATTTTGTTTGCCTTGGTCTCTCCTTTTGCTCTTCTTCATGTCATGATCTGTTTTATTGCTTTGCGTAATGTCTTTTTTCAGGACTTGTTCAGGTCTGGAGAATTTAATGCAGTTGCCCCTGAGTTTTTGGAGTAGAAGACCGTGTTCTGGGCTCAGTGCTTAAGCAGACTAAAGTTTACCTGTTCTGTTGTGCCAGTTTTGTGCTAGGATTGTAAAGATGAATACACTATTGTTACTTTCTCTGATTGTGTAGTCTAGTGTATATGTCAGCAAACTTTTTCTATGAAAGGCCAGATAGTAAATTACTTTATAGGCCATGTGTTCTTTGTTGCCACCACTCACCTTTACTGTTGTACCACCAAAGTAGCCATGGACAATATGTAAATGAATGAGCATGACTGTATTCCATTAAAACTTTATTTACAAAGACAGGTGGCGGATTGAATTTGGCCTGTGGGCCTAGTTTGCCAACTTCTGTTCTAGTGGAAGAAATGGTTACATAAATAGAATACAGTATACAGCTGATTCTTGTTATTTGTGGTGGTTATGTTCTATAAATTCAACAAATTCACCACAAACACTGAATTAGTGAATACTGGATCGTTGCTCCTAAGGGAAATACAGAATTATATTCCTTCAAGCCTCTGGTCACAACATTTTAATCAACTGATCAATATATAACCTTGCTTTTTTGGGTTTTTTTTTTTTGAGACAGAGTCTCACTCTTGCCCAGGGTGGAATGCAGTGGCGCGATCTCTGCTCACTGCAACCTCCGCCTCCCGGGCTCAAGCGATTCTTGTGCCTTAGCCTCCTCAGTGGCTGGGATTATAGGCGTGCGCCTGGCTAATATTTATTTATTTATTTATTTATTTATTTTTGAGACAAAGTCTCACACTGTTGCCCGGGCTGGAGTGCAATGGCGCGATCTCTGCTCGCTGCAACTTCCGCCTCCCTGGTTCAAACGATTCTCCTGCCTCAGCCTCCCGTGTAGCTGGGACTACAGGCACCCGCCACCATGCCTGGCTAATTTGTGTGTTTTGGCCAGGCTGGCCTCAAACTCCTGACCTCATGATCCACCCGCCTTGGCCTCCCAAAGTGCTGGGATTACAGGCATGAGCCACCGACCTCACCCACGCCTGGCTAATTTTTATATTTTTAGTAGAGCCAGGGTGTCTCTGTGTTGTCCAGGCAGGTCGTGAACTCCTGACCTCAAGTGATCCGCCCACCTCAGCCTCCCAAATTGCTGGGATTACAGGCGTGAGCCACCATGCCCGACCAGTTATATAACCTTGTTTTATGTGGGTTTCTGTTTAAAGACACCTTATTTAATACATATTATTGATTCATTAACAAAGAGCTCACTGCCTAACAGCACTGTAACTCATAGCTGAATGAGGCTTATCTAATACACATTTTCCCTGTAAAACACATCACAGCCTTCTTGCACTTAGGGAGTCACACACTTCGGCACACTCCCCAAGCACAGTGGCATGGGGGCCACGTGAGACAACAAAATCACCAACAAAAATCTCAGAAATGTGATGCTAAATACACCATGAAAAGGACACTTTTTTTTTTTTTTTGAGACAGAGTTTCGCTCTGTCCCCCAGGCTGGAGTGCAGTGGCGTGAACTCAACTCCTCCGCCTCCCGGGTTCACGCCATTCTCCTGCCTCAGCCTCCCGAGTAGCTGGGACTACAGGAGCCCACCACCACACCCGGCTAATTTTTAGTATTTTTAGTAGAGATGGGGTTTCACTGTGTTAGCCAGGATGGTCTCGATTTCTTGACCTCGTGATCCACCCGCCTCGGCCTCCCAAAGTGCTGGGATTACAGGTGTGAGCCACCGCGCCCGGCCAAGGACGCTTCTAAGTATGACCTGAAATACGAAGACAGAGAGTTGCTTTTTCTGACCTTAGTTAGCTAGGAACATGCACGTCAGGTGAGTCAAATTTTGTGCTGCTCTGTGCATGCCTAGGAATGACTGTGAAAGCATCATGAGTAGTGATTTTGGGGTTACAAGTAAGTTTTAGCGAGTAAGTGAATTCACAATGCAAAATCCATGAATAATGAGGATTGATTGTATTGTGGTGAGTGCCAGGAGGGAGGTATGTATTGGGTAATGTGGAAGCACAGAGAGAGGCTCTTCATCCAGCCCTGGCAGAGGCGTGGGTTGGGATGAGGAGAGAGGAAAGTGAATTCAGAAGGCTTCCTGGAAAGTTAACTGGGCAGAGTGGGAAGAGAGTGTTCCAAATAGAAGTAATAGCATGAGCAAAGACAGAGAAGATGTGAAACAGCAGAGGGCTCACAGGGCACCTAAATCTGTGGTAATTTGGAGGCCAATGTGAGAAAGTTGGAGGGTAGAGAGGAGGCTGAGCCTTCTGCCAGAGCCACATTCTAGTTTGGTGCCATGGTGTGCACTTGGGAGGTAGTCAGGGGGCTGATCTCCCATAAGATACCTTAGGATTCTGGAAATAATAATTTGTTTCTGGAATTTCTCATTGTTTACTTGTCATGTCTGCATTGTTAATTGAGCAAAAGCAGCACTATTCCATCCATTAAATTTGGTAGGGTGGAGGTTGACTGAATCTTTTACCCCACAGTTTGCTGACTTAAAAAGTTGAAGGGCTATTCTTTTAGACAATGCACTTAGGCATTTTGAACTCAAACATACTAGTGTCTCTCTGTGTCTTGGTAGTTGGAGGAAATTGCCAGTGGTTTGGGTTAAGTAGGGCAAAGCCTTTTTTCTTTTCTTCTTAATTAAAAAAAATTTACAGCTTTTTATTTTTATTTTTTTTGGGACGGAGTCTTTCTCTGTTGCCTAGGCTGGAGTGCAATGGTATGATCTCGGCTCACTGCAATCTCTGCCTCCTGGGATCAAGCGATTCTCCCGCCTCAGCCTCCTGAGTAGCTGGGACTACAGGCACCCGCCATCATGCCCAGCTAATTTTTGTAGTTTTTAGGAGAGATGGGGTTTCACCATGTTGGCCAGGCTGGTCTTGAACTCCTGACCTCAGGTGATCCACCCACCTCGGCCTCCCAAAGCACTGGGATTACAGGCGTGAGCCACCACGCCTGGCTGTTTTTTAAAATGTATAGGCTGGTCTCAAACTCCTGGACTTGGCTGGGCATGGTGGCTCACACCTGTAATCCCAGCACTTTGGGAGTCTGAGGCAGGCAGGTTATTTGGGATCAGGAGTCCAAGACTAGCCTGGCCAACATGGCGAAACCCCGTCTCTACTAAAAATACAAAAATTAGCCAGGCATAGTGGCGCATGCCTGTAATTCCAGCTACTCGGGATGCTGGGAGGAGGAGGTTGTAGTGAGCCAAGATTGCACCACTGCACTCCAGCCTGGGTTGCGGAGTGAGACTGTCTCAAAACAAAAAACAAAAAAAACCCCAAAAAAACAGAAGAACAATTTCCTGGACTCAAGCAGTCCTCCTGCTTCAACCTTCTAAAGTGCTGGGATACAGGTGTGAGCTACTACGCCTGGCCTTATTTTTCTGTTTTATCAAAGTAACACAATTAAAGTTACACCTGTAGGCCTTTCCTCCTGTGTAGAGAGAAACTTCTCAAGCCACATGAATAGAGAAGAGTGAGTTCAAGAAATGTTAGGCATCTGATAGACCAATTATTGTTTTGAAAGATTGAGTCTGAAAATGCCCATTTTGTAAGGAAGCATCTTGAACTAGTGACACCTTGGGGCGTGAGGCATTAATTTGACACCCCCTGGGCCTGGAAAGTTGATGACCTTGTTTCAAAGGCTGAGGTGTAGTTGGAAAAGTGCCTAGGCTGTAATGCTGGAGTTGGTTTCTAAGTTAGTGGGAATAGAGGTTGAAAGAGATCACACAGAGGAGTGATTGCCTTTTAAAGTATTTTAATTGAAGAATTTTTTTTTTTTTCCTTGAGACATGGTTCCTCTCTGTTGTGCAGGCTGGAGTGCAGCAGCATGATCATAGCTCACTGAAGGCTCCATCTCCCAGGCTCAAGTGGTCTTCCTGCCTCAGCCTCCCGAGTAGCTGGGACTACAGGCATGTGCCACCATGCCTGGCCAATGTTTTTTATTTTTAGTAGAGAAAGGGTCTTGCCGTGTTGCTCAGAGTGGCCTCAAACTGAGCTCAAGTGATCCTCCCACCTCAGCCTCCCAAAGTGCTAGGATTACAAGCATGAGCCACTACACCTGGACTCTAAAGAACTATTTTCAATAGGTCATATATTATGTAGGTGTATATGTGATTATCTTTCTTCTCTTGCATTATCAGTGGCATATTATACACACTGTTATATTCACCTTTTTTTTTTTTCCCTATTACCACTGGACTTCGGAGATCCTTCTCTGAGTAATTGCCCTCAAATCCATTGTATCTCTCTAGAGGCTGGCTGACAGCCTTCATAATTTTGTCTAGTATTTGTATGTCAGAGCCAGGATAGTGCAGAGCTTTGGAAAGTCCTGAGTTCAAGTGCTAGTTTTTTTGTTTTTTTCATTTTGAGACAGAGTCTCACTCTGTCGCCCAGGCTGGAGTATAGGGGCACCATCATAGCTCACTGCAGTCTCAAACTCCTGGGCTCAAGCCATCCTCTTGCCTCGACCTCCCAAAGCACTGGGATTACAGGCGTGAGCCACCACGCCTGGCCTGAAGTCCTACTTTTGTCAGATATTAGCTGCGAGACTTTGGGCATGTTCTGTAACCTGGCTGATCTTTAGTTTTCTATCTGTAAGATGATAACAATGATAACCTTGTTTCCCTAGGGCTGGAACTCATAGTTTCTGCTTGGAATTTTGCATGCTGCCTCTACCCAAATCTCTTGTGATTTTCTTAGAGGCTGTATTATAAGTTGAGAATGACAGTTTTCTTTCTGAATTGGAATATGTGGCTACACAAAGTTGGATAGTATATTTTCTTTTTGCATTTAATCAGTAGACCAGCAAAGTGAAAGTTGGTTAGCAAGGGAGCATAGCTTTCCTGTGGAAAACCCAGGCCAGGTTTTCCTGTAGCACAGAACTTTCACCACATGCTCAACTTGTTGTATTTGCTTGAGGGCTTTTTTTTTTTTTTTTTAAATGTATAGTTTTTTTGTTTTGAAAGTGTGTTATGTAGGTGGCATTTTCTTTTCTGTCTTTTTTTTTTTCTTTTTTCTTTTTTTTGGGACAGAGTCTCATGCTGTCACCCTGGGCTGGAGTGCAGTGGCACGATCTTGGCTCATTGCAACCTTCGCCTCCCAGGTTCAAGTGATTCTCATGCCTCAGCCTGCCAAGTAGCTGGGATTACAGGCACCTACCACTACACCCGGCTAACTTTTTTTTTTTTTGAGATAGAGTCTGGCTCTGTTGCCCAGGCTGGAGTGCAGTGCCACGATCTCGGCTCACTGCAAGCTCCGCCTCCCGGGTTTACACCATTCTCCTGCCTCAGCCTCTCAGGTAGCTGGGACTATGAGTAGCTGGGACTACAGGCACCTGCCAACATGCCTGGCTAATTTTTTGTATTTTTAGTGGAGACAGGGTTTCACCATGTTAGCCAGGATGGTCTCGATCTCCTTACCTCGTGATCTGCCCGCCTCGGCCTCCCAAAGTGCTGGGATTACAGGCGTGAGCCACTGTGCCCGGTCTTTTTTTTTTTTTTTGAGATGAAGTCTAACTCTGTCGCCCAGGCTGGAGTGCAGTGGCGTGATCTCGGCTCACTGTGAGGTCTGTCTCCCGGGTTCACGCCATTCTCCTGCCTCAGCCTCCCGAGTAGCTGGGACTACAGGTGCCCGCCACCATGCCCGGCTAATTTTTTTGTATTTTTATTAGAGACGGGGTTTCACTGTGTTAGCCAGGATGGTCTCGATCTCCTGACCTCGTGATCCGCCCACCTCGGCCTCCTGAAGTGCTGGGATTACAGGCGTGAGCCACCGCTCCTGGCCTAATTTTTGTATTTTTTTAAGTAGCAATGGGGTTTCACCATGTTGGCCAGGCTGGTTTCAAACTCCTGACCTCTAGTGATCTGCCCACTTCGGCCTCCCAAAGTGTTGGGATTACAGGCGTGAGTCACTGCTTCCCACCCAGTATTTTCTTTAGACTCATCGCTTGTCTTTTCAGTGCCCCTTGCATAGTTTGTGCATCTGAGCTGCTGCTACTGTGAAAGCTGCCATGTGTGAGTGGTACACATCTAATTCCTCCACCGTCTCCGCAAAACAATTATAGATCAGAGCATGGTTTTATAAGGTTTCCTTAGGCAAGGTGACTTGCTTTCTGTTGGAATGAGTTCTAATTCCTAGAGTTGTATCATGAGGCTTTAGGTTTGTAGTCTGAGAGCCAGTACCCATTATGAAGCTTAGAAAAAGCTTTTAGACCGGGCACAGTAGCACATGCCTATAATCCCAGCATTTTGGGAGGCTGAGGTGGGAAATTGCATGAACCCAGGAGTTGGAGACCAGCCTAGGCAACATAATGAGATGTCATCTCTAATAATAATAAAAATATTTCACTTAAAAAATACATAAATAAGGCTGGGTGCGGTGGCTCACGCCTGTAATCCCAGCACTTTGGGAGGCCGAGGCAGGCGGATCACAAGGTCAGGAGATCGAGACCACCCTGGCTAACACGGTGAAACCCTGTCTCTACTAAAAATACAAAAAATTAGCCGGGCGTGGTGGCGGGCGCCTGTAGTCCCAGCCACTCGGGAGGTTGAGGTAGGAGAATGGTTTGAACCCGTGAGGCGGAGCTTACAGTGAGCCGAGATCGCGCCACTGCACTCCAGCCTGGGCAACAGAGCGAGACTCTGTCTCAAAAAAAATAATAATAAAAATAATAAAAAATACATAAATAAGTAAATACATTAAAAAAGAAAGCTTTTGGCCTGGTTTTCTCTGGATAGCACAAGCATTGATTTAATCTATAATGATAAAGAATAGTTGAGTTTCTGCACTAGTAGGTAAGTGCTTTATCTGTGATAACCCAGTTATTTCATTGTCTCATAATTATCATGACAGAGAAAGCCAGCTTAATTTTTGGCCTCATGGATATAAAGACTCCATATCTTGCTGCGAACAGTGACTTACGCCTGTATAATCCCAGCACTTTGGGAGGCTGAGGCAGGAGGATTGCTTGAATCCAGCAGTTCATGACTAGCCTCGACAACATAGGGATACCCTGTCTCTACTAAAAAAAAAAAAAATTAGCCAGGTGTGGTGGGTGGTCCTAGTTACTCGGGAGCCTGAGGTGGGAGAGTACTCTGGTGTGGAAGGTTGAGGCCGCAGTGAAGGTTGCTCCACTTCACTCCAGCCTGGGTTACAGAGTGAGACCCTGCCTCAAAAGAAAAAGATTCCGTATCTGTAAGGTGGGCATCAGAAAATGTTTTAGGGTTTTTGTGAGTTGACTTCATGTCTTTAATTAGTCCTATGCTTTTGTAAAGTAGTTTGCAGTATGTACCTCAGGCTGTACTCTTCACTCTGGAAGCTCTTTGGAAAGTGTGTGAACTGCAGTTTGGCAGCATGTGATGACAGCAATTCATTAGAGCCTCTTTCTGCGGGAAGAAGCAGATTGGTTTTCTTTTTCTTAGGCCATAAGGAACAGCTTAGTGAGATTACCCTCAAAGAAGGTCAGAACCAGAACCTGGTTTTTCAGTTGTTGATAATGTGAGGTGTGTTGCAAGGAGCAGCCCCTAGTAGGCAAGGATTGGGGCTGCTTTGTCCAGATCACTGCTGGACTGTAAGGCTAATGTCTTTGTGGTTGGTAGTGAGTGCAAGTTTCTCAAAGTACATCAGCCCTACCTATAAACCCTTAATGCCCCAGATGACCTCGGTCACCAAACCACTTCAGGGCTTTATTTTTATCCTATCCGTTTTGTTTCAATATGTGAGGTTGGTTTCTTTCCTCTAACAGAGCAGAGTTCTCTGGGGGAAGAAACAGAGTGCCAGGGTGCTGTTGAGGCTGGTTAAACACCAAAACCACACTCTTCATCTTTCTGGGGTTGAGACGTGACATAAGCCATGCTGCAAACGCCAGCTTCCACACTGAAGAAACCTCTCTCAGTAGTCACTTTGTTTATTTTTTGTGTATTGTGTTTTTAGGCAAATATAGAGGAGTAAATGGTGTACCTTCCTATTCTGCTGTAGACAGAAATCTAATTCTAACAATGGGCACTTGCTTAAAATCTACCATTTCCCAGCTTAAGGTTTTTCATCCTCCCCGAGAGTGTTGATGAGAACTCTCAAAACTCACCAGGTCTCAGGAAGCCGGATTACCAGCATATCCTGTTGCGTGCGTGTGTATATTCTGTGTTACCCACAGGCCACTTTCCACCCCACGTGACCTTTAGTTACCATCCGGAAAGTCAGGACCCAGATACCCGTCAGAATTTCCAGGCCTTGGTTTGGTTAAGACATTTTAGAAGATGTTAACAGCAATAATTGTAAAAAGACTTTGAGTGGCACGCATGGTGAACAGAAAGTACTAGATCCTGAAGAGGGGGGAAAGGCATTTCTGTGCTCTTCCGGGTAAAGTGTTTGAAAATGAACATTCAGAAGAAAACCTAAAGCACCTGAAATGCACAGGGGAAGAGAATGAGAGGTGATTAGAAGCCCAACACATGCACCAATTCTTAGGTGGTAAGACTAAGTTCTGAAGCTCATATTTCATTCTTTAAGATTGTCATATGCATTACTGGTGTTGTTTATAGCACACTCCATCACATTTTATTTTAACCAGCATCTCTAAATTAATATAAAAAGACTAATGATTCAGATAATACCCTAGAACAGGGATGGGCAAAATATTGCCAGTGGCCTATGAGCTAAGAATAGTTTTTACATTCTTACATCAGGAGTTGTTTAAAAAGAGCAACACGAGACGGACACGTATGTGGTTCACAAAGCCTAAACTATTTTCTGTGACCATTTACAGAAAAAATTTACCACTGCTCTAAAAGCTGGGAGAGGTGAATGCAGTTAATGATAAGGTTCTTCTGTTAGGAAATTGATTGTTAATGAGAATGTTATCGCCTTTTGAGCAGACAGTTTTTTTTCTTTTTTTGGAGAGGCAGTCTTGCTCTGTTGTCCAGGCTGGAGTGCAGTGGCACAATCTCAGCTCACTGCAACCTCTGCCTCCCGGGTTCAAGCGATTCTCCTGCCTCAGCCTCCCCAGTAGCTGGGACTACAGGCTCCTGTCACCACCCCTTGCTAATTTTTTTATTTTTAGAAGAGATGGTGTTTCACCATGTTGGCCAGTCTGGTCTCGAACTCCTGACCTCAGGTGGTCAGCCTCCCAAAGTGCTGGGATTACAGACTTGAGCCACTGCGCCCGGCCGACAGTTCTTCGTTATGCAGGTCTGACCTTGCAGGATGTTTAGCATTCCTGGCTCTGCTCGTTAGATGCCAGTAATGGCCCACACATACTTCCAAACATTTCCTGGGATGGGTGGTAATATTCTGGTTGAGAACCATTACTTTTGAAGCTTGACAAGGTCAAAAACACTTTGTTAACGGTTTACTCCTTCATTTCCTCTCAGAGAACCTGACTTGGGATTTGGATCTTGATGGCCCAGGGATTAACAGTAGTGAGAGAGAATTTGAGTAGCTAGTGGAATAGGGAGAGTTTTCAGTAGGGTAGAATACAAGATTTTAAGGAAAAAAATTTTTTTTTTTTTTTTTTTTTGAGACGGGGTTTCGCTCTGTCACACAGGCTGGAATGCAGTGGCATGATCTCGGCTCACTGCAACCTTCGCCTCCTGGGCTCAAGCAATCCTCCCATCCCAGCCTCCTGAGTAGCTGGGACTATAGGCACACGCCACCATGCCCAGCTAATTTTTGTATTTTCAGTAGAGACGGGGTTTCACCATGTCGGTCAGGCTGGTCTCAAATTCCTGGGCTCAAGCGATCCGCCCACCTCAGCCTCCCAAAGTGCTGAGATTATAGCTGTGAGTCACTGTGTCCAGCCTAGGAAGTCATTTAATGTTGCGTTTGTTGCTTGACACCTATTTTAAGAGTTGAGATTGATCTGTGATTTATGAAAGGTTTGTTTTGATGTTGCTGGTGTTGTGAAAAGCACATTCCTCTCTATGTGAGAGATGGAGTAGCCATCTTTGGCCTTAATATCCAGATGATTTTGAGGTCTGTGGGAATCTGTATGATGTACTTGAGGGACTTGTTCAAAGCCAATGTAAAGATGTAGTTTTGGCATCTCATGAATAACCTGATATCCCGACTTAAGCCAGAACTCTGGCATTAGAGAATTTTCCAGCTTGGGAGAGTTGACTGAGAAAAGTCCTCCTTTGGCTCCTTACCAAGTTAGACAAGGGAGCAATCAGCTGCTGAGTTCCAGCCAACTGGAATGTACGTGAGGGGGTACTATAAATCTTCCCTTAGGATCCAGCTTGTGGTCTGTGAAGAGCCTTCCAAATAAGAATGAGACCTGTACATTGGATCCTTGTTCATTCCGCAGCTGCTATAGGAAGGAGTAGTGAGGTGATGTTACTGTGGAGCAGCTCACTTTATATAGTAACACACTGCCTGTTATGTGGGGTAAGAAGACTGCACTACCCTTTATGTTTTTCCCGTGTTGCCTTTCTCACCAACTTCCTATATTGGTTTTTGTTTCTGACTGTTCTCTCGGGGAGCTGTATCCATAGTTTGATCATTCTGTAAAATCCCTCTTTGCTCTTAAAGGTGCCAGAATTTCATCTCTCTACCCTCTTTTCACCATCTTAGATCTGATGTATTTGAGCTAAGATAGAGTATATGAAATCGTTGTTTTCTTGGCTCATGATCCTTCCCCAGTCTGCGGACTGTTTGTTTGACTCCAGGGGGAAACTCCAGGTTTTTCCCCTCTTGGAAGCCTTTCACTTTACTCATAAATATTTAGTATTGAAGTGAACTGCGCTCTTTTTTTCTCCCTAGTATGAGTGTATAGACTCTCTAGACCAGAAAGAATTTAAAATACTATCTATACCCTCCGTCTTTGTGATGTTTTAGTTCCTATAAAATGTATTAACCACACATTTTTATTTTTAAGAGCTTAAGTGGTTTTTTGAGTTGTCTTCCATCTTCTGATCCAAAATTTATTGAGCATTTATTATAGAAATCACTAGGCACCTCTCCTACTACTGTTTTTTCCATGTCGTTCATGCCTAGAACCATCGGAGAGTTATGTAACTAGGTAACATTGGTTACTAGTAGTACTGCTTTTACTGATTTGTACTTAAGTGTGTCATCAGCCTGTATGAAGATACATAAAAAAGAGACCTAGAGAACGATTGCTGTTTGTGTTGCGTGGTGTCTTTGTGGAAGCCTGTGGAAGAAATTTCTGCTCTTAGTAGAAAATGGGTTTCTTCAACCTCATGCACATTTGTAAGATTGTTATAATAGCAAATTTGTGAATTTTTAACCCAGAATGATTCTCTATTTTAATTGTTCCAGAGGTTGTAGCCAAACTTCCTTTAGTAAGTGTAAAGGGCGTGCATCTTGGGTCGTGACCTTACTGTTTGGTGACCTCTTTACCTTTTTCTCTTTGGCTGCTCTTTCTTGTTTTTCATCTATTTTATCTTACAGTATAGTATATACCTTTGTATGTTGCCCAAAATAAGTGGCTTCAAAGTTTTCTATGCTATTTTTTCTCTTTTCACTTGCCCGTTTTGCTGTAAAACCTCCTCTGCGGCCGGTTAGTCTCTGAGGAAATCAAGTTTTTCCCTGTCCCGGTTCAGGTCGTTTCCATAAATATTCATGGAGCACCTTTATATATTGTTATTCTAGGTACTGCACACAGAAAAGTAAGTGATGTTGGTCCTTCCCTCAAAAACACAGTCTAGTAAGAAAAAAGGATATGTAAATAAATACTTGCAATAAAGTGTTATAAGTGTAATAATAGAAATATGTACACTGGACAGAGGTAAAAGAGATTAACTCAGGGTGAACAGGTAGAGCGACCTAGAAAGGTAATCTGTGTCCTTAATTTTGCAAGTCGAAGAAGTATTTTAGGTAGATGTGGTCAGCTGACTTTTCTGGCAGAAGGAACAACATGGATAAAAACATAGCATGATTCGAAACTGCAAGGAATGGTTGCTTCTGAGATTCCCAGCCAAGATTCTGTCATTAGAATGTCTTGGGCCATGGTGCACATGTCCACATTGATGCTGTCTAATCACTCAGTTGGAACTGAAGATTCATCACGATGTAGATTGATTTGAGCTTTTGATTTGGCTCAAGCTTCGAAGTGAATCCTTCAAATAGTTCTTTCTCTGCTTTATTTTATGTATTAGCAAAGGTTGACTCACTCTAAAGTCATGCCTTCCATCATTCTGGGAAGCTTTCTGAGCCAAGCCCAGCTTGGCTTAGGAATAAGTTATGCTTTGTGTTGTAATCATTGGCACTAAGTCCTATTCTTGACTTTCACACACATAGTAGGACTGCAGCTCCTGATGCATATGGGAAAGAGGAATTGTGATAATGCTCGCTATGGATTTACATTTTTCTGGGTTGTTTTTTTCTTGATAAAGATGCTAAAACCTTATTCTCTCTAATGAGATTTTGAGTTTACTTGTGCCACAAATCTCTGAGATGCTAGGTCCTAATTTGTCAAGCAAACTATGTTAACACATTTGACATTCTCTTCTGAGGAATGTCTTTGGCAGGTTTTCCTTTAGACTTCTGGACAGATCTATAAAACTCCATGGCTTTGGAAATACTTGCAAGTGACATATGTCAAAAGGTTGAATAAGGCACTAATAGTGCCCTTGATGCTCCTAGGAAGCTGTCACTTGTAGTCACTGCAGACCAGGAGTGAGATCTTATGGGTTGCATTCCTAAATTTCTTTTTGTTTGTATGAACAGATTTTTTAATCTCTTTTCTTGTCTTTACATCCGTACAGTGGGGATATAGCGTACACCATCAACACATCTGCACAGCTTTGTCCACCGAGGGGCGGCAGAAAGTTGTTTATTGTAGCCCCAGTCATCCGCATGGCTACTGCGTCAGAGTTAGAATAATGGTGGGGATTAGGACATATGGGGCAAAGGGTATTTATTGGCAGTGAAACAAAGGCTTTTTGTGGACTAGTAGAAAAAGTTGTGGCGATTTAAAAAATTATTACAGAATTAAAAGAAATCTTACAAAAATATATATACACAGAAAAGTGCACATAACAAAGCCATACAGGTGATAAATTGTGACAATGTAAGCATACTTGTATAACCAGCAGTTCATTTACTTGTATTGCTGTCATTCTTCTCTTCCCTTTTTTTTTTGAGACGGAGTCTCGCGCTCTGTCGCCTAGGCTAGAGTGCAGTGGTGTGATCTTGGCTCACTGCAAGCTCTGCCTCCCGGGTTCAAGTGATTCTCCTGCCTCAGCCTCCGGAGTAGCTGGGACTACAGGTGCTTGCCACCAAACCTGGCTAATTTTTTTTTTTTTTTTGTATTTTTAGTAGAGACAGGGTTTCACCGTGTTAGCGAGGATGGTCTCGATCTCCTGACCTCGTGATCTGCCCTCCTTGGCCTCCCAAAATGCTGGGATTACAGGCGTGAGCCACTGCGCCCGACTTTTTTTTTTTTTTTTCTTAAATTTATTTTTGAGACAGAGTCTCACCCTGTTGCCCAGACTGGAGTGGAATGGCATGATCTTGTCTCACTGCAACCTCCGCCTCCTGGGTTCAAGTGATTCTTCTGCCTCAGCCTCTCGAGCAGCTGGGATTACAGGCACCCGCCACCACGGCCAGCTAATTTTTGTATTTTCAGTAGATACGGGGTTTTGCCATTTTTGGCCAGGCTGATCTCGAACTCCTGACCTCAGGTGATCCACCCACCTCGGCCTCCCAAAGTGCTGGGATTACAGGCATGAGCCACTGCACCCAGCCTCTTCCCTTTTAACTCTAAACTCAAATTTTTTTCTATACATTTAATGATAGCAGTGACAGAGCATTTTCAATAAATTAGGAAGAAGTTAATGCCCATGTTTTCCTTGCTTTGTGGATTCTTGTTAAGATTGATTTTCATTGTTCAGAGACAGAGAACGAAGAGAGAATTTGGAAGACAAAGAATTGGATCAAAGATAAAAGATTTGAGGTGTTTGCTTTGACTTTTGAACTACAGAGTTTGGGTCTGGGAACCAGCACAGAAAAGATTTGATTGACCAAAAAAACTAGCTGGAAGCAGGCCTTGCCTCCAGTCACAGTGAAACTGAGTCTCTCACCAACAGTGCTGTGGTTTACAGCCTTCATCTTGAACCATCTGGCTGTTGGCGGGGAAAGTGACATCATAGCCTGCCTACTCCTGGACATACTTGGTTCAGCTCAGATGTGGAATCCCAGAAGATCTGCATTGCGTGTTTCTAGCCTTGTTTTTAGTGTCAAGGCAGATGCCAGGCTGTAGCAGGCCATGTTGTTGTCTTTGTGTAATCCATTTGTATTCTAACAGTTTTCTTCTTTTTCTGCTGCTAGCTGCCAGGGAGGTAGAGTTGCCTCTGTTGATAAAGAGCAGATACAGAAGTTCACATCCAAACCTGAATGACCATTTTTAACTTGAAACACTTTTCCTGGGAGTTGATGCGCCAGAATCCTTCCCTTATTTGGTGCCTTGCTTAAATCTGAAGCTCGCACAAGGTAGCCAAAGCTCCCTGTGTGCTGGTTATTTGCTTTATGGTGCCCACAGCAGAGTGGTTTGTGAAACCGTCTTTGTGACCACATCTATCTTAAACTGAAGCTTCGTTCTCCTTTGGGTTCTTAGATTAGTTCGTGCTCCTCCCTTTCCTGAGAGATTCAGGGGTTTTCCTGTATTGTGTTAGGTAGGTAGAGAGAGGTTATATTTTCAAATATTTTTCTGGACTGTGCACAGTCCCTTTATTAGTGTGCAAATGCACATATATTCCTTGAACTTTTTTTTTTTTTTTTTGGAGACAGGGTCTCGCTCTGTCACCCAGGCTGGAGTGCAGTGGCACGATCTCGGCTCACTGCAGCCTCAACCTCCTGGGCTCAGGTGATCCTCCCACCTCAGCCTCCCAACTGGGACTACAGGCGTTTGCCACCATAGCTGGCTAATTTTGTTTATTTTTTGTAGAGATGAGGTCTCACTGTGTTGCCCAGGCTGATCAAACTCCTGGGCCCAAGTAATCCTCTTACAGGCATGAGCTACTGTGCCCGTCCTTGAAGGACTCTTGCCTTATTCATCAGGCTCCTGTTGCTTTATCACCATGAATAAACTTGTTCAGTTTTACAGTTTCATCTTTTATCTCTTCTTACTGGTACTATTTGAGGGTGCATGTTGTTACATGCGTCTGCCAGCTTGCATGGCATTGTCTGGACTGGAAGTATTTACTTACCTTAATCTCCAAGACTTCTCTGTTGGTTTGGCCTGGTGGTCTCTCAGTGAAAGACAGCTGAAACCATTGGTGGGTTTTGTTTGGGGCTTTTGCTTTTGGTCTTTATAGAAACATTCTCTGTGTCTGTCTTGGTTCTGGTGAAAAAGTTGCCTTTTGTTTGTTTGTTTTTGAGATGGAGTCTCGCTCTGTCGCCCAGGCTGGAGTGCAGTGGTGTGATCTCTGCTCACTGCAACTTCCGCCTCCTGGGTTGAAGCAATTCTCCTACCTCAGCCTCCCAACTAGCTGGGATTACAGGTGCATGCCACCGCACCGTGCTCATTTTTGTATTTTTAGTAGAAATGGGGTTTCATCGTGTTGGCCAGGCTGGTCTTGAACTCCTGACCTCGGCCTCCCAACATGCTGGAATTACAGGTGTGAGCTACCGCACCGGTTCCTTTTTTTTTTTTGAGTTAGTGTCTTGCTCTGTCACTGAGACTGGGAGTGCAGTGGCGTGATCACAGCTCACTTCACCCTTCACCTCCTGGGCTCAAGCAATCCTCCCACCTCAGCCTGTAGAGTAGCTGGGACTACAGGCTGCACCACCACACCCAGCTAATTATTTTTTTTGTAGAAAGAAAGTCTCCGTATGTTGCCCAGGCTGGTCTTGAATTCCTAGGCTCAAATGA
The DNA here is from genome assembly GCF_028885625.2 of Pongo pygmaeus. NCBI lineage: Eukaryota > Metazoa > Chordata > Mammalia > Primates > Hominidae > Pongo > Pongo pygmaeus. The sequence continues at coordinate 2,052,686 of NC_072392.2, read as the reverse complement.
GGTTGCCTTTTTTTTTTTTTTTTTTTTTTTGAGACAGAGTCTTACTCTATTGCCCAGCCTGGAGTGCAGTGGTGCAATCTTGGCTCACTGCAACCTCCATTTCCCAGTTCAAATGATTCTCCTGCCTCAGTCTCCCCAGTAGCTGGGATTACAGGCATGTGCCACAACACTCAGCTAATTTTTTTGTGTTTTTAGTAGAGATGGGCCTTCACCGTGTTGGCCAGGTTGGTCTCGAACTCCTGACCTCCGTTGATCTGCCCGCCTCAGCCTCCCAAAGTGCTGGGATTACAGGCATGAGTCACTGCACCCAGCCCAAGGTTGCCTTTTTTAAAAGGCGAAAAATAAAGAGCTCAGGCTCTGGGCAAGTCAATTAACCTCTGTGCTGTTTTCTGTAAGGAAATAATAGTAGTACTTATCTTCACAGAATAGTTGTAATGTTAACAGACGTAAAGTGCTTAGAGTAGTGTGCTACACATAGAAGATGCTATAGAAGTTTTGACCATATGTATGTGTATGTGTGTGTGTGTGTGTGTGTGTGTGTGTGTGTATATATATATTTTTTTTTTTTTTTTTTTTTTTTGAGACAGAGTCTTACTCTGTCGCCCAGGCTGGAGTCCAGTGGCGCGATCTCAGCTCACTGCACCCTCCGCCTTCTGGGTTCAAGTGATTCTCCTGCCTCAGCCTCCCGAGTAGCTGGGACTACAGGCACGCGCCACCATGCCCAGCTAATTTTTGTATTTTTTTGTAGAGATGGGGTTTCGCCATTTGGTCGGGCTGGTCTCAAGCTCTTGACCTCTTGATCCGCCCAGCCCCCCAAAGTGCTGGGATTACAAGCATGAGCCACCAGGCCCAGCCAGGAAAATTTCAATGTACTGTAAAGTTTGGGAACCACTGGGCTAGAAGATAAATACAAAGGCCCAAGTTGGGAGCATACTCATCACATTTAAGGAACAGAAGGAGGTAGTGGAGTAAGATTATGTAGGGCTTTTGTAGGCCATTGTAAGGACTTTGGCTTTCATTCTGATGTTAAGTGTAGTCTCTTTTTGCCCACTCACTTAGGCTGGAATGTAGCAGATGGAATTGCTACTACTCAGGATCAGAATCCTTAAATCCTGACAGAAATGCCTTTCCCTTTAAATACCTTTGGGGGCCAGGCGTGGTGGCTCGTGTCTATAATTCCAGCTACTCAGGAGGCTGAGGCACAAGATTATTTTGGCCAGGCGCAGTGTCTCATGCCTGTAATCCCAATACTTTGGGAGGTGGGCGGGTCACGAGGTCAAGAGATGGAGACCATCCTGGCCAACATGGTGAAATCCTGTCTCTACTGAAAATATAAAAATTAGCTGGGTGTGGTGGCATGTACCTGTAGTCCCAGGTACTCGGGAGGCTGAGGCAGGAGAATCGCTTGAACCTGGGAGGCGGAGGTTGCAGTGAGCCGAGATCATGCCACTGCACTACAGCCTGGGCAACAGAGCGAGACTCTGTCTCAAAAAGAAAAAGGAAGAATCCCTTGAACCTGGGAGGTGGAGGTTGCAGTGAGCCAAGATGGTACCGCTGTACTCCAGCCTGGGCAACAGAGTGAGACTCCGTCTCAAAATAAATAAATAAATAAATACATGCATACATACATACCTTTGTCTGGGTTTTGCCACATTACTCTCCAAAAAGAAGTGGATTTAAATTGTCACAGATAGTGATGTGTATGCTCTTTCCCTACAACATTCATCTCTTTTTCTTACAAGTTTTCTTGTATATATTGCCTGGATAACCTATTTAATCCGTATCAAATCTGTCTATCAATTTTTTTTAAAATAAAGTCTCACTCTGTCTCCCAGGCTGGAGTGCAGTGGCACCATCACGGCTCACTGCAACCTCTCCCTGCCAGGCTCCAGCAATCCTCCCACCTAAGCCTCACGAGTATCTAGAACTACTGGTGTGCGCCACCATGCCTGGCTGATTTATTTTATTTTATTTTTATTTTTTGTAAAGATGGAGTTTTGCCATGTTGGCCCAGGCTGGTCTCAAACTCCTGAGCTCAAGCGATCCACCCGCCTCAGCCTCTCAAGGTGCTGGGATTACAGGCATGACCCACCGTGTTTGGCCTTTAGTCTTTTTAAAATACTCATGCTTGGTTCTGCACCACCGCTAGTCTGTAAACTAAGTTACTTGGAACTAGAACCACTGAGACTTAAAGACGGGGCTCATGATTGTCCAAGTGTGGAATGACAATCTCCTTCACGTCTTCCCTCTCTGTTTCCATTGCCAGTGAATGATTGCAACAACAACCTTTTACCTGGTCTCCTCACCTCCACACACTTGACTCCACCCAATCCCTCACCCCTCAAAAAAACCCTAAGTTTTCTAAACATCCAGAACAACCTTTACAAATACAGGTTTGCTCATGTCATTTCCCTGCTGAAAACCCTTCAGTGGCTTTAATGAAGATCACATTCTTTAACAAGGACCTGTCCAACATGCCCTGCCCAATTCTCCAGACTTTCTTAGAGAATCAACCATCTAGCCATGCCAGTCTACAATGTACCACTTTTGAGAACATCATATATGTTGTTCCCTTTGCTTAAGACACACCAGGACATGACTCCCTCTCCTCTCCAAAACCAGCTGTCTCTTCAACCCTCACTTTTCAACTCAAAAGTCTTTTCCTCTGAGAGGATATCTCTGGTGCTGCTTCTGTATATTTCCACAGCATCCTAGCCTTCTCCAGTCATGGCACTTCATAATTGTCTGTGTTACCCACAGAGCAAGGATGATCTCTGCCTTGTTCACAGCTTGTGCACTGTGCTTTGTACATAAAATGTGCCCAGTAGGTTTTTGTTGAATGAATAAATGTATGGGTCCATGTGTGAGGAAGTCTTCATCATCCCTCTTACGCTCTGTCAACCTGTTGATTTATAAGATGAGTTTGATGGCTGAGCACGGTATCTCACGCCTGTAATCCTAGCACTTTGGGAGCCTGAGGTGGGCAGATCACTTGAGGCCAGAAGTTCAAGACCAGCCTGGACAACATGGCAAAACCCCGTCTCTACTAAAAATACAAAAATTAGCCAGGCGTGGTGGCATGCGCCTCTAGTCCCAGCTGCTTGGGAAGCTGAGGCACGATTGTTGCTTGAACCCCAGAGGCAGAGATTGCAGTGAGCTGGGATTGCACCAGTGCACTCCATCTTGGGCCACAGAGCAAGACTCTGTCTCAACAACAACAAAAAAAGATGGGTTTGAGCTTGTGTATGTGCTCTTGGAAAACTGTTATCTGGTTGTCCATCTGATCACGCAGTGGGAGCTTCAGCCATTTCCTCTTCTCTCTCGCTTCCTGGAGTGCAGACACAGCGTGTCCTAGCTCCCCTACTATTTGGGTGGATGGGCATGAGAGTTCCCAGGCATGAGAGAGATGAGTCAGAAAGAAGAGTCATTCAGAAAGTAACCCAGTCAGAGCAACAGTGTTGCCCTTTGTCTGAACTTTCTTTCTCTTTTTCTGTGTACCTGGAGATGCTAAGCTGGTGGCACATTTGACTTGGTTGTTACAGATTGTCACACCACAGCATAGGGATTCATAAATCTTAATCTGGCACTTTCCTTTGATAGGGATGTTTTGGGAAATGTCCAGGAGCCCTCTGGCCTAAGTGAAGTCTCTGTTGGGCTTGGGTGTGTTCTGTTTCTACCCTGCCCGTGGAAACCTGGAGAGTCCCATTTATATTTCTCTGTAGCCTTTGGAGTGTGTGACTGTCCGAGAGCAGGAGTCTTTGGCATTTGGTGTCACTTGTGCTATCGTAGAATGGGATGGTGCTTACACAGAAGCTGGCAAGAAAAGTTGTATTTACTTAGAATTATGCATTTGTGGGCTCTTAGCATTGGGAGAAATACTGAAAATTGGTGCTTCTCCTGTGGTGGTGAGAAGTGGGTGGATATCGGAATATTCTGGTCGGGGGGGTTCTTTTAAACCATACTCTTCATCACTACCCATCTTCACCTCTTAGCTCATGAGAATCATAACTGTTTCCAGTACATGTGTGTGGTAGCTCTGAAGTGCTGTGCAGGGAGAAACATCTTTTGAGACACCAGGGTTGTAGATTATTTAGCCTAGGTATCAGCAGACATTTTTTTTCTGTAACCATCTGGATAGTAAATATTTTAGGCTACTTTGGGAGGCCGAGGCAGGCAGATCAGGAGGTCAGGAGATCGAGACCATCCTGGCCAACACGGTGAAACCCCATCTCTACTAAAAGAATACAAAAAATTAGCCGGGCGTAGTGGCAGGCACTTGTAGTCCCAGCTGCTCAGGAGGCTGAGGCAGGAGAATGGCGTGAACCCGGGAAGCAGAGCTTGCAGTGAGCCGAGACTGTGCCACTGCACTCCAGCCTGGGCGACAGAGCGAGACTCCGTCTCAAAAAAAAAAAAATAAATAAATAAATAAATAAATAAAATAAAATATTGTAGGCTTTGTGGGCCATGTGCCCTCTGCTGCACTACTCAGCTCTGCCTTTGTAGGGGGAAAGCAGCCACTGACAATATGTAAACAAATGAGGGTGGCTGTGTTTCAACAGAATTTTATTTATGGAAACTGAAATTTATATTTCATGTAATTTTCATGCCATGAAATATTCTCTTATTTTTTTTTCAACCATTAAAACAATGTAAAAACCATTCTTAGCTCATGGGTCATACAAAAACAGGTGGCAGGCTACATTTGACCCATGGCCATAGTTTGCCAGCGTCTGATATAGCCCAGTGGTTTCCAAATCTGGCTATCTTTCACAGTGACCTGGAGACCTTTAAAAATGTTGATTCGAACTGCCCCTCTCTCGTCCTTGAGGATTCTGATTCTGTAGGAGTGGGGAATCTGTATTTTTTTACAAAAGCTGTTCAGGAGATAGACATACATTCAGGGTTATGGAATTAGCAGTACTGATCTCACTCATTTAACTGTTGAAGAAACAGCCCTAGAAGATTTATGTGACTTGCTGATAATTAACAGCAAATAAATGGTATGACCAAAATTTGAACCCAGGTCTTCAACTCTTAAGATCAGCGGTCTCTGTTCATACCATTCTGTCATATTCCTTCCCCCTAGTAAACACATGAGCAGTAAATACAAAATACGGAACATATTCGTGCCTGCTCCTTTTCTTTCTTTCTTTCTTTTTTTTTTTTGAGGCAGAGTCTTGCTCTGTCACCAGGCTAGAGTGCAGTGGCGCCATCTTGGCTCACTGCAGTCTCCACCTCCCAGGTTCAAGTGATTCTCCTGCCTCAGCCTCCTGAGTAGCTGGGACTATAGGCACACCCAGCTAATTTTTGTATTTTTAGTAGAGACGGGGTTTCACCGTTGGCCAGGATGGTCTCGATCTCTTGACCTCGTGATCCACCCACCTCAGCCTCCCAAAGTGCTGGGATTACAGGCGTGAGCCACCGTGCCCAGCCTCCTTTTCTTTTTGTCCTTTTTTTCTGAGATGGAGTTTCGCTCTTATTTCCTAGGCTGGAGTGCAATGGTGCAATCTCGGCTCACTGCAACCTCCGTCTCCTGGTTCAAGTGATTCTCCTGCCTCAGCCTCCAGAGTAGCTGGGATTACAGGCATGAGCCACCACGCCTGGCTAATTTTGTATTTTTAGTAGAGATGGGGTTTCTCCATGTTGGTCAGGCTGGTCTCGAACTCCTGACCTCAGGTGATCCGCCCGCCTCGGCCTCCCAAAGTGCTGGGATTACAGGCATGAGCCACTGTGACTGGCCCCATCTTTTCTTTATACCTGGTGCCAGTTTCCTTTCTGAGAGCCAGCCAGGTACTCTGAGCTCGGCTGTCCCTCTGCTGGCTGGCTGTGTTTTCTGGAGCTGCCTGCTGATTTAGCTCAATTTCCCTCAGTTTGCTGGCTTTAACTAGGAGAGATAATGAAGTAACGAATTGCTTTAATATAAGAGGCAGCACTAAACTGCAGTGCAAAGTTGAGAGCCATTGTTTCAAGGGGTGCATTAGTTGGAAGAGGTAGTTTTAAAAGGCACATTTTACACTTAAATTCACATGTCTCAGATCTAGCCATCTTAAGTGGGACATCTGTACAGGAACTTGTGTTTAATTGAAGCTAATTGAGCTGTCATCCAGCCCTGAATAGTTCTGGAGTGGAGGAAGTAAAGGGTGAAGAGCTGTTGCCATCCCGGTTCTACCTCAGCCTCAGCGTGGCTCTTTGGTCCAAGTAAGGGACCTAAGGATTGATTTTGATTTGCTCCATCTTCCTGCAAGGCATTTGAGTCATGCTATTTGGTTTTCCCGTACTTTTTTTTTTTTTGAATCTGCATATCTTGGAAAGAGGAATGCTGAAAGTACTAATAATGAATAACTTCTGTCTTTACTGAATGATTATTGCATTACTGATAGGTTTCCACATTTTGTGTACCAGGCCCCCATTCCCTCATTTTTTTTTTTTTTTTTAGATTCTCATCTCATCTCTGTGACAGGAAAAATGACAGTAAGGGAAACAGTGCCTCCTGGAACCTTCATAGGCCTTGTCTTAGGTGTGGGAGCATAAATGGCCAGTGGGCAAGTTGTTATGTTATTTATCTTTGTTCTTGGACTATAAGCTCCTAGGTATCAGAGACCCTATCTTGTTGGTTTGCTCTTATGCCCAGCATAGGAGCGCAGGGATGAGGATGACGTGTGAACAACATTACCAGTGTGCCCACATCCTCCTCCGCCTTGTGATCTCATTGCTTGAGAGAGACTGATAAGTGGGCTTTGATTGAATGCTATGAAAGTCCTGGCCGTTTTACTAACAGGTACTCATGAAATTTGGTCTCCACCTATGTTGTTTCATATCTAAGAGGATAGATCCCTTTTCTAAAATGCAACAAAGTTTTGTTTTTTAAAAAATATATGGGGCCAGGACCAGTGACTCATGTCTGTAATCCCACTACTTTAGGAGGGTGAGGCAGAGGATCGCTTGAGCCCAGGAGTTGAGAGACCAGCCTGGGCAATATAGTGAGACCCCGTCTCTACAAAAAATAAAAAACTAGCCAGGCGTGATTGTGTGTGCCTGTAGTCCCAGCTACTCAGAAGGCTGAGGCGGGGAGGATCGCTTGAGCCCAGGAGGTCTAGACAACAGTGAGCCTTGATTGTGCCACTGTACTCCAGTCTGGGTGACAGAAGTGAGTCCCTGTCTCAAAAAAAAAAAAAAAGTGTATATAAAAATAGAGACATTCCATACAGATAAGAGAATAATAATTTATGCTCCTCAGAATCACTTTAAAATGCACTTTGGAATTCCTTTAATACTGACTACCCTTACTGTCCTTAAAATGATTCACTCTTCAGAAATTTGGTTTTTCACACGACTCTGTAGAAGCAGGAACGACTCTTTCGGAACTGAAATTGGGTCTGTTTCAGAATCCCCTCCTCTTGCGTTGTTGCCTCTGAGCAGCTTTTCTCTCCTTCCTTGCTCCACCGTCACCAAGCCCTTAGACACAATTTTGAGTGATAACTTTCAAGGCTTGTGTAAAACATCTACTCCTCAGACTACTTTAATTTGTATTATTTCATTTCATCCTTTTAGTTCTGAATTAGGTAATGTCAGTGGTATAAATTCCATTTTATAGTCCAGGAACAATCCAAAACTTATAATCCCACAGTTATAATCCCCCAGTTAATGACAGGACGGACTTTATTGTGTGTCCAGAGACCTACCCATCCGTCTACTGCCATTGGTGTCTCTTTGGGTTGAGCTCAGGAGTCCACAGTGAATTTGTTTGGGACTTGAACTAAGGAGCCAGAAGACCTTTAATAATTCTAACAGTACCTCTCAGGGATACACCCAAGAAGCATTTTTGTTTCAGTGAACACTACGTAAATACGTAAGGAAGATTTGAACGCAGGTAGCCTCATAATTTGAGAAGTAACATTTATTTTCCACCTGACCGAAAACCATCTAGGTGTATTGTTAAAAATAAAAAAAGTCTGCCAGGCAAGGTGGCTCACGCCTGTAATCTGATCACTTTGGGAAGCCAAAGCTGGAGGATTGCTTGAAGCCAGGAGTTTGAGACCAGCCTGGGCAACAAAGTGAGGAGACCAGCCTGGGCAACAAAGTGAGAACCCCATCTCTACAAAAAATGAAAATAAATTAGTCCTGCTCATTGGTATGTGCCTGTGATCTTAGCACTTTGGGGAGGCTGAGGTGAGAGGATTGCTTGAGCCCAGGAGTCAGAGGCTGCAGTGAGCCGTGATGTTGCCACTGCACTCCAGGCTGGGTAACAGAGTGAGACACTGTCTCTAAGATAAATGATAAAAATTAAAAAGTTGTAGAAATGGAAGCCAGTCCATGGTGATGTATTAGAGAGGAAGGAAGAAGGAAGCTCAGACTAAGGCTTTTGTGACTATGGGTTTGGGGTCAGTTAAGAGTTCTCACGGTGGCTCACGCCTGTAATCCCAGCACTTTGGGAGGCCGAGGCGGGCGGATCATGAGGTCAGGAGATCGAGACCATCCTGGCTAACACGGTGAAACCCCGTCTCTACTGAAAATACAAAAAAAAAAATTAGCTGGGTGCGGTGGCGGGCGCCTGTAGTCCCAGGTACTCGGGAGGCTGAGACAGGAGAATGGCGTGAACCTGGGAGGCGGAGCTTGCAGTGAGCCGAGATAGCACCACTGCACTCCAGCCTGGGCAAAAGAGCCAGACTCCGTCTCAAAAAAAAAAAAAAAAAAAAGAGTTCTCCAAAGTATCTGCCTCAGTGCTAGTTGACTTCATATTGTCTCTTGTAAATGTTGTTGTTTAGGTCCGATTTGATCAATATGTAACAAATCTGCTCCCTCATGTCACATACCTTCTAGATGTATCTACATTTTTAGCTCCTTTCCTAATTGAAGTGTTATTGATGACAACAAAGAGAAAGTATATTTAGCAGTGATGTTCAGACTAAAAATAAAGCGGTGGTTCTCATTAACTAAGGTTAGGGAGAGTGTGTATAGTTTGAAAAGGTTATCTGAGATTTGCTTCACTCCCACTAGTTGAAAAGTAATGCGTTGAAATCGACTTTTTGCAGTTAAAGTACGGTAGTGGCAAGTACGGACTCAGGTAATTAGGTAGGCTTCATCTCCTACCCTAAGGGAAGGATGTTTGTGAAGTACACATAGAAGCACAGATGTTCCAGACCTCTTGGGGCTCTCATTTTAATCCAGGAGGTGTTGTGGTTCAAACAGTATGAGTTTCCTACCTAATCAGGAAGGAAAACTTAAAAGCAAAACTTGAACAGCTTTTTAGTTGCTCTTATTCCCTCGTTAGCCCTTCGTTGAATCAGCTCACCAGTTCTTTTCCCTGAGATAGGTGTAGGATAAGAGAAAGAAAACTGTTTGGAATCTGAAGACCTGGGTTCAGGTTCTAACTCTGCCATTTACTAAGATAAAGTTGCTTAAATTTCTGTGTTGGCTTGGGGGATGGTATTTAGGCTTGAATGAAGTAGGTTAGTATCTTTTTTTTTTTTTTTTTTTTTTGAGATAGAGTCTCACTCTGTCTCCCAGGCTGGAGTGCAGTGGTGTGATCTTGGCTCACTGCAGCCTCTGCCTCCCAGGTTCAAGCGATTCTTCTGCCTCAGCCTCCCAAGTAGCTGGAACTACAGGTGTGTGCCACCACTCCCGGCTGTTTTTTTTTTTTTTTTAATAGAGACTGGGTTTCACCATATTGGCCAGGCTGGTCTTGAACTCCTGACCTCATGATCCACCCGCCTCAACCTCCAAAAGCGCTGGGACTACAGGCATAAGCCACCATGCCTGGCCTGTATCTTTTTTCTTTTTTCTTTTTTTTTCTGAGACAGTTTCATTCTGTCACCCAGGCTGGGGTGCAATGGAGCAATCATGGCTCACTGCAGTCTCCGCCTCCCAAGTTCAAGTGATTCTCCTGCCTCAGCCTCTCTAGTAGCTGGGATTACAGGTACCCACCACCCGGCTAATTTTTGTGTTTTTAGTAGAGACAGGGTTTCACCGTGTTGGCCAGGCTGGTCTTGAACTCCTGACCGCAGATGATCTACCTGCCTTGGCCTCCCAAAGTCCTGGGATTACAGGCGTGAACCACTGCACCCGGCTGTACAGGTACCCTTTATATATAACCAGTTTATGAAAGACTTAGGATGTAAATAGAACCAGTTTATAAGGGATTCCTTCTGATTATGAATGAATTAACCAATTTATGTTTGACATCTATAGGAAGAGGGATAACCAAGTTAAAATAGGAAGAGAGAGAGAATGTGTATTCCTAACTTTTTATTTGAAATAACATCCTACCTGTAGAAAAGTTGTAAGAATAACACAAAAACTCCCACATATTCTTCTCCCAGATTCTCCAGCTGTTACCATTTCACCACTTGCTTCATCATTTATTAGGAGAGAATGTTAACAATTGAGTGTTTACAGGTCAAGCAAGCATTTAGATCCGTTGCCTAAGATCCCACCGCAGGTAAATGGCAGAGGTCTTTCATGGGAAGGTCCCTGTTTTTCACCATCTTCCTCTACTAGGAGATCTAGAGATCTGCATTCTGGCCGGGTTTCGCCACTAACATTGGTATAGCTATGGGCAATTTATTTTGCAGCTGTTCCTCACTCTTCCATTCTAGTGTTTTTGTGTTTTGCTTTGTTTTATTTTTTGAGACAGAGTTTCGCTCTTTGTTGTCCAGGCTGGAGTGCAATGATATGATCTTGGCTCACTGCAACCTCTGCCTCCTGGGTTCAAGCGATTCTCCTGCCTCAGCCTCCCAAGTAGCTGGCATTACAGGCACCTGCCACCACACCCAGCTGATTTTTGTATTTTTAGTAGAGGCGGGGTTTCACCGTGTTGGCCAGGCTGGTCTTGAACTCCTGACCTTAATTGATCCACCTGCCATGGCCTCCCAAAGTGCCGGGATTCCAGGCATGAGCCACTGCACCCGGCCTCTTCCATTCTGTTGATGGAACCCAGTGTCCCTGGCCCTGACTCACCTTGCTGTATAGACAGGTTATCTTCAGTGAAATATTCTGAGCTTTTTATCTATAAATTAGAGTGTAACTTATTTAAAGCAAAAATAGAGTGAACATTCTATGCAGAGTTTGATGTTGATCATTGGTAAAGTGCGAATGTACCTCTTTTCCCACAGTTGGCATCCGTATGAAATAGATGGAACTGCCATAGCTTGATTGATGTTCTGTTTTGCAAGGAGATTAAACAGGGACTTTCTCCTTGTGGGGCAGACTGCCCAGCGATACTGGACTCCTTGCCCTGACCACTGGGATCCTGGGGTCAAGATTCTTCACTTCTCTTCCTGGCTGGCTGCAGAGCCCTGAATATACTGCTTCTAGGATACCAGGAAGATGACAAGGAGGTTTAGTTTTTAGATTGTTTCTGCTTTCTTTGGATTTGAATTGAAATTTTTTTCTCTCCCTTGTTTTGCTGAGAAATCTTTTGGTTTCGATGGAAGTAGATGTTCTAGAACCTTGAACCACGATTGTAAATTGGTGGCTCATGGGCCAGATGTAGCTGGCAAATGTGTTTTTTGGCTTCTTTAATGCTTAAATTATTTTCATTAGTAGCCAACATGTAAAAGCCAGAGGATTTCATATAAAAATCCAGATTCAGCCATGTGCAGTGGCTCACACCTCTGTGATCCCAGCACTTTTGGAGGCTGACGCAGGAGGATTGCTTGAGCCCAGGATTTTGAGACCAGTCTGGGCAACATATTGAGAACTCCTCTCTACAAAAAATTAAAACTTAGCCAGGTGTGGTGACACATACCTGTAGTCCCAGCTACTCAGGAGGCTGAGGCAGGAGGATCACTTGAGCCCAGGAGGTCGAGGTTGCAGTGAGCTGTGATCACACCACTGCACTCCAGCCTGGGCGACAGAGTGAGACCCTGTCTCAAAACAACAAAACATGCTGGGTGCAGTGGCTCATGCCTGTAATCCCAGCACTTTGGGAGGCCAAAGCAGGTGGCTCACTTGAGGCCAGGAGTTGGAGACCAGCCTGGCCGACATGGCAAAACACCGTCTCTTCTAAAAATACAAAAATTAGCCAGTTATGGGGGTGCATGCCTGTAATCCCAGCTACTTGAGTGGCTGAGGCACGAGAATCGCTTGAACTGGGAGGTGGAGGTTGCAGTGAGCTGAAATCATACCACTGCACTCCAGCCTGGGCGACAGAGCAAGATTCTGTCTCAAAAAACAAAAACAAAAAAACCCAGATTGCAGTTTCCAGCTTGGGACTACATAGAGGATTTGGATAAAACTGGAGTGGAATCGTCATAGGTTGCTACTGTCTCCATCAGCATACTTCATGCCTAGCCCTTTAGACACTTGAATTTTCAACTCCAGACCTAGAACATGAACTCTAGTTTTTAAAGCTGGTGAAGTACAATTTGATGAGCTAGTTAGTGGTAGGTTACCTTGCTCTTGGTTGTCAAAGAAGGGTCCTGCTTTCCTCGCTAGGTAGGTAGAAAAATAACCCAAATAGAACCAGGGCCTTCACTGTTATCCTTGCTCCTGTAAGAGTTTCATTTCCACGATTATGAGCCAGAGTGGCTCCTAGATCCTCTGAGAACTGTGGGCATCTTTCTTTACATCCTGCTTATTAGGATTCACCGCCTCATCCCCTGCACACAGGTGCCACTGCCGGCAGAGGGTGCTGTCTGCTCACTGAGCCTGTTGTCATCTTGGCTCAGCTGAGCGGCAGCTGTTGGGCATGTGCCCTGGGTCTGTGAGAGTTTGGGCATGTCCATTTGGTTCCCATCCCTAGTGCCCACCCCTTAGACCCTGGCCAGGTTATTGTGTCACTGGGGACTCTGTTCAGTAACAGGAAACTGGGGAAAGTTTAATTGTTTTCTCCTCTCCCTTTTTCCCATGCAGCTGAACAAAAGGTTCATCCTCAGTTTTCTCCATGCCCATGGGAAGCTGTTTACCCGGATTGGGTAAGTGTGCAGGATGTTTATTTTATTTTCCTACATTACAAGTCATTTTGGAATTTAATATTGTTAGCAACTGGACTGTGTTTGTAACTGAGGGCACAGGGTGTGAATTCTTAGAGGCCTCCACCTTCTCTTCTCTTCCCTTCATCTTCTGTCCTACTGTGCTCATGAAATTTGGGAAGTATGACTCTCTATCTCTCATTTCTTCTTTCTCTACCTTTACTAAAACCCTCCTTTAAATACAATCTTGTCCCAGCCCCCACCCCGGTCCCTCTGGGTTTCTCTTTCCTCTGCCTTCCGGCTTAGTCCCTAGTGAGTGCCTCAAGGCAGTTGTGCTAAATCCCTGGGTGCAGCTGTCAGGGGGTCCTCCTTGGGAAGAATACTGTCCACTAATTTTCCATCAAAAATAAGAGTAACGTTTTCTTTCTATATCCTTTTGACCCATATCCTTTCCTCCTGTGCTCAGTTTCCTTTGCCATATTGCTGATCTCATTAAATACCAAGCCTCTTACGGTTTCATCATCCACCATGGATTTCCATAGACATCTCAGGGAAGGTAGTGTGTGCAAAGCTAACACTTGACTGCTTAAATTCCTGGAAACAGATCGAGTTTTGAGTATTCCTTTATTCCTTGGATGGATCCGAGTTCTTCCTCACTGCGTAAAACTAGTGATCCTAAGCCCAACGTGATGCCTACACGCTAGAGCAGATGGATGCCTGGTGCCTCTTTAGTATAGGATCTCCCTGAGTGTAGGAGAGTGAAGAAAGGAGTAGGTGGCAGTGTCCCCAGACCAGTCTTCCACTAGACCTGTCTTCTACTGGATTCTAATATTTTCTGAGTTGGAAGTTGTATTGTGAGCTACCCTTTGGGGTGATTTGTTTTGAATTATAAATACCCCAGTTATTGTCAATGTTTCCCTTTCACTTCCCGTCATAACTTCGTAAGTTTATCTGTAATTCTCTAGAAGGCTTTCTTTTTTTTTTTTTTTTTTTTTTTTTGAGACAGAGCCTTGCTCTGTTGCCCAGGCTGGAGTGCAGTGGCGTGATCTCGACTCTCTGCAACCTCTGCCCTCTGAGTTCAAGTGATTCTCCTGCCTCAGCCCCCCGAGTAGCTGGGATTACAGGCGCGTGCCACCGCGCCTGGCTAATTTTTGCATTTTTAGTAGAGATGGGGTTTCACCATATTGGCCAGGCTGGTCTTGAACTCCTGACCTCATGTGATCCACCTGCCTCGCCCTTCCAAAGTGCTGGGATTACAGGCGTGAGCCACCACGCCCAGCCTAGAAGGCTCTCTTAGTGGAGGTAGGGGCTATGTCAGTTTCCACATACCGTTGTAGTTAACTTTTTTGAGAAGCGGAAAGGTTTGTTTCCACTGGAAGAAACTCTGCTCCACGGGCGGTGGACTAGAAAGTGTGCTTATTACATATTCATTCGGTATCAACCTGGGTAAGAATGATAGTGATGGTCATTGCAAGCATAGTTTGGATTTCAAAATGACTTGGGAAAATTGGACAAGGTACCAGTAGATGAATCTCTATCTGTAGACATAATGGGTGGAGACATTCACTTAGGCAAAGTAACCTAGATGCATCACTGGTCCCATCTCCTGCCTCCCACCTCCCCCGTCCTGCCACTGCCACCAGTTTAAGTTCCACTCTGGCAGTTTTTGCCTCACTGTTGTGTTCCTAGAGCCTGGCATGTAGTATTTGTTGCATAAATGAATTAATTATAAAAAAAATGGATGGATTGCTAAGCACTGCAGAGAAATAGGTGGTATTCTAGTAGGTTACTGTAGACCCAAGACAATCACTAGTGAGTAATGTAAGGCTGTAGTTACAAGGTTGAAGGTGGATAAGATGATATCGGTATCATCTTAAAAATAACACATCAGAGTAGGAAATACCATTGTGCTACACTTAAAGTGACAGTTGATGGTACTCCTGCTTCTTACTTATCTTTTTTTTTTTTTTTTTTTTTTTAAAGAGATGGAGCCTGTCTGTGTTACCCAGGCTGAAGTGCAGTGGCTATTCACAGGTGTGATCATACCGCACTATAGCCTTTAACTCATGGCTCAGCCTCCCATGTCACTGGGACTGCATGCTCACACCACCACAGCTGGCTTATTTATCTTTTTTTTTTTTTTGAGACGGAGTCTTGCTCTGTCGCCCAGGCTGGAGTGCAGTGGCACGATCTCAGCTCACTGCAAGCTCTGCCTCCCGGGTTCACGCCATTCTTCTGCCTCAGCCTCCTGAGTAGCTGGGACTACAGGTGCCTGCCACCATGCCCGGCTAATTTTTTTTTTTTTTTTTTTGTATCTTCAGTAGAGATGGGGTTTTACTGTGTTAGCCAGGATGGTCTCGATCTCCTGACCTCGTGATCCACCCGCCTCGGCCTCCCAAAGCGCTGGGATTACAGGTGTGAGCCACCGTGCCCAGCCTATTTATCTTTTATTTTTCTCGTTTTTTCATCTTTCTCTCCTTTACTACTTTTCACTCAGTGTTTTCTCTCCTTTCTTCCTTTGCCTATGTTTGTTCTTTAAATTTTCCTGTACCATGTTGCCCTAAGTCAGGATTTCTCAACCCTTGGTACTATCGACATTTTGAGCCAGATGACTCTGTTGTGAGGGGCTGTCCTGTGCATTGTAGGATACTTAGCAGCATCCCTGGCTTCTTTCCACTATGTACCAGTAGCACACATCCCCCACTAAATGTGGTGATTCAGAATGTCTCCAGACATTGCCACGTGTTCCCTGGGAGACAAAGTTGCCCCTCATTGAAAACCACTACTCTAGATATTTCTTGCCCTGTTAGAGACTTTTGGGACTAAAAAAGTTATAAATCTTGGTGCAGAATGTAGGAACATTTAGGATATATTTTTATCAGGTTATGCAGTAGTTACACCCTGATTTCCCCTCCACTTCTAAAATTCTTATATTTCGACACATATTTTGGAATAAGTTTGGGAAAGGACCACAGTAATGATGAAAAAGCGAGATAATGACCGGGCGCGGTGGCTCACGCCTATAATCCTAGCATTTTGAGACGCCAAGGTGGGACAATCGCCTGAGCCCAGGAGTTCAAGACCAGCCTGGGCAACATAGGGAGAAGACCCCATCTCTCTTTTTAATGAATATAATAGATAATTTTTTTAAAAGCCAGAAAATGAGATCTGAAAGGAAAAATTAATTTTAAAAAACATTAAGGTAAAAAATATTTATTTAGAGACAGCTGTAGGATGCCTAACATGTTTAAATATAAAAGGGTCCCAATAGGATAGTCTTGATTTTTATGGGATGACAGTAAGAGAAATTGGCTTCTGTTGTACCTGGAGAGATTTGGGTGGAAGAAAATTTCACAGAAGGGAAGATGTTTGAGAATTTTCTTTTTTGGAGGCCTTTAAAAATGAATAGATATCTCATTTGTCTGAGGTGGTTTACTGTGTTCCAGGTTATTTTTCAGGATCTCTTTTATTCCTGCATATAACATACTCTGTTGTCAAAAAGGTAAAGCCAGCCCAATTTCACCTTCGTAAGAAATGACTTATGGTAGTTTTTCATTGAGGAAAATGTATATGGATTCTAGGCACTACACTCCCTCTATGGGTATCCTCTTATTCTGTCCTGGAGGTAAAATAAAATTGAGCCCCATATTTATTCTGGAAGGCAGAAACAGAAATAACATTTCTATTGCAGGGAAAAAGGTATAGAAGTCTGTAAGACTAGGAAAGCAATGAGCCCAAGCCACACACAACATCATAGACTGTTGCCTAATTACCAAGAAGATGTGAAATGTGGGCGGCGCTGAAAACGAATTAAGAGTGAGGAGATTGTAATGGGGAGCAGCTGAAGGCACATCACTCTCCCGCCTGCCCTTTCGGAAAAGCCCCGATGCTGCGCTTCCAGGCATGGTCTGCTCTGTGCCTGGTGCTCCACACTGCGTCAGCAGAGACTCGAATGCCTACTATGTGCAAGATAAGTCTCTTAACTCCCTTAGTTAAAGGACTTATCCCCAAGATAAGTCTCTTAACTCTGACGAGAGGTTCAGAGCTTTAGAGGAAATATTCAGTGCCAAAAAGAGTTTGTTTTTCACCACTTACTAGTTACAAGATCTTGAGAGTAAACAAGTCAGAGCTGCTGCGGGCTTCAACTAACCTGATCAGTGGTTTAAAGAGATGGTCTCTGAGGTCCATTCCAGTCCTTATGTTCTGTAGCACTGTGATTTGTTTTGTTTTTTTTTTTTTTTTTTTTTTTCATTTCCACCCTGTCACGTGGCTTAGTTTTTTCGTTTTGGTCTTTTGCTCCTGGGTTGTTCCTGTCTTGCTCGTTTTTTAAAAATAAGAGGTTGAGAAAAACTAACCTGGATTGTTTTCTGCAGAGAATGTTGTCTAGCCCAGCTGTGTTCCTCAGCATCTGAGGGCTGAGTCCTGCTCGGTTAGTCACCGTCTGAGTCAGTCCCGGGCCTAGGTCCCGGTGTTGTCTGAAAGATTGGTTTGTTGAAACTGCCATTCAAATGAAATAAGGTGTCTCTAGAGATCACATCACAAGGCAGCCACTTTAGTCAGTGAAACACACAGCCCGAAAACGATGGTATCTTCTGAGGTTTTAAAGGATAGGGACAGTCATCTCGGATTCAGGAGAAGGACTCAAGTCGGAGTGCCATATGGCTCCTGACAGACCCTTTCCTGGTGAGAGGCAGATCACACTTGCACTCGGACTCCACTGAGAGAGGTTAGGAAGCTGGCAGCCTATAGGCTCTGAATTTGTGACAAATAGTATGCTTTTGCTTCCTCTTATTGCCTTGATCACAGTTACCACTTTAGTTTTTACTTGCTTGCCTAGTCATGCTATTTGCATAGCTTTAAAGTCTCTTGGAATTCAGACTGATATATTTATTTTGTACTTTTAATTTTTAAAAATATAATGTTTGTGTCTGATTCATTTTTTAAATTAACAAATGTTCTTAAATACAAAAGTAAGATGTATTCATTATGGGAGAAATCTTTTCTTACTTTACAGTGCTCTTTGTAAAGTATTTAGAAAACTCAGCAAAGAAGAACAAATAAAAAATTACCCGTATTCCTACCACCTAGAGATAACTCCACCGTTAAAATTTGGTAAAATTTTTTCAATTTTTTTCTACATATCACATACACACTTTTTTTCAATTGCTTTACAACTATTTTCATTTAATATGTTTGGAAGTTTCTCTCACATGATTAAAAAATGTAATACAACTTAAAAAAACTAGTATTCAATTGTGTGCATGTTCCATCTTAATCATCTATTGTTGGGCACTTTAGATTGCTTCCAAGTTTTGGCGATTATAAATGACCACTTTTTGTATGTTTTCTCTGTTGCTTCTCTTCCTACTTTATTGCTGCGACTGCTGTTTCTTCTTGGTTATAATTTTATAATTATTACATAAGTATTATCCAGAAATCCTTGTAAAAGTATAACATTAAAACTAAGACTAAAATTTCTTTTAACTCTGTGCCCTCCAAAAAGATAGTAGTAGACATCAGGGCGTGTATTCTTCCAGACCTTTCACTCATCTACCTACATACTTACGTATGTGTCCATCAGTAACGCGGGGTGAAGCAAAGATTATTTCTCAGAGAGAAAGACATAAAACTACTTACAAGTAGTTTGAGGCCAGAATTAGATAGCATTTTGGTTACAAAACTGGAAACCAGAAACCACCTACTGAGCCCTGAGGAGGGTTCCTCTCTTTATCTGTGCCTCCCGTGGTTACTGCTGAACAAGGCTGGTTTTGCATGAATAGATCCACCTTCTCTCACATCTCACATTTGAAGTTACTCTAACTTATATCCTTCTGCTTTCAGTTTTTTCTTTTGTTTTAATCATGTTGGACTAGTTGAAAGGCAAAGGGAGATTTTTTTATAAAACTTTTTATAAAAAGGAAATGCGGACATTTGACCTGGTGCTCGTTCAAGACTTCAGTCTGACCCAGAGAGTGTTAATGGATCTGTTTCCAATTCCTACCCCAGGGAAGAGGCTTCCTCAGACACAGCTTCGAAGCAAAACTGTCCCACGTGACACTTCTGTCCTGTCATTCTGTGCTGGCTCTCTACTGCCTTTCAACACGGAGACACATGGCTCTGAAACTTGCCCAGCGTGGCTGCTTTTCAAGCAGAGTGAACGCTGCTATTCTCGTAACGAGAAGTGCTAGCCCCCCTCCCCACCTCTGACCAGAAAGAGTACTGCACAGTGTCAGGATTTAAAATGAAACCTTTGTTATAGCCCATGGGGAAAAATGGATCTAGTCCAGCCCCAAACATATCACTCTCTGCCATTCCACATCTTCCAAGAGTTTTAACGGCTCTGAAATTTTTTAGAGAAAAAAAAAAGAGTTTTGTTTTGTTTTGGAGGGTTGGGTACTTGAAATGGCATGTGGAGAAAAAAAGCAAATGCATGGCATCTTTTGTGCCAATGAAAATGAGGACAGCTCAGCAGAGAAGGGAACTGGAATGTAAACTGTAATTGACCCATAACTGTGGCACGACTTCTGGGCACCAGGGGGTCAGTAATAGGAGTTGCCATCCAAGAGCAAGGAGTGAAGATTGCCAAGATTCCAGAAAACCTGGAGTTTTCTAATCTGGGGAGGGCACTTCTCAACCGGGAAGGGCCGGGATGGGTGAAGCTAGAAGCACCTTCCTCTAGAACTTGAAACTGGTTTCTGTCTTTTGAGAAGGATTACCTTCCTTGTGGCTTTTCAGAAGCTATTTATTAATCCAACTTGGAGCTGTTTCCCCAACCCCACAAGTATGTCACAAGCAGTTTGTTTATTTGGGGGCTGGGGGACATGGTAAAAAATACTTTGGTGACCACGAATTGTTCGGCATAGCCCTAAGGCCTGTGTGCCTGGCTACTCTCTCTAGCACCAAGCTTGAACTTGCTTTTTATTTCTGAAGACTTCAGCTGTGGTTTGTTTCTGTTGCCAAAGAAGCTCCAGGCATGCATCACTGTTTGGGATCCAGTGGCTGCATTTGGCAAGGAGTGATTTGAATGACCTCTCCTTAGGAGCCCTAGGTCACTGGCTAGATTTCTGCCTCCCTGCATTACAGCCTTTTCCTGTATTGGGAGTGGCACTTGGCCAGGGCATTATATTTCCACTGGCCTGAAAACATACAGACACCGATGAGCAGAGGCTTGTACGAGGGAGGAGGATGGCAACACGGGAAGAACTGAGGCAGGTGGCTGGGGGCTTCTAGGTCTAGGCATTCTTCAAGGGGAAATTTGGGATCCTTAGGTGGAACAGTCAGTATGATAGTACCTCAGAAGACAACAGCAGAACTATGTCTGGTTACCTAAAGTAAACGCTTGAGTAAAAAATCTTTAGGCCAAGTGTAGTGGCTCATGCCTGTAATCCCAGCACTGTGGGAGGCCGAGGCAGGTGGATCACTTGAGGTCAGGAGTTTGACACCAGCCTGGCCAACATGGTGAAATCCCGTCTCTACTAAAAATACAAACATTAGCCGGGCATGGTGGCACATGCCTGTAGTCCCAGCTACTCAGGAGGCTGAGGCAGGAGAATTGCTTGAACCTGGGAGGCAGAGGTTGCAGTGAGCTGAGATTGGGCGAAAAGAGCGAAACTTTGTCTAAAAAAAAAAAAAAAATTTTTTTTTTTAGATTCATATTACTTTTTTAATTGAATTAAGTTTCATACGAGAGAGTTTAGGGACTGTGAAGGTTTTAGGAAATTTGTTGAGTATTTAGAAAAGCCGATGGTTTCAGAGAGAAACTTTGATATTAGCTTGAACGCAGTTATTGCCAGGGGTGAGGAAATAGCATACCAAAGCATAATAACTCATAGTGATTTATCCAAAACTTGAGTTGTTTCCATCTCTGGACCCTGAAAACTCCTTTATCTTGAATTTGTTCAAAATTGCAGGATACCGGGAAGGTTTGTGAAAGTAGCAAAGTAATGTCCTAGGCAGTAGTTGTCTGGGGGGGGGGGGTGTGTGTGTGTGTGTGTGTCAGAGAGAAAGAGAGAGAGAGACTGAAAGAAAGAGGTGCCTCACTGATGGGTTTGCTGTATCTGCAGGATGGAGACATTCCCTGCAGTGGCTGAGAAGGTCCTCAAGGAGTTCCAGGTGTTACTGCAGCACAGCCCCTCTCCCATTGGAAGTACCCGCATGCTGCAACTTATGACCATCAATATGTTTGCGGTACACAACTCCCAGCTGAAAGGTAAGGCATGTTGAGTTTCATCTAGAATATAGACAGATAGAGATTAATGTAGCTTCTTTCTTGTGTTACTATACCTACCATACCTACCTCCCCCCACCTCACCCCCGAACACACACACCCTACCCTTCCTACCATTGCCTCAGATATTTAGTTTACTTTGAAATCTGTATGACTCTCTAGTGCTTGGGTGGGATGGAAGGAGGGAATCATGGGTATAGAGCTTAATTTGCAAATGCAGAGATGCTGTTGCACATCTGGCCACGCGAAAGGCAGCAGCAAGGCCTCTTGAAGGCTGCGGACCCGGAGCCTCTCCCAAGGGAGAGGCATTGCTGAGATATTTCATTGCAGAGACCATACGCTTGGCAGGGATTGGGAATAGCTGTTTCTGGACTCATGTGCCCTGTTTGTTCAGTGTGGAAAGTCTAGTTCCCTATGGGATATCCCTATGGGAGCCTGCCAGGGAGTAAGAACCGAGAATTGATGAGCTTTGGTGACTCAAATCTGGAAGCACAAAAACCACCAGTCCCAGAATTTGGCGATTATACCAGTGTGCATTCTAAAATGTTTTTCTGAACATTTTGGGGTTTTTTCATAGGGGGTCAGGTGGGTGTGGAAGTAGAGGGGAGAAGGGCAGATTGGCAGGGTTTTAAATACTCTGATGACCAGGTCAGGGTCAAAGAATGTTACCAGGATTCCTTCCCTTCCCTTCTGTTCCCTTCATTTCACTTAGGTAAGGATGATATGGTGTGACTTGATGGAATTATGTAGCACAGGGATGACATTATTTTCTGTGTTTGTTTGCAAGGGTGATTTGGTCCATGCTGCCTAGGAGTCATTTCAGAACACTGACAGAGAGTGTTTGGTCTCAGGGCAAGAAATGCCAGGAAGTGGGAATTGGCCCATAGAGACCCTGCTGTAAAACAGATCTGGTGTTTCTTGACAGAGTGCCGCTGGGTCTCTTGTTGCCCCTTTTCACAGCACTTTCTCTCACTGTGAAGTTGATTTATTTATCTCCCCATTTGTACTTAAGAGTTATGCTTCACTTGCTTGTGGTGGGGGAGTGAGTATGCCACACTTTGCCTTGAAATGGAAATGTGGGTGTTTCTGGGACTAGGCAAGGTCCCCTCAGAGTGTGTCTGGGTTCTCAGTTACTTCTGAATCCTAGAGGATTTCCTCCTCTCATGCTGCCTGCTACAGCGTTTAGAATTCCCAGCAGAAAGTGAGATCCAGGGGCTTAGATGCCTTTTTGAACTTGGCTAATTTTTCCTGAGATGGCTATTTGGGTAAATGGCCCTGAGGAGGCATCAAGTCTTAAGTGGCAGCACTGGTTTCCAGGGAGAAGAGAACAAAGTTTGTAAAGTGCTGTGCTAGTGAGGCCCAAAGGGGAGGGGCAGGCTGCTACCAAGTAGGAAGCCCACTTGACTCTGGAAATGGGCCCTCCTGAGGCGCCCTCCTGTTCATATTCCCATCTCCCACTAAAAACAACCCACAGAGTTCAGTGAGCTACCTGTCATAGAGCTGCAGCCTCAGCCAAGACATTGTTCCGGCACCAAATGACCTGTGGCTTCTTTAGGTGTGAATGTAAAGGACCTGCAGCCCTTGCCTATGAAGCATCTGTTTTCAGCAGCTTCTGTTCCATGGAAAGGAATACCTTGGCCTTTTAATAGGCCACCAGTGAGTCTTTTTCTTGTAGCTGTTGTTAAGTAAAGGTTAAGAAAATAATGGTAGGCCAGGTGCAGTGGCTCACGTCTGTAATCCCAGCGCTTTGGGAGGCCAAGGCGGGCAGATCACCTGAGGTCAGGAGTTTAAGACCAGCCTGGCCAACATGGCAAAACCCTGTCTATACTAAAAATACCAAAAATTAGCTGTGCTTGGTGGTGGGTAACTGTAATCCCAGCTTCTCAGGAGGCTGAGGCAGGAGAATTGCTTGAACCTGGGAGGTGGAGGTTGCAGAGAGGCGAGATTGCAAACTATACTGCAGCCTGGGCAGCAGAATGAGACTCCATCTCAAAATAATAATAATAATAATAATAATAATTAAGAATTAAAAAAAAATACGGGTAAAAGGAAGGTAAGATGGTGAGTACAGAGAAAGAAATCGGTTGTTCCCTGATTTGAGGCCAAGGTACTTTTTCTAGGACTCTTCCATGGTGGGTCATAATGAGTACCCTCTAGCCAGGAGAGACATGTAAAAATAAAGCCCATACTTGAGACCCTACTTTTCATTACTGGTCTGCTCCTGACTGTCACCTCATTGTCACCTCGATGAGGTAATTGGGGCCAAGAAGAGTATGAGTTGAGGTGGTCAGAGGCTCCAAGGGTGTTTCAAGGAAAAACGGCCCAGGCCACAGGATATAACACTCAGTGAGGACAGAGAGCTCTGTGGACGTGCTGCTAAGTACCCAGTGTGCAGCTGAGGTGGCCATCCAGACCCCACTGTGTGGGCTGCCATTGGGAGAGGGGCAAGCAGAGTCCAGACCCCGCTGTGTGGGCTGCCATTGGGACGGGGCGAGCAGAGTGCTCAGCAGGGCTGGCTGGTGGGAAGATGCACTTTTCCATTTCCCAGCACATGAGTCATCATCTTTGGTCCCCTGTGCTGTGCTGTGCTTGCCTGGACAGTGGCAATAAGGGGGTGTTGTGGCTGAGTAGCAGCATCTGTGCCGGGGGTGGAGAAGGAGGGGGGTTGGGGAGAGGGTAAAGATTTAAATCCTTCACTAATCAGCAGCAGTTTGAATCACATTTTTATGAGTAAGGAAGTGATAAATCAGCCCTGTGTGTTCAACCCCCAAGTCCCGTCAGCCAGTGCCCTTCTAAAGGTTTCTCCCCTGGCCAGTCTGCATGCTGTCAGAGTTGCCACCCACCATCAGGGCCCTGGCTGCCTGAAACCAGGAAGCAAGAGCCTGATGCTGCCTTGCCCTCCCAGGTGCTGGGGTCTACGGTGAATTGACAGTCACTGCAAGCTACAGAACATCTGGGCCATCATTTTTCTTTCCATTCCTTCTTGGACATGTCCTTCTGGGTGGGTGTTTGCATACGTCAGTTTCTGGACTCTGTGGAGAAGGAGCATTCCAGCCTGAAGCAGAAGTGATCTTGTGGCCCACCAGGCAGTTGAGATCCTCGCAGTCTCTACCTGAGTCTTCCCTGTAGATGTGGGGCCTAAGGAGTATGATTTGGAGAGCCACAGGGGAGCAGATTCCTTTCTTTAAAAGTGTGTCCTTTGCTGGTGCCTCTAATGCTATCATGAATCATTTGTTTTTTGTGTGTTCAGTGCCACCCTTGTATAACGATCTTCTTTTCGCAATATCAGTAATCCAGGATGGAAATCATATTGTTGCTTACATTTTACTGTGATTACTTTTCAAGTGTGTAGAAAAGCTTTGGACGCTGCAGAAGGCAAAATGAAAGGAAAAGTTTAGATGGTGGTGAGAGAATGGCATCTTTGCCTTTCCCTAGGTTTTGGTTTTCCTAGGAGCCCACTCTGCTCTTGGAGGCAGAGGATGTGAGGCCAGATTTGCCCCCCTTCCTACAGGGCGAAATAAGTTGAGTAATGCCACATTATTTAGCCAACTAAACTTTCCAGTTTCAGCAGTGGTCTTAAAACTCACGGGTTCACGGGTGTTGGTGGAGAGACCTTGATCTCCTCTCGGATGGGCCCTATGCAGAGTCCTACGTCAGTGGATACGGAATTCTAGAATCCTCATACTGCACACTCACGTAGTTGGGGATAGATAAATTTGAGGGGTGGGACAAGGGACGTTTGAGGGCCTTGGCATAGGGCCTGGTATTTATTAGGCATTCAGTAAGCATTTGCTGAGTGCATGGGTGAAGAAGGCAACAGTTCTGGGAAAGCCAGCTCTCACTGAGCAGTGTGTTTCTTACCTGGCCCAGGTCCAAAGCTGGTGGTGAGATAGGTGGTTCCCAGAGTGATGTCATAACTGGTAATCTCTCTAAGGCATTCCTGAGCCTGAAGGGAGGAAGGGCTTTCTCCACGTGCCTCAGTATTTAACACTTTGGTAGTCATCTAATTGGTTGAAGTGATGCCGGAGGGTGACCTATTGATCTAAACCACAAGTACTCCAAGAATTTTAATTTTTAAAAAATTTTGTAATTTAAGGAAATAAAACTCTAGTTTCTTGAAGGGAAGAATTGAAGCAGCATTGTGGTAGGGGAGCACTGAAACCCCATTGCATCCCCCATCTGTGCCCAATTTGTTCCAATCTGGCCCTTTTTTTTCTTCCTTCATTTTCTCTCCCCCTCTTGTTCTCTCTTTTTCAAAAATGTTTTATAATTCCTGGAATCAAAACCATTTCAGGCACACACTGTTTTATTTTACTGTATTATTGGATTATACCGCCTATAAATCACTGGATGTTACTCATTGGCCACCACTGGAATAACTTCCCTTTTCTGTGCCCTGGCTCCCTCTGTTTTCCTCTACCAGTTTCACAGCACATACATCCATTTCAGCTTTGCAGAGAAGCCCTGGTGGCAGCAAGAGGGCACCCAAGAGACACTTCTTGCATGTGCTGTTGGTATTGCCTGCTTTTAGGGAATATTTGGGAGCTGGGATTGAGGTAGAGCCTGACTGGCATTCCTTTCATTATCATTTATGCTTGCTTTTTTTGGGTGGGGGGAGGGAGGGACAGAATCTTGCTCTGTCGCCCAGGCTGGAGTGCAGTGGTGCGATCTTGGCTCACTGCAACCTCTGCCTCCCAGGTTCAAGTAATTCTCCTGCCTCAGCCTCCTGAGTAGCTGGGGTCACAGGCACCCACCACCATGCCTGGCTAAGTTTTGTATTTTTAGTAGAGATGGGGGTTTCACCATGTTGGCCAGGCTGGTCTCGAACTCCCGACTTCGTGATCCGTCCGCCTCAGCCTCCCAAACTACTGGGATTACAGGCATGAGCCACCGCGCCCAGCCTTATGCTTGCTTTGAATGGTGTTAGTAATCCTGAATTACAGGAGGTAGAGGGAGTGTCACATGTGGGTCTCCAGAGGGACAGAGAGCTAGCTAGCTACAGCTGTCTGTATAGGACTGATAGCTTTAACTCGTAGGTGTGGGATGTTTCATGCCATTGTTGTGATGGGAGGTGACTCTAGCTGAGTTTGGTTCGCAACAGAAATGTCCTTGTCTTCCAGCATACAACAATCTTAGAGACGTTCAGAAAAGCAGTATGCTCCTCTGTGGTGATTCACTTCTGTTGTGAGTCTCTTACCCAAGCAGAATGTATGAAGTGCCTAATCCTCCGCTTGTCAGAACAGTTGTACAGGAAATCCACCTTTCATAAGGGGTTAGGCTTGAGTTAGCTGTGTAAACTGGCCCCCTCATTCCTCCTCCTACATCTCTGGTGGTAGAAACCCTTGGGCTTTTTCTCTACAAGGATCTGTGGGTAGATTTCTGTAGGGAATCATTGCCACCTGACTTTCATTTTCAGGATGCCTCAGTTTAGAGAAAATGAACAGAGCCAGCCTGAGCAAGGAATTTTGTGAGAAGTAGATTCAAAGTAGAAGTAGATTCAAAGGTCAGAATAGGTTAGGCTTTGGAAGGCAGGCCAGAGGAGGATGCATGCTTCAGCTCTGCCCTCTTTCCCTGTGGGGGAGATAGAACTCTTGACAGGCCACTTAGTGCAGACTGCTCTCGGCACTCTCTGCCTGTGGATCTGCCTGTAGTTCCCTGAAGAGAAGTGAGTATGTCAAGGGACCCACCTGTCTTTCCACCTCTGGGTTCCAGGGTCCTTGTTTTCAGAATATATTTAGGCTGGGGAAAGAGAAATAGGAAAAGCCAAAGAAATGAGAAAATTGTCATCTCAATAAAATTAAGCCTCTTATCATATCAGTTGAAGAAATGGTCTTTGTTTTGCCCCCAAGATAGCCATGTGGTTTGGTGTCCGTGGCTGCTTTGGTGTGGAGTGAGAGATGCAATATCCCATGTTGCCCAGATTTTGTTTCTTTTGCCATTTTATAGCTTCTCAATTTGATTGTTTGTGGTTTCCTTTTTTGTTTTTTTTTTTGCCCCGACATGGACTTGTTCTGAAGGAGAATCATTATTTGGGGGAATTTTGGCAGCAGGACACTTTTCTTTTCTTTTCTTTTCTTTTTTTTTCTGAGACGGAGTCTTGCTCTGTGGCCCAGGCTGGAGTGCAGTGGCACGATCTCAGCTCACTGCAACCTCTGCCTCCTGGGTTCAAGTGATTCTCATGCCTCATCCTCCCGAGTAGCTGGGATTACAGGCACAGGCCACCACACCCAGCTAATTTTTATATTTTTAGTAGAGACAGGGTTTTACCACATTGGCCAGGCTGGTCTCGAACTCCTGACCTCAAGTGATCCGCCCGCCTCAGCCTCCCAAAGTGCTGGGATTACAGGCGTGAGCCACTGCGCTTGGCCTGGCAGCAGGACTTTCAGCTACCTTTTCAGAGCTCTAAGTTTTCTAAATGTATAGCTTGGGTGTGGGTGTGGGGCTCAGGCCAGATTCATACTGTATGCTGAATTCACAGAGAAAGTAGGTATGTTCTAGGGGGATGGTGAGGGGTGGGAAGTGTTGAACTTTGGACCCTAACCAAGTAAATGCCTATCTGAGGAAGAATTGTAGTTTTCAGAGGGCGTGACCAGTAGTGACACCCACAGCAATGACTCCATGCTAATACACGATGACACTTTATAGTTACTGCTTATGTGTTTTCCTTTGATTCTCTTGTCAGCCCTGTGAGACAGGCTGGACAGATATTTTGTGTCCTGTTTCATAGATGAGGAAAATCATATCAGAAAGGTTAAGCAGGGCTGCACAGCTAGTAAATTATACACAGGTGTCAAGTGTCCATCCTTTGGTATCAGAAAAAAGAAAAAGCTTCTCTGGGCAGCTAGACAGTGCAAGGAGTGTCCCCCCCAGTCGGAGCAGTCTTTTGTTCTCTGATGAAGAAAGTGACCTGTGAATCTGATGTGAGACAGGGAAGAGGAAAAGGAGTAAAGGTAAGAGAGTTGGGGTAAGTCAGAATTCTCTGAGTGGCGTGAGACTCAGGTGGGGCTACAACAAACAAGCTAGCAGAAGGTTGTTGTTTGGGCAACTCAGGGCTGTCTGGAGTTCATGTTCATTATTGTCATGGGTAGAGGAAACCTCCCTCTCACATGGAAAGTGCAGTCCATGACTAGTTGGTAGAAGCGTTTACTCTTTCTCTTGGTTTAGGATACATAGTGTCTCTTAAAAAGGGGGTGGGTGGATTTTTTTTTAAGGAACATAGTTTCATATTTTCACCATCATGTCTAGTATCCCTCTTCTTTTAGAAAAGAGGCCTTTCACATGCTCTTCTTAGAAGAGACTGTGCTTCTTTTTGTGGCCTGGGGGGAAGGTAGATATGTCATTGATACAGAAAAGAGTGTGAGAGTATAAAACATCTGAAAGAAGGATAAAGTAAACACACATGTAACTACCACCCAGGTTAAGAAATAGAATATTGTCAGTCCCTCAGATGTTCCTATGTACTTCATCTCTGTATAGCTGTAGTTACCTCCCCGACAGGTAACTATCATCCTGACCTGCGAATTCATTTCCTTGCTTTTCTTTGTAGTGTTCTCACCTAGTATGTATATGTGTGTGTGTGTGTATATGTACATATATGTAAAATATAGTTTGGGGCCAGGCACGGTGGCTTGCGCCTGTAATCCCAGCACTGGGAGGCCGAGGCGGGCAGATCACTTGAGGCCAGGAGTTCAAGACCAGCCTGGTCAACGTGGGGAAAGCTTGTCTACATTAAAAATGCAAAAATTAGGCTGGGTGCAATGGCTCACCCTTGTAATCCCAGCACTATGGGAGGCCGAGGCAGGTGGATCATGAGATCAGGAGTTCTAGACCAGCCTGGCCAAGATGGTGAAACCCCATCTCTACTAAAAATGCAAAAATTAGCCCTGCACAGTGGCTGGCGTCTGTAATCCCAGCTACTAAGGAGGCTGAGGCAGGAGAATCGCTTGAACCTGGAGAGTGGAGGCTGCAGTGAGCCAAGATCGTGCCGTTGCACTCCAGCCTGGGCAACAGAGTGAGACTCCGTCTCAAAAAAAAAAAGTTAGCTGGGCACGGTGGCATATGCGTGTAATCCCTGCTACTCAAGAGGCTGAGGCACAAGAATTGCTTGAACCCAGGAGGTGGAGGTTATAGTGAGCCAAGATCACGCCACTGCACTCCAGCCTGGGTGACAGAGCGAGACTTTGTCTCAAAAAAGTCAAAATAAAACAAAACACATAATTTTGCTTTGCTTGCATATAGATGGAATCGTGCTAATCATACTATTTATATTCTTTTCTCCCTGGTTTATTTTGTTCCATATGTTTGCGAGTTCTGCCCATGTTCATATGTGTAGCTGTAGTTGATTCATTTTCATTGCGGTGATCTTACATTTTAGTCACATTAGTTTATCCATTCTTCCGTTGATGGGCATTTCAGTTGTTTTCTCTTTGGGACTATTATAAGCATTGAGTCTATTGATGGTTACTGCAGTTATTGGTATCTTGGGAGTTATATACATCATCCTGTATTTTAAAATGAATTTTATTGAAGTAAAGTTTACATACAATAAAACACACCCATTTTAAGCATGCACTTCAGTCAGTTTGACAAATGTACATGCCCAAGTAACTAATCATCACAATCAAGATAGAGAACATTTCCATCATCCCCAGAAGTTCTCTTTGTGCCCATCCCAGTTGAACTCCATCCCACCCCTTGCCCTAGGCGACTGCTTATCTGCTTTCTGTCACTGTATGTTAGGTTTGTCTTTTCTAGAGTTTCATGTAAATGGAATCCTAAGAGTGTGCACTCTTTGTGTCTGACTAATGTCTGACTTCTTTAGCTCAGCATAGTAATTTTTACATTTATTCATGTTGTTACATGTATCAGTATTTCATTCCCTTGCATTACTGAGGACTCTGGATATTCTGTAGTTTTGTTTATCCGGTTACCTGTTGATAAACATTTGGGTTGTTTCTAGTTTTTCACTGTTATGAATAAAGCTGCCATGAACATTTATATGCAAGTATTTTGTGGACATGTTTTCATTTCTCTTACGTAAGTACCTAGGAATGGATTTGCTGGATCATATGGCATGTGTATCTTTAACTTTGTAAGAAACTGCTAAACTGTTTTCTGTGGTGGTTGGACCATTTTATATTCCCTCCAGCAGTGAGAGTTCCACTTTCTTTATATCCTTGTCAGCATTTGGTATTGTCGTTTCTTTTTATTTTAGCTATTCTAGTGAATGTGTAGTGCTATTTCATTTTGGTTTGTGTTTCTCTAATAACTAAGGATGAGAGACTTTTCATGTGTTTATTTGCCATTTGTATATCTTCTTTGGTAAGTGTTTACATCTCTTGCCCACTTGCTTTTTTTTTTTTTTTTTTTTTTGAGATGGAGTCTCACTCCGCCGCCACCAGGCTGGAGTGCAGTGGCGTGATCTCGGCTCACTGCACTGCACCCTCCGCCTCCTGGATTTAAACAATTCTCGTGCCTCAGCCTCCCGAGAGTAGCTGGGACTATAGGTGCTCACCACCACGCCTGGCTAAGTTTTGTATTTTTAGTAGATACGGGGTTTCACCGTGTTGGCAAGGCAGGTCTCAAACTCCTGACCTCAGGTGATCCACCCGCCTCAGCCTCCCAAAGTGCTGGGATTACAGGTGTGAGTCCAGCCCCACTTGTTTTTTATTTTTATTTTTTGAGACAGAGTCTCGCACTGTCGCCTGGGCTGGAGTGCAGTGGCATGATCTTGGCTCACTGCAACCTCCACCTCCCGGGTTCATGCAATTCTCCTGCCTCAGTCTCCCAAGTAGCTGGGATTATAGGCACACACCACCACACCCGGCTAATTTTTTGTATATTTAGTAAGACAGGGTTTCACTACATTGGCCAGACTGGTCTCAAACTTCTGACCTCGTGATCCACCCACTTTGGCCTCCCAGAGTGCTGGGATTACAGGTGTAAGCCACTACGCCTGGCTTTTTTATTTTTTTTTTGAGACGGAGTTTCACTCTTGTTTCCTAGGCTGGAATGCAATGGCATGATCTTGGCTCACTGCAACCTCTGTCTCTCTAGTTCAAGCAGTTCTCCTGCCTCAGCCTCCCTAGTAGCTGGGATTACAGGCATGCACCACCACACCCAGCTAATTTTGTATTTTTAGTAGAAACAGGGTTTGTCCATGTTGGTCAGGCTGGTCTTGAACTCCCAACCTCAGGCGATCCGCCTGCCTCAGCCTCCCAAGTGCCCACTTGTTTTTTTTATCAAGTTGTTTGTCTTTATTATTACGTCTTAAGAGTTCTCTATATAACCTGGACATAAGCCCTTATCAGATTTATATTTTGCAGG
This sequence comes from Pongo pygmaeus, assembly GCF_028885625.2. Lineage (NCBI taxonomy): Eukaryota > Metazoa > Chordata > Mammalia > Primates > Hominidae > Pongo > Pongo pygmaeus. Next base: position 2,021,222 of record NC_072392.2, on the reverse strand, counting down.
AATTTTCTCCTGGTGCTTTCTCATTCTCCTGTGTCTTCTGTTTCTCTTTTTCTCCTGTCTTCTTTTGGATGGATTATTGTTTCCATTCCACCATTGTCATCGTGCTCCTACTTCTTACCCCCAGCACTAGTCTTCTTTTCTTTTAGGATTGCCCTAGGAATTAAAGCATGCATACTTAACCTTGCCAAAATCAAAAGTTAATCAGATTTCCATTCTCCTCCTAAACAATATAAGAACCACAGAAAAACTTAAAATTTTATTTATTAAATTTATTTTCCCAATTTGCATGCCATTGTTGTCATGTATATTCTTTTTTCCTTTTAAACCCTATAAAACAAGTTATTGTTATTTTTGGTTTGATTTATTTGGTTTTTTAATTATTATTTTGACAGTAAATATTTGTTCAAACGCACCTATATTTTTTGAGGCAGAGTCTCACTCTGTCACCCAGGCTGGAGTGCAGTGGTGCAGTGTTGGTTCACTGCAACCTCTGCCTCAGGGGTTCAAGCAGTTCTTGTGCCTCAGCCTCCTGAGTAGCTGGGATTACAAGGGCATGACCACACCCAGCTTTTGCTTTTTTTTTTTTTTTTGTATTTTTAGTAGAGATGGAGTTCACCTTGTTGGCCAGGTTGGTCTCGAACTCCTGACTTCAAGTGATCTCCCCACCTCAGCCTCCCAAAGTGCTGGGATTACAGGTGTGAGCCACTGCTCCTGGCCTAAACTCACCTACATATTTACTGTTACATTCACTTTTGCATTTCAGACCCTCTATCTGGGATCATTTTCTTTCTGCCTGAAGTATATTGTTTAGAATGTATTTAGTGAAGTTCTTTTGATGGCAAATATTCTTCTTTTTTTTATTTGTCTGAAAATGCTTTATTTTACCCTTATTCCAGTAATAGAATTCTAGCCTAACAGTTACTTTTGCTCAGTCCATTGAAGATAGGTTACTACTGTCTTTGGGCTTTCACTGTTGTGTGTTTTTTTTCTTTTAATTAAGTATTTATTGATCACTCTTGGGTGTTTCTCGGAGAGGGGGATATGGCAGGGTCATAGGATAATAGTGGAGGGAAGGTCAGCAGATAAACACATGAACAAAGGTCTCTGGTTTTCCTAGGCAGAGGTCCCTGCGGCCTTCTGCAGTGTTTGTGTCCCTGGGTACTTGAGATTAGGGAGTGGTGATGACTCTTAAAGAGCATGCTGCCTTCAAGCATCTGTTTAACAAAGCACATCTTGCACCGCCCTTAATCCATTTAACTCTGAGTTGACACAGCACATGTTTCAGAGAGCACGGGGCTAGGGGAAAGGCCATAGATCAACAGCATCCCAAGGCAGAAGAATTTCTCCTAGTCAGAACAAAATGGAGTCTCCTATGGCCACCTCTTTCTACACAGACACAGCAACAATCTGATCTCTCCTTCCTTTCCCCACACTTCCCCCCCTTCTCTTCAACAAAACCGCCATCGACCTCATGGCCCGCTCCCGATGGTCGCTGTCTCTTCGGAGCTGTTGGGTACACCTCCCAGACAGGGCGGCCGGGCAGAGGCGCTCCTCACTTCCCAGACGGGGCCGCCGGGCAGAGGCGCTCCTCACTTCCCAGACGGGGCGGCCAGGCAGAGACGCTCCTCACTTCCTCCCAGCCGGGGTGGCAGCCAGGCAGAGGCGCTCCTCACCTCCCAGGCGGGGCAGCCAGGCAGAGGTGCTCCTCACCTCCCAGACGGGGCGGCCAGGCAGAGGTGCTCCTCACCTCCCACACTGGGCGGCCGGGCAGAGGCGCTCCTCACCTCCCAGACAGAGTGGCCGGGCAGAGGCGCCCCTCACCTCCCAGACGGGGCGGCCGGGCAGAGGCGCTCCTCACCTCCCAGACGGGGCGGCCAGGCAGAGGCGCTCCTCACTTCCTCCCAGCCAGGGTGGCAGCCAGGCAGAGGCGCTCCTCACCTCCCAGACGGGGCGGCCGGGCAGAGGCGCTCCTCACCTCCCAGACGGGGTGGCCGGGCAGAGGCGCTCCTCACTTCCCAGACGGTGTGGCGGCTGGGCAGAGGCGCTCCTCACTTCCCAGACGGGGCAGCCAGGCAGAGGCGCTCCTCACCTCCCAGACAGGGCGGCCAGGCAGAGGCGCTCCTCACTTCCCAGATGGGGTGGCGGCCGGGCAGAGGCGTTCCTCACCTCCCAGACAGGGCGGCCGGGCAGAGGCGCTCCTCACCTCCCAGATGGGGTGGCCAGGCAGAGGCGCTCCTCACTTCCCATACGGGGTAGCGGCCGGGCAGAGGCGCTCCTCACTTCCCAGATGGGGCAGCCGGGCAGAGGCGCTCCTCACTTCCTCCCAGACGGGGTGGCGGCCAGGCAGAGGCGCTCCTCACCTCCCAGACAGGGCGGCCAGGCAGAGGTGCTCCTCATCTCCCAGACGGGGCAGCCGGGCAGAGGTGCTCCTCACTTCCTCCCAGACAGGGCGGCCGGGCAGAGGTGCTCCTCATCTCCCAGACGGGGCAGCCGGGCAGAGGTGCTCCTCACTTCCTCCCAGATGGGGTGGCGGCCGGGCAGAGGCACTCCTCACCTCCCAGACGGGGCGACCGGGCAGAGGCGCTCCTCACCTCCCAGATGGGGTGGCCAGGCAGAGGCGCTCCTCACTTCCCATATGGGGTGGCGACCGGGCAGAGGCGCTCCTCACTTCCCAGATGGGGCAGCCGGGCAGAGGCGCTCCTCACTTCCTCCCAGACGGGGTGGCGGCCAGGCAGAGGCGCTCCTCACCTCCCAGACGGGGCGGCCGGGCAGAGGCGCTCCTCACTTCCCAGACGGGGCGACCGGGCAGAGGCGCTCCTCACCTCCCAGACGGGGTGGCCAGGCAGAGGCGCTCCTCACTTCCCAGACGGGGCGGCCGGGCAGAGGCACTCCTCACCTCCCAGACGATGGGCGGCCGGGCAGAGGCGCTCCTCACTTCCTCCCAGACGGGGTGGCAGCCAGGCAGAGGCGCTCCTCACCTCCCAGACGGGGCGGCCGGGCAGAGGTGCTCCTCACTTCCTCCCAGACGGGGTGGCAGCCAGGCAGAGGCGCTCCTCACCTCCCAGACGGGGCGGCCGGGCAGAGGTGCTCCTCACTTCCTCCCAGACGGGGTGGCAGCCGGGCAGAGGCACTCCTCACCTCCCAGACGGGGCGGCCGGGCAGAGGCGCTCCTCACTTCCCAGATGTTGGGCGACTGGGCAGAGGCGCTCCTCACTTCCCAGATGGGGCAGCCAGGCAGAGGCGCTCCTCACATCCCAGACGATGGCCGGCCGGGCAGAGGCGCTCCTCACTTCCCTGATGGGGCGGCCAGGCAGAGGGGCTCCTCACCTCCCAGACGATGGGCGGCCGGGCAGAGGCGCTCCTCACTTCCCAGATGGGGCGGCCGGGCAGAGGCGCTCCTCACCTCCCAGACGATGGGCGGCCGGGCAGAGGCGCTCCTCACTTCCCAGATGGGGCGGCCGGGCAGAGGGGCTCCTCACATCCCAGACGATGGGCGGCCAGGCAGAAACGCTCCTCACTTCCTAGACAGGGTGGCGGCGGGGCAGAGGCTGTAATCTTAGCACTTTAAGAGGCCAAGGCAGGAGGCTGGTAGGTGGAGGTTGTAGCGAGCCGAGATCACGCCACTGCACTCCAGCCTGAGCACCATTGAGCATTGAGTGAGCGAGACTCTGTCTGCAATCCCAGCACCTCGGGAGGCCGAGGCAGGCAGATCACTCGAGGCCAGGAGCTGGAGACCAGCCCGGTCAACACGGCGAAACCCCGTCTCCACCAAAAACACGAAAACCATTCAGGCATGGCGGCGCGCGCCTGCAATCCCAGGCACCCGGCAGGCCAAGGCAGGAGAGTCACAGGAGCCCGAGGCAGGGAGGTTGCAGCGAGCCGAGATCACGGCAGCACAGTCCAGCTTCGGCAACAGAGGGAGACCGAAAAAAGAAGGAGAGGGAGACCGAAGAAAGGGGAGAGGGAGAGGGAGAGGAGAGGGAGAGGAGGGAGAGGAGGGAGAGGGAGAGGGAGAGGAGGGAGAGGGAGAGGGAGAGGAGGGAGAGGGAGAGGGAGAGGAGAGGGAGAGGGAGAGGAGGGAGAGGGAGAGGAGGGAGAGGGAGAGGAGGGAGAGGGAGACGAGGGAGAGGGAGAGGAGGGAGAGGGAGAGGAGAGGGAGAGGGAGAGGAGGGAGAGGGAGAGGAGGGAGAGGGAGAGGAGGGAGAGGGAGAGGAGGGAGAGGGAGAGGAGGGAGAGGGAGAGGAGGGAGAGGGAGAGGAGGGAGAGGGAGAGGAGGGAGAGGGAGAGGAGGGAGAGGGAGAGGAGGGAGAGGGAGACGGAGAGGAGAAGAGAGGGAGACGGAGAGGAGGGAGAGGGAGAGGAGGGAGAGGGAGAGGAGGGAGAGGGAGAGGAGGGAGAGGGAGAGGAGGGAGAGGGAGAGGGAGAGGAGGGAGAGGGAGAGGAGGGAGAGGGAGAGGGAGAGGAGGGAGAGGGAGAGGAGGGAGAGGGAGAGGAGGGAGAGGGAGAGGGAGAGGAGGGAGAGGGAGAGGAGGGAGAGGGAGAGGAGGGAGAGGGAGAGGAGGGAGAGGGAGAGGAGGGAGAGGGAGAGGGGGAGGGGGAGGGGGAGGGAGAGCCACTGTTGTTGATTAAAGTCAGCTATCTGTTTTGTTTCTCTTTTGAAAGCAGCCTGTCTTTTCTCTCTAGGTGCTTTCCAGGTCTTTTTAAAATCTTTGATGTTCCACAGTTTTGGTGATTGGTCTAGGTTTGGATTTTTAAAAATTATTCCTGCGAAGCATTTGTCAGGCTTCATGTAACCTATGAGGTTTGTTTGTTTGTTTGTTTGTTTTCCTGTCAGTTTTGGAAAACTCTTAGTGTTCTTTTTTCAAAGACTGCATCTCCCCATGCTTTCTCATCTCCTTCTGTGACCCTGATAAGACATACGTCAGACTTAGTTTTTGATGTCTTTTAAACCTTTCTTTGATTTTTCTGACTTCCTTCTTTTTGTGCTACATTCCAGATAATTTCCTTAACTATCTTTCAGTTCATTGAACCTTTCCATAGCTATATCTAACCTTCTATTAAATATGCCCCATTGACAATGTTTTTAATTTTAATAAATTTTTTATTTCCATATATTTTTAAAATCAAATCTGCTTTGACTTTCTTTATGGTTTCTTATTTCCCAAATATACTTGTGAGCTTGTCTTTTATTTCTCTAAAATATATTCAACATGGCATTTTAGAGACTCTGTAATCTGAAATGGTGTATTTGGGGTGTAGCCTTGTGGGACCCTAGCTTTATGATAAGGATCTTGGCTGTGTCCATGAAGCCTTGGAAAGCAAAGCTTGAGTTCATCAGGTAGCAAATGTTCTTAGGGTAAAGTCTGTTTGTAATGCCACACTTACCTATCTAGTTTCCCATCTTTACACAATCTCTGACCAAAGGATTTTCTTTTATTTTACTAGCTCACGAATGCTTTTCAAAAAGATTTTTAACATACTTTTTTTTTTTTTCCAGAATAATGAGCTGTTTCAGAGAATGGATCTAGGTGTCTAGTCTGCTGTACTACCAGAGGAAGCTGGGATTTCCTTGTTCCATCAGACTCACTCAGACTTTCTTTCTTTTCTTTTCTTTTTTTTTTTGCTCTGCCTGTGATGCCTGTGAGCAGTGAGACTGGGCACCTACATCCAGGGTGGCAAGGGCATGTAGTTTGCTCTTCCAAAGATTAGTTTCTTTTCCAGCTCCTGCCCATTTACAGCTCAGTCTTATGGCAAATGGTGTCATTGGGCTCACATTTTTTCATTTTTCCAAGAGGTGTCCAGTGTATAGAATATCACTTAGAGGACTAATTAGGTGGGGAAGAAAGTTCAAAGGAGTGGAGAGGAAAGGCTGCAGCTGAAGTGATAGGAGCCATTTATTGACAAAAAGCTGTAAGTTAGAGATTTGGAAAAGAGTACTCTGTTGTTTCAGCTACATCACATTATATATCTGGTGAACCTTGCTGGCCCATGAAATCCTTTCCATTAGTCAGGGTTCTCTGTGCTTTTGTTCTTGACTACTGCTGTTCTTAGTGCTATTCAGTTTGCTTATATGTCTCAGTTTCCTTTTCAGAAGGCAGATTGTCGTCTATTTAGGAATGCATTTACTGTAATTGTAGTGTTCTGGCTTGTTTAGTCCCCTCTTCAAATATAAGACTCATATCTTGAAGCTTATGTTCAGAAAATGCGCGTGTGATCCCTTTGCCCCAAGTGCCAACAGCAGATGTAGCAGTTGACACGCTGCAGGGAATTTCCAACTGCTGGTCAGGTTTCTGAAATCCGGACACGTGCTGTTCACACTTTGGCTTCTGAGGCAAGGATCAGTGGTTGAAAGAGGGGAGGAGCTGGCAGGGGACTGCAGGGAGAAAGATCTTATAATGCCTGCCCAGGGCTTTAGGCTGTGTCAGCTTTCTGCATCTCTTCTCCAGCTGGAGTTGGCAGGGTCGAATAAATCACTGCAGAGTGGTTATGAGCCGAACTCACCAGGGACTTCTTTGAGGCACACCTGTGACGTCATCCTGTTATCACTGTCTGTTCCACATAACCTCTTTTCACCTCTCCCCTGAGAGAGGGTGATGCCCAGAACTCATGTCAGGGCAATGAGCAGAGGAAAATGTTTCGTAAGTATTATTTTTGAGATGCCTGCTAGGGATACAGTTGTAGGCCATTGACACATTCTTCAATATTCCTCATTGGAAGAGAAAACCCATGTTTGCAAACATGGCCTGAATACCCCTTGTGGATAAAACTTCTTTTTAGAAAGTCTTGAAACTAAGTGGTCGCTTTTTATACCCCTTACCTCCCCTGTTCCCTCCCAAACACGTACACACACACACACACACACACACACACACACACACACACACACACACACACACACACACACACACACACACACACACACACACACACACACACACACACACACACACACACACACACACACACACACACACACACACACCATACACAGAGTCTGCTGTGTTCAAAATCCTTCACTGACTTCCGATTTCACTCAGTGTAAAAGCCACATTATTTACAAGGCCTTCATATATGGACCTCTTCTCCTGCCCCCACCCCCCCTCCCTGCATTGCCTCTCTCTGAGCTTATTCACGACTGTTCTCCCCATGACTTGGTTATTCTGCTTCAGCCACGCTACCCTTCTTGCAAGTCCTCTGCTAAGCTGGGGACTCTCCCACCTTTGGCCCTTTGCATTAGCTGTTTTCTCTGTTTGGAATGTTCTGCATCCAGCCATCTGCCTGGTGAATACCTCACCTCCTATAAGTCTTTGCTTAATGTTACCTCCGTGAGACCTACCCCAACCATCCTGTTTAACACTGCTGCATTCTACTCCAAACCTGCACTCTTTATCTTCCCATTCTATTGATTTATTTTCTAAATACTAGATAATTTACTTAATGTGTGTATGTTTATTATTTATTTTCCTCTACTATTTTGCAAGAATGTGAGCTCCCTGCTAATAGGGATCTTTGGTCTGTTTTAGCTACTGATATATTGTGAACATCTAAAACAGTACCTGACCTGTTGTAACTTCTCAGTAAACATGTGTTATATCAAGTTCAAGTCAAAGAATAATTTGAGGCCAGGTGCCGTGGCCGACGTCTGTAATCCCAGCTCTTTGGGAGGCCAGTGCAGGTGGATCACTTGAGCTCAGGAATTCAAGACCAGCCTGGCCAACATGGCGAAACCCTGTCTCTACTAAAAATACAAAAATTAGCCAGGCATGGTGGTGGGCACCTGTAATCCCAGCTACTTGGGAGGCTGAGGCAGGAGAATGGTGTGAACCCGGGAGGTGGAGCTTGCAGTGAGCTGAGATCGCCCCATTGCACTCCAGCCTGGGCAACATTGCAAGACTCCGTCTCAAAAAAAAAAAAAAGAATAATCTGTCAGCAGGTCAGCCTGGACAATGAAGATTGAATGCCAAGGGTAGGGGCATCTGTTAACTAGGTTATTGCTCATAATCTTACTGTCTTTCCTTGTTTTTTGTTAAGGTGACTTTCTTGAAAGCATAATTTCCAAATGCATATTTTACATCCTGGCATTAAAGTAAAATCCATTGAATGTGCTTTGGTATCTACTGTTGTGTTAATCCTTTCTCATACTGCCATAAAGACGTACCTGAGGCTGGGTAATTTATAAAGAAAATAAGTTTAATTGACTCATAGTTCCACAGGCTTTACAGGAAACATGGCTGGGGAGGCCTCAGGAGAATCACAATCATGGTGGAAGGGAAAGAGGAAGGAGGCACGTCTTCCATAGCTGGAGCAGGAGGAAGAGAGTGAAGGGGGAGGGGCTGCAGACTTTCAAACAACCAGAGACCCCGAGAGCTCCATCAGGAGACAGCACCAGGAGGATGGTGCTAAACCGTCAGAAACCACCCCATGATGCAGTCACCTCCCACCAGGCCCCACCTCCAGCACTGGAAATTACAATTCAACATGAGATTTGAGTGGAGACACAATCCAAACCATATCAGCTCTTAACCCTGGAGTAAATATCATTGGCGCTCTGGAAAGTAAATTTCTATAGAACAGCGTAAGTTCAGTCCTTTCTGATCTCTTGAATCTTTCATCTTTTACTCTCTGTCCTTTCTTCCTAAGTAGAAATACTTTTTTATTTCCCTACTCATATATCATATTTTTACACTTACCTTACTGGAGCAATTCTGTCCTATTTATGTGAACTAAATGATTTTTTTTAAAGAATTTAACATTTTGAGTTTCATTGAAAGTACTAAAAAAGATAAAGTAGAAACCAACTTCTGGCAGTGACATTCTTTCCTATACGATGTATAAATATTCAAGGAGTTTTTACACAGTTGAAAAGATACTGACTATACAGTGTTTGATTCTACTATTTTTACTTACAAGTATACAAAGCTATAAAATTCTTTGTAAACATTTGTAATTTACATACAAATAATAGTAATGGCAAAAAGTGCAATTGCTTTTGTACCAACCTAATATAAACTGAATCACGTTCTCATATGAATGTTTTTATTGTTATGTATATTCACTGTGTTGCCCAGGCTGGAGTACAGTGGCATGATCATAGCTCGCTGCAGCCTCGAACTCTTGGGCTCAAGTGATCCTCCTGTCTCAGCCTCCCAAGTAGCTGGGACTACAAGCGCATGCCACTACACTCAGCTAATTTTTTATTTTTTGTGGAGACAGGGTCTCACTGTGTTGCCCAAGCTAGTCTCAAACTCCTGGGCCCAAGTGATCCTCCTTCCTCGGCCTCCCAAAGTCTTGGGATTACAGGCATGAGCCACTGAGCTTGGCTTCACATGAATATGTTAACATTCATTTAATCATTACCCTCTTTTTGAACATTTTCTTGTCAGGTTTCTGGTATTATAAATAATGCTGTAATTAACATCTTTGTACATAAAATTTTTGTCTGCGTTTCATGTTATTTTATTAGAATAGGCCAAGCATGGTGGCTTATGCCTGTAATCATGCAGGCAGATCACTTGAGCCCAGGAGTTTGAGACCAGCCTGGGCAACATGGCAAAACCCCATCTCTACAAAAAATACAAAAATTAGCTGGGTGTGGTGGTACATGTCTGTAGTCCCAGCTACTGGGGAAAATGATACGGGAGAATGGCTTAAGCCCAGGGGTTGGAGGTTGCAGTGAGACGAGATCATGCCATTGCATTCCAGCCTAGGCAACACAGCCAGACCCTGTCTCAAATAAATAAATAAATACTATATTTTTAGAAATTCGGTTGTTGGGTGAAAGGGTTTTGGCATCTTAATACTTTTGATACATGATGCTAGATTATTTTTTCTTTCTTTTTTCTTTTTCTTTTCTTTGTTTCTGTTTTTGTTTTTGTTTTTGTTTTTGATAAAGGGTCTTGCTCTGTGTCACCTAGGCTGGAGTGCGGTGGTGTGGTCATAGTTCACTGCAGCCTCAAGCTTCTTCTTAGGCTCAAGCAATCCTCCCAACTCAGCCTCCCAGGTAGATGGGACTACAGGCACGTGCTACCACGCCCATCTGATTTTCAAATATTTCGCAGAGATGAGGCCTCACTATGTTGTCCAGGCTGGCCTCAAACTCCTGGGCTCAAGCAGTCCTCTCACCTTGGCCTCTCAAAGTGCGCTGGGGTTATAGGCATGAGCCACTGCACCCGACCTAGGTTATTTTTTGAAGAAGGTGTGCCAGCTTACACTTTTAGCAGTGTTTGAGAATGTCCAGCAACCACCTTCCTGTAGACATTAAGCATTTTATTTATCTGATCTTATTTTGTTTTTTATTTTTGAGGCAGAGTCTTGCTCTGTCGCCCAGGCTGGAGTGTGTTGGTGCGATCTCGGCTTACTGCAACCTCCACCTCCCGGGTTGAAGCTATTCTCCTGCCTCAGCCTTCGATGTAGCTGGGACTATAGGTGCCCACCACCACGTGTGGCTGATTTTTGTATTTTTAGCAGAGATGGGGCTTTGTCTTGTTGGCCAGGCTGGTCTCAAACTCCTGACCTCAGGGGATCCACCCACCTCCACCTCCCAAAGTGCTGGGATTACAGGCATGAGCCACCGTGCCTGGCCGCATTAAGCATTTTAAATTTTTTACAGTCTTTGGCACAATGTAGGCCTTCATGTATTTGTTGAATAAATGGCAGAATAAAACCTGTCCTTTTTAAAAATAGACTTTACATTTTAAAGCAGTTTTGTGTTCACAGCAAAATTGAACAGAATATACATAAAATTCCCATGTACCTCTTATCCCCCACAACATAAAAACTTCTCTGCTATCAATATCCCACACCAGAGTGGGACATTTGTGACAGTCAGTGAACCTGTATTGACACATCATCACCCAAAGTTCGTAGTTTACATTAGGGTTCACTCTTGGTGTTGTGCATTCTGTGGGTAACTAGCTTATTTTTATACATCACTCTGAGTGAGTAAGTTTGGAGTCGTCATGGACTACATTGTCAGGGTTAAACCTTTCACCTCACCTCATGTGATGACATGCCAGCACCTCAGGTGATGAGTAGCTCAAGCTTGGAAGGTTGGCATAGGTACGTAGGTGATCAGTCTTGTTGGTTTGCCATTACAGGGAGGAAAGAATGTGGTTTCCTTATTTGGTTATCTTTTTTTTTGAGACGGAGTCTCGCTCTGTCTCTCAGGCTGGAGTGCAATGGTGCGATCTAGGCTCACTGCAAGCTCCGCCTCCCGGGTTCACACCATTCTCCTGCCTCAGCCTTTGAGTAGCTGGGCTGCAGGTGCCCGCCACCATGTCCGGCTAATTTTTTGTATTTTTAGTAGAGACGGGGTTTCACCGTGTTAGCCAGGACGGTCTCGATCTCCTGGCCTCGTGATCTGCCCGCCTCAGCCACCCAAAGTGCTAGGATTACAGGTGTGAGCCACTGCGCCTGGCCTGTTTGGTTATCTTATTTTTTTGCTAACGAATGAATTGTCTGCACCCTAACAGAATGTTATGGGAGAAGCATATCATTCTATTGGAGTAAAAGCTCTTGGATTAAACTATCTATTGAGCTGAACAGCAAGAGAGTAGGCTGTCTGTGGGGCTCAGGGTGCCATACTCAGCCAGACATTTAAATACAGGCGTTACCCATAATCTCTGATGGTCCTTTTCATTGTTTTTTTGTTTGTTTGTTTGTTTTGTTTTTTTTTTTGAGACTGAGTCTCGCTCTGTCGCCCAAGCTGGAGTGCAGTGGCACAATCTCGGCTCACTGCAACCTCCGCCTCCCGGGTTCAAGCGATTCTCCTGTCTTGCCCTCCCGAGTAGCTGGGACTACAGGCGTGCACCACCACACCTGGCTGATTTTTTTTATTTTTAGTAGAGACGGGGTTTCACCGTGTTGGCCAGGATGGTCTCCGTCTCTTGACCTTGTTATCCGCCTGCCTTGGCCTCCCAAAGTGCTGAGATTACAGGCGTGAGCCACAGTGCCCGGCGGTCCTTTTCATTGTTTATTCTTTGGCTCTGGGAGCACTGTGGAAGGTGGCTGAGGGGAGCCAGTGCACTTGGCTATCTTGGGCTCTAGGTGATGTGCAGGAGGAGGGTAGAGGGTAATGAGATGTTTTTGAAATTTCTTTGCTTTAAAGAGTTCAGAGAGAAGTGTAAAGATGGAATAGAAAAATCCTGCCCAGTTTAGAGTTGGACCGTGACTTTTCTGTTTTCTGGTGGTTGGAAGTATGGGGTGGTCAGCTGCCAGAAATGTGATCTCTGCTTTTTCTGAAGACCGTGTGGCTTCATGGTTATGAACTTTGCAATTGATCACATTTTGGTAAAATAATACATATTATACATATATTAATTTTAATAGACTGATGGATATCCATCAAAACTTATCCATGATTCTCTAAGATGGTAGAATCAAACATGTTTTAAATTTTCTTTTTTCTCTATATTTTTGTAGTTTCCTGTAATTATCACAATACTTTAGCAATAAATGTATTTTTAAAAATTATGATAAGAAATATTTGAAATTAGATAAAACTAGGTTCTAATTCTGATTGTTTATTTGCTGTTATGCAAATTACTTAACCATTTCCAAACCTGTTTTTACATCCAGTACCTTGTGGATGGAAGACATTTAATAAATGTTTGTTGAATTGAACTTTCTTGGCATAGTATGTTCACCACTGATTGCCGGTATTTCTCCCCTTCCCATAAGGGAAGATTCTGTTTCTTATTTTGAACTTGAATTTCAAAAGAAGCAACTTAGGTTTTGAGGGTATACCAGTTATCTTGTTTTCTTTTGACATTACTGATTCTTCTAACTCTTCCTTCATTCCAGAACTAACAACCTGATAGATCAATTAGGGAATATTTAGCTCATTTTGAAAATGCAATTATTTTAGCTTCATAAAATGCATAAATCCCTCAACTAGAGTATGTCTCCATGGGGACAAGAGACTATATAATATTTTAGCAAATTCCTAACAATGTTCAAGGCTAACTCCAAAATTAGATGCTTATTCTCACAAAAAAGGGCCAGACATTTTGAAAAAGTTAGGTGCCTAATCAGTGATTGATTGATTGATTTTCTAAGGTCTGAGAATGTATAAAATGAGTTTAGGCAAATAAGAAATTAACAGATTGTTGATTTAAAAAAATTATGTCTTATAGGTAAGTAATTGTGCCTTGCAAAATGTTAATACCTTACAATTATATTTTTAAAAAATTCTGTAAGACTTCCATGATGATGAAGTCATCAGAATCCCTTTGAGATGGTAATGTTACAGTAGACTGCTTTGAGAAATCACGGTTTAAATCTTTAGCCTACTTTTTTACCCCTTTTCTTAGCCCCAAACTGTGGGGACCTCTCTCTCTCCCTCTGAAGACAATAGAAAGCCAAATCTGTAAAGAAATTCCTATTACCTCACTAATGCTCTTGACCCCATTCCTTGGATACCTTGGTTGGTCCCTTCCAAGGGAGATTGGGGTAGCTGCTTAACCATCGTGGTACCTGCCATCCGAGTTTCCGCTTTGCCCGAGATCCCTGAAGGCCAAAAATTTCTGCCTATTGGGAAGAGGCAGAAAAACCTCTGTGTGTGCGCTGTTTCTTTAAAAGTGTAGCGGAAGTGATGCTGCGGGGAACATCTGCACTCAGGGCTGAGGGAGAGCTCGAGATGCACTGCAGCTGGTGTAAGGCCCTGGCAGGCTGAGGCGCTGCTGTCTATAGGGGTTTACTTCTGTCTGCATTGAAACATGGCTTGGGAGGGGGTTGGTGGCCTGCTGCCAGCCTCGGTTAGCCTGCCCTTCTCTTTCCTCTTTCCTCCTCGCCACCCCCCACCCACCCTCACTCCCCTCCCTCATGCTTTAAAGTCGCATTTCCAGGCCAGACGTAGAATTAATCTCTGGGCACTTCACATTGCTGGCAGCTGAAAGCAGGATGTGGGATCTTTTTTTCTCTCTCTTTCTCTCTCTGCGTCTTGGCTGACTTTTTTACCTCTCGAAGAATTTGGAAGGCCGTGAGATCCCCCCCCCCACACAAGTACTGTGGAGTTTTTCAGCGCGCTGATCACCCTGCTGCGGCTTCACCCTAATAGACTTCATATGTTGATGCAGTTGACATCAGTATCAAACTATTTTACATGTGATCTGGTGTATTTCCTGAGGAAATCTGCAAGATATTTATTAAGAACTAATAAAATAAACCTCTCCATGAGTTTTTAGGTAGTTTTCAATTTTTCATGTCTGTCTCGTTTCCTCTTATCAATGAGTTGCTATTTTCTCTCTCTACTCTGACCATCGCAAAAGGAAACAAAAATAAATGTTTTAAACTGTTCCTGAAGGGACAGAGAGAGAATAGTTCTGCCATGATGTATCAGCCGGGACTGTATTTTTAGTGCAGCATTGTAGAAACTAAAAATATCCTGTTATAGTAGATCCTTTTTATAGGTCTGTGTGTGTGTGCGCGTGTTTATAATGTACGCACAAGTGCCTTTGTGCATCAGCAGCCACTCTTCACGTTACAGCTGGACTCCATTAGTTCTTGAAAATTAATGTAATCCTAGTTAAGAAAAAAATTAATTACTGTACCAGAGCTGTGTTTTATCCAAAGCTGGTGTTAGCTCCCTAGCTGGCAGCTTAGTTTGAGAGGCTCCAGGGCCCCGTGGAGTTGTGGCTTTGGTATCGCAGCATTGGCTGCTGTATTTTTCCTGTCGAGAGCATTCCTCAGTTCTTTAGGGCTAGACATGTGGCATGCAGAAAGTAACCACAGACCCCTCTGCCTCAGTGAAATATTATGTTCCAGTCTGGTCATCCCCCAAAATGGTGTCCCTCACAGGTTTCACTCACCTGCCATAGCAGGTTTTCTTATCAGGTTTCTTTCCAAGAGAGCTACTTCGACAGCGGTATCTCTGTTCATGTTCTTGAGAGGAGAAATAACATTTATCAAAGTCCAGGAGACACATGGAATTTAACCGGGAGGATTTTGCACGGACAATTAAGAATGACAGTCACATTTTGCCCTTACTTTTTGTTTAAGGATTTGACTAGTTTGTTTAATATACACCTTTTATTATAAATGAGTGTGTCAATGTTGACTGCCGGTTTCTAGTCAGACTTCTCAGCACCAGCCCTGGGTGAGGGGCTGACTGGCTCAGCATGTGAGTAATGTCTCCAGCTTTGTCATCAGTGTTCTGGGAAGAGATACAGGGCACAGCCGAGAAGCCGTTGCTGTCCACCTCGCCTTCACTTTGCAGCTCTTGTGCAACTGCCTGCTTTGTTGTTTGTTTTTCTTCTTCAGAAGACTGGATTGGGGTGGGGGAATAAGAGTGGGGTAGGTGGGAAGATTGCTGTTTCTTTGCTGGTCAGACTCTCCAGGCTCTCTGCGGAGAGTCCAGGCAGGATCTGTCTGACTTGGATTGCAATTCTCTTTTTCTGCTGAGCTGGGGCGTGGGCAGCCTAGGCCTGTGTAACTCGTGACAGGCCTCCCAAAGTGCCATGATGGCATGGATCCTCGTGGAGCCGTTGAGAACAAAAACAGGGTTAGTGACCTTTTGTTTCTTTTTGGGCATGGGTTCTGAGACTTATCTCTGGGCCTTATGTTCCTGCTAGTGACTCTAGGTCCCCCAGTCCTCTCCCCATCATCCCCTGGCTGACAAGGGGTTGAGCTCTCAGCTTCCTGTACTTGATCCCCAAACAGTGTAGTTCAGTAAAAGTAGTAATTAGGCCTTTTACAAATTTATTTTATTAGTGAAGAGAGTTGGTAGGTAATGGGCTGTAATTCTAACACAGCCAGTTTGGAGATTAATAAAAAATTTTAAAAGAGCAGTTTTTACCAGAGGCAGTGGGCTTGTTATTTCAAGTTCTCGGCTGAGCCGAAATCAGAGTGGCGTGGGACCCGTGGTAGACTTCGTTGCTGGGAGGATGCAAAGCCACGTTCCTTGTTGTTATAGTCTGTGCAGTGCCCATCCTTGAGGGTGTTTTACCCTGGCGTTGGAAAAAAGGAAACCTTGTTTTCCAAGAACTCTGCTCTCTCTCAGCTTGATAAGCATTTAAAAATAAAAGCTGCACAATTGAAATTGGCAGTGCATCCTCATTCTTTTGTCTCTCTGTTTATTTTTTTCCCTCATCCCTCAACATGTGTGCTACAGCCCATGGTTATTACACCCTCAAGAATGATGGCCTGGAACTCAGCAAACTCGCACCAACGTCTGCCCGCCCTGCATTCTGTTGTTTGAAGCTGGCTGCGGCATCAGGGCCTAGCACTGAGAGGCCGGGTGGATCAGCCTCCACAGCTCCATCTGTGGCACATTTCCCTTCTCCTCTGAAGCTGCTGCTTGGAATTTTGAGCTCCTCCAGAATCCTGATTGTCAGCTCAATCTTTCTTGTTAGTTTTTGTAGTTAACTTAATTGATTTGTTTACCTCTCCAGTGGAGGAGCTCAAAAAGAAAGTGCTTTGGCACTCAGCAGAGCAGTTCTGCCTCTTGAAAAGGTTCTTCTGAGGTAGAGTTTTATAATACTGACCCAAAGAAGAAAAAAGATCCTATGGTTTAGGCCAGGGTGACTGTAAGTCCTGGTTTGCCCAGGGATGGATGCTATTGATGAATTACTCATAGCACACCCCTTCACTCTCAGAAGTATCCCAGCTTAGGCGATAAATTTTAGCATCATGCTAGCTTAGATGAATTCAGCAAGAAATAACAGATAACCAACTCACTACAAGCTGTTAATTCTTTGTCTAGAAATGTAATGGCTTTGTGAGGCAGCGCGAAACCCTGCCCTGAGCATTGCAGATTCCACTGGAGTCATGCACCTGTGACCTCAGAAAGCGTTGCTGTGTTTCTGGCTCTGTGAGTGTGGACTGGCCTTCCCGCTTGAGTAGGTCCCGGTTAAGCCAATTTTGAAACACCGTGTCACTTATTTGAGCATTCCTGGTTATCACTGCCTAGTTGGTTGAGTCAGAACCTGGAGTTAGCTTGGTAGGGTGTGGTTTCAGGTTTGCAGACATCCCTGGTTGATGGCCTATGAAGGATTGGTGCCTGATGTAACTGAATAGGGTGTTACTTCAGGTTAGTAGTCCTTGTTTTCTCTTGACGGGTTGGACTGAACCTGGTATTACTGTTTCCCAAAGAATATTTTTGGTTTGAAAACTGAAGGTCAGCAGTTCGCAAGTGTCGAACGTAAAGCCAACTCTGTGGTTTGTCTTGTGCCACTGGGCCAGCAGCACTGCAGTCCTGATCGATTGATCTGCAGCAATATAAAACCACGAACAGCAACTGCCAGACAAAACTCCATCTCACCCCATTTCCCTGTCCAACCTGTCTCTCTGCCCAGATCCCCTTTCTTTTTCCTCCTTTGTCTGTCTCACTCTTGCTTATGTATTTCACTTTTTTGGGTCTATCTTTTTCCATCTCCCTGTCTCTTTCCATAACAGTTTTAATAATGTTTTAGTTAGTTCCAGCCTTTTCCCTGAATGGATCCCATTGGAAAATGGATTTGAAAGGAAACAGTTATACACTTCCCTTCCTTTGAAACTCTGTTGGCACCTTTTCCAGTGCAGTAAACCATACAACATGTATTTTCAAAGTTTCCAAACACAGACACGCTGGCGTTAAATTTATGAAAAAATATTCAGCTATATGGTAACTGTGACTTTCAGAGATGCTGATCAGATTTGAAATTGGTACTGACTTCTGGAGCCCCAGCAGGTTCTCAGATCTCTGCGGGAAATATAACCACACTGGCTCTTGGGGAGTCTGTGGTGCTTGGAGCCTTGGCTTTTGATTGGCAGGTTGGGCAGGAAGAGTTGGAGCGAGAGATGTGGGTGTGGGGACCCCCAGCCACACCCGGAGGGAAACAGGGAAAGTCAATGAGTCAGTGAAGAATATGGCGTAGTCGTGTTGGGCACAGTAACAGAATGTATATTCCTTCTCTGCGTAGAAGGTAAACTACTTTCTGTTTACTCCAGCCAAGACTGAAGGTCAAATAACGCCCCCTTTGTTGTTGTTGTTGTTTTTTGTGTTTTTTTTTTTAATTGGATGGAGTCTCACTCTGTCACCCAGGCTAGAGTGCAGTGGCACAATCTCGGCTCACTGCAAGCTCCGCCTCCCGGGTTCACGCCGTTCTCCTGCCTCAGCCTCCCGAGTAGCTGGGACTACAGGCGCCCACCACCACGCCCGGCTAATTTTTTGTATTTTTAGTAGAGACGGGGTTTCACCATGTTAGCCAGGATGGTCTCGATCTCCTGACCTCGTGATCTGCCCACCTTGGCCTCCCAAAGTGTTAGGATTACAGGCGTAAGCCACCGCGCCCGGCCCAAATAACACCTTTTTGTTATTTTCTTTAGGGTGCCAAGGCTAAGAAGAGTTACTTATTTTCCTTCAAGGCAGTGATGATGTTGCTATTGTTAAAAATGTTTACCTCCCAAAAAATGTTCTGAAGCAAAAATCTATATATGTATTAGAATTCGTCTATGTATTTTTTCTTATTTTTTATGATTGTTAACTTCTTTTTTTGTTTCACCTTTGAACTGTTGTCCAGTCTGAGACATCCTGTTATAGCATGTTCT
Source organism: Pongo pygmaeus (assembly GCF_028885625.2). Taxonomy (NCBI): domain Eukaryota; kingdom Metazoa; phylum Chordata; class Mammalia; order Primates; family Hominidae; genus Pongo; species Pongo pygmaeus. The sequence continues at coordinate 2,002,697 of NC_072392.2, read as the reverse complement.
ATGTATCTTTTTTCTTTTTCTTTTTTTTTAAAATAAAATCCAGCTCCTGCAGGAAGTTCTGTATATTTGAAAGTCCATCGGTTTGACTGAGGTTGGAATTTGGTAGGCAAGCATGGTGATCCTTCTCAAGTACCCCGGCAGTTTGTTCAGGAGATCCTTGGGAATGCTCTTGAAAGAAGCCTTTCAGAAGGGGATTTCTTCCAGATTGCTCAAGCAGAAGCTAATCCATGTTTTGGCTTACCTAGGTTTAAAAGCTGAGCATCCTGCAGGTCATGTATCCCACTCAGTTAGGGTTTGTTAAGCACTCATTATGTGTCTTTCTTCTTAGCTCTTAGCTTGCTTTTTTTTTTTTTTAAGCTTTTGCCTTTGTTGGCTGCAGACAGCATTTCCAGAAATGCTGTATCTGTTTTCTCTCTGTTTGCTCATCCTCTCTGCCTGTTTCTTGGGTTTCCTCTTTCTCGTGCAGCATCCAATATATCAGCATTAACTAAAGATACTACCTTTGCCCTCCTCTTTCTCTTTCCCCATTGGTATGTTGTAAAATCTTGTCGTTTCGACTGTCATCTCTGTGCATTCTCCCCAAAATTTCTTTACTGCCCTGATCTTTTTCATGAACTTTGGCCCACATTTCTAACTTTTTGTTGTATATTTTCACCTGGAATCACAAGCTTATTCAAAATTGACTCATCCATAGCTGGTTTACAGTAATGCACACCAGTAGTCCTAGCTACTCAAGAGGCTGAGGAAAGAAGATCGCTTGAGCCCAGAAGTTTGAGGCCAAACTGGGCAACATAACAAGACCCCATCTCTTAAAAAAAAAAGAAAAGAAAAAGGTTCATCCTCTCCCTCACTTGTCAGGTTCCCCCCAGGAAGCAAACTCTTAAGATGGATATTTGCATGCAGGAAGCTGGATTGGGGCAGAGGGAGAAATTGAACGGTGTTGCAGCTATAACAAAGGGCTTACCCAGTCCTGCAAGGAGCTCTGGACCTAGGCTAACCCTTCGGAGTACTCCCAAATTGGGTCAAAGGGGCTGAATCTTTATACCCCCTCTCTCCCCCCACCAAGTAGTTGGATGTGGGTTACCTGGGAAGGTGCGGTGATTTGGGGAAAGTGCCTTTCTTTAGCTGAGAACAAGTCTCAGTGAAGGTCTCAGTGAAGGCCTCTTTCTGTATCTCTGTTTTCTGCATATTGCTTGCCTCTCTGCGCCTCTTCCCTGCCTGGCATATAGTAAGCGTTCAGTAGTAAATGGTAGCTTTAATTGTTCTGTCACTTTTGTATACATATATTTTCACAAATAGAGCTATCTTGGCCGGGCACAGTGGCTCACGCCTGTAATCCCAGCACTTTGGGAGGCTAAGGCCGGTGGGTCATTAAGGTCAGGAGTTTGAGACCAGCCTGGCCAACATGGTGAAACTCCATCTCTACTAAAAATACAAAAATTTAGATTGGGCGCAGTGGCTCATGCCTGTAATCCTAGCACTTTGGGAGGTCAAGGTGGGCAGATCACGTGAGGCCAGGAGTTCAACCAGCCTGGCCAACATGGTGAAACTCCATCTCTACTAAAAATACAAAAGTTAGCCAGGCATGGTGGCACACACCTGTAGTCCCAGCTACTCGGGAGGCTGAGACAGGAGAATCCCTTGAACCTGGGAGGTGGAGGTTGCAGAGCCGAGATCACGCTACTGCACTCTGGCCTAGGCAACAGAGCAAGACTCCGCCTCAAAAAAAAAAAAATTTTAGCTGGGCGTGGTGGCGTGCACGTGTAATCCCAGCTACTTGGGAGGCTGATCTCTTAAACCCGGGAGACAGAGGTTGCAGTGAGCTGAGATGGCGCCATTGCACTCCAGCCTAGGCAGCAGAGGGAGACTCCATCTCAATACAAAACCAGAAAACAAATAGAGCTGTCTTACATCTTACTCTTTTGTTTTGTTTTGTTTTTTGAGACAAGGTCTCCCTCTGTCATCCAGGTTGGAATGCAGTGGGGTGATCTCGGCTCACTGCAACCTCCTCCTCCTGGGCTTAACCCATCCTCCCACCTCATCTCCCCAGTATCCGGGACCACAGACACATGCTACCATGCCCAGCTAATTTTGATGGAGTCTCACTTTGTTGCCGAGGCTGGTCTCGAATTCCCGAGCTCAGGCAACCCACCCACTTTGGCCTCCCAAAGTGCTGGGATTACAGGCATGAGCCACCGCACCTGGACATGTTACTCTTTTTAATGCCTATGTATTCCACTATATGTGTGTACCATAATTTTAAGTGGTTTTATATTCATGTTTGCAGGCTTTTTCTGTCCAAACTGTATCAACAGTGAGTTTCATCATTCACATCATTTCATGCCTCTTTAAACTTCTTAAGAGATTTTTCACTTTCTTCTTTGATTTATAGTTGATAGCATAAGCAAGTCCTGTTACACTTCAGCTCCTTGAAGGTCCAGTTTATGTCTGATTTATCTTCAAAAACTAAGTGCCCAGCACAGATCCTTACTTGTAGTAGCCACTTGGTGAATGCTGACTGTGTGAATATAAAGAAACGAATTGGTTCAGCACCATGTGAAGTACAGTTCAGATCAGCTTCAACACCCAGGCGCTGCAGTAAGCACTTCAGATTTGGTGGGGTCTGTGCTGTGGACCCCACCCTGTTGGGATTTCTAGGCTAGTGGGGCAGCTTGGTGAATTGTAAATCCTGTACGAGGACAGCTGGGAGCCCACGTACCTGGTGATTGTTACAGGTAGAAATACTGCCAGAATCCAGAGGAGGAGGCCTGTAGTGCAGGTGTGATACATGCTGGATCTTGAAGGAAGGACTTAGGCAAGGGAGAGGAAAGACGTAAACTGTGGAGAGAGGGAGTAGGAGAACGGCCATTCAGGAGTGTGGAGGCAGGTTTGCTATTTTGTTTCTTGACTGTGGTCATTCACCATCTTTTGATGTGGGACCCTTTCTTTATTTATTTATTTGAGAGAGACGCGGTCTCCCTCTGTCACCCAGGCTGGAGTGCGGTGGCACGAACATCGCTCACTGCAGCCTGGAACTCCTGGGCTTAAGCCATCCTCCCACCTTGGCCTCCCAAAGTGCTTGGATTACAGGCGTGAGCCACTGCACCCGGCAAGTGTGGGGCCCTTTTAAAGAAGCAAGGCAATGGTCTGTAAATAAACCCGTTAGGTCTTTTGAGCCAGGCAGAAGCAGGTCAGTTCTATGCTCTAAATGGAGGAAATCTCACCAAGAAAATAAAGTTGAACTGGTGCTTTAAAAACTGTTTGGCAGGGGGTTGCTAATCCCACATTTATGGAGCTTTGTTCTCGGGACCAGTGTTAAAATATAAATGTAGATTTTAAATCCCCTTGCTTTATAGCATACTGTTATACTTTTTGTTGTAGAAATATTCCAAAAATGTGCCTAAATTAAATTTTACAATCTAGACAATTCCCCCTTTATATCCATAGATTTGTGTTTATATATGTATATATTTAATTACATATATTTTAATATATCATTGGTCTTTTTAAAACAATCTTTTCTAGTGTATGTCACTCTCTCATTTATCGAGAGTTTTTCTTTAGGACTTTAGAATTCTTCATTCCTCATTCTGGATTGATCGTTCATCATCAGCTGTAAAGCATTTTTGCATTTGGGTTTCTCTGACCCTTAGTCAGAGGTGTCATATACAGAATGTTGACTAAACAACTGCATTAGATAGCAGGGATCCCTCTATTTAGAGAAACCCATCATGGATAATTTTGAAATAAAACTGATCATTTTCTAATTTAGTGGGGTTGTTTGTTGTGTTTTGTTTTTTTGAGTCACAGTCTTGCTCTGTTGCCCAGGCTGGAGTGCAGTGGCGCCATCTGAGCCTCAGCTCACTGCAGCCTCCGATTCCTGAGTTCAAGTGATTTTCATGCCTCAGTCTCCTGAGTAGCTAGGATTATAGACATGCACCACCATGCCTGCTAATTTTGTGTGTGTGTGTGTGTGTGTGTGTGTGTGTGTGTTTTTAGTAGAGACAAGATTTCACCATGTTGACCAGGATGGTCTTGAACTCCTGGCCTCCAGTGATTTGCCTGCCCTGGCTTCCCAAAGTGCTGGGATTATAGGCATGAGCCACCGTGCCTGACTTAGTGTTACTTTAATTTAGTTTTATACATCTTTTTAAAAAATATTTTACTTTCATCTTAATTTGTTTTATTATTATCATTATCGTTATTATTATTATTTGAGAAGATGTCTCACTCTGTTGCCCAGGCTGGAGTGTACTGGCACAGTTTCAGTTCACTGTGACCTCCGCCTTCAGGGTTCAAGCAATTCTCCTGCCTCAGCCTTCCAAGTAGCTGGGATTACAGGCATGCCCCACCACATCCAGCTAATTTTTGTACTTGTAGTAGGGAGGGGGTTTCACCATGTTGGTCACGCTGGTCTCTGGTCTCGAACTCCTGACCTCAGGCAGCCTCCTAAAGTGCTGTGATTACAGGCATGAGCCACTCCTCCCCGCCAAATTTTATTATTTTTTTTAGAGACAAGATCTTGCTTTGTTGCCCAGGCCAGAGTGCAGTGGTGTGATTATAGCTCACTGCAGCCTTGAACTCCTGGGTTCAAGTGATCCTCCTGCCTCAGCGTCCTGAGTAGCTGGAACTACAGGGGCATGCCACCTTGCCCAACTAATTTTATTTTTTATTTTTTTGTAGAGATGGGGTCTCGCTATGTTGCCCAGGCTGGACTCAAGTGATTCTCCAGCCTCGGCCTTCCAAAGTGCTGGGGTTAATAGGCATGAGCCACTGCACCTGGCCTATAGAGCTTCTTAAAACACCATGTATCTATCAATATATAACTTATTCCTATATATGGGTTTTGGAAAAATATTTTTAGAATTTTATGTATATATATGTGTATTTTGTCTCACCATATAGATAACTTTAGGATACTGTTTCTAGGGTATCTTTTAACAGCATGTAATAAGAGGCTATGTGTTATAAAAAATATTTTCAGGCTGGGTGCAATGGCTCACGCCTATGATAGCAGCACTTTGAGAGGCCAAGGCAGGTGGATCAGTTGAGGTCAGGAGTTTGAGACCAGCCTGGCCAACATGGTTAAATGCCACCTCTACTAAAAATATAAAAATTAGCCAGACACGGTGGCACACATCTGTAGTCCCAGCTACTCAAGAGGCTGAGGCACGAGAATTGCTTGAGCTCGGGAGGCAGAGGTTGCAGCGAGCTGAGATTGTGGCACTGTACTGCAACCTGGGTGACAGAGCTAGCGTCTGTCTGGGAAGAAAAAACATATATATACATACATATATATACACACACATATATATTTATTTATATATTTGTAAGGTTATTGTTCACTTTTTTCCTATAATATCTCTTGCATAGAGTCCATGCTTTAAAAAATTATTTTAGAACTCAGTGCTGAGAAAAAGGAGTTGTTTTTCCTGAAGAATTGATATACTTATTCCTTTCTAATAATGAGAACTATATACAGTTATTGGTGTTTCCTTTTTTGCTTTGGCTGACGGGAAATTTTAAGTCAAATTTTAAGTCCGTTTATGGTAGGCTGTTAACCCATGTGATTGACATTTTTTCCTTTTTCTTGGTCTTGATTCTCTAATCTACTTTAATGTTATTTTGTGTGATTTTGCTGTAAGTTGTCACAAATCTTTTGTGAATTGTGGTATAAAACAGTAAATATAAAAAATTTTAATCTAGTTTAAAATTAGATACAGGCCAGGCATGGTGGCTCACGCCTGTAATTCCAGCACTTTGGGAGGCCAAGATGGACGGATCACTTGAGGTCAGGGGTTTGAGACCAGGCTGGCCAACATGGTGAAACTCAATTTCTACTAAAAATACAAAAATTAGCCAGACATGGTGGTGGGCGCCTGTAATCCCAGCTACTTGGGAGGCTGAGGCAGGAGAATCGTTTGATCCTGGGACACGGAGGTTGCAGTGAGCTGAGATCGCGCCACTGCACTCCAGCCTGGGTGACAAAGCGAGACTCAGTCTCAGAAAAAAAAAAAAAAAAAAAAAAACTAGATACATACAGGTTTCAAACAATGTATATTGGTTTCGGTAAGTGTATTGACAAGTTGACCAGTCCAGCAACTGAGTACAAATTTGGAAGGGCTATATTATTATTAAGGCAGAGTTTTACTCTGTTGCCCAGGCTAGAGTGTAGTGGCATGATCTCAGCTCACTGCAACTTTTGCCTCCCAGGCTGAAGCGATCTTCCTACTTCAGCCTCCTGATTAGCTGGGGTTATAGGCACATGCCACCACGTCTGGCTAATTTTTGTATTTTTAATAGAATTGAGGTTTTGCCACGTTGCCTAGGCTGGCCAGGAACTCCTGGGCTCAAGTGATTCGCCTGCCTCGCCTCCCAAAGTGTTGGAATTATAGGCGTGAGCCACCATGCCCAGCTGGAAGCATTATTGTTAAAAGGTATGTCCATTCCACAGCTTCTAGGTCAGGAGACTAGCTGGCACCTTAGCACGTTTCTAGTCACCTTCATTCAGTGCTGCTTTCTCACTTTCTTCCTTGGCATAACTGCTTTGTCTAGCTTATTATTCTCCTGACCTCTACTTTAAAACTAGATGCACCACAGTGGGTGGGGTTGGATGAAGTCATTGCGTTCGCAGTTTGGTTTGGACATTGATCATGGATTCTAAGGCCTTGAGGAACCATTTTGGGATGAGTTTCTGGAGCAGAGTCAAATTGAATGTGCAGATCTGGATATTCACAAGGTAACCACCAAAAAATTGTGCCTTATCATTGGTCTTATTTTTCAGTACTGACCCCTCAAAGTTTGTTTGATGACTCTCATCTTTACATTCTGGAAGCTTCCTGAAAAAACTAACTTCTCAGAAGGCCTCCAAGAGGTCCTTTTTATTCTAGGTACCTTTCTGTCTCACCTCTCTCGGAATTGTTTTATTTTTGGCATTGTTTACAAACACTGTCAGACTTTTAAAAATCCTTAGCTGGGCATGGTGGCACATGCCTATGGTCCCAGTTACTTCAGAGGCTGAGGTGGGAGGATCGCTTGAGCCCGGGAGGTCAAGGCTGCAGTGAGCTATGACCATGCCACTGAACTCCAGCCTGGGCAACAGAGCAAGACCCCATCTCTTAAAAAAAATCGTTTAGGAAGCCACAGAATGAAAAGCAATTGAGTTAATTTGTGAAAATGGAAGCAGAACACTTCCCTGCTCCTCTGCCTGCCCTGTCAGTGGAGTTTCTCTGAATCAGGGTGTCTGCAGGCATTACCCCTCCCTAATTTTTACTTCTGGCTCAACGTGCTCCTGAAGCTTCACGCCAGCAGAGGTGGGTTTCAAGGTGTGTGTCTGAATCAGCAGTCAAATCTCTCCTTGCTTTATTAAACGTGATGTAGCTATATTTCTTCCTCCTCACTGTTACAGGAAAACTTCCTTCTAGATTGGCTGATGGGTATGCCTCTTAGGAAGCCTCTTTCATATCACTTCTCCTCCACAACCTTAAATAACCTTTGACACAAGACACCTCATATCTGCTGTATGGGATTCCATAGGGACTACCTGTCTTGTTTAATTAAAGACCTGCCATGCTTTTCTACTCTTCCTTTGCTTTTCCTCAAATACTGGGAGAGGCAAGCTTCCCAAAACGTCTGGCAAGCAGTGTAGAAGCAGAAACTCTGTCCTACAAGATCTGCTTGTAACTCTTCCAAATGAGATGCTGGAATGGCAGGCCCTCGTTCTCCTGGGCCCCATTACTAAGGGACTCGTCCAGTGCCAGCATGCTATTCTGTTGGCAGCAGCTCTGCCTGCCCAAGAGGGGATGTGTATTGAATAACTCTGGGCTCAGACAGTAACCTGTAAGTGACAAAAACATCAATCCAGAGACACAACTAAGGTGGAAATGGGCGAAGTGTGTTTTGACTGGCAACTTACTTATTTATTTATTTTCCAGGAAATCTATTGGAGTACCATTTCTAAAACTGCATGGGTATTTCCTGGAACAAGTGAAGCACTCATTTAGAAGTGTTTTCATTTTTCTTGTAGAGAGTAGATGGTTTGCTGTCTGTCTTGCCAAGATGTATTGATAGAGCCCCCAGGACATTTCTTGGCCCTGGAGTCCTATATAAAGAAGAAGGGAAAGCCAGGCTGTCCTCTGGAGGGGGCCTAGCACTTCTGGAGATCATTTTCTCACCTTCGGAAGGTAGCAGTTGTGTCGTAATGCTGTACAGAGCTTTGGAATCAACCTGATGGAGGGTTAGAATTCCCTACTCAGCCACTTGCCAGCTGTGTGACCTTGATGACAAAAGTTTACTTACCCTCTCTGAGGTTGAGAGTCTTTGTTCATAAAGCAGGTTATCAGTGTCAATTCTCAGGGGTTTTCTGAGTGTTAGATAAAATACGCAAAACACCTTGCCCAAGGCTTTGTTACATACTGGGTACTCATGTATGTCTACTTTTTTTTTTTTATCAAATTAGCCTCTAGTTATGAACTCTTAATAGTTCAAGTGAAGGGTCAGACTAATGTGTTTCTAAATGTCATTACTCTATTTCTTTTTCTTCCTTTTTCAGACACAGTCTTGCTCTGTCACCCAGGCTGGAAAGCAGTGGTATGTTCTTAGTTCACTGTAGCCTTGAACTCCCGGGCTCAAGTGATCTTCCTGCCTTAGCCTCCTAAGTAGCTGAGACTGTAGGCACCTGCCACCACTGCAGGCTCATTTTTTATTTTTTTCTGCTAGAGGTAGGGTCTCGCTGTGTTGCTCAGGCTGGTCTCAAACTCCTGGGCTCATGTGATCCTCTCCTCTTGGCTTCCCAAAGTGCTAGGATTACAGGTGTGAGCCTGTTTTTGACATTCGAATGATTAAGTAGCTTGTTCCTTTTTAACGTTGAATAGTCCTCACTGTGTGAATATACCACAATTAATTTATCCATTCACTTGTTGATGGATATTTGGTGTTTTCTCCTCCAGTTTTTAACCTTCATGAGTAAAACTGCTATGAACATTCTTTGCGTGCATGTATGCTTTCGTTTTTGGGGAGTAAATACCTGTGAGTGATATAGCTGGGTCGTTTGGTACTTAACTTTTTTTTTTCCTTTGAGATGGAGTCTCGGTCTGTTGCCCCGGCTGGAGTGCAGCGGCATGATCTCAGCTCACTACAACCTCCACCTTCTGGATTCAAGCGATTCTCTTGCCTCAGCCTCCCAAGTAGCTGGGATTACAGGCACCTGCCACCACGCCTGGCTGATTTTTTTATTTTTAGTAGAGATGGGGTTTCGCCATGTTTGCCAGGCTGGTCTCGAACTCCTGGTCTCAAGTGATCCACCCACCTTGGCCTCCCAAAGTGCTGAGATTACAGCCGTGAGCCACCGCACCCAGCCTGGTGTTTAACTTTTTAAGATACTGCCAAAGTGGTTATATCATTTAACTTTTTTTTTTTTTTGAATCAGGTCTCACTTTGTCACCCAGGCTGGAGTGCAGTGGCGTGGTCTCGGCTCACTACAACCTCCACCTCCCAGGTTCAAGCTATTCTCCTGCTTTAGCCTCCCGCGTGGCTGGCATTACAGTGCCTGCCACCACGCCCAATATTTTTTGTATTTTTAATAGAGATGGGGTTTCACCATGTTGATCAGGCCGGTCTCGAACTCCTGACCTCAAGCCATCCACCCACCTCAGCCTTCTAAAGTGCTGGGATTACAGGCGTGAGTCACTGTGCCTGGTCTCATTTAACATTCTTAAAGCAGTATGTGAGAATTTCAGTTACTTGACATCCTTTCCAATGCTTGTTATTGTTCATCCATCTGTTTCATTATTGCCATGCTGTTGGGTATGGAGTTGTATGTGTGATTTTGATCTGCATTTCCCTAATGATTAGTAATGTTGAGCATCTTTTCATGTACCTACTTGCCATCTATATATCTTCTTTGCCCAATTTTTTGTTTATTTTGCTGAGTTGAAAGAGTTCTTTATATACCTCAGTTCTGAATCCTTTGTCAGATGTATCTTTTACAATTATTTTCTCCCAGTGAGATAATTTCCTGTAGCTTTCCTTTTCATTTTGTCTTTTGAAAAGCAAACATGTTTGATTCTGATGAAATCACCTACTTTTTAGAAAATGTTTGATTTGTAATTACAGATACATTGGCAAAGGGGCTATTTATCAGAGTATTGGCAGCTGATGCTGCCAATTAAAAAATAAATATTGGGCCGGGTGTGGTGGTTCACACCTGTAATCCCAGCACTTTAGGAGTTCAAGGCCAGAGGATCACTTGAGCTCAGGAATTTGAGACCAGGAGGTTGGGAGGCCGAGGTGGGAGGATTGCTTGAACCTGGAAAGTTGAGGCTACAGTGAGCTATGATTGCGCCACTGCACTCCACCCTGGGCAACAGAGTGAGAGCCTGTCTCATTCATAAATAAATAAATTAAATTAAATTGTGTGTATGTGTGTCTGTTTGTATATATCTCGGGCTAGGTGCAGTGGCTCATGCCTCTAATTCTTGCCCTTTGGGAGGCTGAGACAGGAGGATCACTTGAGGCCAGGAGTTTGAGACCAGCTTGGGCAACAAAACAAGACCCTGTCTCTACAAAAAGTTTTTTTTCTCTGTCGTGGGGTTGGGGGAAGGGGAGGGATAGCATTAGGGGATATACCCAATGTAAATGACGAGTTGATGGGTGCAGCACACCAACATGGCACATGTATACATATGTAACAAAACTGCACGTTGTGCACATGTACCCTAGAACTTAGAGTATAATAAAAAAATATATAAGGAATACAGGGCTTAAATTCACATTTTTTAAAAAGGTATATGCAGGTTGCATCCCTTTTAGTCTCCACTTTTCAGCAAAGTTTACCTAAAATAAAATCCATTTATTGCTGACTCTTAAAAAAAAACAAAAAGTTTTTTTTGTCCTGGCACGGTGGCTCACGCCTGTGATCCCAACAGTTTGGGAGGTTGAGGTGGGTGGATCACTTGAGGTCAGGAGTTCAAGACCAGCCTAGCCAACATAGCGAAACCCATCTCTACTAAAAATACAAAAAGTAGCTGGGTGTGGTGGTGGGCACTTGTAATTCCAGCTACTCGGGAGGCTGAGGCAGGAGAATCGCTTGAACCCGGGAGGCAGAGGTTACAGTGAGCTAAGATTGCACCACTACACTCCAGCCTGGGTGACAGAGTGAGACTCCATCTCAAAACAAACAAACAAACAAACAAACAAAAATACTTTTTTTTTTGAGACAGAATCGTGCTGTCTCACCCAAGCTGGAGTGCGGTGGCGCAATCTCAGTTCACTGCAACCCTGCCTCCCGGGTTCAAGCGATTCTCCTGCCTCAGCCTCCCGAGTAGCTGGGACTATAGGCATACGCCACCACACCTGGCTAATTTTTGTATTTTTTGTAGAGATGGGGTTTCGCCACGTTGGCCAGGCTGGTCTCGAATTCGTGGCCTCAAGTGATCATCCGCCTCAGCCTCTCAAAGCGCTGGGATTACAGGTGTGAGCCACTGTGCCTGGCCTACAAAAATATTTTTTTAAATAAGTCAAAATTAAATCTTTTTTATTTTTATTTATTTTATTTTTATTTATTTATTTATTTATTTATTTATTTATTTATTTATTTTGAGACAGGGTCTTGGTCTGTCACCCAGGCTGGAGTGCAGTGACGTGATCACTCCACAATACTGCAGCCTCAGCCTCCTGGGTCTCACACTGTATTGCCTAGGCTGGTCTCGAATTCCTGGGCTCAAGTGATGCCCCCACCTCAGCCTCCCAAGTGCTGGGATTTAAGCATAAGCCACCATGCCTGGCCAAAAATAAATACCTTAATATCCATCTGATTGATGATCCAAAGCAACACTGAAAATGCCTAAGTAGTTTCCTTTATGAAGAAAACAGTACTCAGACTCATGTTTGAAGCCGCTTTTTCCTCTGACTGCCCTTTCTTGAAGAATGTGCATACCATTGGTTTGAGATGTGTACTTTATTTTTGAGAAGCAAGAACATTTTTAAACTGCTCACTCAGTTTCTGCAATTCATTCGTCATCTTTCTTCACTTTCTCATCACCTTCACTTTGTGCTGCTTGCCATGGAATTTACTGATCCAGTGATTCATAACCTTGATGATGAAGTTCTCTTGCTATATTCCTTATTCTTTAGACAGAAGTTCTGTCTTTAGTGAACTTTTCCTTTTTTTTTTTTTTTTTAATTTAATTTTATTTTCCTTTTGGTTGCCCCTGACAGTTTCTTGTTTAAGCCTGGTGAGGAGCCACAACTGGGCATCTCCACCAGCTCGGGCCAGGCAGCAGAAGATGAGAACAAGGGGCTCCAGCATCTGGACAGGGTAATCAGCTACTGTTAATTGAGAAAGTATACCCCAAGTGACTGAGTAACCCTTTTCTGTATAAAACTTTCTGGAATGCTGTGTCAGATCTTCTTCGGTTTTATTTGGGTTTACTTTTTTTGTTGTGTTTACTTGTTTAAAGCTTTTTATTTTGAAATAATTATAGATTCACAGGAAGTTGTTTTAAAAATGTACAGAGAGGTCTTATGCACCCTTCACCCCTCCTTCCCCATTTTTGGTGTCTTGCATAGCTTTAGTATATATCAACATTGTGAAATTGACATTGTTATCCACTGACTTTAATCACATTTCACAAGTTATCTTGCACTTGTATGTGTGTGTGGGGGGGGGTTCTGTGCAATTTTATCACACATGTAGCTTCATATAACTATTACTATAATCAAGATGCAGAACTTTCCCAACACTCAAAGCTCCTTCCTGCTCTATGCTTTAGAACCATCCCTACCCCCTTTCAGCCCCCAGTCCTAACCCCTGGCAACCACTAATCTGTTTTCCATCTCTATAAATATATTATTTCAAGAATATTATATAGATGGGATTGTACAGTATATAACCTTTTGAAGCTGGCTTTTCACTAAGCATAATTTCCTGGAGTCTGTCCAACTCACTGCACGTATTGGTTGTTCATTCCTTTTTATTGCTGAGTAGTAGTCCCTGTATTCCCTGGTACGGATATTCCACAGTTGTTTAACCATTCACCTGTGGAAAGACATTTGGGTTGTTTCTAGTTTGGGGCCATTACGAATAAAGCTGCTATGAACATTTACATACTGGTTTTTTTTCCAAACGTAAGTTTTCATTTCTTCAGGATAAAGCCCCAGAGTTCAATTGCTGGATCATATCATAAGTGCATTTTTAGTTTTAGAAGAAACTGCCAAACTATTTTCCAGAGCAGCTATACCATTTTACATTCCATCAGCAACATACATGTGATCCGATTTCCCAGCATCCTTACCAATATTTGGTGGTGGTACTGTTTTTTATTTTAGCCATTCTGATAGATATGTAATGAGATCTCATTGTAGTTTTATTTTCCATTTCCCTAATGGCTAATTATAATGAACATCTTTGCTTGTGCTTATTTTCTATTTGTATATCCTCTTTGATGAAATACCTGTTTTTTTGTTTTTTTGGGTTTTTTTGCCCATTTTCTAAATGTATTGTTGTTTTCTTACTGTTAAGTTTTGAGAGGTTTTTTGTTTTTTGGTTTGTGTTTATTTTTCTTTATGTGTTGTTTTTTTGAGACAGGGTCTCTGTCACCCAGGCTGGAGTGCAGCGGCACTGTCACGGGTCACTGCAGCCTTGACCTCCCAGGCTCAAGTGATCCTCCCACTTCTGCCTCCCAAGTAGCTGGGACTACAGGCAAATGTTACCACATCCAGCTAATTAAAATTTTTTTTTTTTAGAGACACAGTCTTGCTATGTTGCCAGGGCTGGTCTCAGACTCCTGGGCTCAAGCAGTTCTCCCACCGTGGCCTCCCAGCGTGCTGGAATTACAGGCGTGAGCCACCGCGCCTGGCCAGGTTTTAAGAGTTTTATATGTAATCTGGTTACTAGTTCTTTGGCAGATATGTGGTTTACAAATAGATTTTCCTAGCCTGTCATTTGCCTTTTCATCTTCTTACAGGGTCTTTGGCAGTGCAAAAGTTTTTAATTTTTATGAAATCCAGTATATCAGTTTTTCCTTTTATGGATTGTACTTTTGGCATTAAGTCTTAGAACTCTTAGTCCTAGGTCCTGAAGATTTTCTTCCATTTTTTTCTAAGAGTTTTATGGTCCTATGTTTTATATATAAGTCTTTGATCTATTGTGAGATAATTTTTGTATAAGTGTGAAAGTTAGGTCAAGGTTTTGTTGCTTTGTTTTTTTGCATACAGATGTCTAATTGCTTCAGTACCATTTGTTGAAAAGCTATTCCTCCTTTTAATTTTATTTTAGAAGAGGTGGGGTCTTGCTATGTTGTTTACATTAGTCTCAAACTCTTGATCTCAAGCAGTCCTGCCTTGGTCCCCCAGATTGCTGAGATTATAGGCATGAACCACCATGCCCAGCCCCTTTCTTCATTAACTTAACATCAGGGAGAACGATTTCTCCCGCTTTATTCTTTTTCAGAATTGTTTGAAATGTTCTACATCCTTTGCTTTTCCAGATAAGCTTTAGAATAAGCTTGTCTTTATCTACATGAAACATTTCTAAGATTTTGATAGCTATTGCGTTAAACCTATGGATCTATTGTCTACATAAAACCTTCCTAAGATTTTGATAGCAATTGCATTAAACAATTAACTGACATCTCTACAATGCTGAGTTGTTCAGTTCATGAACATGGTAAATCTCCCCGGTTTTTAGGTTGTCTTTTATTTTCTGGGTTTTGTTTTTTGAGACAGAGTTTGTCACCCAGGCTGAAGCACAATGATGCATTCTCGGCTCACTGCAACCTCCGCCTCCTGGGTTCAAGCGATTCCCCTGCTCCTGCCTCAGCCTCCCGAGTAGCTGGGATTACAGGCACACGCCACCATGCCCAGCTAATTTTTGTATTTTTAGTAGAGACAGGGTTTCACCTTGTTGGCCAGGCTGGTCTCGAACTCCTGGTCTCAGGTGATCTGCCTGCTTCAGCTTCCTGAAGTACTGGGTTTACAGGCGTGAGCCACCATGCCTGGCTTTGTCTTTGATTTTCATCAGCATTTTCAGATTTTTAGCATAGCGTTTCCATACGTTCTGTTAGACTTATACCTGAATATTTCATTTTCTTTGTCACTGTTGTAAACGATGGCATGTTTTTCATTTTGGCTTCCACAAAGTCATCATCTCTGAGCTCTTTGTGCAGCGCTGTGGTTGGAGTAGTCTGAGCTTTTCATGTTCATAGCGAAGGAGACAGGAGCAGTGGGAGTGTGACGCTTGAGTCACAGATGTGTGAAAATCAGATATGCAAACAGTGTGGGCATGAGAGCAGACAGAACTGGATTCAGATCCCAGCTCTGGCACTTTCTAGCCTTGTGTTATTGGGCAGGTCATTTAGCCTCTCTGAGCCTGTTTCCTCAAATGTCAAAAAGGAGAATAATACTTAGGCAATCCTTTTGTAAAGCTTTGAGATAATATATATAAATATTCTTTGCCTACCATAGGTCTCAAAATATCTTAGTTATTAGGTCTGGCCACAGTGGAATCATGTCATTCATGGTTAGATCCACAAGGGAGAGAGGCAAGTGTGCCTACTATTATGAGCAGCAAATGTTTCTTGAATCTCTCTATGGTGCTGATTTCCAAGGATGTGAAGTCTTGACATAGCTCTTGCCCTCAAGGGGCTTATAATTCTGTTGAGGAAACCTACTCTATGAATAACAATTCCAGGACAAGGTATTGCTTGTTAAGTTCTAAATAGATGGGCAGACAGTGTGAGTGCATCAAAGAACCTTCTCTGGGTTTTGTTTGCCCTTTTGTACCCTGTCCATTGAGGTGGCTTCTGGATGTTGTTGATGAGAGAATGTGTGGAGGTGGGAGAGGGTGTGTACAGATTTAGGGGAAGGGTGTCATGTGGGAATATGTAATTAATTTTTATACTTTCCCCAGTAAACCATCGACCCTTTTTATGATGTCATGAGGGATTCCTTAATTTTGCAGCTGCTTCCTGATTACGTCAGAGAGGAGCCTCTCACCCCACAGCCTGGAGCTGTACTCATACAAGAATTGGAAACAAATGAAGTGCCGAATATCTAATGGCTTCCACAGGGAGCGCCAGTTCAGACTTCCCAGGCCTCCTCTTGCTAGGTCTTCCTCAAGTATTTCTGACCCCCTGAAGTGTCTTTGTTCTGGAAAGACAGGACTTGGCCCAGAGCCAAGAGGGAGGGAGCCTGGGGACTCCTTGACACATACCTTTCTTCCTCCAGGTGTTTTGCAGTCCTGAGTTTCTTCCCCCTTTCTTGGATCTTGTTTGGTGAGTTGTTACTCTTCTTGAGTTTTCAGGATCCTCTGGAACCTGCCGAGAATACACGTGAGAGTCTTTGACCTGCTCCAGCAGTCTTCACCCCTACACACCCCCTCAACAGCATTATCTCCAGCCTCTTTTGATTTTTCTTTCTTGTTTTTTTTTTTTTTTTTCTTTCTTTTGGTAGAGACAGGGTCTTACTCTGTTGCCCAGGCTGGTCTTGAACTACTGGGCTCTCAAGCAGTCCTCCCGCCTCAGCATCCCAAAGTGCTGGGATTACAGGCATGAGTCACCATGCCTGGCCTCTTCTGATTTTCTTTCTGCGGTAATTTTCATATCTGTGCACTCCTTTTCATTCCCTCTTCTACCTCTATTGTAAGAAAGATGTTACCCTTACTTGGCATTATAAACTTCATGAAGTGCTTTACATGTAATTTCGCTTGCTTCAAACAAGTTCATGCTCTCTTAGCTTCCCAACTGATCTCCCTCATTGTTACCTTTTTCCAGCTACCCTAATCAGTCCTAAATGCTTTAGCTAGATTAATCTTTATAAAATATTCACTCA
Source organism: Pongo pygmaeus (assembly GCF_028885625.2). Classification (NCBI taxonomy): domain Eukaryota; kingdom Metazoa; phylum Chordata; class Mammalia; order Primates; family Hominidae; genus Pongo; species Pongo pygmaeus. The sequence continues at coordinate 1,985,870 of NC_072392.2, read as the reverse complement.
TTGCTTCATTCAAGAACCTTGAGTGAGTGCTCCCTCACTGTTGAGTCAAGTTCATGTTCCCTGTTCTGGCATTGCAGGCCCTATACTTTGTGGTTCCAGGCAGAGCACAGCACACACGGTACTTGGGTGCCTCAAGTAGTACATGTGGTCCCCCCTGCATCCACCAACTTCATCATTGTTCGTCTCTTCCAGCCCACCTTAGAAATGGTCTCTTCTGGCCGAGCATGGTGGCTCATGCCTGTAATTCCAGCACTTTGGGAGACCAAGGCAGGTGGATCACTTGAGGCCAAGAGTTCGAGACCAGCCTGACCAACATGGTGAAACTGTGCGTGCCTCCAATTCCAGCTACTTGGGAGGCTGAGGTGGGAGAATTGCTTAAACCCAGGAGGCAGAGGTTGCAGTGAGCCACGATTGTACCACTGCACCACTCCAGTCTGGACGACAGAATGAGAATCTGTCTCAAAAATAAAGGTCTCTTCCATGAAACCTTCTCTGTTACATGCTAGCTGAAATGATTTCCTGTCCCTCTGGTGACAGAAACATCTTACTTCCATCTTCCTTATGATATGTAGTACATTGTCTTGAATTATAGTTACTTGAGTATGTATGTATTCTTCCTGTCTTCCTTATTAGATTATCTTCTTCTCGCAGACAGGATCCTACTTTCCTTTATATCCTCCACAATTGGGCACTCAAGTGTTTTCGGAATTAATGGGAGAAGTCATTTTGTTAGAAGATTGGGATTTCTTTTGCCCCCATATCTCCCTACTTTCAGAAGAGCTTTAGAAGAAAATCCAAAGGGAACACTGACAGCGAGGGCTCCTAGGGAGGAAATTACCTTCTACCTTCTTCTGTCTTGTCTTGGTGCGTTAGGCCGTTCTTGCATTGCTATAGACAAATACCTAAGACTGTATAATTTATAAAGTAAAGAGGTTTCATTGGCTTACGGTTCTGCGGGTTGTACAGGAAGCATTTCAGCTTCTAGGGAGGCCTAAGGAAGGCTACAATCATGGCAGAAGGCGAAAGGGGAGCAGGCACTTTACACGGCGAAAGCAGGAGCAAAGAGTGGGGCAGTGCCACCTACTTTTCAAGGACCAGATCTCGCAAGAATTCAGCCACTACCACAAAGACAGCACCCAAGCCCTGAGGGATCCACCCCACCATCCAGACACCTCCCACCAGGACCCATCTCCAGCAGTGGGGATTACAATTCGACATGAGGTTTGGGTGGGGACAAATATTCCACCATGTCACTTGGCTGTATCAGTTTAGGGAAATGTTACGACTTGCTTTACACTCAGTCAGCCTCTGTTTTACCATTGTGCATGAATAATTTGCTTGGATGTATTAGTGCCTGATTCTGCTGACTCATTCGTTCTGCTCCTCAGGGAATGAAATGATGAAAAGACATCTCTGCTTTTGCTCTGAGATTTTGTTTTTGTGTGGTTCCTATATAGCGACTGCTTCCTCTACCTCCTCTTCAGCTAGCAGCTGCCACGGGGAACTCTGTGGCTCAAGCAGCAGCAGTTGAAAGATGCTCTCACTGCCCACTTCCTGTAGACAAGGAGGTTTTGGTGGGCTGCTTAGGAACTGTGCCAGCCTTGTGTCTGACTGGTAACTGACTCATGAGAAAAGCAGCCTTATGTCGGAAAGATAAGGGCCAACAAATTGCCTCCAGGTGGTGGTAGTTTGGAGGTGACTGACCATTCATTTCCTTTCTTTGGGAGGAGACAGTGGGGAGGGAATTGATGAATAAGTGGTCTTGCCTGCATTTTTCTCCAGCTCTTAGTGAAGCAGCCAGGCAGATAGTTGGTTCTTTGGGCTAGAATGGCTCGTGGACCCCAGTGCCCTCAGAATCCCTTCTGCTGCTATCAGAGCATTAGACTTATGTGTCATCCATCCTGTGTCTTCTCTTCATTACTCTTCTTATGCTCTTGCCAGGAAACTGGCTGTGTGCACCAAGGGAACTATGATAGTTCCATCGCTGCCAGATTTTTCTGTGACCAACCAAACTCCATCCCACTGGTACTGGTTTCCTTCAAATCTCTCCCTGATGAAAACACTGGAATTGATCAGAAGCAGTGGTTCTGAACCACCATCCCTTGGCTTGGCTTAGAGGGCCCAGGCAGGTGGGCCTGCCTCCCATCCCCTGCTCTTCCCTCTCCGCCCCTCCTGCCTCACTCCCATTTCCTGCAGGAGGATGCTTTGCCATCCTGGAGCTGTCAGGCACAGCTTTGCTTTGGCAGCACCGTCGCACACATACTGGTGGGAGAGGGGACGTGTTTATCACTTTTCCTGGAGATTATCTGTTTAAGCACTTCTCTGACAGTTACAATAACAAGGGCAGTGTGTTGTGTTTCCCAGCAGAAGGACACTTGCTGTTGAAAGATGTATAGCACTAATTAGAAATACATAACATCCGGCCACATGGCAGCCTTCTCCCGGCCGCTCCATTTCCTGATTTCATGCAACTTTGACGACAGTTGGTTTATGTTTTCCATGAATATATTCTCAGGAAAATGAGAAAGTCTCCCTGTTACATAGGAGCAAGAAGAATATTTCTGTCTGAGCAGGTATTTGGCCATAGGAATAATAGGAGCTGTGGTCACCTGCCCACATGTGGGAAGGAGCAGAACCAAGTTCAGACCTCAGGTGACTTTGTTAGTAAGAAATATTTCCGTCTGACTTCCTTAGCCAAAACCCTTAGCCGAAACCCTTAAGCAAGTCTCTGCTTTTGGAAAGAAGGGGAAAGGCTGTTTCACAGTGTTAATGAGTTCCTCAGCTCCTGTCATGCTCCTGCTACCTGACACAAAGCCAGAGGAACCCAGGCGAATACCAAGGCAAACAATGCCTTTTCCTCCCCCACCCCACATCACTTGTTGGCTTGGCCCAGCCCAGCACTAGGGATATATATGGGCATTCATCAGACTGGGGCCAGTTTCCTGGGTCTAGCCCCAAAGTGGGTGGACTCTGGGAATCTAGATGCTGTTTTCCTACCCACTTGTGTAACGGTGAATGCTTTCAGTTTCTAGCCTGTGGAAGTCTACGTGAGGCCAAGAGCAGCCCATGAAGACGCTGTGCACTTAGTGCATGTCTCATTTGAGGCACTGGATCCAAGTTGCCGTGGTTACTTGGAGAAATAACAATTTTCTTTACCCTATTGAAAGGTCCTAAGGTTGCAGAGACCATGTTTTATTTGTAGCTGTGTGCTCCATCATACCTAGTACAGAGTCTGGAACATTCTACATGCTCAGTATGTGCTTGAGGTACCACTGAGCCATGGAGAAGGACAGGCCTCCCAGGAGGTGCTCTAGGCAACATGGCCAGTCAGAGGCCTGACCAACACTCAGACATGCTGACCCCCTTGATCGTTTGTAAAATCTCCACCTGCTTGATTACGGCAGAACAGTTACTGCTTAATACTCTGCATCAGATGGACCAGACACATAAGCAGGCAGTGTTATTTCAAGCCTTTCTTCAGGAGGGGGTTAGGGGATGGGGAGTCGAGGTGACATAACTGTCACCAAGGACAGAGCAGTCATGAAGCTGCCTTCTAGCTGCTGCCCTGGGAGGTGGCTGAGCACTTTCAGATCTATACCAAAGAGACTCCAGCTGTTGCTATCTTGCCTGGTCTCCAGACCTTATTGCAGGAGCCTTTAGAAAAGGAGCCAACCCGGAGTCCATGAAGATCGCAGATCCCATTGTTGTTAAGCAGCCATTCTCCCTCTGAGCCCTAGCCCCCCACTCCACAAAGACCGCAGATTCCGTTGTTGTTAAGCAGCCATTCTCCCTCTGAGCCCTAGCCCCCACCTTGAACTCTGAGAGACGGTCTAGCTTGAGATTGCCGTTTGTCGTAAATGCAGAGCTAGGCTTGGTGAAAGAAACCTCTTTCAGGTTTCTGTCCAGGCTCATGAGAGTGTCTTGGTGTAGCATGTGCTTCACAAAATGCCAGTCTCTTGGAGCCAAGACACCCCGCTCCATCCCTTCTAGCCTTCTGAGTGCAGGTAACTTCTACTCAGTTGATGAGGGGCACTAACGTTTACTCAGAGTGTCAGCTACCAGGATGTGGCCTCCACTTGTCTTCTCCCAACTCCCTCTTTTCTGGACTTACTCCCTTCTTCCCAGCTCTGTTGCTAGTTAGAGGCAGGATGTTGTCCGGGCATGGCAGTGGCCTGGACCGAGCTGGGCGGTACTGACGGTGCTGCTGCCTATGGGGAGGGTGAAGGGGAGAAGTTGGTAACTTACATATCTCCCCGTTTCCTGCTTTCCATCCTCCCCTCTTCTTGGCCCCTGCATGCTTGTTTTCTTTGTAACAGAGGTTTAGGGCCCTAACAGGACAGGAATGAGATTGGTCGATTCTAATCACACGGATTGTTACCACTTCCTTGACTGCCTGCCACAGCTGAGCTGGAAAGTCAGAGGGTGACATCTGGGACCAGTGGGCATCTGGAAGGTTGGCGGGAAAGCCACAGTCAAAGAATTACTACCCTGGATGCTATTCGTTTGTTGGGACCTTCTGAGCAGCAGCCTGCTCCTTCTTACGCTCAGTACTTTCAGAAGTGGGTTGGGGCTGGCTTTGTGTACTCCAATCATACTTGCTCTTGGGGCAAAGACGGTAAGGAATCACTGTGGTTGGGTAACGTCTCCTGGAGTAACAACTTCAATGGGGCCCCATTGACAAGACTGGTGAGCTGATGAGAGGGCTCCCCTTGGTTATTGAGGTTAAACTACAGGCAGGGACAGAGAGCAGACATTTAGCTGATTATCCTTTTAACACTTGGAGATTCTGAGAGTTCTCCTGTATTAGAGAGGGAATTAACAGATTAGCTGCTGCTAGAGCTAGTGAGCCTGGCCCCTGATTCTGTCTCCTGTGGGTATGTGGTGTCTCCTCCTCGGAGGCTGTGTGGTGGCCTGCTGCCTTCTGTGTGTCGCCAGCTCCTCTCGAGTTCAGATGACGTGGCTTTCAGGGAAGGCCACTGATGAAGAGTAGGTACAGGCAGGCTTTTGGGAGTATGTCACATAGCTCCCACCAAAGAATAATTCTGCCCACCAAAAAGATGGCTCCTTTCAGTGACCTGGAGCCAGAAGGAAGTTAGTTAGCCAGGCTGAAAAAGTAACGGAAAGAGGGTACTGGGATTGGGAGCCAGATTTATTTTTTAGCGCTAGGGGAAGGAATTTGTGAAAACGAAAGCCAACACTGATTAAGTGCTTATTATGTGCCAAGCACTGTTCTGCATAAAATTAACTCATTCCATGAAAGTAGGTTATTTGTGTCATGTGTGTTTTCTTAGGAGGAGGGACATGGAGGAGGTAAGGATGGGACTAAAGGTTGGTGATTCAAGAAGATCATTTTTAGATGAGATCGGGCGCGTTCAGGGTGGTATGGCGGTAGACAGAAGATCATTTTTAAAAGTGTATTTTTCCAATCTTAATTGATGACTGTGCTCCTGTTAGTTATACACTAGAGAGACTGAGTTAATTAAATCTGAGTTCTTGTTACGATAGCTTTACATTATCGGTAGGCAGCTAAAGGCAGAGACCGTGCAGCTCCAGCTCAAACTGCCTTTATTGAGGTAACTGTTCCTGGGAAAGTGATGTAGAATTGACAGAGGTGACCCTTATCATCTTATTGAACACATATCCATATGCCAGACCTCGTGGTAAGTGCTTCACATGCATTTGTACTTGGCCTTATGACCACTCTGAGAAGGGGAGTATTACTAGCCCTAGTCTTCAGTGAGGAAAAGGAAGCTCGGTAACATGGCCAGTGATGTGCATCTTGTCCGCCTGGGGTGCTGAGAGTTTCATTTGCCTCTCCTCAGACTGCTTCTCGGAGGAGTGCCGCTCTGTGATCCAGGAACAAGCCGCAGCTCTGGGCTTGGCCATGTTTTCTCTACTGGTCTGCCGCTGCACTTACTTACTTAAGGAGTCTGCCAAAGGTAAGCAGGAGGAGTCCCCAGCCTGGTGGGCTTCCAGTTGCCTGGCCTTGTCCAGACCTCGCAGTGCCATGCTGCTTTCTTGGTGTCTTCTCCCTGTAGTCTCCATTCTTGCTCTCACTTACATGCCCGTCTTCCTTTTGCTTGCCTAACTAGCCCCATTTCCTTTTACAGTCTGATTGCCCCTAAGGCCCTCTTCTCCTTTTTGTAGAACTCTTTCCTCTCTCTTTTCTCCTTTAGTAGTTAGGATTTTCACTGTACCTATGAGCTGCTACATGTTCCTGCATCTTCAGGAAACCAGAAAAGTTAGTTTCCATAATCGATGTTGTGTTTTCCCCTTTATCTCTTTGTTTCTCTTCGTGTGGTACCTAGTGAGTTCTGTAACCGCCGTGGACTAGCCATCATGGGAGACTCACTGGACCAGATAGAGCAGGTGCTGTTTTTAGCCCTTAGGTTGAGACAGTATCCCATATCCTTTAAGGCTGCCCTTAGAAGTCTAAGCCTGATTGTTGTAGCAGTAGAAGGTAGGGCTGAAGGTTACACCTTTATTTTCAGCTCCTAGATCAATACTAGTGACTTAATGAGACCCCACTGTCACCCCATGCCACACCAGCTTTGTGAATGCCTCCAGCTTCAGAGGTTGCCTTTTTTTTTTTTTTAGGGACAGAAGGGCAACTTTTTGTTTTGAAATAACTTCATATTTACAGAACAGTAGCCAGAATAGTGCAGAGAACTCTTATATACCCTTCACCCAGATTCCCCAGTTAACATTTTACCATGTGGGCTTACATTCGTCTTTCCATACACACATACTTAAGGTTATTATTTTTCTTCTGAACCATTTGATTTTTAAGTTACAGAGTTGTGGGCCCTTTACCCCCAAATACTTGACTGTATATTCCTAATAATAAGGATATTCTCTTAATAACAGTTATCAAAATCGGAAGTCAACATTGATAAAATACTATTATTGCATTCACAGACCTTATTTAGTTTGTGCCAGTTGCCCTAATTTCTTTATAGCAAGGGGAAAAAAAGTTTTTTTCTGCTCTGGAATCCAGTGCAGGAGCACACGTTGCATTTAGATATCATCGTGTCTCTTTAGTGTCCTTTAATTTGGGATGGTTTTTCTATCTTTCTTTGTCCTACATGTCTTTGTCATTTTTGAAGAATATAAATCATTTGTACAGTGTCCCACAGTTTGGGTTTCTCTGGTGTTTCCTTATGATTAAATTCAGGTCATGCAGTTTTGGCAAGAACTCTGGTGCCATCTTGGTACTGTGCTGAAGGAAGGCTGGAAGGATGGGCTAGAGGCCAGAGTAGAGGCTTCAGCCAAGCCACAGGTGAAGCAGAAGCAGTTGTGTCCAGGGGCAGACCCAGTACACTGGTTCTCTCTTTGTCCTACTTTTCAGAATCCTCTTAGGTGCTGGCGCTTGTCCTCGCTTCTGGGCCCATCTTTCCTGTGGACTTGGTCTCCCTTCCCTAAGAGCTTGCTGCCGTCCCAGTGCCCCAGGCCTCACTCGGGGGCTACAGCAGACATAGGCCCAGTTCTCACCCTTTGCCTCTGCAGCTCAGCTGTCCTCTCCTGAGGACCAGGATGACCAAGACGACATCAAGGTGTCTTCCTTTGTCCCGGACCTGAAGGAGCTGCTCCCCAGTGTCAAAGTCTGGTCAGATTGGATGCTCGGCTACCCGGACACCTGGAATCCCCCTCCCACATCCCTGGATCTGCCCTCGCAGTGAGTTGACCTGCCCATTGCTTCAGCACCACTGGCTTGGGCCTGACTGTGTTCCTACAACTCCCCTCTTCATCCTGCTCTGTTTCTTTCTGCCCACAGCCTGCTTGCTTCTCTGTTTCTTCTTGATTTGAACTTTTTTTGAATACCTTCCCTGTCCTCTGATGTTTTAGGTTATTTTTTCCTGTTCTCCAGGCCTCTTCCCTCTCCTCTCACACTCTCTTTTTCCTCTCACTCTCCATTTTGTTATTTGTTCTTGCTCTCATTCCGTCATCCTCACTCCATATTGTGCATACTCACCATCTCTGCAGCTGCCTCTGGAGTCTGGATTTGTGTGGATATGTGTGTGTGAGACTTTGTCTCTTCTCTTATTAGTTTTTCTGTGCATCTTGCTTTTTTTTTTTTTTTTTTGGGGGACAGGGTCTCACTTTGTCACCCAGGCTGAAGTGCAGTGGCACGATCTCAGCTCACCCAGGCTGGAGTGCAGTGACATGATCTCAGCTCACTGCAACCTCCACCTCCCAGCTCATGTGATCCTCCTGCCCCAGCCTCCTGAGTAGCTGGGACCACAGGTGCACACCACCACGCCTGGCTCATTTTTTGTATTTTTTGGTAAAGACGGGGTTTCGCCATGTTGCCCAGGCTGGTCTTAAACTCTTGGGCTCAGGAGATCCATCTGTCTCGGCCTCCCAAAGTGCTGGGATGACAGGCATGACCCACCGTGCCCGGCCTTCTCTGCATCTTTAAGGCTCTCTCACTGCTGCTTGTGCTGTCTTCTGCACTTTGTCTCCTGGCATGGCAGCGTGTGGGGAGGCTGAGTGCATGCACATCTCTCTTCCATTCACTCATGCCCCGTCTTCTCACTATGCCCCTGCCCTCGCCCCCGTCTTCTCACCATGCCTCTGCCCTCATCCCCATCTTCTCACTATGCCCCTGCCCTCGCCCCCGTCTTCTCACCACGTCCCTGCCCTCGCCCCCGTCTTCTCACCACGCCTCTGCCCTCATCCCCATCTTCTCACCATGCCCCTGCCCTCGCCCCCCGTCTTCTCACCATGCCTCTGCCCTCATCCCCATCTTCTCACCACGTCCCTGCCCTCGCCCCCTGTCTCTGTGTGTCAGTCTGGCATCTCTCAGAGCATTTGTGTATGGCAGAGAGCATTTGTGTATTGGGGGCGGGGGGCAGGTGTTGGAGTCTATGTGTCTGTCTTGGTGTATTTACGTAGATCAGTTTATGTGTTTGTATGCCTTTTTCTTTTTTTTTAATTGTGGAGATAGATATAACATTTGCCATCTTAACTATTTCTAAGCTCGGTGACATAAATTACATTTACAGAGTGTTGTGCAACCCCATATGGTTATTTCTTTTATCTTTGTCTATATCTGTGTCTGGGTTGTGTCCGACTCTGTGCTTGTCTGGGTCCATTTGTCTGTGTGTCTGTAAGTCTGTGTGTGTCTTAGTGTCTGTGTCTGAGCGCAAAGTTCTGTGTGTCTGCCTCGGGGGGCCTGTCTAGGGGTGTTTCCATGTGCCTGTCCATGTCTGTCTCTGTTCACTTGTCCATGTGCATCCATCCAACTGTGGCCACGTGTGTTGTTATCTGTATGTGTTCATGTGGGATGTCCGTATCTGTGTCTGTATTTGTGTCTATACCTGTTTGTGTCTGTATATCCTTGAGTATATATGTCTCTGTATGGGGTTCATGTGTCCCCACGTAGGTTTCTTTCAGTGTATGTCTGTGTTTCCATGTCTCTGTGTCCACATCTATAGCTGTCTTTTTTTTTTTTTTGAGACGGAGTCCCACTCTGTCTCCCAGGCTGGAGTGCAGTGGCACAATCTTGGCTCACTGCAACCTCCGTCTCCTGGGTTCAAGCTATTCTCCTACCTCAGCCTCCCGAGTAGCTGGGATTACAGGCACCTGCCACCACACCCGGCTAATTTTTGTATTTTTAATAGAGACGGGGTTTCACCACATGGGCCAGGCTGGTCTCAAACTCCTGACCTCAGGCGATCCACCCGCCTCGGCCTCCCAAAGTGCTGGGATTAGAGGCATGAACCACCGTACCTAGCCTTTTTTTTTTTTTTTTTTTTTTTTGAGACGGAGTTTTGCTCTTGTTGCCCGGGCTGGAGTATAATGGCGCGACCTCAGCTCACTGCATCCTCGGCCTCCCATATTCAAGCAATTCTCCTCCCTCAGCCTCCCAAGTAGCTGGGACTACAGGCATGTGCCAGCACACCCAGCTAATTTTGTATTTTTAGTAGAGACGAGGTTTCACTATGTTGGCCAGGCTGGTCTCGAACTCCTGACCTCAGGTCATCTACCCACCTCAGCCTCCCAAAGTGCTGGGATTACACATGTGAGCCACCGCGTCTGGCCCTTTTTTTTTTTTTTCCAGATAGAGTCTTGCTCTGTTGCCCAGGTTCAAGTGCAGTGGCATGATCTCGGCTCGCTGCAGCCTCCGCCTCCTGGGTTCAAGTGATTCTCCCACCTCAGCCTCCCAAGTAGCTAGGATTACAGGTATGAGCCACCAGGCCTGGCTAATTTTTTTATGTTTAGTAGAGATGGGGTTTCACCATGCTGATCAGGCTGGTCTCAAAACTCCTGCCCTCCAGTGATCCACCTGCCTCAGCCTCCAGAAGTGCAGGAATTACAGGCGTGAGCCACCACGTCTGACCAGTGTATCTGTATGTGTCTGTGCTGATTCTGGGTCCATGTCAGTCTGTGTCTGTGTCTGTGTCTGTGAATATGTGTTTCTGAATGTCTGTGTCGTGTCCATGTTTGTGTGTAACTATGTCTCTGTATGCCAGTCTGGATCTCTCTGTCAGAGGGGGGTTTCTGTGTATGTGGGTCTTCCTGTGTCTGCCTGCCTTGCCTTTTACCTACCTGTCTGTCTGTCTGTCCTGGCCTGTCTCTGCCTGCCTGCCTCTGTCTTTCTCTTTGCATCTGCTTTCGTCTGCCTCTGCTGTGTGTGTGTGTGTGTGTGTGTGTGTGTGTGTGTGCGCGCACGCACGCACCTGTATCAGGGATCAGAATACCATGGCCCACAAGCTAATAAGGGCTTACATTTTTAAATGGTTAAACAAAAAGCCAAACGAGTACTATTTCATGACTCGTGAAAATTGTACAAAAGTCAGATTTTAGTGTCCATAAACTTGATTGGAATATAACCATGCTTGCTTGTTTACACTGTGTCTATGGCTGATTTCACAGTACAGAGCAGAGTTGAGGAGTTGCCACAGGCTGTATGGTTCACACGGCCTAGAATACTTGTAGTCTAGCTCATTACAGAAAAAGCTTGCTGACTTCAATCTCTGTCCATGTTGCATGTGTCACATTCTTCTTTGTGTTAGAGTCACTATGTGTGTTCATGTTTGTACAATTGTATCTTCATGTATGTGCGTGTAGGCTCCATCTCTGTTCAGCCCTGTTGACTGTTCATCTCTCCCTCCTGCTCACTTTAATTTTTCCCTCCCTCCCTTCTTCCTTTTTCCTTCTTCCCTCCCTTCCTGCCTTCCTACCTTCCTTTCCCAGGGTCTCGCTCTGTTACCCAGGCTGGACTGCAGTGGCACGATCACAGCTCACTGCAGCCTCAACCTCCTTGGCTCAGGTGATTCTCCCACCTCAGTCTCCCAAGTAGCTGGGACTACAGGCATGCACCACCAACCCGGCTAACTTTTTGTATTTTTTAAATAGAGATGGGGCTTTGTCATGTTGCCCAAGTTGGCCTTGATCTCTTGGGCTAAAGCAGTCTGCCTGCCTCGGCCTCCCACAGTGCTGGGCCCCTCTTTCTTATCTCTACTCTTCCTTAGTGTCTCTGTCTTTCTCTGTTTCACCCCTGCCCACTGCCCCACCCCCCCGCCCCCGGCCATTTCTCATTTCCCTCTTCCTTTTCTTCCCCTACCCCACATTCTCTGAGTGTGGTCTTTGGCTGGTGCTGTGTACCCAAAGCTCCTTCATGCACTGTGTTATGCATTTATGTGTGTTTCAGAACAAAGCATCTCCAGTGTTCTTCTCTGGAGAGAAGTAATGCTGGAGGATAGATTATGGAGACCCTGGCTACTATGGAGGGCACTTTTGGGGAGTAGGGAGGGGAGCTTGTCTGGCTTGGGGACCAGCCATGTGAGTCTCCTAGACTCATGGGTGACCTCCAGAGGGAAGGCTAAAGCAGAGATTTCTGGGCAGCAGTTTCTGTGTGGACTGTGTAGTCTGATTCTTCCCCTTTTCTTTCTAAATTTTTTCCCTGTCCTTGCCTCAAGATGTACCCCTGGACTGTTATTAATCTCAGTCTCCCCATGCCCTCCCCACCTCTAGCTCTGTAACGGTGTGGGCGGCACTCACAACATCGGACAGTTCTCTGCATCCTATCTGTGGATCCTCCTAGGTTTCCAAAATGCACTCCAGGCTGAAGCCTTGGAGCTCCAAGCTGTGCAGCTGGGGCCACACAAAGGAACTGATGGATCTGCCGGCCAGGGGACAGCTGTTTCTCAGCAGTGATCCCCAAAGAGTTAACATCTACAGCCTCAAACTTTTCAGGCTATTAATCTGTAATGAGGACTAGGCAGTTTGCAGTTTTGGAAAGAAAATGCCAAGAAAGGACTCAGTTCTCCAAGTATCTAAGCCACTGCTTCTGAGCATGCACAAGGATCACTGAGTGTCCCTTCCTTACTCTTAGGGTGGGGAGGCAGACCATCTGTCCCTGGAGCCTGGGCCTTCCCCAGGTCACCTCACCTCACAACCACAGGTCTCTTAGATAGGATTCACACAGCCCCTGTTTACCCATATCCTGGGCCACAGGTCTGTTAGCTCTCTCACGCAGCATGTCTCCCTTCATCCCTCCTCCCTCTCTCACTCCCTTTTGGCTTTTGTTTGGCTGAGGAAATGGAAAGCTCACACAGGAAGTGCTGGGTCTCATTTGCTTGAGATGCTGAGTCTGTTTTCTCTTTGGATGCTGCAGCAAATGGCCCGTTGCCGGCTCTGAGCTGCTGCCCATCTTTGGGCAAGGGCTCAATCTACAGGCAGGCACGTGGTCCAAGCTACAGCCATCCCCGGCTGGGCTTCACATTCTGGGCTACAGAGAGGCAGAGGGGGTTGGGACATTTGAGTCATATTTGCTTAGTCTTCTCAGACTTCTTCACGAGGAGAGCAAATCTGACCAAATAGTATATTGAATTTAATTACCCAGCAAATACGTTACTGTAGCTGTGGATACCACTTACTCTCTCGTGAAGCCAGTCTGGGCTAGAGAGATAAAACAGTGTAATAGAGAAAAACGTCTCCTTCTGTGCTCTCTTTCTTTCTCTCTCCGCAGTTAGGATCAGCAGCTGGTTATCTCTGGAATGCAAGTTTAAGCATGAAAGAGAGGCTTTGCTATCCTGGGGCCTGACCCCAAGGCATGGCTGTTTAAAGACTGGTGCCCGTGTTCAACAGAGCAAACCTGGCCTGACTACCACTGAGGGTAGTCCCACCTCAGAGCCTTCAGATCAGAGGACTGGAAAAGTGGAATCAGAATTGCACCTTCCTTCTTTTGTTTCCCATATTCTCATGTAGCTCCCTAATACTCACTGAGTAACTACTCTCGTTGAGAGATTGGCAAAGGTATGGTGCTTTTGTGGGTTTCAAACTTTATCTCATGCCCACTGACCTTATAGATTGAAGAGGCTTTTCTTTTAAGGTCATAGAGAATAACACACCCCAATGGTTCTGTAGATGCCAAAACTGTAACCCCCCTGACGCTTGTAAAGTCCTTGTTGCTGCTCATCATTTTGAAGGGTTTGGAAATGCTCCCAAGGGAGCAGGAAGGAAATGGCTGCGGTTTAGTGCCCCTTCTTGGCATGCTTTCATTGGTCTTTGCCTGCGTTTCTTCTTTGCAAAGATACATTTCTCTGATCCTAAGATAAGGTGACCAGAGAGCCTGTTTTTCCTACAAAGAGGAAGTCCCCTTTGCTTTTCCTCCAGAAACCCCACTTCCAAATGGTCCCTCTGACACGTGGGACCCTTCTTTCATCTCTGTTCCTTCATTCCCTCCCTGTCTTTAATTTGTTACCTTCTTTCCTTATGCAGTTAGAGAATCATTGCACAGCATCTTCCCCTCTCTGAGGGGAATTCCAGGGTTCATCATTAGTTTCCTTGGTTCTCTCCGCTTTGCCCATGCTCCTCTTCCTTCCAGTCAACTCCACAACAGCAGGCACATGTGGAACACCTAGGATGATGATGAGAGTATCGTTGGCACTGCAGAATGATGAGGGCAGGATTGCTGGGCATGTGTGCCTTCCCTCGCTGTGGCACTTATTAGATCTGTGTGTTAGAGCCAGCATGTATGGAAGCAAGTTGATTTCCCATTTGTACCCGTTAGGGATTGTAACAGAATGGCTTCGTAATCCCAGGAGATTATTGTATAGAGGATTATAGCAGGATGTGGAAAGTGGCCTGGGGCCACTGTGAAAGTCAGTGTAGAGTGCTGGGTCTGTTTAGGACAGACTGCTTTGTTTGGAGGGCCCATCTACTTGCCCCATCTGCTAGCATAGTTTGCGTTCCCTTCCACACCAAGCCTCTGGTGAGAAGGAAGAGGCAGCTGCACCCCTACTTCGGCAAGTGAGCACAAGGAAAGTCGTGCTGGAGAGGAGTAGAGCGACAGGCTTCATGAACCTGAGCATAGTGACCCCTTGCGTCCCGGGACCTTTGGCAAGGCTAGGGCAGTGGGACAGCCTACCTCATTTCAGTCTCTGCTGAGGCCAAATCTTCACTTATCCTGATCTCTAGTTCTCAGTAACTGAAAGAGTCAGGGGACTTTGAGAACATCCAAACCTAGCCCAGCTGTGGCAGTTGGTTTATTGCTTTCAGCTGGTACTTGAACCCAGGTCCTGGTCTTGGAGGCTTTCCCAGGTTTAATCCCCAGAGCTTTCTCTGCAGCTGTATGACACTGCGCTGACCCCGAATGAGGATAGGAAAATAGAACCAGTGCCAAGCCAGAGTCTCTTTTTCATTTGGAGTCTGGCTGTCTGCCCATGGCCAGGGTTACATAATGGGAAACATAGCTGGGGCTCCGGAGAGCCCGCGTTTCACCAGGCTGCCCAGACCTTCGCGTTCTGATGCTATATATCTTCCTAATTGTAGCTCGGATGCATTTATCACACTGTTGGATTGGAGTACTGTTAAAAAAAAAAAAAACTCTAGAAATTCTTGTACTTGCTGCTTTTCCATGCATCGTCTTCCATAGTCTCCAGAGCACACTGGAGAAGGGTCGTAGGGAGCCCTCTGAGGTCTTGTCACATAGGGAGAAAGAGGGATACGTAGGGCGTATGCAGTAAGCTGACTTCCTCAGGGAGCTTCCATGTGTTGACTCTGTAGATGAGATAGAAGTTCTCAAGTTAAAAAACAACTAGTTCACTCACCTTCATAGGGCAGCTCTGAAATAAGAACTAATCCCAAGTCTAATCAGCACCCCTTCAAGGACGCTGAATACGTCTTCCCAAAAGGGCATTTTAGGAGGTCACTGAGTAATAGTCCATCAGCACTTCCCTGAAGGAAGTGGCGGTGACTGTGGGAAGCCCCTTTGCTACTCTGGCTCCCCACCCAGTCTCCCTGGCTCCGGGTTGGGGCGTTAGCACTGCAGCCTGGCACCAGGGGGTTCCTCTTCCTCCAAGTGCTGAGCGTGGGGCACACGTGATCTCTCCCACGGCAGGAGCCCCTGTCCCCTCCCCACGCCTCCCGTAGGACTCCCTGTGAGAGGAAGGGGTGTTGGCCTAAGGCTCCAGTCTGACCCCAGCAGGGTACAGCAGCTGACCCCAGGGAGAGTACTTTCCAGCTCTGAGCTGAGGTTATTTGGGTCCAGTGTGTGCTAAGCTAAGAAGACGTGTTGGAGTGGTTACAGCTAAAAGTTTGGAGAGGCAGGAACCGTGAGAATCCGCACCAGGGAGGCCGCCGAGGGCTCCACTCATGCCGTGGAGATGTCAGGATCCCCTAGGGGCTGCTCTTTCCCAAACATACAGTGCTGATGGGTTTAGCACACCATAGTAATATGACAGAGGCTATACATATAAGGGTGGCTTTGGAGAACTGAAATCAAATAAGGCGCCAACACCGTACATATTGGGGGCAGTGGATGGTAGAGATGCTCTGATGCTTGAGAAATCCTGAAACGAGGTTACTGTGACCTATTGCTGGCCATAGGGTTCCAGCTGCCCTGCTTAGAACATGGAGAGGTTTATATTCTTGCAGTAGGGCAGGATGACTAAGCTTCAAAATTTGATTTGCCCTTTTAGGCAAAATTGATTTAGGGTGAGTACTCTCCCAAAGTCCCAAGTTGACTTGTTGATATAAACGAGAAAGATAGAAGGGATTATCTTCATCTAAGTCTGGTACTCTTTAGTGGTCACCCAGTAAACATCTCTTATTCTTAGAGGATGGTATCTTGCTGCCCATATCTTAACTCCTGGAATGGTAGCCTTTGATACCTTTGTCTCTTCTTTGTATCATGTGGCATCTGGATGACACATTGTTGCTAGAAATCTCCAGGAGCTGCATAGAATTCTCCCCATCTCCAGCCCAGCCCAGGGCCTCTTGAGCTACCTAGCACTGAGGTACCAGAATCAAATCCTTCGCCCAATGCAAACAGAGTTGGCATGACATTTTGGCTTTCCAAGAGGCGTGCTAAGCCATTTCAAGCCCAGGTATTATTCTTTTAACTCTGCCAGACTTACTGGATTCAAGTCCGTTTCTGCTATTAGCTGCTGAATTCCTGCAGTTTTCTCCAGTGGAGTGAGAAGCTCTCCAGGGCAACAGTGGTCTTATGTTAGCCTCTGACCCCTATGTGGACAGTTGTAGGCTAGGATATAATGGCCCACAGGGAAACCGTTTGAAAAGGCAGATATTGCATGTCTTAGGCTTGGTTCTTTTGTTACAGCCATTTGTCTTTATGTCTGTACCACATGGGTGTCCTCTTTTTCAGCTTCCTTGTGCCTAGCTTCTGTGCCATCTTGGCTGTATTTCCAGATCTCCTTACTCCAGGAACCAGAAGACCCAACTTGTTTCCCATCTGTACTGCTTCTCTGAAACACAATGCACGGCTTCTTCTCACTCAACTCTTTCCGGGTTTGTTCTGCAGCTGTGGAGTTTGAATGTTAGTGTTTAAACAAGCTGGTATTACACAGGAAATGGCCACCTCCACAGGCCCCAGCAGGCTTGTAACATGGGGTCATTGTACTTGATATTAATCACCAGTCAGCTTGTTCCCCCAGTAAAATATGAAGGAGTGTGTGAGTGCCTCGTCCTCCTTAGTATTTCCAGGAAGATGGACTGAGTCTTGGTCAGGCGTTGGTGCTCCACTCTTTTCAGACTCTCTCCTCCTCTCAGTCCTGCCCCAGTGGAGCTTTCAGAAAAAGTCCTGCCTGACCCCTTCCCTGTGAAGCTGGCAGACTGCCTTTCTGAGTTCTGGGCAAGAAGGTAGATTATTGTGGTGTAACGTGTCTCACCTGGCATACCTTAATCTGTCAGAGGATGCTACAGTTGGGTAACCTCTCCTGTGAGAAAAGCAAAATTTTAGGAACACAGAAACCCATGGCCCCTCTGAGAGCAGGGCTTCTCAGTTCCCTGGACGTCAGCTGCCTTTCTACAGCTATTGGCAGAACTCACCTCAGCCTGAAGGGTTAATCTGATTCCCGAGTCAATATCCCCCAAACAACCAGCCAGGAGTGTGTGTTGGTTTGTTTCTGTGAAATGTGTTTCCCCAGTCACCTGGGCTGGCCTGGGCTGCATTGTATCGGCCAGCAGCTGCACTGCACTCAAACTGACAGATACGTTAAACCTTGGAATTCTGAGGCAATAAAAAGTAAATTAACTCTTATTTTTTTCGTTTCCTGGTGGACTAAGTGAATGCATGTCTGTAGGGAAGCAAGTGAGCCTTGGTTCTGAGTGCATACTTGTAACTAGTCACTGCTGGTTTGTCCCAAACTAGGATCTGGCTTTCAGACTCCAGCCAGGGCTCTGCTGTCCTGGTGTGTGGTGTGTTCTGTGGGGTTGGGCCAGTGGGTCACCTTGCAACTGCTGATCCCTGCTCACTAATCACATCACAGCTGCTGAGAGACTCCCTGGCCATCATTCTGGGAGCCATAAACAGGCTCATTGGACGCAGTTGCGTATTCTCTGGCTGCTTTGTGTCTGCTTGGTGAAGAGTCCACCCTAACTTTAGTGGGATATTGTGGACTCTGGGAATTTCCCTAAAATATGCATTGAACCAGAACAAACCAGAAGGACCTGCATGAGTCCACAGCACTCTAGAGGATCCATTTAGAATGAAAAGTTGTTTGAGATTATTTGGGAAACCTTTTGGGAAGTTATTTCCCAAGCATTTCCAAAAGATTGGCAGCTGTTTACAGATCCTTATCGCCACCCGAATTTGACTTGTGGCTCCTTGGCCCAGGCCAACCTTGAATCCATAGGGGTCTAAGGGCTGCTGTCGGGTGAAGGTTAGAAGGTGCTCCTGGTTGGGATGAGGAATTAAAGCAGGAAAAAGCTAAGCTTTTCTCCTTCTACAGACAGGAAATCCTATGTTCACCCGCAGAACTGACCTCCCAGCCCAGAGGCCTGATTGGGGTAAGCTGAGGTGATGTTGCTCAGCTTCCAGGAATTACCTCATCCTTTTGCAAATATCTTAACTTTTGAGTTCAGACATCTCACCTGGTTTTTCAAAGCACCTCTTCCTTTGAGTTTCCTGACACTCCCTCACTCCTGTAGAGAGTCACTGTGTCGCCCATGGGTCTCTGGGTAGTTGTGTTCATGTCTGTAGTGTTCGATGAAAGGAGATAACTGATGATACGAATGTCAACCGAGTTTGGGTGATCCCATTGAAACACCAGAAGAAGGCAGCTACTCACAATCAGAGCACAAGACCAGTCTGAATTAACCAGAGCAGAAGTGACCTCTCATTGAAGCATTTTGTGTATTTCCTTGGTTCTGCACAGTCTAGCTTGGCTCTTGGACCACTTTTATTTATATTTCTGAATTGGGAACTCTGGGCACTCCCTATGTCTTTTGGCATCAGCTGCTTTCTTACAAATCAACATTGAGGTAGGGATTCTCGTCCACCTTATTTTTGCAGTGAGTCTTAAGGTTTTGGTACAAGGTGGGTGGTAATGGGCAAAAAGGCGTATGTGGGCAGGGGTCCCTAGTGGTGGCCAGCAGTCTCTGGGAGGAGTCAGTGTTGGTTTATCTGAGCCTTAGGGGACAGGAGAACGTGGTAATGAGAACCACATGGTACCACATATTTCTTCATCTTGGATCCAAGATGGTAGGGGTGGGAGGATGAGAGAGGGATATGGGGCCTCCCACTGTGGCAGCCGTGGGTAGTTCTCTGGCTGGGGATGCTGCTGCCAACACCACCCCCAGCCCCCAACTATGTCCTGCACAGCACCAACCAGGGCCCCCAAGCCAAGAATTCAGCTGGGAGACTTTTCACCTTCTTCCTTCTCACTGTCGTCTTTCCTGTTTATTTTCCACATTGCTGTTCTGCAGCCGAGCAGTGCCTGTTGGCCAAAGCTCACCAGTGCTGTGGGATCAGACTCAGGCAGTGGGCTCAAGTGGCCAGCAGGGCACTGGGGGAGGAAGCGGGGAACTGGAAGAGCCTCCCTGTGCGTCTCCCATGGGCAGCACTAACCTCGGAGGCGGCCCTGAGCGGCCCTATCACATCCGGTGCTTGTCTCTGCAGCCGGGACCGGAGGATAAACTATCAGGGCTGTGGGGCAGTGCATCATTCCTCTTATTATTTTCTTCTCTGCAGATGGGGTCGTGGAAAGTTCAGTTCCTTTTAACCCTCGAAGTTCTGTTTATTCTACAGCTGGTAGCCTGAATGCCGCGTTTCCCATTACATCACAAAGGAGCTCAGGCAGATCTCTGCACAGAAACGTGTTGCAACTGTTTATTTTTTTCCATATTTAAACATTTCTGACAGCCAAACCCGGCTGAGCCAAAAGATGGAGCTTTGTGAATGAGTCTGGTTGTCGGTGTCTGCGCTGAGAGAGGCTTTAGAAAACTCGTCCCTCCGGTGATTCTTCCCAAACATGTTCTTTTTCCTGGGTAAAGCCTGTGAAGCGAGTTACTTCTGCAGTACACGTGTGTTGATTATGTGCCGTTGTGTGATTAATGGGGCTGTGTTCCGTCTGGTTCCCAGGACACTCTTGAAAACAAGATGTTTCATTTCATTGCCTTTTCCTAGTGCAATGATTACAGTAAATAAACCATTGCAGCCTCCTTCCACCTGGAGCCAGTCAGGGAGTTCTCATACCTCTGCTCCACTTTCTCCCCCACTGTCACCTTCGGTGGCATGTCCCTTGAATGCTTTCTTTTCTGCCATCTCCCAAAGATTCTTGGTCTCCAGGAGAAACAAATTGCTTAGATCTGAGGCCCCTCCCTAGTAGGACTCATAGGCAGTAACTCCACTGGGGAGATTCCGGGATGATTCTTCTTTGTTGTTTTTAGCAAGAGGGTCTCACTGTGTTGCCCAGGCTGGTCTTGAACTCCTGGCCTCAAGTATCCTCCATTCTCATGTTCCCGAAGTACTGGGATTACAGGCGTGAGCCACCACACCCCGCCCAGGATGATTCTTACAGCTCTCTTTACATATTGCCTCTTGCCACTCTAGCTCATGAATCTAATTATGAAGCTTTTCTTTGTAATTCTCCTATACATCTCTCTTCTTTTAGAGTAAAATTTAGCATCCATAGGATACTAGCTGTTCCAGACTCCTGGTTAGGTGCTTTCCTGGAGAAGAAAGCCAAGTCTGTAGCCTTGGCAGGCCCTATATGTTTACCACAATTTGTAGTATCCCTGGGCAGGCCAAAAAAAAAAAAAGCTTTATGGATCCTCAGCACCCACCAAAGCAGGAATCTGACCCACAGTCGATTTTTGACAAGTGATGGCGACAGAGAAATGAACCTCTTTTTTTTATAATTCTACCCTGAAATTTCAATTAAGGAGAGCCAAACTGTGCAGTTTCAAGCTTTCTTCTCAGGTTCAGCCAGGACCTGGTGATACGCAATTAGGACAGCCAGCCATCCCAGTTTGCCCAGGACTGGGGGGTTTCTGGGGACGTGGGACTTTCAGTGCTAAAACTGGGACAGTCCCACACAAAGCGGTATGGTTGGTCACCCTGTATCTAACCTTACACAAATGAGAGGAAGGAGAGGTGTGGAATGGCTGAGACAGCGCTGATGAATTGTGTAAGAGGCCTTACCTTCCTGTGAGGATTTTGATGGGCCAGGAATGAGGTTTTTGTTTGTTTGTGTGATTGGTTGATTGATTGATTGATTGCCTGCCTATGTATAGGGAAGAGATTTCTAAAGCTTTGTAGGAGGAAAACATGCATGACTCTTGCTGTATTGTGACTAGACCCTCCATGGCTGTGGCTGGAGGAGGAGAGGCTGGTGCTCAGTTGCTGTCTGTGTGGCGTATACTTGGCTGGACAGCAGTGGGGAATTCTGGGAGCAGCCACAGGCACTGGGTGGCTAGAGTGTTTGAGTAAGCGTCTCAGGCACACTGTCTGGAAAGATGGCAGGACCCTGCATTAGGCAACTGATTCTCTAAATTCTTTTTCCTCTCTGATGAGGATTAAAAACTCCCCCTAATCAATTTCAACTTTGCATAGATCCATATACACATACCTCAGATTGCTGCCTTGGGCATAGTTTTGTTTCCTAGCATTTTTGGGGTATGATTTCCTGGCAGATGCCAGCCTAGACAACATTTGCTGCAAGTACTTCCCTGCTCACAAGTACTGAGAATACTTTTTTTTACTGGCCCCTCTTTAGAGCTGCTCTTTTCTTACCTTATTTCTCACAGTGTTGCTGTGGATGTGTGGTCGACGCTGGCTGATTTCTGTAACATACTGACTGCAGTGAATCAGTCTGAGGTGCCACTGTACAAGGACCCGGATGATGACCTCACCCTTCTTATCCTGGAAGAGGATCGGCTTCTCTCGGGCTTTGTCCCCTTGCTGGCTGCCCCTCAGGACCCCTGCTACGTGGAGAAAACCTCGGATAAGGTCAGCCCCAGGCCAAACATCCCTCCCCATTCGCCCCTCCTCTCAATTCTCCAGACTTTTTTATTCTTGGGAAGTTTTCTGTGCAAATGGAACATGATTAAGTCATTGAGAAGGGTGTTAAGGGAAAATATCGACCTTTTAGCCGCTGACATCCAGCTCTGTGTCCTGAAAAAAAAAAGCCCTCTCGACTTCCTTTGGTGTGTGTGTGTGCTCGCTGGCATGTTGTATATACGATCATTTCCTCACTTGTTTAAATAGTGCAGCTTGTGTTGGCAGTGCTCTCACTCAGCTCCAAATGGTTTGCATCATGCTTAAAGCACCCTCCTTTCTCCCCCCTTCCTCCCCGCCCCCCTCCGCCACAAAACTCTGCACTAGGAAAACAGCCAGGGCTTTTTCCCTTCTCTAAGGAGGAGAGTGATAAATAGGTGACTAGAGAGAAGCAGACACCATGTGCTAACTTAGAAAAAAAAACTTGTAGGAATATGAAGCATTCCCCGCTGCCTGGTTTCTATTTTCCTTCCTCTGAGGACTGTGTTTTAACCTGAAAGTTTTTCTTGCCTGTCTGTTTATAGAAAACAAAGCCGATTCCCTGTTGCGCTGATGGGGACTGTGGAGCTCTTAGTCTCTGCTTATCAGTTGGGTTTTCAGCCAGGTAAAGAGTAGGGTAGTCCAGTCGGCTTCACATTTCCCACGTGTAATAACAGTTCCTAGGCTAGGGAAGTAGTAGCCACCGAGCTTGGGAGCGCAGTGCTGTGTGGAGGCAGGAATACCCTGTGACTGACTTCTCTGCAGAGTAGTGAGGATCACATCCCCTGGGGAACAGGCCTTCGGGGAGGCTCCACAAATGTCTTCTCAGGAGGAAGTCTTTTGACCTAGATGAAATATACTAGGGACATACAGAGATGTTAAAAAAAAAAAGTAAAAATTCCAAACATGAGCCACAAATATGAGAGACTTTATGTAGAATATAAAGTCTTGGCCCGTTGCAGTGGCTCACACCTTTAATCCCAGCACTTTGAGAAGCGGAGACGGGGCGGATCGCTTGAGCCCAGGAGTTCGAGACCATCCCAGGCAACATGAGAAACCTGTCTCTACAAACAAACAAACAAACAAACTGTTTTTAGTATAAAAGAGTATTTGTTCACTGTGGAAAATTTGGAAAACACACACAAATAAAAAGAAGAAAAATTATCCGTAATCCTTCTTTCTACCCAGAAGTAAGAGCACTGTTATTTTGCTGATCATATATAATCGTATTTAATTTATAGTATACACACACACACTTTCATTTTCAATAAAACTGGAGGTTATATTAATATTTATATATACTATTTGTTTTTATTTTATTTTTTTATTTTTATTTTTAGATAGGGTCTCACTCTGTTGCCCAGGCTGGAGTATGGTGGCACAATCTCAGCTCACTGCAACCTCTGCCTCCCAGGCTCAAGTGATCCTCCTACCTCATCCTCCCACAGAGCTAGGACTACAGGCACCCACCTTCATACCTAGCTAATTTTTGTATTTTTTATAGAGATGGGGTTTCACCATGTTGCCAGGCTGGTCTCAAACTACTGAACTCAAGTGATTTACCTGCCTCAGCCTTCCAAAGTGCTGGGATTATAGGTCTGAACTAACATGCCCAGCTGTGTATACTATTTGTAATCTGCTTTTTTCCCTAACATTTTTAATATATTCTTATATGGAATCATTTTTTATAGTTACCCAGAATTCTTTTATATTCCAAGATTTCTTTAACCAATCTTTGCTTTATTGAACCAAGAGAATGTTCCCAATTTTTTTACAGTTATGAATAGTGTATCAATTTCTTATAGCAGAATTTGAGCATATATTCCCTTTGGTTAAATTGCTGTAAGTAGATTAAGGTTCTAGACATTGATATATCAAAAACTCATACTCTTTGGATGCATTTAATGGCAACTATATCTTGGGAATCAGAGAACCCCTCTTTCCCAAGAGGAATACTTATTTTATGCCTTTCCAACAAAAACTTAGAGTGAAATTCTGTTCTTCTAGTCTCAGAATGGGAAAATAATGGGGATTTGTAGTATGTGAGGCTGAGGACAGCTAACAAGTTGTTTTATACGTGTGGAAGATGTTGAGTTAGAAGAGAGACTGGATGACATGGCTTGGGCCAGAGGATCCCCATACTTTTCTTTTGTGATCACAAGGTGGTCTTGATTCCAGAGGATGCTTTTGGGAGTTCGCTATTGAAGCTTTCTTTTAGTGTGGGACAGGTGCTGAGTAGAAGAGTCCTAACCAGCTTCAGACTCTTCCTACGCCCCATCTTCATCAGCTCTCTCAGCTCTAGTGTCAGATACCACGTATGTGTTCTGGCTCGAGGAGAACACAGAGCCAGCAGACCAGCCCTCAGCCTATGTAGTGATCCACAGGCTACCTAGGGGGCAGTTGCGGCTCAGTGAGACTAAGGTAGGTCTCCACTTCAACGACTGTGAAATAGGTATGTCAAACCTAACATGTCCAAACCCAAATTCCTGAATCCTGCCCCACCCGCTACCCGCCAACCTGGTCTTCCTTTACCCTTCCCCATCTTGGTAAATGGCAGCCTTGATTTTTGGGCTGCTTGTGTCAAAATGCTTAGGGTTATTCTTGGCACTTCTTTGTCACACTTCCATATCTAATCCATCAGCAGGTAATGTCTTCTTTACCTTCAAAACACATGCAGATACAATTCAATCTTCCCACTGCTCCCTGGTTCAGTTCGCTGAAATGCCTTCTGACTGGCTGCTCTGGTTCCTTCCCCCTTCTACTCTTCAGTCTATTTTAAAGTATCAGTGAGATCATGTCATTTCTTAGTTCAAAACCTTCTGATGGTTGCTCCTCTCACTTAGAGGCCAAAGTTTTCACAGTGGCCTACGATGCCCTCCATTATGTGACCCCACCTCCGTCCCACTCCCAAGCTCTCTGACCTCAGGTCCTCCTGCTGTCCTTCAACCCAGTGTGCTCTAGTCACATTGACATCCTTGCTGTTCCTCAAACAAACCAAGCGCTCATGCCTCAGGGTCTTTGCAATTGCTCTTTTCTTAACCGGGAACACTCTGTACTCGGCTGTGTGCCTCTCACACTCCCTTCTGTCACCTTGGTAAAGAGAGCTTCCCTGGCCACATCATATAATCATATAAAGTGGTACTCTGCTTTATTATTCTCCATCCACGGCAGGGGAAAATAACATCTCCTGAGTATCTGTCATGTATCAGTCCCTGAGCTAGGTACTTTTCTGTACAGTATTTCGTTAAGTTCTCTAAATAAGCCTGCCATGTAGTATTATTACCTCCTTTTTTTTTTTTAGGAGATGGGTCTCACTTTGTCACCCAGGCTGGAGTAAGTGGCACTATCATAACTCACTGCCACCTCAAATTCCTGCGCACAAGCAATCCTCCCGCCTCGGTGGGACCTCTGTCTCCCGGGTTCAAGCGATTCTGTTGCCTCAGCCTCCCAAGTAGCTGGGATTACAGGCACGCCACCATGACCAGCTAAATTTTTTGTATTTTGAGTAGCTGGGACTACAGGCATGTGCCACCATGCCTGGCTGATTAAAAAAAAAAAAAGTTTTGGCTGGGCATGGTGGCTCATGCCTGTAATCCCAGCACTTTGGGAGGCCGAGGCAGGTGGATCACGAGGTCAGGAGTTTGAGACCAGCCTGGCCAACATTGTGAAACCCTGTCTCTACTAAAAATAGAAAAAGTAGCCAGGTGTGGTGGTGGGCCGTGTAATCCCAGCTACTTGGGAGGCTGAGGCAGGAGAATTGCTTGAACCCAGAAGGCGGAGGTTGCAGTGAGCCAAGATCGTGCCACTGCACTCTAGCCTGGGTGACAGAGCAAGACTCAGTCTCAAAAACAAAACAAAACAAAACAAACTTTTTTTTTGTTTTTTAATATAGACGAGGTCTCACCATCTTACCCAGGCTGATCTCGAACTCCTAGGCTCAAGTGATCCTCCTGCCTCGGCCTCCTAAAGTGCTGGGGATTATAGGTGTGAGCCACACCCTTCAAATTTTGTAAAAGAGGATACTGAGGCTCAAGAGAAAAGAATGATGATAAGCTCATATGGGTCATTTCCATGGCCAACCTAGGAGATGAATCTTTAGGAACTCTTGACCTTTCAGAAATCTGCAAAAGCGGACCTAGCGTGATGGCTCACGCCTGTAATCCCAACACTTTGGGAGGCTGAGGCGGGTGGATCACTTGAGGCTAGGAGTTCGAGACCAGCTTGGCCAACATAGTGAAACCCCGTCTCTACTAAATTAGCCAGGCATGGTGGTGGGCACCTGTAATCCCAGCTACTTGGGAGGCTGAGGCATGAGAATTGCTTGAGCCTGGGAGGTGGAGTTGCAGTGAGCTGAAATTGTGCCACTGTACTCCAGCCTGGGTGACAGAGTGAGACTCTGTCTCAAAAAATAAATAAATAAAAATTTTTTTAAAAAACCTGCAAAAGGGCCAGGCATGGTGGCTCACACCAGTAATCCCAATATTCCGGAAGGCCAAAGTGAGAGGAGCACTTGAGCCCAGGATCTCTAAACCAGCCTGGGTGACATAGTGAGGCCTTGTCTCTAAAAACAAGTTTAAAAATAGCCAGGTGTGGTGGCAAGCGCCTGTAGTCCCAGCTACTCAGGACCCTGAGGCAGGAGAATTTTTTAAGTGCAGGAGTTCGATGCTCATTATGATTGTGCCACTGCACTGCAGCCTGGGTCTCAGAGCAAGACCCCTTCTGGAAAAAAAAGAAAGAAAAATGAAATTTGAGAAATATAAACATTTCCTCCAGCTTCTAGTGTTCATTACTAGGAAATGTAAAACATATCTCAAGTGCTCGTCAGTGGCAGCAATGTGAGCAGCTTTATTACCGGTGGAGATTAGTCTCATGTTTGGTCTTGCCTTGATGCTTATTCTGCAGATATTTACAAAACACATATTGCCAACACAGCCTGGGAGATCCAGACACATAAGGCAGGTATCTTCCTAGTTTGAGAGACAGTTTGTGCCATATATAAAGATGTGAGTGGCACCGTAAGTGAATTTGAGGAGTTCTTGAGTTTTGTTGAGCTGGTAATATCCCAGTGAAGGCGTTGCTTCAAGAGCACTGATTTGGCATTAACGTTATCATTGTATCTTTGAACCAGAAAAGTTTTCACCGTATGTGCCTTTGAGTGCAAATACTCTCTTTGTTCTATTCTTTTCTTCAGTAATTTCTGCTCTCCTGATATATTAGATCTCCATTCTTTGTCCTATATGTCACTTTTTCTGTCATCACTTTAATCTGTTTTTGCTTTTCTTCTGCATTCTAGGAAGGTTTCTCAAGTTTGTCATCTTTATATATTTTATAGCATTGATTCTACTCTTTACTACTTCTAGTTCAGGTTTTAAGTCTTCTGTTGCATTATTTGTTCTCTTACATTATATCTTATAACCTTTATATTTTTTTCCCTGCCTTTTAGTCAGTCCCTTTTTTTTTTTTTTTTTTTTTTATTTTTTGAGATGGAGTCCTACTCTGTCGCCCAGGCTGGAGTGCAGTGGTGTGATCTCAGCTCAGTGCACCCCCTCCGCCTCCCAGGTTCAAACGATTCTCTTGCCTCAGTCCCCCGAGTAGCTGGGATTACGGGAGCGCGCGCTGCCACACGTAGCTAATTTTTTTGTATTTTTAGTAGAGACGGGGTTTTGCCATGTTGGCCAGGCTGGTCTCAAACTCCTGACCTCAAAGTGATCTGCCCGCCTCAGCCTCCCAGAGTGCTAGGAATTACAGGCATGAGCCACTGTGCCTGGCCTCAGTCCCCTTATATCTGTCTTTGCTTTTTCCTTTTTCATTTAGCATACTTCACAGAGTCTATAATTAGAAGAATTCAGTTGAAGGTCAGGAGCAGTGGCCCACGCCTGTCATCCCAGCACTTTAGGAAGTCAAGGCAGACAGATCACTTGAGCCCAGGGGTTTGAGACCAGCTTGGGCAACATGGCAAAAACCTGTCCCTACAAAAAACATAAAAATTAGCCAGGGTTGATGGTATTACACCTGTAGTTCCAGCTAATCAGGAGGCTGAGGTGGAAGAATTACTTCAGCCCTGGCAGTCTAGGCTGCAGTGAGCTGTGATTGTGCCACCATACTCCAGCCTGAGGGACAGAGCAAGACCTTGTCTTTAAAAATAAATTCAGTTGAAAGAATATAGCAGATAGTACCTTCTTTTTCATTTGGCATTTTTTTCCCCAAAATATAATTTGTTTCTCTATTTGTGTGCTACATTCTCCTTTTTATTAATATATTGCAGATTGTTTTCTTAGACCTCAGCTTTAGTTTCTACAATTTGATGCTGGTCACTTACATTTCCTTGAAGAAAGAAAGATACTTGCTTTGAACAGATTAGGTAGATTCTCACTACTGGATACCTTCTTTGTCTACAGTAGTTTTTTTTTGTTTGTTTGTTTGTTTTTGGGAGATGGAGTCTGGCTCTGTCTCCCAAGCTGGAGTGCAGTGGCATGACCCCCCAGCTCACTGCATCTTCCACCTATCAAGTTCAAGTGATTCTCCTGCCTCAGCCTCCCGAGTAGCTGTGATTACAGGCACCTGCCACCACACCCAGTTAATTTTTGTATTTTTAGTAGAGATGGGGTTTTGCTATGTTGGCCAGGCTGGTCTCAGACTCCTGACATCAAGTGATCCGCCCACCTCGGCCTCCCAAAGTGCTGGGATTGCAGGCGTGAGTCACCGCGCCCGTCCATTTTGTTTGTTTCTTTGTGTTTTTGAGACGGGGTCTCACTCTGTCACCCAGGATGGAATGCAGTGGTGTGATCATAGCTCACTGCAGTCTCGACCTCCTGGGTTAAAGCGATCCTCCTGCCTCAGCCTCCTGAGTAGCTGGGACTACAGGCAAGCGTCACCTCACCTGGCTAATTATTTTTACTTTTTTATTAGAGGCAAGGCCTCACTGTGTTGCCCAGGCTGGTCTCAAACTCCTGAGCTCAAGTGATCCTCCTGCCTTGGCCTCCCAGAGTGGCCCACAGATAATAGTTGAAATCCCTTGCTCAAGTATAGAGTTTGTACACGTTGAATATCCCTAGTCCAAAAATCTGAAATACAAAAGACTCTAAAATCCAAAGCTTGATTTCAGATTTTCCAATTAGGGATGCTCAGCCAGTAAGTATAAAGTGCAAATATTCCAAAATCTGAAACACTTCTGGTCCCAGGCATTTTGGATAAAGAATAACGTGTATTAGCAAGTCATTAACCTTAAGGGAGTGGGAAGGGGACCAAGTGGTGTGCAGTATCAATAAATGAATTTATTTTCTACATTTTCTGTTCTGTATACAGTGGAGCTACTGTATCAGAGCTATCGCTCATGTCTAGTTTTCAGTTTTTTTTTTTCAGTCTCTTTCATATAAATGATACTGCAGTGTCCTGTCACCTTCTTGGAGCTACCATATGAAGAAGAAATTCTGTCATTGGGCCACTTTCCATTTAGTATGGGAATTTGCCTTAGACGTCTCTGAACTGGTGAAGCATTGCGAATGGTACTGATTTGTAGCAGTGAGAAAGCTTTCAAGTGGTGGTCTGCGTCTACCTCATGAGCTGTCCTAACCGTTTGTGGTAGGCAAAGTAACACCCCCACCCCAGAGGGGTTTATGTCTTCAATCTCCAAAACCTGTTAAATGTTACCTTACATGACAAAAAGACCTTTGCAGATGTCATTAAGGATTTTTTTTTTTTTTTTTTTTTTTTGAGATGGAGTCTTGCTCTGTCGCCCAGGCTGGAGTACAGTGGCTTAGTCTTGGCTCACTGCAACCTCTGCCTCCCAGGTTCAAGTGATTCTCCTGCCTCAGCCTCCAGAGTAGCTGGGACTACAGGCACGCGTCACCACACCCGGCTAATTTTTGTGTTTTTAGTAGAGATAGGGTTTTGCCATGTTAGCCAGGCTGGTCTCAAACACCTGACCTCAGGTGATCCACCCGCCTCAGCCTCCCAAAGTGCTGGGATTACAGGCATGAGCCCCCGCGCCTGGCTGGTTTTTTTTTTTTTTTTTACTTTGAGATGGGGAGTCTTACTCTCTTACTCTGTCACTCAGGCTGGAGTGCAGTGGTGCGATCTCGGCACACTGCAACCTCCACTTCCTGGGTTCAAGTGATGATCCTGCCTCAGTCTCCCTAGTAGCTGGGATTACAAGTGCATGCCACCACGCCCGGCTAAGTTTTGTTGTTGTTTTCATTGTCATTGTTGTTTTCTGAGACAGAGTTTTGCTCTATCGCCCAGGCTGGAGTGCAGTAGCATGATCTCGGCTCACTGCAACCTCCGTCTCCCGGGTTTAAGCGATTCTCCTGCCTCAGCCTCTTGAGTAGCTGGGACTACAAGCACCTGCCACCATGCCTGGCTAATTTTTGTATTTTTAGTAGAGATGGGGTTTCACCATGTTGGCCAAGCTGGTCTCAAAATCCTGACCTCAAGTGATTTGCCCGCCTCCACCTCAGCCTCCCAAAGTGCTGGGATTACAGGTGTGAGCCACTGTGCCCCGCTCTGGCTAAGTTTTTGTATTTTTGTACTTTTAGTACAATAGGGTTTCAGCCTGTCATTGTCATTGTTGTTTTCTGAGACAGAGTTTTTCTCTGTTGCCCGGGCTGGAGTGCAGTAACGTGATCTAGGCCCACTGCAACCTCCGTCTCCTTGGTTCAAGCGATTCTCCTGCCTCAGCCTCTTGAGTAGCTGGGACTACAAGCACCTGCCACCGCACCCAGCTAATTTTTGTATTTTTAGTAGAGATGAGGTTTCACCCTGTTGCCCAGGCTGGTCTCGAACTCCTGACCTCAAGTGATCTGCCCTCCTCAGTCTTCTCAGAGAATAAACAACTACATAACCACCAAGGAAGCAGCTCAAGAAACAGAATAAGATAAGGGCAATGAGTTACCAGTTCCATTCAGTCTGTGTTGGTCCTAGTCAGTACAGTAAGACGTGAAAAAAAAAAAAAATGAAGTATTAATAAGACTGTTGGAAGGGAAAAAATAAAGCTGTTTTTATTTGTAGATAATAACATGATACATTTAGAAAATCCCCAAAAAGGATAAATTATTAGAATTATTCTAATAATAAGTAAATGTAGCAAAGTTGCTGGATATAAAGTCATTGTACAAAAATCAATCCCATATCTACATACTAGAATCAAACAAAATGAAGATTTGGTGCCTGGCACGATGGCTCACACCTCTAATCACAGCACTTTGGGAGGCCAAGGTGGGAGGATCACCTGAGCCCAGGAGTTCGAGACCAGCCTGGGAAACACAGCATCTCTACTAAAAATTTAAAAAATCAGCTGGGCTTGGTGGCCTATGCCTGTGGTCCTAGCTACCTGAGAGGTTGAGGTGGGTGAATCACTGGAGCCCAGGAGGTCAAGGCTGTAGTGAGCTGTGATCATACCACTGCATTCCAGCCTGAGTGACAGAGCAAGACCCTGTCTAAAAAATAAATAAAATAATCTTTGTATTACAAAATAAACGTTCATTTAGAAATACTTTAAAAATTAAGATTAGCAGCCAGGCATGTTGGCTCACACCTGTAACCCCAGTACTTCAGGAGGCTGAGGCAGGAGGATCGCTTGAGCCCAGGAGTTCAAGACCAGCCTGGGCAATATAATGAGACCTTGTCTCTATAAAAAATTAAAAAATCAGTCAGGTGTGGTGGTGTGCATCTGTAGTCCTAGCTACCTGAGAGGCTGAGGTGGGAGGATCACTTGAACCAAGGAGGCAGAGGTTGTACTGAGCCTAGATTGCACCACTGCACTCCAGCCTGGGCCACAGAGGGAGACCCTTTCTCAAAAACAGAGAGGAAAATCAAGATTAGCAATATGGAAAAGAAAAGATTTTCTTGATCCACTACCCAGAGATAACTACTGTTTCTTGTTCCGTGTTGCTCCATATGTTCCAACCTAGAAGGATGGCTGATAGGTAGATGGATGACTGGATATAAGTGAAGTTTTTTGGTTATTTATTTATTAGAGACAGGATCTCAGCTGTGTTCCTCAGGCTGGTCTTGAACTCCTGGCTTCAAGCAGTATTCCCGCCTCAGCTTCCTGAATAGCTGGGATTGCAGGTGCAAACCACTATGTCCAGCACTGATTTTTTTTTTTTTTTGAGATGGGGAGTCTCACTCTGTCGCCCAGGCTGGAGTTCAGTGGCGCAATCTGGGCTCATTGCAAGCTCCGCCTCCCGGGTTCACACCATTCTCCTGCCTCAGCCTCCTGAGTAGCTGGGACTATAGGCGCCCACCACCACGCCCGGCTAATTTTTTTTATATTTTTAGTAGAGACGGGGTTTCACCGCGTTAGCCAGGATGGTCTCAATCTCCTGACCTCGTGATCCGGCCACCTTGGCCTCCCAAAGTGCTGGGATTACAGGCGTGAGCCACCTCGCCCGGCCGATTTTTGCTTTTTAACAGAAATAGAATCAAACTTTATGTTTTGTTTTGTAATGTACTTTGTTCACTTAGCAATAAATATATATTTCCATGTTTACCTATAACATGAATTTAAGAGCTGCACAATATTGTATGAATATATTATAATATTTGTTTAGTCCTCAATCATTAGATGTTTTATAGGAAGTTATTGACTTTTATCTGTTTTATAAACGATGCCATCTCAGGCAGCCTTACACGTAAGTCTTTTGTTCTTACCCTTTGAGATAGTTTCTCCTTCTTAGACCTCCCTCTCTATCATTTCATAGATATTTAAAGGGACTCAGAATAGTTCCCGAGGATAAACAAAGAAGGAAAACTTCATGTGAGTGGAATAGAATGCTCAGACTGAATTTATCAGCATCTTTCCCTCTGGACTGAATGTTCTTCAAATCTTGGAATGCCCTGAATTCAAAAGCACCTCAAAGTCTAGAATTTGAGTCTTTGAAGAGAGAATTTGATTTTTTTTTTTTTTTTAGACAAATCCTTGAGACTTGAGAGTGCTCTGAGTGGTACTAAATATATATGTAGTCTTATCTACATCATTTAGGAGGTGTGTTCAAGGGCAAAAATATAAGAGTAGTGGCAGTGCAATGTCTAAGGACCAGAAGATCAGGACAATGTCCTGGACTCCAAACTTTGGAGGCAAGATTGCTTATAGATGAACAGTGACTAATGATGATGACTGCTATATGAAAACCTGAAGATTAGTGAGCCGAGATCGCGCCACTGCACTCCAGCCCGGGTGACAGTGTGTGAGACTCTGTCTCAAAAAAAAAAAAAAAGCCGGGATTGGTGGCTCATGCCTATAATCCTAGCACTTTGAGAGGCCAGGGCAGGCAGATCAACCTGAGGTCGGGAGTTTGAGACCAGCCTGGCCAACATGATGAAACCCCATCTCTACTAAAAGTACACAATTAGCCAGGCTTGGTGGTGCACGCCTGTAATCCCAGCTACTCGGGAGGCTGAGGCAGAATTGCTTGAACCCAGGAGGTAGAGGTTGCAGTGAGCCGAGATCGCGCCACTGCACTCCAGCCTGGGCAACCAGAGCAAAACTCCATCTCAAAAAAAAAAAAAAAAAAAAAAAGGATCAGTTATGTGAGCATGCCTGCCTGCCTAGCCTTCCTACCTACCTACCTACCTACCTACCTACCTACATACAACCTTTGTCTCAAGACTTAATAAATATAAAATTAAAATTGGTTAAGAGGAGAATGTATGATAGAAAAAGAATAAAACATTGATTTAAACTTCTGCCCTGGTACTTTTTGTCTCACCCTTTTTAGTTTTCTTTACTAATATAATACCATATATGTAAAAGAATATATATTTTTACTTCATAATTATATTTACTTTTATTTATTTTTTTGAGACAGGGTCTTGCTCTGTTGTCCAGGGTGGAGGGCAGTGATACGATCATGGCTCACTGCAGCCTTGACTTCCTGGGCTCAAGCAGTCCTCCCACCTCAGTCCCTTGAGTAGCTGGGGACTATAGGCGCACGCCATCACACCTGGCTAATTTTTAAATTTTTTGTGGAAACGGGGTCCTACTATGTTGCCTGGGCTGGTCTTGAACTCCTGGGTTTAGGTGATCCTCCTGCCTTGGCATCCTAAAGTGCTGGGATTACAGGCATGAGCCACTGTACCCAACCCATAATTTTAGATATTCAAAACAATTTAAGGCCAGGTGCGGTGGCTCAGGCCTGTAATCCCAGCACTTTGGGAGGCCAAGGCAGGCGGTTCACCAGAGGTCAGGGGTTCAAGACTAGCCTGGGCAATATGGTGAAACCCTGTCTCTAATAAAAATACAAAAATTAACCAGATGTGGTTGTGCACCCTGTAATCCCAGCTACTTGGGAGGCTGAGGCACAAGAATCACTTGAACCCAGGAGGCAGAGGCTGCAGTGAGCTGAGATTGCGCCACTGCACTCCAGCCTGGGCAATAGAGTGAGATCTGTCTCAAAAAAATTAATTAAAAATGAATTTATAGTTAATACCTTTACTTGATTAATCAACTTACTAATATATGTTTACATACAATGAAAGGTATACATTTGATTGTATGGGTGTATATATACCCGTATCAAGATACAGAATATTTATATATTCTGCATAAGGACCACTTCAATCAAGGTATAGAATATTTCCTTCTCCACAAAATGTTCCCAAGTACCTCTATCCCACATCCTACTCCCTGCCCCAGGCAGCTACTGATCTAATTATTCTCACTATAGATTAGATTTGCCTGTTATAAAATTTCATATACATGGAATCATATAATATATACTCTTATGTCTTTGTCACTCAGCATAACGTCTGAGATTCATCCATATTGTGCATTATATTTTTTCAGTCGTTTTATTGATGAGTAGTATTCCATTGTATGGATATATCACAGTTTATCCGTTCACTTGTTGATAGATATTTTGGCTGTTTTTATTTTGGAGGGGTTCTGAAAAAGATGCTGTGAACATTAATGTACGGGTCTTTTTGTGGTCATATATTTTCACTTCTCTTGGATAAATATCCAGGAGTAGAATTGCTTAGTCATTTAAGTATATATATAACTTTAAAAGAAGCTTCCAAACTTTTTTGAAGTGATTACACCCTTTTCTACTCCACTAGCAATGTGTGAGCGTTCTAGTTGCTCATATTCTTGCCAACACTTGGTATTTCTGATCTTTATAGTTTTAGCCGTGCTAGTAAGTGTGAAGTAGTATCTCATTTTGGTTTTATGTTTTCGGAGGTTTTTTTTGTTTGTTTGTTTGTTTGAGACAGAGTCTTACTGTCACCCACGCTGGAGTGCAGTGGCGTCATCTCAGCTCACTGCAGCCTCTGTCTCCTGGGTTAAAGCGATTCTCCTACCTGAGCCTCTCAAGTAGCTGAGATTACAGCTGTAGCGTGCCACCACACACCCACCTAATTTTTTACATATTTTTAGCAGAGACGGGGTTTCACCATGTTGGCCAGACTGGTCTCGAACTTCTGACCTCAAATGATCCACCCGCCTCGGCCTCCCAAAGTGCTGGGATTACAGGCGTGAGCCACTGTGCCTGGCCATAGTTTTAATAGTCATTTTCCTGAATAATGATGAGCATCTTTTTATGAGTTTACTGACAATTCTTATATCCTCATTTGGGAAATGGTCTAAACTGTTGGCCATTTTTAAACATTGGGGTGTTTTCTTATTGAGTTATAAGAGTTCTTCATATATTCTTGACACAAATACTTGTCAGATAGACATCCTGTGAATATTTCTCATGGTCTGTGACTGGTTTGCCTTTTTTTTTTTTAAACATAGTCTTGAACAGCAAACTTTTTTTTTTTTTTTTTTTTTGAGACAGGGTCTTGCTCTGTTTCCCAAGGGATCCTCCCACCTTAGCCTCCCAAGTAGCTGGGACTACAGGTACACGCCACCACACCTGTCTAATTTTTGTAATTTTTGTAGAGCCATGGTTTCGCCATGTTGCCCAGGCTGGTCTCAACTCCTGATCTCCAGCAATCCACCTGCCTTAGCCTCCCAAAGTGCTGGGATTACAGGCATGAGCCACGGCACTTAGCCTTCCAGTGGAATTTTGACTACACAGTAGGGACTTCCACTTTTAACTGTTTCAAATATTCTAGAATTGCCATCATTTAGGACAAAGGCTTTTGAAAGTTTGATGTTTTCGTGGGCTATTTTTTGTGGTATCATTATTGTCAGTGACGGGAAAAATGAATCTTTAGCTGTCTAAGAGTGAATTCAAGTGTTTCTTAACTACCAGTAAACTCAGAAATAACCAGATGAAATAATATAAAACCTCATTTGTAGTGAATGCTTATCTAGCAATACTTTTTTTTTCTTTTTTGGCTCATGCATACACCCCTCTCTGAAGTGAAGAGAAGAATGATAAACTGTTCTTAATTCTAGAATGCAAAGGAAAACGTGGTTTGCATATGTGCAGCAAAAAACTTTGGAAGATTGAAATTGCACAATGAGTGCAGGTTGAGCAGTTGCTTAAGAAGGCATGCATGTTCGGTGGGGGTGTCCTTTGCTCTTGTGCGATTAGGGAACTCCAGAGCTGCCTGAATAGGGGATTTCCTTTTTATTTCTCACATGCCATTTAAAAAATTAACTTCTTCCCTTCTTTTCAATGTTCACTCCTTTTTATTACGCCCTTAAATTCTTACTTGTGGTTTCTTTTCTTTTAAGGAATTACTCAAACATTTATGTGTCCCACTTCTGTGACTTTGGTTAGAAATGCACCTGGGCCAGGTTCTTCTGGTGGTGGGAAGAGAGCTTGCTGATGGTTTAGGGATTTCTAATTCAGCTTTTTGTCACCATTGCAATACCCAGCTGGTTCTAAGCATTTGAAATACAGGTTACAAATCAGCCAGCATTCCCTGATTTCTCAGTACTAGAATTTTGCAGACTTTGTAATGAATGTTCTGAGGTTTTTGCCTGTTTTGGTTTTATTGGTGATCAACACCTCCTGATGAAGATCATTTGCAGACTTTACTACAAAGTAAAGCCTAACTTTAAGCTGAAAGCATAAGAGCCAAACAGTAAGATCCAAAGCTAGACAGGATTGGTTTTGGCAAAAGGAAAGTCCATGCTTTCTGCCTTCTTCACTTTGGCCTGCTCAGTCATACTCATGTTGGATGGTACTTAGTAAGCATGCTTCTAATTGTGATTCCCTTCCACTTACCTTTGTGATAGGGGTACCAAAATCTGTTTACCCTCATCTTTGCTCTCTTTCAGAGGAACAGGAGAGGTAGTTGGGTCAGTGTGCCAGAAAAGCAGAAGTTAAGTATGTGGATTTCATAGCTGCATGTATGAGTGTTTGTGGGGCAGGGAACTTTTAATGGAAAACATTTGTGTTGCATCGAAAACAGAGTGAGGCCTGGTTAGAGTCTGTCTGCTTTGTCTGTCAGTCTGTTCCCTACCAGCACTAGTCACTGTTCTCCTGGGAGTCTCAGGCGTATTGCGGTTTCTTCTGCTCTTGCTAGCCCCTAATCTTGCCAGAGTTTTTGTGTCATGGGTGGCCCCTTGTGCAGTCTGGAGTAAGACTGCAAGGTTGGTGACTAATGGCTTTGAAGAAGGTACTTCAGACCACATACGGGCTTTGGGACCCTTTTTAGGTTAAACCTTAGGAGGGGGGAGGGTCTCCAGCACAAACAGTGGAAGAAACATGCTTAGATACATACGAACACTTTTTTAAACCTTTCCCTTACTGTTAGCAAAACATGAACTAGAAGAATGGAGACACACCTGGTGACACCATGCCTGTAATCCCAGCACTTTGGGAAGCTAAAGCGGGAGGATCGCTTGAGCCCAGCAGTTCGAGACCAGCCTGGGCAACATAGTGAGACCTTGTCACCACAAAAAAATAAAAATTAGCCAGGCATGGTGTTGCATGCTTGTAGTCCCAGCTGCTTGGAGGCTGAAGTGGGAGGATTGCTTGAGCCTTGGAAGGTCGAGGCTACAGTGAGCAGTGATCGTGCCACTGCACTGTAGCCTGGGTTACACAGCAAGACCCTGTCTCAAAAAACAAACAAACAAAAAAACAAAACAGAGACAGGAGGGAAAGGCTTGCTGTTTGGGCTCGCCATTTCATTTGTAAATGCTCATAGGGGATGCACCTGGGTGCCCAGTCTTGCATCTGACAGGCTGATGTCAGTCAAGTTGTGTATGGCTGGATCTCTTTGGGAAATACAGAAGAAAAAGTGCTGATTTCCCTGAGGGTAGTGTCACTCTAAGATAGAAGGACCTGTAATTTGAGCTGTTAACCTTTTTTTTTTTTTTTTGAGAAGGAGTCTCTCTGTTGCCCAGGGTGAAGTGCGGTGGTGTAATCTCAGCTCACTTCATCCTCCACCTCCCGAGTTCAAGCGATTCTCCTGCCTCAGCCTCTGGAGTAGCTGGGTTTACAGGCACCCACTGACCACGCCCGGCTAATTTTTTTTTGTATTTTTAGTAGAGACAGAGTTTCATTATGTTGCCCAGGATGGTCTCGAACTCCTGACCTCAAATGA
This sequence comes from Pongo pygmaeus, assembly GCF_028885625.2. NCBI lineage: Eukaryota > Metazoa > Chordata > Mammalia > Primates > Hominidae > Pongo > Pongo pygmaeus. Next base: position 1,947,700 of record NC_072392.2, on the reverse strand, counting down.
TCTGCCCACCTCAGCTTCCCGAAGTGCTGGGATTACAGGCGTGAACCATGGCACCCGGCCTGAGCTCTTTCTAATCTCAGTGCCCCTGAAATTGACATTTGTTCATCATTTAAAAAAAAAAAAAAAGGGTAAAGAAAACAATAAAAGAGCAGCTCAGCTCAGTTTTCTGGGTCCCCAAGAAGGTACTCTACCAATGTGGTTTTCACATTTTCAGGTTTTTGGCTGGTGAATAAGACTGAGCAGAAATGCTTCTTCCCCTGATAACAATACATTCAAATGCAGGATCAGGAGTGTGTGGATTAAAACCAGACGGTGGATGATTAATACTTTTGCTTATAGAGGTAGACATGGCAGCTTCCTCCATTTAAATGAAAAGGCCTTTTCTCTGCATTTGTATGTGTGCATATGCTTACATGCTTGTGCCCTTTATGTACAAGCTGCGTTTCTGTACCATTTCCTTCCTCTCTTGAAGCACCCAAAAAGTGCTAGAAGGACTAAGTTGTGAAGCAGAGGCGTGGAGATCAGACACTATGGTAGGAGTGGGATGTGTTCTCTTCTTCAAGCTCACTGCTTTCATAGCTTTCTGGGTACTGCTGTAACACACATCTTTTTCCATGGAACCTACTTGCTCCCTGTGGTCATGTAACCTCATTATAAGAGGCATACTTTTTCATTTAATCTGCTGTATCTTTGGAGGTGGCTATCCTCGTCATTTTATTGTTAATGACATGAAGAGAAATTTATCTTCACATGGATACTTTATGTTTTTTCCCTTACCCACTGAAAACATGACAGAGATTTCTTGGTTCATTCGCCATGGCTCACGCCTGTAATCCCAGCACTTTGGAAAGCTGAGGTGGGCAGATCACCTGAGGTCAGGAATTTGAGACCAGCCTGACCAACATGGTGAGACCCTGTCTCTACTAAAAATACAAAAAGTAGCCGGGCACGGTGGCGCACACCTGTAATCCCAGTAATCCCAGCTGCTAGGGGTGCTAAGGCAGGAGAATCACTTGAACCAGCAAGGTGGAGGTTGCAGTGAGCCAAGATCATACCACTGCACTCCAGCCTGGGTGATGGAGCGAGACTCCATCTCAAAAAAAAAAAAAAAATTTATCAGAGTATACTTTGTTTTTTTTGAGGCAACATCTTGTTTTGTTGCCAGCGCTGGAGTGCAATGGCTCACTGTAGCCTCAACCTTCTGGGCTCAAGGGATCCTCCCACCTCAGCTTCTGAGTAGCTGGGACCACAGGTACATGCTACCACACCCCGCTAATTTTTGTATTTTTTTGTAGAGATGAGATTTCACCATGTTGCCCAAGCTGGTCTTGAAGTCCTGAGCTCAAGCAGTTCACCCACTTTGGCCTCCCAAAGTGCTGTGATTACAGACCATGCTGTCCCTATGCTTTTTAATTAGAGGTTAGCAGGTGTTTATTATTAACAATAGTTTCAGTATTCATTTTTATTAAGTTCTGTGCACATTAACCCCTTCCAGCCATCAGGCCTCTAGTTAGTCTAGGCCTCTGATTTCAGCTTGAATATACACTTTGCTCTCTGGAGAAACAGAGATCTCTGCCTAAATGAAACAGGACACGTAAAGGGAGGAGGAAAACCAGGCTGAGATTTCGTACCTTTTTAATCTCTAAAGAAGGTTGTATTGTCTCTACAACAAGGAAAAAGTTGAAGGACAAAGGGCATCAAATTCTTTTATTCCAACATAAATCTTTGTCTGTTTTATAGTGTTGTCTGTAATTTCAAGGTGAAAGTGGGCTCTGTCTCAGCCCCGTCACACTCTAGATGTGTGCATCCCCAGGTTTCCCCAGTCACCGCATGGAGTGGTGTTCCACCAGTTTAGCCCTTTGCCACAGAGACTCTCAGCAACCAAGATTAGTGGGTTTGCATAAGTTAAAATTCACTCCGTTGTACGGTTTTGAGAAACACATACTTTCATGTAACCATCACTACAATTAAGATATAGAGCATTTTCAACACCCCCAAAAATTCCCTCATGCAACCAGCTCCCTTCCCATCCCCAGTCCCTGACAACCTCTGATGTTTTCTGTCTCTATAACTTAGCTTTTTCCAGAATGACGTATAAATAAAATCATACAGTACATAGAGCAGGGGTATCCAATCTTTTGGCTTCCCTGGGCCACATTGGAAGAAGAATTGTCTTGGGCCACACATAAACTACACTAACACTAACGATAGCTGATAAGTTTAAAAAAAAAAGTCTCAAAAAACATCTCATAGTATTTTAAGAAAGTTTATAAATTTGCGTTGGGCTGCATGGGCCACGGGTTGGATAAGCTTCATGTAGAGCTTTTGCGTCTGGCTTCTTTTCACGTAGCGTAATACATTTGAGATTCATGCATGTTGTTGCCTGTATCAATCATATGTTCCTTTTTGTTGCAGAGTAGTATTCCATTGTGTACATACGCTGTGATTTGTTTATCCATTCACCAGTTGAACATTTGGGCTATTTGCAGTGTTTGGTGGTCATGGATAGAACTGCTGTAAACATTTGTGCATCAGTCTTTACGTTTCTTAAATGAACTTAAGTTTTCATTTCTCTTGGATAAATACTTAGGAATGGAACGGGTGGTTTATATGATAAGAGTATGTTTAACTTTGCTAGAAACCAACAAACTGTTTTACAAAGTGGCTGTACCATGTTGCATGAGCAGTTCCTGTTGTTCTGGCATCATTATCAGCACTTGATACTGTCAGTTTGTTTTTTTTTTTAAATAATTATACTAGGTACCTTGTGATTTTAATTCGCATTTCTCTAATGGCTAATGATGTTGAGCATCTTTTCATATGTTCATTTGTCATCTGTGTGTCTTCTTTGGTGAAGTGTCTGTTCACATCTTTTGCCTATTGTTAAATCAGATTATTTTCTTACTGAGTCTTGAGAGGTCTTTATATATTTAGGATGCAAATCCTTTGTCAGATATAAATGCATTGCAGATATTTTCCCTCAGTCTGTGGCTTGTCTTTTCACTTTAGAGACTAAGTTTTGACTGATTAAATGCTGAGAGCTGAAGGGTTCAGGCTCTCTTAGTAGAGGAACATAAGGAAATTGAGACCTTAGTCAGCAGAAAGATGTGAGGGCCACCCCTTTTGAAGCTGTTTATTTAAAATGAAAGAGGGGGATAAGGGGTGGGCCAAACTGAATTGTCCAGACAGATTTCTGAAGCTTTTTTCAGTTCTTTCTCCTGTCCCCGCCTATGATGTAGCTTCTGGGCTCTTACCTTCAACTGGGTTCCTCACTTCCTGCCATCACTCCAAACCCATCAAGGCCTCTCCGGCTCAGGCCGACTACAGCAGAATACCTGAGAGGTCAGGCCAGCTTCTTGCCCATAGTATATTCTAGAGTGAAGTCGTTTTTTGATAACTAATCATTCCCAATTCTAAAGTGATAGCCTCCAAGGAGTCATTGCTTTGAAGAACTCCTTTCATCTGCAGCTGGACTCTTTTCCAAACAAGCATCGGCAGAGCCTAGTCAGGGCTCTGACACACAGGGTTCTGCCATGAGAAGCAAATTGGCAGCAGCAGACAGGCCCCTGAGGCAATGGACTTAAGTTCTCAGAACATACTCACCATGGGTCTCTTTCGTGTTGCGTGGAATTCTTTCCACTGGGCAGCCGCATAGGTGTAGGGAAGATGTCCTGCCCCATTGGATAAAAGTCAAGAGAAGATACTATGTGGAATCTTGTCACTTTTTAATTGCTGATCCGTGTTAAGATGTTTTTCTTAAGCAGCATTTGCCACTGACTAGACATTAGTAGAGTTTCTTTTTCTTTGTGCATGTGACATGGATCACTAACACTGCATGTGATGGTCAGAGGAGGACTGCCTTAGTGCTGGAGATCTGTCCATTTCTCCAGGACAATGGAGCCTGGTGAAGGCTCTCTGACTTCTGACCCCAGTTGGAGCAATGTGTTCAGAGAAGAATTTCTGAGGCTTCACGAATCTCAGTTATTTGCATGTCATTTTGTAAGCAAACAGCAACTTGTAGGCAGGCTTAAAACTTTCTTTTTCTGCTCATGAAGGTACAGATTTTACTATAGACAAATAAATTCAATTGAATATAAAACTGTAATGTGGAATAATATTTCAGGCTTTAAAAATGGAGGGATGGGTTAAAAAGTTCTACAATAAATCTGCAAATGTGGAATCTTAAGGGAAATGATCCCATCTGGAAAACCCTGCTAGTGGTGCTGTGGTTGGTTTGTGGAGCAGTGCAGATTGTGGAGTGAAAAAAGACCCTGTAGTCTTGAAAGATGACAAGCTCCTTAATTGATGTCCATTTCAGCTGGTGCTGTGCCAGCTTATGTTGGCCTCGGTCCAGCGTTCCTGTAATTTGGGAGCCAGGTGTGAAGCATTTTTGTTCCATCTTGTTCCCCAGCATCTACAGAAGCCTCACCCATCTTACTTGAGGCAGCAGCACGCCATAGGAAACAGATGTACAGGTAGAGATGGAAGGAAGTGTCACAGCTGGGTTACGGATTTTTTTTTTTTTTTTTTAATCCTTCACACTCAAGTGAGAACTGGGTTTGAGAGTTGGGGGAAAGGGTATTTCACAGCCTCGGTGTAAGATGTCACTATGAAGTATCCTAATTAGACCAATACTCATTTGTGATTTTTAAAAACATGTCTTATTACCTTAGAGTCGCACTTTGTATAGACAGAGATCTTTTGTGATTTGCCTTTGCCTGACTTCTGGGAACAGCAATATAAAGTGTAATAGGAAGAACATCTCAAGATGGCCATCAGAGTTGAATCTGATCACTTCCATAGCATCGAGGGCTAGGAGACATAACCACCTAGAGGTGAGCTACCCCTGATGACATGGGGCATAGCTGTGTCCTTTGGGGATCACTTCCATAGCATCGAGGGCCAGGAGACATAACCACTTAGAGGTGAGCTACCCCTGATGACATGGGGCATAGCTGTGTCCTTTGGGGATGTTGATGAACACAGTAGACAGTGCCAACAGCATCTGTTCAACACATTGGTATTGGGCCCTTGATACTCTAGACCGGTGGTCCCCAACCTTTTTGGCACCAGGGACTGGTTTTGTGGAAGACAGTTTTTCCACAGACAGGATTAGCAGTGGGTGGTTTCAGTATGAAACTGTTCCACTTCCCATCATCCAGCATTAGTTAGGTTCTCATAAGGAGCACGCAGGCTAGATGCCTTGCACGTGTGGTTCACAATAGGGTTCGCGCTCCGCTCCTGTGAGAATCTAATGCTGCTGCTGGCTTGACAGGAGGCGGAGCTCAGGCGGTCCAGCTTGCTTCGACCGCTTTCTTCCTGCTGTGCGGCCCAATTCCTAACAAGCTATGGACTGGTACCACGGTCCACAGCCCCGGGGACTGGGACCCCTGCTCTAGACTGGATGCAGTTGGGGAAAGAAGGCACTCTTCCAGAATCTAACCTGTCTCCTTTCTAGCCCTCCTGCTAAACTGAACATGAACGAACAGGCAGTTCTGCCTTTTAGGATTACAAAACATGAGCAGGATCCTCCCGGTGGGAACATTAAAGTCCTGTGGACTTAGAACTGAAATGTTGGAATTGGTGCTTTGCCACCGACTTACATTTTTGATATAAGGCAAGTTTTAGCCTCTTAGGACTAAGAGCCAGCTCTGTTTCTTGGAGGGCCCAACCCATAAAAAGACAACTGAAGGAGTCCTTTGTTGTTTCTTTCTTTACCTCCATATCTCACACAGACACAGCTGAGGACAATATTTGGCCTTGCCAGTCAGACCACAATGTCAAGGAGTGCCTACAAGCCCTGCCTAGGTTGCTTTTTGCTCCAGGTGTATGGGGGTTTTGGGACAGCCCTTCGTTCACTGGTAGCTTTTACCTGTTCTTCCTTGTGTTGTCAATACCAGAAGCTGCAAAATGTCAAATACCAGAAGAGGCAAGAGGGTGAGGAGTCAGGAAGAGAGGTTAGTCTTATTCTTTAAGTAATGTTCATTCTATTTTTTTTAATTGTGATAAAATACACATAAGATAAAATTTACCATTTTAACCCCCCCTCCTTTTTTTTTTTTTGAGACAGAATCTCACTCTGTCACCCAGGCTGGATTGTAGTGGTGTGATCTCAGCTCACTGCAGCCTCTGCCTCCTGGGTTCAAGTGATTCTCCTGCTTCAGCCTCCCGAATAGCTGGGATTACAGTCATGTGCCACCACGCCCGGCTAATTTTTGTATTTTTTGTAGAGACGGGGTTTCGCCATGTTGGCCAGGCTGGTCTCGAACTCCTGACCTCAAGTGATCCACTCTCCCTGGCCTCCCAAAGTGCTGGGATTATAGGCGTGTCCCACTTTGCCTAGCCATTTTAACCAGTTTTTTAAGTGTACGGATCTACAGCATTAAGTTGTGCAGCCATCAGCACAACCATCTCTAGAGCTTTTTCATCTTCACCAGCTCAAACACTGTACCCATAAAATAATAAGTCTCCATTCCTCCCTCCCCACAGCCCCTGGCAACCATCATTCTATTTACTTTCTCTCTGAATTTTTTTTTTTTTTGAGACAGAGTCTTACTCTACCTCCCAGGTTGGAGAGCAGTGGTACCATCTCAGCTCACTGCAACCTCAGTTTTCTGGGTTCAAGCAATTCTCCTGCCTCATGAGGCCTCCTAAGTAGTTGGGATTACAGGCACCTGCCACCACACCTGGCTAATTTTTGTATTTTTATTAGAGACGGAGTCTTGGCATGTTGTCCAGATTGGTCTTGAGCTCCTGGCCTCAAGTGATCCGCGTGCCTTGGCCTCTGAAAGTGTTGGGATTACAAGTATGAGCCATGGTGCCCAGCCTTTCTCTATAAATTTGACTACTCTGTGAACCTCATATAAGTGGAATCATAAAATATTTGTCCTTTTGTGATTGGCTTGTTTCACTCAGCGTAATGATTTCACGGTTTATCCATGCCGTAGCACGTGGCAAAAGTTCATTTCTTTTTAATGCTGAATAATATTCTGTTGTATGCATATATCTACTACAATTTGTGTGTCCATTCACCTGTTGATGGACACTTGGGTTGCTTCCACTTTTTGGCTGTAGTGAATAATGCAACTGTGAACGTAAATGTACAAATATCTCTTTGAGATCCTGCTTTCAATTCTTTTGGGTGTATACCCAGAATTAGAAAGTAGAATTGCTGAATCCTATGGTCGCTCTATGTTTAATTATTTTATTTTATTTTATTTTGTGTTATTTTATTTTAGTTTAGTTTAGTTTAGTTTTTGAGATGGGGTCTCACTCTGTTGCCCAGGCTGGAGTGCAGTGGCACACTCTCAGCTCACTGCAGCCTGCACTTCCTGGGCTCAAACGATCCTGCCACCTCAGCCTCCCCAGTAGCTGGGACCACAGGTGCGCACCACCACACCCAGCTAAGTTTTTGTATTTTTGGTAGAGATGGGGTTTCACCATGTTGCCCAGGCTGGTCTCGAACTCCTGAGCTCAAGCGATCCGCCCACCTCAGCCTCCCAAAGCACTGGGATTTAAGGCGTGAGCCACTGTGCCCAGTCATCTGTGTTTAATTTTTTGAAGAATTGTCATACATTTTCCACAGCGGCTATACTATTTTACATCCTCACCAATAGTGAACAGGAGTTCCAGTTTCTTCACATTCTCACAATACTTTTGTTTTTTAATAACAGCCATCCTAGTCAGTGTATTGGTGTGAAGTAGTATTGCACTGTGGTTTTGATTTTGCATTTTCCTAATGACAAGTGATGTCGAACATCTTTTCGTGTGCTTATTTGTTGTGTTCATTTTAAATGTATAATTTCTCCTTTCTCAGTTGATTGGCCTTGGAATGCTTGAGCATTAAGGTGTCAGATGTTGGCTCTGATCTTTTTTTTTTAAGAGGTAAGGTCTCATTATGTTGCCCAGGCTGGACTTGAACTCCTGAGCTCAAGTGATTCTCCTGCCTCAGCCTTCCCAGTAGCTGAGACTACTGGTGTGCACCACTACGCCCACCTAGGCTCTGATCCTAACTTGCTATAAGCTGCTTGTATGGCCTGTAACCTATAGCTGTTTTTTTGAGATGGAGTCTTGTTCTGTCACCCAGGCTGGAGTGCAGTGGTGCAATCCTGGCTCACTGCAACCTCTGCCTCCCAGGTTCAAGTGATTCTCCTGCCTCAGCCTCCCAAGTAGCTGGGATTACAGTCACCCGCCACCACGCCCAGCTAATTTTTGTATTTTTAGTAGAGACAGGGTTTCACCATGTTGGCCAGGCTGGTCTCAAACTCCTGACCTCAAATGATCCACCCACCTTGGCCTCCCAAATTTCTGGGATTACAAGTGTGAGCCACTGTTCTGGCCCCTATAACCTATAGCTTTCTAAACCAAACGAACAAAAACTCTATCTCATATCTACCTTCTTTTGGATTTTCTTTCTTTTTTAAGCAAAAATGAAATATCCCTGTAACCTCTCTGGGCTTCTGTATCTTCTTCAATAAAATAAGGAAACCCCTAACTGCCCTACCCAGCTCAAAGAGCTGTTGTGAGAATTAAAGGAGATCAGCTCTATGAAAGTACTTTGTAAAGATTCTATAAAAATACAATTTAGGCCATGTGTGGTGGCTCACACCTGTAATCCCAGCATTTTGGGAGGCTGAGGTGGGTGGCTCACTTCAGGCCAGGAGTTGAAGACTAGCCTGGCCAACATGGTGAAACCCAATTTCTACTAAAAATACAAAACTTAGCCGGGTGTGGCAGCATGCGCCTGTAGTCCTAGCTACCTGGGAGGCTGAAGTGGGCAGATCACTTGAGCTTAAGAGTTTGAGAATCACTTGAACCTGGGAGGCGGAGGTTGCAGTGAGCTGAGATCACGCCGCCGCACTGTAGCCTGGGTGGCAGAGTCTTGGTCTCAAAAAAAAAAAAAAAAAGACATTATCATCTTGAGCCATCAAATTCACTGTTACTGAAATTCTTTGCCAAACCTGAAGGCAAAACAAATTTACAGTCTTTTTGTCTTAGACCAAAGGCTGTATGTTTCTTTGGTAGGTAAGGGGAACAGAGCACAGGTGACCTCCTTACTCATATCTGTTCATCTCCCAGTATGGGGTTGCCTCTTCTGAACCTAGGGCAAGGGTCAAGTCTTTGACTTGGTTTTTCCCCTGAAAGTGGTCACAAGTCTGCTCAGCATTGTTTAGGGATGTGGATGCATTGGCCCCATCACCTGCCCATCTAAAGTAAGCATGTTATGTAATCTAACAAATATTTACCACTTAGCATGTGCCAGGCATCGGAGTTCATGCTTCCACATGCTTCACTAGGTTTTACTTAAGCATATTTTTGCATTACTATTGTTTTTTGAGAATTATAACCTCCCACATGTATTATTTTAGTTCATTTAATCATATCTTCTAGGCAGTTTTTCTCCTGTTGTTTCATTATTTCAACAAAGAGAAATATTTAGGAAAGGAGTCCCTAAAGATTTTAGTTATTTTAAATATTTTTAGTTATTCAGATGCTAATCTGAATAACTAAAAGACATGGAATATGTATTGAGATTTAGATAGAGCATCATTTATCTACTCAGGAACAGTTGCAGACAGGTAGAATCTACATTGACCCAGACTTCAGGGTGGATTGTGCTTTCCAGAAACTATTCCAGTTACCAACAGTCACCTAATTGAGTTCAGAATGGATGAGTAAGAATGGATTTTCCTCTCTGTGGCTTCTTGTTTTTTGTTTTTTCTTTTATTTCTGAAGGTACATCAGCATCCTCTCTATGGCTTCTGATGCAAAGGTAAGCTATATGCTTTTTTTTTTTTTTTTTTTTTTTTGTGAAATGGAGCCTCACTCTGTCGCCCAGGCTGGAGTGCAGTGGCGCGCGATCTCGGCCATTTCGGCCTCCCAAAGTTTTGGGATTACAGGTGTGAGCCACTGTGCCCACCCTACATGAGGTTTTTAGAACTCAGCCTGGGCGAAACCCTGTCTTTACTAAGAAGACAAAAAAAAAAAATTAGCTGGGTGTGGTGGCACACGCCTGTAGTCCCAGCTACTCAGAAGGCTGAGGCATGAGAATCGCTTGAACCCAGGAGGTAGATGTTGCAGTGAACCGATTTCACCCCACTGATCAGCCTGGGCAACAGAGCGACAGAGAGAGACTGTCTCCAAAAAAAAAATATAAATAAATAACATAAAATGCTAACTATAATGTAACGCATCATGAGCTGGCGTGAAAACGAGAAATCTGCAGATCTTAAGAACTAAATGAACAAAATATTTCTGAAAAGTAAGCGAGTGCCAAAGCTGGCTGGTGCTTGCCCTGATGATTTCTGTCAAGCCGTGGAAGCTTTGGGCTTACTCACTAAAAACTGCTTGGACTATGGCGAGCAGGCCTGAAAGCGTGGGATGCGCCCTAGGTGAGGAATGATACAGGAGGCCCTGCCTAAAGCTGGGATTCCAGCTTTAGGAAACCTCATGGTGAGCATTTTATGACCATGAGCTAACCCTCACCTGAGTTTTTAGTCTGAATTCATACTACCTATGTACTCTGAAAAACCTTGAGCAGCAGATGGTTTAATTTAAAGTGATCTCTGTCTGACAGTGTCCCAGGGTAACCTGCAGAAGCAAAGACAAGTCCTCTCTGGAAAAAAGCAGCTTCAATTCAGGCCACAAAGAATTCCCATGGATACAGTTCCATGGAAATCAGCCCACAGCCTTTAATATACTTAAAGTAAATAATTGTCATTCCCAACAAAGCTGTCTTGTAAAGGATAAACAAAGGTGACCAGGCATGGTGGGTCATGCCTGTAAACCCACTACATAGGGAAATCAAGGCAGGAGGATCACTTGAGCTCTGGAGTTCCAGACCTGCCCAGGGAAACATGATGAGACCCCATCTCTACAAAAAGATTTAAAAGTTAATGGCCAGGTGCCATGGCTCACGCCTGTAACCCCAGCATGTTGGGAGGCCGAGGCGGGCAGATCACCTGAAGTCAGGAGTTCGAGACCAGCCTGGTCTCGAGGTCAACAAGGCGAAACCCCATCTCTACTGAAAATACAAAAATTAGCTGGGCATGGTAGCAGGCACCTGTAATCTCAGCTACTCTGGAGCCTGAGGCAGGAGAATCACTTGAACCTGGGAGGCGGATGTTGTAGTGAGCCAAGATCGCACCATCGCACTCCAGCCTGGGCAACAAGAGTGAAACTCCATCTCAAAAAAAAAAAAAAAAAAAAAAAAAAGCCGGCTGTGGTGGCATGCACTTATAGTCCCAGCTACTTGGGAGGCTAAGGGGGGAGGATCCCTTAAGTCCAGGAGTTTCAGCCTTCAGTGAGCCATGATCCTGCCACTGCAGCCAAAACTGATTAAATTGTACACTTTAAATATGTGCAGTTTTAGTACACTTCAGTTATACCCCAGTATAGTTGTGGAGAAAAAATCTAAAAGAATACTTTTAACCCCTTTAGCTTAAAAAGATACAATTTATTATTTACTAACTACAAAATAAGAGTGAAGACGTTTTAATACCCTTTTTAAATTTTAATCAATTTATTGAGATATAATTCACATTCCATGAAGTTCAACCTTTTAAAGTACACAATTCCGTTGTTTCATTATATTCATAGAGGAATACAACAATCACCACTAATTTCAGAACATTTTCATCACCTCAAAAAGAAACCCTCTACCTATCGCGTCATCTCCATTTTCCCCTCTTCCTAGCCCCTGTCAACCACTAGTTTACTTTCAGTCTCTCTAGATTTGCCTCTTCTGCTTCTTTCATACGAATGGAATCATATAATTATGTGGCCTTTTGTATCTGGCGTCTTCTGGTTTGCTTAATGTTTTAAGGTTCATCCATGTCACAGCTCATATCAGTACTTCATTCCTTTTTATGCCTGAATCATATTCCATTATATGGTAATTCCACATTTTGTTTATCCATTCATCAGTTTCATAAACATTTAGGTTGTTTGCATTTTTTGGCTATTATGAATAATGTTGATATGAACGTTTGTGTATGAGTTTTTATGTGGACATATGTTTTCATTTCTCTTAGATACATATACCTAGAAGTAGTATTGTTTGGTCATATGGTAAACTGTGTTTAACTGTTGGAGGAACTTCCACACTAGACAGTTTTCCAAAGCAGCTGCAACATTTTACATTCTCACTAGCAGCAAATGTATGAGGGTTCAGTTTCCCCACATCTTCACCAACACTTGTTATTATTGTCTTTTTTATTTCAGCCATCCTAGTGTGTGTGAAGTTGATCTCAATTGTGATTTTCACTTGCATTTCTCAGTAACTAATGATGTTGAACAGCTTTTCATGTGTTCAGTGGCTATTGGTATTTCTTTGGAATACTGTTCAAATATTTGCCTACTTTTTTTTTTTTTTTTTTTTTTTTGAGACAGTGTTTTGCTCTTGTTGCCCAGGCTGGAGTACAATGGCACGATCTTGGTTCACCACAACCTCTGCCTCCCAGGTTCAAGCAATTCTCCCGCCTCAGCCTCCCAGGTAGCTGGGATTACAGGCATGTGCCACCAAGCCTGGCTAATTTTTTGTATTTTTAGTAGAGATGGGGTTTCTCCATGTTGGTCAGGCTGGTCTCGAACTCCTGGCCTCAGGTGATCCGCCCACCTCAGCCTCCCAAAGTGCTGGGATTACAGACGTGAGCCACCGTGCCTGGCCATATTTGCCTACTTTTAAAATTAGGTTGTCTTTTATTGTTGAGTTGTAGGAGTTCATAGATAGATAGATTACATTGAGTTGTAGGAGTTCATAGATACATAGATAGATAGATAGACAGACAGACAGGGTCTCACTGTGTTGCCCAGGCTGGTTTTGAACTCCTGGGCTCCAGCGATCCTCCTGCCTTGGCCTCCCAAAGTGCTGGGATTACAGGCATGAGTCACCACACCCAGCCTTGAGTTGCAGGAGTTCTTTATAGATTCTGGATACAAGTCCATTATCAGGTAAATGATTTACAAATATTTTATCCCTCCTGTGATTTGATTGTCTTTGCACTTTCTTGAATGTTTTAATTTTTACGAAGTCCAATTAATCTGGTTTATTTTATTTTGTTACTTCTGCTTTGGTGTTATGAAGACATTTTTAAACAATAAGGACTGGGAGAAGCTGGTGCGCACCTGTATTCCCAGCCACTTGGGAGGCTGAGACAGGAGGATTGCTGGAGCCCAGGCATTGGAGTCCAGCCGTAGTGAGATCGTGTCCCCCTGCCAAAAACAAAAACAAAACAGAGTTTATCACCAAATATCCTCACTAAACGAAGTTTCTTCTACCTGAAGTACATACTTTAGAAAAGTATCCTAGATTCCAAAGAAATGGTGAACAATGCTTGTAACTATAAAATTGGATCAGATTGATTACAAAAGAACCATGGAGTTAAAAGCTTCCTTAGAAGACATCAGGGCCAGTCTCTTATCTAACGAGAAAATAGTCTTCCAGTCTTGTCAATGGCCTCTGCTCCAGATGCTTCCCGAGAATTTACTCTATTATGAGACAGTCGCTATAAAAATTCATCCTCAGGCTGAGTGAGGTGGCTTGTGCCTGTCATCTCAGCACTTTGGGAGGCCAAGGTAGGAGGATCACTTGAGCCCAGGAGTTCAAGACCAGCCATGCAACATAGCAAGACCCTGCCTCTACAAAAAATTTTTTTAAAAATTAGCGGGTATGGTGTGCACACCTGTGGTCCTAGCCATTCAAGTGACTGAGGCAGGAGGATCACTTGAGCCCAGGATTTCCAGGTTACAGTGAGCTGTGATTGTGCCACTGCACTCCAGCCTGGGTGACAGAGCAAGACTGCATCTCTAAAAGAAAAAAAAGTTCCTTCTCAAACTGAACACAGCCTGCCTTCCTGTAATTCCTACTTAATACTTTTTAAAAAGTTTTCTCAAAATCACAAAGTCTGTTTTTTCTATATCTGACACACCTTAGTTATACTTGAAATTCTCTTTACATTTTCTTTTCTCTAAGCTAAACAAACCAGTGCAATCAAATAGATGCTTGGCCAGTGCTGCGAAATATTATAGGACTTTATGTAATGAAGCAGTGTTTAATACTGTAATGATGGAAAGTTACTATTTCCGCACCATCCTTTATGGTAGCCACTGGCCACATGTGACTTTTGAATACTTGAAATGTGGCTAGTGCAACAGGAAAACAAATCTTAATGTAATTAAATTGAAATACCCACATGTGGCTAGTGGCTACTGTATTAAACACTGCAATTCTAGATCATTCTCCTGGCCAGATTTCTTTGTGCCACTACCAGCAGCATCAGATTCACCTGGGAACTTGTAATGTTTTAGGCCCTACCTCAGCCTTTTGAATCATGAGCAGTTGAGGCTGGTGCCCAGCAGTCTCATTGAACAAGCTCTCCAGGTGATTCCAATGCACTAATACTTGAAAGGCAATTCCAGTTTGTCAAGGCTTCTGTAAAAAGCAGTGCTCAGACAAGGTCTGACATGCATGGATTTCACCTAAAGACAGCTTCAATGGCTTTTTTTTTTTTAAATTGAATACTACTTTCTAAATAATGCATTGACTGCATGTTATAAAAATGAATACAATGTGGATATGAAGAATTTTTTTTTTTTTTCTTGAGATGGAGTCTCTCTCTGTCACCCAGGCTGGAGTGCAGTGATGCAATCTCGGCTCACTGCAACCTCCGCCTCCCAGATTCAAGTGATTCTCCTGCCTCAGCCTCCCGAGTAGCTGGGACAACAGGTGCGTGCTACCACGCCCGGCTAATTTTTTTGCATTTTTAGTAGAGACAAGGTGTCACCGTGCTAGCCAGGATGGTCTCAATCTTCTGACCTCAGGATCCACCCACCTCGGCCTCCCAAAGTATTGGGATTACAGGTGTGAGCCATCGCACTCGGCCTGGGTATGAAGAATTTAAAAAAATTAAGTGCCAGGCCAGGTGCAGTGGCTTACGCCTGTAACCCCAGCACTTTGGGAGGCTGAGGCATGCAGATCACTTGATATCAGGAGACCAGCTTAGGCAGCATGGCAAAACCCCGTCTCTACTAAAAGTACAAAAACTAGTTGGGCATGGTGGCACATGCCTGTGGTCCCAGCTACTTGGGAGTTTGAGGTGGGAGAATCACTGGAGCCTGGGAGGCAGAGGTTGCAGTGAGCAGAGGTCTCACTGCTGCACTCCAGCATGGGTGACAGAGTGAGACCCTGTCTCAAAAACAAAGTGCCCGTTACAGTTTTAAAAAAATTGGTTAACAGGCAGTTTCCCAGCTGGGCATGGTGGCTCATGCCTGTAATCCCAGCACTTTGGGAGGCTGAGGTGGGAGGATCACATGAGCTCAGGAGTTCGAGAGCAGCCTGGGCAACATGGTGAAACCCCATCTCTACTAAAAATACAAAACTTAGCCAGGTATGGTGGCACGCGCCTGTAATCCCAGCTACTTGGGAGGCTGAGGCAGGAGAATCGCTCGAACTCAGGAGGTAGAGGTGACAGTGAGCCAAGATCACACCACTGCACTCCAGCCTGGGTGACAGAGCGAAACTCCATCTCAAAAAAAAAATTTGTTTTTTAAAGGTCTTGGCACAGTGGCTCACACCTGTAGTCTCAGCACTTTGGGAACCAAGGCAGACAGATCACTTGCGGTCAGGAGTTCAAGACCAGCCTGGCCAACATGGCGAAACCCCGTCTCTACTAAAAATACAAAATTAGCCAGGCATGGTGGCGCACGTCTGTGATCCCAGCTCCTTGGGAATCTGAGGCTGGAGAATCGCTTGATGCTGGGAGGCCGAGGTTGCAGTGAGCTGAGATCGCGCCACTGCACTCCAGCCTGAGTGACAGAGTGAGACTCCGTCTCAAAAAAAGAAAAAAGCAGGCACTTTTCCGTAAGTTTCACACGGTCTTATAGTACTAGAACCCTGAGCTCTTGATTGTCAGTCTGGCGTGCTTTCCATCTCTTAGGCTGTTTCATGAAATAGGCCTCACTGTTTGGTTTGGTGTCTCCCAGAAGATAAAAATCTGGTTCCTTGGTATTTATTTTACCTATCCCATTTGGGGGCTGTTTCTTCTGCCTTTTCTTGCACAACTTCCCCATTGTTAGGTGCCTCTGTAGTCACTCCCAATACCCTGGAAACATCTCCCTTTTTTAGGGTTTAACAGACTTCACCTGTATAGTTACCTTCTTTTAATATGACTTGTCCTGTTATGCTTGAAACCTAGAAGAGGAGCTGGCTTGTTCTGCTGGCCTTGAGCCAGATGTCATAACTTCAGGCAGTGCCACGCTACACATCTCCAGCAGTTTGGAATGGAGAACAGAGTTAGAGATAAGATCAGCAGCTTTAGGTGATGGCTTTGTTTCAAATAAACCATACATGACCCAAGCCTCCACTTCAAATGGGGAATGAAATTGCTTTATCCTTTGACAGCTTGCTCTATGAAATACATTTATCTTCACTTAATTGCTTTAGATCCCAAGAGGCTACATACAGTCATTTCTAGGAGATAATTATATCAAATTTTAAAAATATGTGACTGTGGATATGAATATGTAACTGCAGTGGACAGGGAGGGAGAGAGGTGGGGGAAACCAAAAGTCCTGCTGAACTTGCTGGTAAGTTTCCATTCTTATTCTTAGAGTTTCCTTGGGTCATAGACCACTTACTCTCTGAATCTGCTGATTCAGATGTGGGGTCCTTTGTACCCCGTGCTGCTAGGGTTACAGCGTCTCATCTACTACCCATATAGCTGGATAGTGTTTTGCTCAGTCTCCTCCTGAAACTGGGAGGGGTCAGGCTGGTGGCGGACTTCCGGTTATATGTCTTCATTTAGTCCGGCTGGGCACAGTCTGTCTACACTGTAGGCCGCAGCCACTGGGGATTCTGGTTAGTGGCAGCTGAGAACCAGCAAACTTGTTGATTTTAAAACATGACTATTTAGATGTCAGGGATAAACTTCCTGTAGATGGGGGACAGGCTTCTTTATCTTGGTGTGTTTGAGTATCCAGTTCTCATTTCCCTAACCTTTATATTTGAAAAAATCTAAAGCTTTCACTGTCATTTTCACTAATCCCAGCCACTGCCTACCTTTACCATACATTTTTTTCTTCTTTCTGAAATTCCAGGGTGTTTGGTTTTTTTTCCTGCCTCCTACTAAATAACTGTATTTCCATGTTGTGATATAACAACTCCTTCAAGACCAAAGGCATTTTCTAGGTGTGGACACAGTTCTGGGCCATCGCTCAGCTCTTTCTGTCTGCATCTGCCTTTAAGACTACACACTGGACAATTAGATTGTGAGCTCCGTGATACTACTCTCCGACCGCCATCCCCAAGTGTCTAGTGTGGTGCTCATGTCTTATGAGGGCTGTGTGAGGAAGAGCTAGTGAGGCCTAGCTGAATGACATGGTTGACAGGCACTCCTGCTGTAAAGACAAGGAAGATCTGACTTGGAGATACAGAGGACATTTGGATTCTGTACTAAGGTCCATGAATATCTAAGCCAGCTTGGGGGTGGGGGATGTGCCAAAACCAATCAAGGTGGGCTGACTGAATCAGAGAATCTATAGAGCCAAAGACTTTCAATTCCCATCAAGTTCTTTCAAGACCTAGTCCCATGGCGCTTTCTGCTTGCTGGGGTCATTCTCCAGGTGTCTTTTATCCCTTCCTTCTCACTTAATCAGGGTCAGCCACACTCCTCAGTTCACTGAGAGGGAAGTGTTGCCTTTTCTTTTAAACTCCTCCCCAAGAAACCTGACAGCTGTGATGAGTAAGCCCATTTGCATTTGAAAAGGTCATGCTGGCGTGCCTCTAAGGGAAATCTGCAGCAAGTACTGTCACATCATTTCTTGGAGTCACATCAAGGAGTTTTTTTAAGGAATTACACTTTAGCTCACATCTAAAACATGAGCACCTGAATAGCAGCCTGTGGGGGTCATCAAGGTTAGGGTGTTTGTTCTAGTGTGTTTCTTTTGAGCTAGAAAAACATTTCTCCATATATCACCACTTTTGGTACTCTCTTCTGGAGAGTTGCTTTTCTCCTGCCTACCTGTTAGTGTGGTAGTAGTAACCTGTACCAAGAAGCTTTCTGTGGTTAGTAACCTTGTCAAACCATTTATTTTAGCTGGATCCTTTTTTTGAGTCAGGGTCTCACTCTGTCACCCAGGCTGGAGTGCAGTGGCGGGATCTGCGCTCACTGCAACCTCCACCTCTTGAGTTCAAGTAGCGATCCTCCTACCTCAGCCTCCAAGGTAGCTGGGACTACAGGCGTGTGCCACCATGCCCGGCTAATTTTTTTATTTTTTATTTTTATTTTTTGTAAAGAAGAGGTCTCACCATATTGCCCAGCCTGTTCTTGAACTCCTGGCTCAAGCAGTCCTCCTGCCTCGGCCTCCCAAAGTGCTGAAATTACAGGCGTGAGCTATCATGCCTGACCTTAATTTGATCTTCTTTCAGGAGCAGAACATGCCTGTTTTTTCTTGTGTTTTATTTAATAAAAAGAACATACCAAACTTATGTAAGGACTTACCAAGAAGGATAATTGAAATTCTGGTGTCTTTAGACAAAAAAGCTTAAAAAAAAAAAAAAAAAAAAGGAAAAAAAGGTGAGGCCTTTTCAGGGATTGAATCATCTTTGGTGCATTTTTTGGTGAATTCCATGAATGCAACTATTTTGGTGTATTCAGTAAAGTTTTCCCTGAGTTTGACTTAGGACTCTGTGTGCGTATGCGTGTGTATGTTGAACATATGTGTCTGTTCCTCTGGAAAGATCATTAAATCCAAATTCTGAATAGGGAAATGGAGACTTTCCAAGGAGTGTCAGGAGCAGGCGAAAAGAAAACATTTTGCCACAGATATTTAGAATCAATGAGATAGATGAGATAGGAATGAAGAAATGCCATGATTTACTTCTATTTCTTAGAGCTCACTGTGTGGTTGACTGATAACAGTCACTAGCCACATTTGTCTACTTAAATTAATTGGCCAGGCGCAGTGAGTCATGCCTGTAATCCCAGCACTTTGGGAGGCTGAGGTCAGGAGTTCGAGACCAGCCTGGCCAACATGGTGAAACCCCATCTCTGCTAAAAACACAAAAATTAGCCAGGCATGGTGTGCATGCCTGTAATCCCAGCTACTCAGGAAACTGAGACATGAAAATCGCCTGAACCCCAGGGCGGAGGTTTCAGTGAGCCAAGATCACACCACTGCACTCCAGCCTGGGTGACAGCGAGACTCTGTCTAAAAAAAAAATGTATATATTTATATGTGTATATATACACACACAGACACACACACGCATAAATATATATATAGGCTAGGTGTGATATCTCATGCCTGTAATCCCAGCACTTTTGAGAGGCCAGTGTGGGAGGATTGAGCCCAAGAGTTCAAGACCAGCCTGGACAACATAGCGAGATTCCATCTCTACAAAAAATTTAAGTTAGCTGGGCATGGTGGTAGCACCTGTAGTCCCAGCTACTCAAGGGGCTAAGGTGGGAAGATTGCTTGAGCCTGAGAGGTTAAGGCTACAGTGAGCCGTGATTGCATCACTGCACTCCAGCCTGGGTGACAGAGCGAGAACCCTGTTTCCATCAATCAGTCAAAACTTAGTTAATTAAAATTAAATAAAATTGAAAAATCAGTTCTTCAGTCACACTAGTCACATTTCAAGTGGTCAGTAACCACATGAGACTAATGGGTACTGTATTGTCAAGCATAATATAGAACATTTCCATTATTGCCATAAGGTTCTCTCAGACAGCTTTGCTTTGTGATCAAGTCACTAAGTATAACTCAGTTATTAAGATTGGGGTTGATGGGGGTGGACGGGGAAAGAGGAGATGTTGGGCAAAGGATACAGAGTTTTTATTAGACAAGAGGAGTAGGTTCTTGTGATCTGTTGTACAGCATGGTGACTAGAGTGAATAATGCATATTTCAAAGTAGCTTAAAGAATAGATTTTTAATGTTCTCACCACAAATAAATAAGTATATGAGATGGTGAATGTGTTACATAGCCCAGTTTGATTGTTCCACATGTATACATTTATCAAAACATCACATTGTGCTTCATAAATATATACAATTACTATTTGTCAATTTAAAATAAAACTATTAGGCTGGGTGCAGTGGCTCATGCCTGTAATCCCAGCACTTTGGGAGGCCAAGGCAGGTGGATCACCTGAGGTCAGGAGTTTGAGACCAGCCTCACCAACATGGCAAAACTCCACTTCTACTAAAAATACAAAAATTAGCCAGGCATGGTGGCTCACGCCTGTAATCCCAGCTAGTCAGGAGGCTGAGGTAGGAGAATCACTTGAACCCAGGAGGCAGAGGTTGTAATGAGCTGAGTTCGTGCCACGGAACTCCAGCCTGGGTGACAGAGTGAGACTCTGTCTCAAAAAAATAAATAAATTAAAATAAAACTTTTCAAAAAAGGTCTGGGATGATGACAGGGAGAATATTGAGAGAGAGGTGCTAGGATTTGAATAGCTAAAGCCATTTAATTAGGAATGAATCAGCATCAGAAGCCACGGACTTCAAAGAGTGGAAAATTACAAGATTCCTACTGAGATCATTTAGTGGTGTATTTAGCAGGATTCAGAATATTATCTCCAACATGATCAATTTTCATGGCCTTCTATAAGGAATTTGTCTATTCTTATAAACAGCCTCCTTTCATAGACTTCTTAAAAAGTTATTTTGTCTTTATCTTTATGCCTTCATTGTTAACATTTGCTTTTCCAGTCTCAGTGTTTCATTTTCATTGATAAAACTTTACATCAGCATTTTCCGTAGTGCTATCATAATGTATTATTTCATTTGATTTCCACTACAGTTCTAGGAGGCATTATCTTTTTTTTTTTTTTTTTTTTTTGAGATGGGGTCTCGCTCTTATCGCCCAGGCTCCCAGGTTGTAGGCACGATCTCGGCTCACTGCAACCTTCACCTCTTGGGTTCAAGCAATTCTCCTGCCTCAGCCTCCCAAATAGCTGGGATTACAGGCGTGCACCACCATGCCCAGCTAGTTTTTGTATTTTTAGTAGAGATGGGGTTTCACCATATTGGACAGGCTGGTCTCGAACTCCTGACCTCGTGATCCACCCACCTCGGCCTCCCAAAGTGGGCATTATCACATTTTACAGCTGAGAAGATTAAGACTTAGACTGATTTATCTGAGATCATATGGCAATACTAGGTCAGAACCCAGAACTATCATTTTGTATTAGATTTAGGTGAATAAGAGGCCTAAACATACAGTTTCATCCTCTTACATCAAGAGTCTAGACATAGGCAGTCCAGGGCTAGTGTTCAGGCTCTACCACTTGGCTTCCCCAAGTTGGCAGACACTAGAGCCTCCAGCTCAGTATACAACATCCTGTAATGTGGTCCCATCCCAAGATGGTTAGTAGAGCATCAGCAGGCAGATTAATGGAGGAAGAAAACAGAAAGGGTATGCCCCATACATTTAAAGCGACTTCTTCAAGGTTTTACGTAAAAGTTCTATTTACATCTCAAGAGTCACATGGCTATCCTAGCTGCAGAAAAGGCTGAAAATATGGTCACCTGGCTGGCAGAAATGTACCCAGCTATTAGCCACACGTGTTAGCACGTACCTGTAATCCTAGCTACTCTAGAGGCTGAGGCAGGAGGATCACTGGAGCCCAGGAGTTCAAGGCTGCAGTAAGCCATGATCATGCCGCTGTATCCCATCCCTGGGTGACATATTGAGACACTGTGTCTAAAACACACTCACGCACTCATGCTCTTAGCTAAAAATCAAAGTTATTTTGCTAAAGAAGGGAAGACTGGATTGGGAGGTAACTAGCAAACTCTGCTCCAACAGGTGTTTTGATATTTGGTCTAGTGCTTTCCCACTGTTTCATATTGTCTCTGACTTGTTATGGAGGCTGCCATTTTTTCCAAAGAATTAAACAGAAGTTCTCTCTCTCCCAGATGAATACTTACAATAAAAGCTACAGTTTACTGAGGACTTCCTTTGTCTTAGATATTATTCTAAGAATTTTACATTTTTAAACTTTTTTTTCCCCCCAGACGGAGTCTCGTTCTGTCACCCATGCTGGAGTGCAGTGACGCCATCTCACTCACTGCAGCCTCTGTCTCCCGGGTTCAAGTGATTCTCCTGCCTCAGCCTCCCAAGTATCTGGGACTACAGGCATGCGCCACCACGTCCAGCTAATTTTTGTATTTTTAGTAGAGACGGGGTTTCACCATGTTGACCAGGCTGGTCTCGAATTCCTGGCCTCAAGTAATCCACCTACCTTGGCCTCCCAAAGTGCTGGGGTTACAACATGGTGAATCCCCGTCTCTACAAAATATGCAAAAATTGCCCAACGTGGTAGCACATGCCTGTAGTCCCAGCTTTTTGGGGGGTGAGGCAGGGACATTGCTTGAGCCTGGGAGGTTGAGGCTGCAGTGAGCTGTGTTCCCACCACCCTGAGTGACAAAATGAGACCCTGTTTCAACAACAACAAAAGGCAGTATATTTAATGTGCCTTCGTTTTTCTCTTCACTGTCCCCTTTCTTCTTCTGTCACTCTCTCAGACCTGAGGCTAGGAAAAGAGATTGACATGCTTTAGGTTTTTAGAAAGTTTAGTTCCTGTACCTCATGTAGGAACTTGCATGAGAAAATTGTGCTGGGGAGTTAATGAGATGTCTGCAGAGAATCCAGAGGCTCAAAGTTTCTGTATCTTGTTAATATAAATTTGATTTCCAAATACAATTTTGTATTTTCTCTTCACTCCCACTCCCTCTGGTACTGTTATGAGTTGTAACAGGTAAGAGCACCATCCATTGATCGTCGCACACCTCTTCCCCCATAGACAACTCAGTGAGACCGGCGCTTGAATTTGCAGTCCACATGTAGCCTGGGCTTCTCTGCCAGGGTGACACATCTGCTGTTAAGTTGCTCTGAGGCTTGACTTCTCGCGTTCATTCAACATTAGATATTTATTGAACGCTTACTATTTACCAGGCATTCACAGTGCTAGGGATTTTGTGGTGAATGAGACAGGCATAGTCTCTTACCTCACAGATTTTACATTCCAGTTATGGGGATACAGAGCAAACAAGTAAAGAAATAAATAAGCAAAATAAATTCACTGGGCATGGTGGCTCATGCCTGTAATCCCAACACTTTGAGAGGCCAAGGCAGGAGGATTGCTCGAGTTCAAAAGTTCCTTTTTTTTTTTTTTTTTTTTGAGACAGAGTCTCGCTCTGTCACCCAATGCTGGAGTGCAGTGGTGCCATCTTGGCTCACTGCAACCTCCGCCTCCTGGGTTGAAGGGATTCGCCTGCCTCAATCTCCCAGGTAGCTGGGATTACAGGTGCCCACCACCACACCCGGCTAATTTTTGTATTTTTAGTAGAAACGGGGTTTTACCATGTTGGCCAGGCTGGTCTTGAACTTGTGTCCTCAAGTGATCTGCCTGCCTTGACCTCCTAAAGTGCTAGAATTACAGGCGTGAGCCACCATGCCCGGCTGATTGGTTTTTATTGATTTGCAAATCTGAATATGAATCTTTGTCAGCTATGTGTGTTGTGGATCACCCAGTTTATAATTTAATTTTAAATTTATTTACAGCATTTTCTTAGCATAAAAATTTGTGTGACAAATCAGCCATTTCCTTTCTGGTTTATGTCTTATTTAAGAAATCCTTTCTGGCTGGGCACGGGGGCTCATGCCTGGAATCCCCCAGCATTTTGGGAGACCGAGGTAAGCAGATCACAAGGTTAGGAGTTCAAGACCAGCCTGGCCAATATAGTAAAACCCAGTCTCTACTAAAAATACAAAAGTTAGCTGGGCGTGGTGGCCAGGCACCTGTAGTCCTAGCTACTCGGGAGGCTGAGGCAGGAGAATCGCTTGAACCCGGGAGGCAGAGGTTGCAGTGAGCTGAGATTGCACCACTGTACTCCAGCCTGGGTGACAGAGCAAGACTCCGTCTCAAAAAAAAAAAAAAAAAAAAAAATCATTTCTGAGTGTGCATTATTGGCCATATATTGCTAAATGTTGAAGCTAGGCGATGATAGCAGGTTTATTTATTACACTAGTCTCTCCTTTTATATATGTTTGAGATTTCCATAATAATGTTTGAAAATTTCCAAAATAAAATTTTCCAAGATTTTAATTCCATTTTGTTGAATTAAAACAAGACCACTGGCATGCATTTAATAGCAAATATGCTTAAAGTTTTATTGTATATAAAAATCAATTGTCTTAATAATAAGCCAGAGTTTATAATTTGGTGAGATAAAAGGGTTACTTTTATCTCTGTGCAAGACTTTGTCATTTGATCTTTTTTTAAAGATGGAGTCTTGCTCTTGTCGCCCAGGCTGGAGTGCAGTGGCGCAATTTCGGCTCACTGCAACCTCTGCCTCCTGGGTTCAAGCGATTCTCCTGCCTCAGCCTCCTGAGTAGCTGGGATTACAGGCATCTGCCACCATGCCCAGCTAATTTTTGTATTTTTAGTAGAGACGGGTTTCACCATGTTGGCCAGGCTGGTGTCGAACTCCTGACCTCAGGTGATCCACCTCACTCGGCCTATTTGATGTTTTTTTTTTTTTTAAACCACTTGGTTGTTAGGTTAAAATATTACCAAGAATAATTGCAATTTTACATGAAAAAAAAGGAAACCTTACATACCCTGAGGTCATAAAGAATATATACCAACGTATTTTTCTTCTAAAAGTTTTAGTTTTACTTTAAGTTTTTCTTCTGAATATTTGGTTTTTGTTTTGGTTTTATATTTACATCTTTGTTCCATTTGGAATTTATTTTGTAAAGCAGGTTTCCCTGTTCCTAGTCCTCTGTTCTGTTCCATTGAGCCGGTGAGCAATTGCCATATTTACAATATTTAGTCTTCCCATCCATGAACATGATATATTGTTAATTTATTCAGGTCTTCTTTTATGCCTTTCAAGGATGTTTTGTAATATTTCCCATAAAACCCTTGCACAGATTTTGTTACCAATTTAAGTATCATATTTTCTAGTTAACTCTTAATGGTATGAATATAAACGCTGTTTCTTTTTTTTGAGATGGAGTCTCGCTCTTTCGCCCAGGCTGGAGTGCAGTGGTGCTATCTCAGCTCACTGCAAGCTCCGCCTCCCAGGTTCACGCCATTCTCCTGCCTCAGCCTCCCGAGTAGCTGAGACTACAGGCGCCCGCCACCACGCCCGGCTAATTTTTTGTATTTTTTAGTAGAGACGGGATTTCACCATGTTAGCCAGGATGGTCCTGACCTCGTGATCCACTCGCCTCAGCCTCCCAAAGTGCTGGGATTGATTACAGATGTGAGCCACCGCCCCCAGCCTAAGTGCTGTTTCTTTATCTTCATCTTACATCTATCAACTTTACTGAACTGTCTTGTTAGTTCTATAATAGTAACCATAATGATAGAAATTCTGTGTTTCTAACTTTAATAGCAATGCTTCTAAAGTTACATTATTAAATCTACTTGTCATAGATTTCTTTTTTTTTTTTTTTTTTGAGACAGAGCCTTGCTCTGTCACCCAGGCTGGAGTGCAGTGGCATGATCTCGGCTCATTGCAACCTCCACTTCCTGGGTTGAAGCGATTCTCCTGTCTCAGCCTCCCGAGTAGCTGTGGTTACAGGAGCGCACCACCATGCCAGGCTGATTTTTTTATTTTAAGTAGAAACAGGATTTCACCATGTTGGCCAGGCTGGTCTCGAACTCCTGACCTCAAGTGGTCTGCCCGTCTCAGCCTTGCGAAGTGCTGGGATTACAGGTGTGACCAACCATGCCTGGCTCATAGATTTCTGATAAGTGTATCTTGTCAGGTTAAGACCATTCGCTTCTATTCCTAGATTGCTGAGTATTTTTTTTAAATCACAAATAAGGGCTGAATTTTACTAAGTATTTTTTCTTAATCTGTTGATGATCGTGTAGTTTTCTTTTTAACCTGTTTATATGGGGTTACACATTAATAATTTTTTAAAAATAGGTTCTTATTCCCATTGCCCAGGCTGGAGTACAGTGGTGCGATTATGCTCACTGCAGCCTCGACCTCCCTGGGCTTGCCCCTCCCACCTCAGCCTCCTGAGTAACTGAGACTATGGGCATGCGCCACCACACCTGGCTACTTTTTTGTATTTTTAACAAAGATGGGGTTTCGCCATCCCAGGCTCAAGCGATCCGCCTGCCTTGGCTTCCCAAAATGCTGGGATTACAGGTGTTAGCCACCCCCACCCAGCCCAGTAATACAATTCTAATTTAAAACTATCATTTTCTTCCTAAAATAGTCCAGTGTACTCTCCCAAACTTCAAAATGAGCATATTCTTGACTCATAGTTGTTTCATGGGAGATAACATATTTATTTCATTTTCTTAAAGGTTTTTACTCTGCTGCTTGCATGCCATTTTCTTTCCTTCTCTCTCTCTCTCTCTCTCTCTTTTTTTTTTTTTTTTTTTTGCGTCTTGCTCTGTCACCCAGGCTAGAGTGCAGTGGCACGATCTCGGCTCAGTGCAGCCTCCACCTCCTGGGTTCAAGTGATTCTCCCATGTCAGTCTCCCAAGTAGCTGGGACTACAGGTGCACGCCACCAAGCCAGGCTAATTTTTGTATTTTTAGTAGAGACGGGGTTTCACCACGTTGGTCAAGCTAGTCTCAAACTCCTGACCTCAAGTGATCCACCTGCCTTGGCCTCCCAAGGTGCTGGGATTACAGGCATGAGCCACCGTTCTGGGCCTCAGGTTTACAATAGTGGGTATACAATGCTTGGAGAGGCTGTTAGAATAACAAATCAGCAGGATAGTGGCGTACAGAATAAAGCATAAGGCAGTTAGAGTGGCGTGTAGGTTAGTACCGTTGAAATCAGAATCCGG
This sequence comes from Pongo pygmaeus, assembly GCF_028885625.2. Classification (NCBI taxonomy): domain Eukaryota; kingdom Metazoa; phylum Chordata; class Mammalia; order Primates; family Hominidae; genus Pongo; species Pongo pygmaeus. Next base: position 1,920,868 of record NC_072392.2, on the reverse strand, counting down.
TGGTTTTTAATCTACCTCTAGAGCTATCCTGTCCAATACAACTTTTCTGCAGTGGTGAAAGTGTTCTGCTTGACACTGTCTAGTATGGTAACTATGGCCACATGTAGCTGTTGAGCACATGAAATGTGGCTGGTCTACCTGAAGAAATGATTTTTTTTAATTGTGGTAAAATATACACATCGTAAAATTTACCATTTCATGCCCTCACTGCACTTGGCCGCCGCCGCTCCGTACCGGCAGCCTGGGGGCTGGGAGCACTCGTGCCTTGGGTATGCCGCCCCACTGGCTGGACGCAGCGGCGCGTGGATGTGCCCGTGGGGCCTTGCCCCGGGCATCGCTGCTGCTGCCAGCGCCCTTTGCCCATGCCTCGGCATGGCGCCCATACTCACTTCCTGCAGGAGTCTGCTGGAGACCTGCAGCTGGAGCACAGAAGGAGAGATTTCAGCTCTTCTGGGAGTAGGAAGCTCTCCTTTGACACCGGTTCTTTAGTGTGCTTTCTGGAAGACCATGGGTTTGCTACTCAGCAAGCAGAAATTGTTGTGTCTGCATTGGGCAGGGTCCTGGAGGCCAACATGGGCATCGTCTACAAAGACATGCCGCCAAGATGCAGCAATTGGTCAGGGTCCTGGAGGCCAACATGGGCATCGTCTACAAAGACATGGCCACCAAGATGCAGCAGGAGATCGCTCTTCAGCAAATAATGTCTCAGACTGTGAATGTGAAAAACGATATGATTACTTTGGAGAAGAATGGATTTTCAGCCCTCAGAGCAGAACATGAGAAAATAAAACTCAAACAACATCAGTTAAAACAAGTAATGGATGAAGTGATTAAAATCTGAACAGATACTAAATTAGGCTTCAACCTAGAAAAGAGCAGAGTAAAAGAATTGTATTCGTTGAATGAAAGGAAGCTGCTGGAATTGAGAACAGAAATAGTGACATTGCATGCCCAGCAAGATCGGGCCGTCACCCAGAGAGATAGGAAGATAGAAACTGAGGATGCTGGCCCCAAAACCATGCTTGAGTCACACAAGCTTGATAGTATTAAATATTTAGCAGGGTCTATATTTACATGCCTAACAGTAGCTCTGGGATTTTATCACCTGTGGATCTAATAAAGTGTCTATTTAAAGAGGGGGAAGAAAAGGATTTACCATTTCAACAATTCTTCTTCTTCTTCGTCGTCTTCTTCTTCTTCTTCTTCTTCTTCTTCTTCTTCTTCTTCTTCTTCTTCTTCTTCTTCTTTCTTCTTTCTTCTTTCTTCTTCTTTCTTCTTTCTTCTTTCTTCTTTCTTCTTTCTTCTTTCTTCTTTCTTCTTTCTTCTTCTTTCTTCTTCTTTCTTCTTCTTTCTTCTTCTTTCTTCTTCTTTCTTCTTCTTTCTTCTTTCTTCTTTCTTCTTCTTTCTTCTTCTTCTTCTTCTTCTTCTTCTTCTTCTTCTTCTTCTTCATTATTATTATACTTTAGGCTGTATGGTACATGTGCACAACGTGCAGGTAAGTTACATATGTATACATGTGCCATGCTGGTGCACTGCACCCACCAACTCGTCATCTAGCATTAGGTATATCTCCCAATGCTATCCCTCCCCCCTCCCCCCACCCCACAACAGTCCCCGAAGTGTGATGTTCCCCTTCCTGTGTCCATGTGTTCTCATTGTTCAATTCCCACCTATGAGTGAGAATATGCGGTGTTTGGTTTTTTGTTCTTGCGATAGTTTACTGAGAATGATGATTTCCAATTTCATCCATGTCCCTACAAAGGACGTGAACTTATCATTTTTTATGGCTGCATAGTATTCCATGGTGTATATGTGCCACATTTTCTTAATCCAGTCTATCATTGTTGGACATTTGGGTTGGTTCCAAGTCTTTGCTATTGTGAATAATGCCGCAATAAACATACGTGTGCATGTGTCTTTATAGCAGCATGATTTATAGTCCTTTGGGTATATACCCAGTAATGGGATGGCTGGGTCAAATGGAATTTCTAGTTCTAGATCCCTGAGGAATCGCCACACTGACTTCCACAAGGGTTGAACTAGTTTACAGTCCCACCAACAGTGTAAAAGTGTTCCTATTTCTCCACATCCTCTCCAGCACCTGTTGTTTCCTGACTTTTTAATGATTGCCATTCTAACTGGTGTGAGATGGTATCTCATTGTGGTTTTGATTTGCATTTCTCTGATGGCCAGTGATGGTGAGCATTTTTTCATGTGTCTTTTGGCTGCATAAATGTCTTCTTTTGAGAAGTGTCTGTTCATGTCCTTCGCCCACTTTTTGATGGGGTTGTTTGTTTTTTTCTTGTAAATTTGTTGGAGTTCATTGTAGATTCTGGATATTAGCCCTTTGTCAGATGAGTAGGTTGCGAAAATTTTCTCCCATTTTGTAGATTGCCTGTTCACTCTGATGGTAGTTTCCTTTGCTGTGCAGAAGCTTTTTAGTTTAATCAGATCCCATTTGTCAATTTCGGCTTTTGTTGCCATTGCTTTTGGTGTTTTAGACATGAAGTCCTTGCCCATGCCTATGTCCTGAATGGTAATGCCTAGGTTTTCTTCTAGGGTTTTTATGGTTTTAGGTCTAACATTTAAGTCTTTAATCCATCTTGAATTGATTTTTGTATAAGGTGTAAGGAAGGGATCCAGTTTCAGCTTTCCATTTCAACAATTTTTTAAGTGTACAACTCAGTGGCATTAAGTACATTCAGTGTTGTGCAACCATCACTACTATCCATTTCCAGAACTTTTCATCATTCCAAACACTGTAACCATTAAACAGTAACTCCTCATTCCCCCTTCCCCTGGCAACTTCTACTTTCTAGCTGTATGCGTTTCCCTATTGTAAGTACTTCATATAAGTGGAATCTTGCAATATTTGTCTTTTTTTTTTTTTGAGACAAGGTCTCTCTGTGTTGCCCAGGCTGGAGTGCAGTGTCACCATTACGGCTCACTGCAGCCTCGAACTCCCAAGTCCAAGGGATCCTCCCACCTAAGCTTCCTAAGTAGCTGGGAGCACAAGCACGTACCACCACACCCAGCTAATTATATGCACGTGTGTGTTCATGCGTATGTGTGTGCATGTGCGTGCGTGCGTGCATGTATGTTTGTGTCTGTGTGCGTGCATGCATGTGTGAGCGTGTGTGTGTAGAAATAGGGTCTCCCCATGTTGCCAAAGCTTTTCTTGAACTCCTAGGCCTCGAGTGATCGTCCCACCACAGCCTCCCAAAGTGCTGAGATTACTGGTGTGAGTCACCACCTTTGATGCACAAAAGTGTTTAATTTTGATAAAGTCCAGTTTGCTTTTTTTTTTTTTTTTTTTGAAACTGAGCCTCACTCTGTTGCCCAGGCCAGAGTGCAGTGGCTTGATCTTGGCTCACTGCAACCTCCACCTCCCGGGTTCAAGTGATTCTTGTGCCTCAGCCTTTCAAATAGCTGGGATTACAGGGGCCCGCCCGACTAGTTTTTGTATTTTTAGTAGAGATGGGGTTTCACCATGTTGGCCAGTCTGGTCTCAAACTCCTGACCTCAAGTGATCTGCCTGCCTCAGCCTCCCAAAGTGCTGGGATTACAAACATGAGGCACTGTGTCTGGCCTGCTTATTTTTTTCTTTTGTTTCCTATGCTTTTGATGTCATATCCAAGAAATCATTGTCAAATCCAGTGTCATAAAGATTTTCCCTTATGCTTTCTTCTAAGAGTTTTCTAGTTTTAACTCTTTTTAGGTCTTTGATCCATTTTGAATTTGTTTTTGTATATGGTCTTAGGTAAGGGTCCAGCTTCATTCTTTTGCATGTGAATATCCAGGTTTTTTAAAGCTCTTTTTATTGAAAAGACTATTCCTTCCATAAGATTGGAATTGGTCTTGACACCCTTGTCAAAAGTCAGTTGACCCTGTATTTGTGAGAGTTTACTTCTAGGTTTTCTGTTCTATTCTATGCCAGTACCACACTGTTTTGATTAGTATAGTTTTGCAGTAAGTTTTGAAGTCCAGAAGCATGAGCCCTCTAACTTTTGTTCTTTTTCAAGATTATTTTGGCTATGTGGGATCTCTTAAGATTCCATATGATTTTTTTTTTTTTTTTTTTTTTTTTTTTTGAGATGGGTTCTCGCTCCATCTCCCAGGCTGGAGTGCAGTGGCACAATGTCAGCTCACTGCAACCTCCGCCTCCCAGGTTCAAGCGATTCTTGTGCCTCAGCCTCCCAAGTACCTGGGATTACAGGCATGCGCCACCACACCCAGCTAATTTTTGTATTTTTAGTAGAGACGGTGTTTTGCCATGTTGACCAGGCTGGTCTCCAACTCCTGACCTCAAGCAATCTGCCCACTTTGGCCTCCCAGAGTGCTGGGACTACTGGCATGAGCCATTGCATCCAGCTAGATTCCATATGAATTTTAAGATGTGTTTTTATGGATCTGTGGAAAATGCCATTGGGATTTTGATGGGAATTGCATTGAATCTGTAGATTGCTTTGGTTACTATAATTAGCTTAACAATATTAAGTCTTCCAATTCATGAACATAGAATGTTTTTCCATTTATTGGAACTCCATTTTTAATTATATTCAATTTTAGGAAATTTAAATTTAAGTTTGGCCATATTGTAGCTAATCATCATCATATTGGCCAGCACAGCCCAAGAGAATTATCCTCAGATTTTCTTTACTTCCTAAATCATAGGATTGTAGTGACATCTTCAGAGACCTTGTAGTGTCTGAATCATCATTGGTCTCAGGATGTCTGGATTATATGGAATGCATGGTTAGAAGGATGAATAAATAGGGGATTTCGGTCCCTCCAGGTTATCTCTGTCTCGGAGATATGAGAGGGCTACAAGTCTTGCCACATCAGACCCTGTCTCCTTCTCTATTTTCCCTTTGGAAATGTCTGTTTTTCTCCAGAACCAAAGAGAACCTCTTGTTTTCCAAAAAATTAGCAAAAAGTAGACTCTGCTCTGGCAGGAATGGAACTCCTTCTACCTCTTCTTATTTCCATAGAAGAAGAGACCATAGTGCCCCAAATGAGGTGTTTTTAAAAGAAATTCCTTCTCCAAATGGAGATACTGATTATTTTATCGCAGTGTATATACCTTGTTCATCATTCTGATGCTGTTCTCATGGGAACAGCAACAAAAAATGTCTTTCGGTGCCAATCATGGTTGTGCTCCCAATTGCATTTTCCTTGAGGGTCAGCAGTCTAAGAGATGCCTGCACATTAGAAACAAAAAATAAAGAATAAACGCTGTAAATAATTAATTAAACCAGGAAACCCCCTTTCAGTGTCCATTCATTTTTCTGCCATGTAAGAGGTAATGGTAGGATGCGGAAGACCTGTGTCCTTAGTACTGTTCAGTCTCCCTGCTGCCCCTTCCCCAGCTTCTCTCTAATGACTCCCTGGGGAGATCGCAGATCTCATAGTAAACAGGAAACCTTACTAAGTAAAATAGGGAGTCTTAGAGCCTAGAGGGTAAGAGACAGAGCTCTCCAGGAAGAAGATGGCTTTGGCCTTGGACACCCAGGAGCAGTGGGTTTGTGGGGTTTTATATAAACACTCTGACTCTGCAGAGGAACCCTCCAATCCACTTTAGGCCAGAAATGGAACTTTGTTTCCTGGCCTGCCCATGACTACTCTACATCAGTCTCTCCTGAAAAGAGGCTAGAATATCACTTGTGTATTCAGAATTGGACTAGCCCAGTAGTTAGCCAGTTCGCTAAAACTGATTTCTCTACCTTACTGCCCTGTGGCCTGTACCCCACCCTTATTGTCACCCCTCTCTTTGTACGAGATAACTTCTTTACTATGGCATTTGAGATTTCCCACACTACAGTTGATCTGTCACCGCACTACCAAAATGCCTCTGCCAACCACTTGGGTGTCCTGGTGTCAGAAGTTAGAAGTGTCCCAACTGTCCCACCCAGCCTCCTCAGCTCTCCTCTCTCTCTCCTGGGTTGTTGTTCTGGAATGATATTCCTCTTGGATTCAGTGTGTGCAGTCTGATTTGGGTGGAGCCTTGAGCTGTACACAGGAGTGCTGGTAATGTCTGGCCTTCAGTGCTGCCAAAGGCAAAAAGCTGGCCTCTTCTCAGTGTAAAGCACATAGTTGGATTGCTGGGGCAGTGTTAAATGGAGGGTGGGGTGAGCAAATACCACTCTCTTCCTACTGTGTTTTCAGGAAGTGATTATAAAAGCAGCTATAAGTTTGAATGAAATCAAAAGAATGAATTGTCACCTTCCCCCAACAAAAACCAGATGAGCACAAACATATATACAAACACACTCCTCCTCTGCACTCCATCCAAGATCCACACCCTGGCTCTGCCGGGCTTCACTTCGGTGCTATTTCAGAGCAAAGAGCCTTTGTTGTGCCATCTCCATTCTCTTCCCTGGGAGAGAGCTTAGTAGTCTTATGAATTGAGAGCTCGACTTCCCTTTCGGCATACTGTGGGTTTCACTTCTCTATCCTCTCTCCTTCCTAGAAGAGTGTGGGCAGAAGTGTATAGGTGGGAGGAATAACCATTGCCAAGATTTAATTCGTCAGTTAGGGATTGGGGTTTCAGAACTGGTAATAAAATTGTTTGCAGAGTTCATTGTCAATGAAAGGAGTTTCTGTGCCATCAGCACACTTCCATCCCTTCCTTCCAGCTGCCTCTTTCCATCGTACTGCCTTTTGCCTGGTACCTCCATGGGGTTTAAGCCATATGGCTCTTATGAATATTGTTTGGAGTCTCCAAAAGTGGAAGATTTGGCTGTGCAGCACACAGCACCCCTGGGTCTACTCCTCCCCTCTCAGCAGCTGTTTGCCACTGACCGAGGTGGCGACCGAGCCTATGTGTGTGGCCAGAGTCAGTGACAAGCATCCCACCCAGGCCTGGGGAAGCCCTTAGCCAGTGCGGTTCCTGTGGCAGCAGCCAAACATGCCAGAGTTCCTCATACCTTCAGGGCTATGGTGTAACAGCCAGCTTTATGCGGTAGCATTGTTTAGCGTTGGTTGACTTGACTTCTCTGTCCCCACCCTCTGTGTCTAAGGGAATCTGGCCATCATCCAGTAGGGAAGAAGTTGGCATTTACAGAGAGTGGCTTTCTGCCACCTCTCATGTGGTAGGAGCCAGGACCACCTCCATCTCTGCTTCCTCCCCATGTGGCAAAGAGGAAGGGGCCCCTCTGTGCTCAGCCTCCTGTTGTGGAGTTTCAAGTTGCCTAAGATCAGAATAAGGCTATCTGCCAGGTTATCTGCCCAGATAAACATTTATTGTTTACAGGGACATGTTTCAGCTGCTCTGGCTGCTCCCACTGGTGAGATCTTCTAGTGTCTTGAGGTTTTAAGCCAGTATATGGGGCCGACGTCCAGACACAGAACTACTGGAGCTGGAGAGGCTAAGTGGCTGGCGGCTTCTAACTTAGCTTCGCCATTGCCCCCCACCCCGCTTCCCACTGCCAGAGCTAGATTTACATCTCTTGTTCTTAGTTCTGCCTCCTGGATATTGAAGCTGCATCTACATTTTAAACCTTTCTAGCTTTTAGAATTTGGGGATTTATATGAGATCCAGTGTTAGGACACAGCAAGCTGAAGACTTCTTTTACATGGCAAAACCAGCCCTCTTATACTGTGTTTTCCTTAATAGCTAATGAGACAGCTGTTTAGTGACGGCAACAGGGATTGATGCAGATTTTCTTTTTTTAATCCAACTAGGTCCAGTGCTTCCAAATATTGTCTTTTTATTTTTTAGTGATGTGATTGATTTTCCAACATTTTATTATACAGCAAAGTTGAAAATTCTCCAGTGAGCTCACTTATAGCCAATACCTACATGCTGATACTCATTTTACTGTATTTGTCTTATCATGTTATCTGTTTATGTCTCTCTCTCCCTGTCTTCCCCCATCTATCCATCCATCCATCCATTTTTTCTTCTTTTAAATATTTTTTTTTAATGCCTATAATCCTAGCACTTTGGGAGGCCAAGGCGGGCAGATTGCTTGAAGCCAGGAGTTCGAGACCATCCTGGCCAATATGGTGAAACCCCGTCTCTACTAAAAATACAAAAATGAGCTGGATGTGGTGGCGGGCACCTATAATCCCAGCTATTCAGGAAGCTGAAGCATGAGAATTGCTTGAACCCAGGAGGGCAGAGGTTGCAATGAGCTGAGATTGCGCCATGCACTCCAGCCTGGGCAACAGAGTAAGACTATCTCAAAAGAAAAGACCAGCGTGGGCAACATGGCGAAACCCCATCTCCACAAAAAATACAAAAATTAGCCAAATGTAGTGGCTAGCACCTGTTGACCCAGCTACTCGGGAGAACTGCTTTAGTAGCCCAGGAGGTCAAGGCTGTAGTGAGCCCAAAATCACGCTACTGTACTCCAGCCTGGGTGACAGAGCGAGAGAGTGTCTCTCTCTCTCTGTACACACACACACACACACACAAACACACACACATATATGTATATATGTATATGTGTGTGTGTATATATATAAATAATCATATAATTATATTATAATCCCTTATCTCCACCTCTGTCCCCAGAGGCAAGCTCTGTTCTGATTTTTTCCACCAAGATTAGATTTGCCTATTTTAGAACCCCATGTAAATGGAATCACACAGTAAGTACATGCTCTTGAGAAAGGCTTTTTTTCGTTTGGCTTAATCTTTTTGAGATTCCTCTATGTTGTTTCATATATTAGTATATATTAGTAGCTCACTCCTTTTTATTGCTGAGTAATATTCCGTTTTATGAATATGTCACAGTTTATCTGGTTGACAGACAGTGAATCTATTTCCAGTTTTTAGCTGTTATGAATAAAGTTGCTGTGAATAGTTGTACACAAATCTGTTTTTGGACATGTGTTTTCACTTGAGTAAATGCCTAGGATTAGAATTGCCAAGTCAGAGATTAGATGTGCATTTTTTATTAGAGATACGCTGGACCAAGCTTGTCCAACCCGTGGCGCACAGGCTGCACGCAGCCCAGGATGGCTTTGAATGCAGCCCATCACAAATTCGTAAACTTTCTTAAAACATTATGAGCTTTTTTGCACCCCCCCCTTTTTTTTTTTAAGCTCATCAGCTATAGTTAGTGCTATTATATTTTATGCGTGGCCCAAGACATTTCTTCCATTGTGGCCCAGGGAAGCCAAAAGATTGGATACCCCTGCCCTACAGCTTTTTCCAAAGATGATTGTGTTACACTCCAGCAATTGTGACACTTCCCATTGCTTCACATCCTCTTTCTGGTAGGTGTGTGGTGACTGCTGATATATCATTTTTGGTATTAATTTGTATCTCCCTGATGACTAATGAAGTTGTATACTTTTTGTTTTTTCAGACAGGGTCTTGCTCTGTCACCCAAGCCGAAGAGCAGTAGCACAGTCACGGCTCACTGCAGACTTGACCTCCTGGGTTCGGGCAATCCTCCTGCCTCAGCCTCTCAAGTAGCTGGGACTACAGGTGTGTGCCACCACACTGGGCTAATTTTTGTAAAATTTTTTGTAGAGACAAGGTATTGCTATGTTGCCTACGCTGGTCTCCAGCTTCTGGGCTCAAGCAGTCCTCCTGCCTCACTCGCCCAAAGTGCTAGGATTATAGGCATGAGCCACCGTGCCCAGCCGAAGTTGTATACTTTTTCATATGCTTACTGACTATTTTGTGTATCTTCCTTATGAAGCATCTTTTCACATCTTCTGCCCGTTTTCTTGAGGTATTTTCTTATTGATTTCCTTGTGTATTCTGGATGTGAGTAATTTGTCAGATACATGTTTTGTGAATATTTTCACAAAGTCTGTATCTTACCTATTCATTTTCTTTATATCTTTTGGTAAGCAAAAGGTTTTAATTTTCATGAAATCAATTTATCATGCTTTTCTTTTATGATTATTACTTTATGAGGGCTAAAAATCCCAAGTGATAAGGATCTTCTACTTGGTTTTCCTCTAAGTGCTATATTGAGGCTAGGTCTGGTGGCTCACGCCTGTAATCCGAGCACTTTGGGAGGTCGAGGTGGGTGGATCGCTTGAGGCCAGGAGTTCAAGACCAGCCTTACCAACATGGTGAAACCCCTTCTCTACTAAAAATACAAAAAATTAGCTGGACATGGCCGGGCGCGGTGGCTCATGCCTGTAATCCCAGTACTTTGGGAGGCTGAGGTGGGCGGATCACAAGGTCTCAGGAGATCGAGACCATGCTGGCTAACACAGTGAAACCCCGTCTCTACTAAAAATACAAAAAAATTAGCCAGGCATGGCGGCGGGCGCCTGTAGCCCCACCTACTCGGGAGGCTGAGGCAAGAGAATGGCATGAACCCGGGAGGCAGAGCTTGCAGTGAGCCGAGATCGCGCCACTGCACTCCAGCCTGGGCGACAGAGCAAGACTCCGTCTCAAAAAAAAAAAAAATTAATTAGCTGGGCATGGTGGTACATGCCTGTAATCCCAACTACTCAGGAGGCTGAGGCACAAGAATCGCTTGAACCCAGGAGGCAGAGGTTGCAGTGAGCCGAGATCGTGCCACTGCACTCCGGTCTGGGCAACAGAGCAAGACTCCGTCTCAAATAATAATAATAATTTTGGGCCGGGTGCGGTGACTAATGCCTATAATCCCAGCACTTTGGAAGGCTGAGGCAGGCAGATCACTTGACAAGAGTTCGAGACCAGCCTGGCCAATATGGTAAAGCCTGTCTCTATTAAAAATACAAAAATTATGGCCGGCACAGTGGCTCACGCCTGTAATCCCAGCACTTTGGGAGGCCGAGGTGGGCGGATCACGAGGTCAGGAGATCGAGACCATCCTGGCTAACACAGTGAAACCCCATCTCTACTAAAAGTACAAAAAATTAGCCGGGTGTGGTGGCGTGCACCTATAATCCCAGCTACTTGGGAGGCTGAGTCAGGAGAATTGCTTGAACCCAGGAGACAGAGGTTGTAGTAAACCAAGATCGTGCCACTGCACTCCAGCCTGGGCGACAGAGCAAGACTTCGTCTCAAAAAAAAAAAATTAGCCAAGTGGGTGCCTGTAATCCCAGCTACTCAGCAGACTGAGGCGGGAGAATTGCTTGAACCGGGAGACGGAGGTTGCAGTGAGTCGAAGTCACACCTCTGCACTCCATCCAGCCTGGACAACAGAACGAGATTCTATCTCAAAAAAAAAAAAAAAAAAAGCTACATTGAGCCAGGCACAGTGGCCCATGCCTATAATCTCAACATTTTATCAGGCCAAGGCAGGAGGATCCCTTCAGTCCAGAAATTTGAGACCAGCTTGGGCAACATAGTGAGACCCCCATGACTACAAAAAAAATTTAAAAATTAGCCAGACATGGTGGCCTACACCTGTGGTCCCAGCCTTGCAAGGCAAGGCTGCAGTGTGCCATGTTTACACCACTGCACTTCAGCCTGGGCAACAGAGCAAGACCCTAGCTCAAAATTTTAAAAGACAAAAAAAAAAAAAAAAGCTATGTAGATTTAGCTTTTATATTTAGGTCTATGAGACATTTGAAATAAAATTTTTTTTTGAGACAGAGTCTCACTCTGCCACCCAGGCTGGAGTGCAGTGGCACGATCTCGGCTCACTGCTACCTCTGCTCCCGGGTTCAAGGGATTCTCCTGCCTCAGCCTCTTGAGTAGCTGGGACTACAGGTGCACACCACCATGCTTGGCTAATTTTTGTGTTTTTAGTAGAGACGGGGTTTCATCATGTTGGCCAGTCTGGTCTCTAACTCCTGACCTCAAGTGATCCGCCTGCCTCAGCCTCCCAAAGTGCTGGGATTACAGGCATGAGCCACTGCGCCCATTCCTGTTGTTTTGTTTTTTGAGACAGGGTCTTACTCTGTCACCTAGGCTAGAATGCAGTGGCATGGATGACTCACTGCAGCCTCAACCTCCCAGGCTCAAGTGATCCTCCCACCTCAACCTCCCAAGAAGCTGGAACTATAAGCAGGCACCACCACATCTGGCTAATTTTTTAATTTTTTTATAGAAATGGGGTCTCACTATGTTTCCCAGGCTGCTCTTGAACTCCTGGACTCAAGTGATCCCCCTGCCTTGGCCTCCCAAAGTGCTGGAATTACAGACATGAGCCAGCGTGCCTGGTCTTCAAATTAATTTTGTATATGGTATAATATAAGAACTAAAACTTTTTTCCCCCCATATGGATATCAAGTTATGTCAGCACTATTTATTGAAAAGGCATTTCTTGCCTCTACTGGATTGCTTTGGTACTTTTTTTCAAATATCAGATGAGCATATAAGTGGGGGTGTCTTATGCTTTCTGTTCTTTTTGTTTGTTTTATTTAAAAATTCTTAACGACAAACGCTAGAATCCTTATGGGAGTAAGTTTAATTTACATATCAGTTTTGGGAGATTGATATCTTAACAGCATTTTTCTAGTTTATGAACATAGTATAGCTAGCCTTTTACCTAGGTCTTTTATACTTTTCATTGTACAGGTCTTATACATTGTTAAGTTTATTCCTAAATACATTTTATTTGTTATGCCATTATAAATGGAATTGTTTCTAAATTGTATTTGCCAATCTTTTGCTGCTAGAATATGAAAATACAATTGACTTTTGTATATTAATGTATCCTTCAATCCTAAAGACATTTTTATTAGAATTTAATCTAGTAGTTATTTGCGCATTCTTTGGGATTTTCTGTGTTAAACAATCATGTCATCTGCAAACAGAGGCAGTTCTTTTCCATTTTTATGCTTTCAACGTTTTTTTTCTTGCCTTAATACAGTGTCTGAGATCTCCACTAGTGAGTTGAATGGAAATGGTGAGAGCGGGCATCCTTGCTAGGACCACGTATATCTGTGGTCCCAGCTACTTGGGAGGCTGAGGCAAAAGGATCACTTGAGCCGAGGAGGTCAAGGCTGCAGTGAGCTATGTTCACACTACTGCACTACAGACTGGGCGACAGAGAGAGACCCTGTCTCAAAAAAAAAAAAAAAGTTAAAAGCCATACTGGTGACTGTCTAGAAGTATTTCATTGTGATTTTTGTTTTGTTTTGTTTTCTTTTTTGTTGTTGTTCTCATTGTGATTTTAATTTGCATTTCCCTGATGAGCAATGATATTGAGTGCCTTTTCTTCTGCTATTGGCCATTTGAATACCCACTTCTGGGGAGTGCCTGTTCCTGATTTTTACCCATGTTTTTCTTGGATTCTTTGTCTTTTTTCTTATTGATTTATAGGGGTTTTTTTTCCAGTATTCTGAATATAAGTCCTATGTTGGATAGAAATATTGAAAATATGTTCTCGCAGTCTGTGGTTCATCTTTTCAGGGTTTTTATTTTTTTGAGGCAGAGTCTTGCTCTGTCGACCAGGCTGGAGTGCAGTGGCGCAATCTCAGCTCACTGCAACCTCTACATCCTGGGTTCAAGTGATTCTCCTGCCTCAGCCTCCTGAGTAGCTGGGATTACATGTACCCGCCACCACACCCAGCTAATTTTTGTATTTTTAGTAGAAATGGGGTTTCACCATGTTGGCCAGGCTGGTCTCAAACTCCTGACCTCAAGGAACTCCTGACCTCGAACTCCTGACCCCACCCACCTCAGCCTCCCAAAGTGCTGGGATTACAGGCATGAGCCATCATGCCCAGCCATCTTTTCAGTATTAACGGTATCTTTTTATGAACACAAATCTTAGTTTAGTTAAGTCATATTTATAATTTTTTCTTGGTCGGGTACAGTGGCTCATGCCTGTAATCTCAACACTTTGGAAGGCCGAGGTGGGAGGATCCCTTGAGGCCAGGAGTTCAGTACCAGCCTGGGCAACATAGCAAGACCCTGTCTGTACAAAAAAATAAAAAATAAAAAATAGCTGGGCAGGGTGGCGCATGCCCGTATGTACCAACTACTCAAGAGGCTGAAGTGGGAAGACTGCTTGGGCTGAGGCAGTTGAGGCTTCAGTGAGCCAAGATCATGCCACTGCACTCTAGCCTGGGCAACACAGCGAGATCCTGTCTCAAAAATAAATAAATGAAATAATAAATACATATATTTTTATTAAAAGTTAGTGCTTTTTGTATCTTATTTAAGAAATGTGGCCAGGCACAGTGACTCACACCTGTAATCCTTGCACTTTGGGAGGCCAGGGTGGGAGATTGCTTCCATCCGTGAGTTCAAGACCAACCTGGGCAATATAGCAAGACCCTGTCTCTAAAATTAAATAAATAATTACCCTGGCATGGTGGTACACGCCTAGCTACTGAAGCAGGAGGATTGCTTGGACCTGGGAGTTCGACCTACAGTGAGTTATGACCATGCCACTATACTCCAGCCTAGGGGACAGAGCAAGAACCTGTCCTCCCACCTACCCCCAAAAAAAGAGAAATGTTTGCTTATTCCAAGTGCAACATATTGGAAGGAAGATATTTTTCTATATTTTGATCTAGAAACTATATTATTTTACCTTTCACACTTAGGTCTGTGGTTCATTTTATTGAAAGATCAGTTTTCCCCACTGAACTGCAATGCTGCCATGTCATAAGTCAGATGATTATATATGTTTGGGTCTATTTCTAGACTGTATCTTCTTCCCCAAAGGTCTGTTTATCTCTCTTTGTGCCATTACTATTAAATTTTTAAATATTAGTTTGAAAGTTTCCAAAGTTTGTGCCTGTTTTCACATTGATTCTTCTAGAAAGATGTTTACCAATTCCTTAGATTGGTATCCTGTTGAACTGCAATACTTTCTTATATGTTAGGTGATTTTTTTTTCATCCTTATTAGGGCCAGTCTATACTTGTTCATATTGAGAGTTTAGATGGGCCTCTTAAGATTTTCAGGTGCAGACAAAGGGAAAAGAGGAACATTTGATTTATACTGCCAGTGTTAAACACTCTGTTTGCTAGAGTAGACTAGGTTTCTCAACTTAATGTTCTTATTCTGGGTTTTTTGCCTTTATTAGAACCCATCCTCCTCAGCTGTGTCTTCCTTCTGCCTCATCTGGCCACCCACACCAGCTATCAGTTAGCAGCAACAAATACCTGCTGTGTTTCCCATCGACCCTGGTAGGATCCAGTTGTGCCCTTCTTTTTATTTATTTTATTTTATTTTATTTTTGCCCAGGCTGGAGTGCAGTGGCATGATTTCGGCTCACCACAACCTCCGCCTCCTGGATTGAAGAGATTCTTGTGCCTCAGCCCCCTGAGTAGCTGGGATTACAGGCGCCTGCCACCACGCCCAACTGATTTTTGTATTTTTAGTAGAGATGGGGTTTCATATGTTGGCCAGGATGGTCTCAGACTCCTGAGCTCAGGTGATCCACCCACCTTGGCCCCCTAAAGTGCTGGGATTACAGGCATGAGCCATCGCGTCTGGCCCCTGTGCCCTTCCAGCTGCATCACAACCCACCTTGGTTCTTGTCTTAGTTGCCCCAAGATAAGGGTATTGATGTGGTACTGCCGCTGAGGTCTCGTCTGTATTCTTACTCAGCCTGAAAAGGGTTGAATATCAGTTGTCCTTTTTCTCACTCCAGTCCCACCCACTGTTAGACTTGCAGACAGTTTCCCAAAGTTTCTGGTATGGGGTTGCCTAGTACTGATGTATGCTTTATTCATTTTTATTTATTTATTTATTTTTAGTCATTTCAATGGGAAACTGGAAGGATAGAAGAGAAGCACATGCTTAATGTCATTCTGATTAAACAAATCAATGCTAGTTTTTGTTTTTGGGGGGTATTTTTTGTTTTGTTTTGTGATGGTGTCCCACTCTGTCACCCAGGCTGGAGTGCAATGGTGCAATCTCAGCTCACTGCAACCTGGATTCAAGTGATTCTCCTGCCTCAGCCTCTCAAGTAGCTGGGATTACAGGCATGTGCCACCACGCCTGGCTAATTTTTGTATTTTTTTTGTAGAGACGGGGTTTTGTCATGTTGGCCAGGCTGGTCTTGAACTCCTGACCTCAGGTGATCCGCCTGCCTCGGCCTCCGAAACTGCTGAGATTACAGGCGTGAGCCACCACGCCTGGCCTTAGTGCTAGTTTTTAAGAAATGAGTTTCTAGCCTTCCAGATTGAATACTTTGAAGGTCATTGTTCATTTGATAAAGGTAGGCATTGGACTTAGAATGTGCTTTCTTGGGTTTATATGCATGGGTTTGTTACTTCATAACTAGTTGCACTACTCTCCTGTGACACTCAGGAGGAGATAATTCAGTGATTTCATGAAGATGCTCCTTAAGTCTTTCTGTGTTGGGTCTCAACTCTGTAGGTTGGATATTAGTAGGGACCATACCCCAAAGGTCCAGGAAAGTAAAGATGAAAACAATGAAAGATCTCCAGAATGGAGTAGGAGTGATTGTTTTGAGGCCATGGGTTTTAGATGATCTACCTGTTTGCTTTCATTTGATAAGAATGCCATATAGCTCACTTGGCAGCTGTGTAAGAGAAACCAGTCCTGATAACCCAGAGACCCATTTAAGAATTTTGTGCTCTTGTGGAGCCAGAACCCCTTCCCAAGCCAGCTTTGTTCAAGACCCAGCTGGAGAGCAGGGATGTTTGCTGTATTCTTTGTAACTCTAGTGCATGTTATAATTTTCAGGAATTGGTAAGCAAATGAGTATTCATTTAGAAATTGGGCCTTAGGCCCAGCATAGTGGCTCATGCCTGTTACCCGAGCACTTTGTGAGGCCGAGGCGGATGGATCACTTGAGCCCAGGAGTTCGAGTCCAACCTGGGCAAATAGTGAGGCCCTATCTCTACAAAAAAATCAAAAAATATTGGCCGGGTATGGTGGCACACGCCTGCAGTGCTACCTGTTCACCACTCAGGAGGCTGAAGTCTCAGGGAGGATCACTGGAGCCTGGGAGTCTGGGAGGTGGAGGCTGCAGTAAGCCTTGATCATGCCATTGCACTCCAGCCTGGGTGACAGAGCAAGACTCTGTCTCTTAAAAAAGAAAATAAAAGGCCAGGCACAGTGGCTCACACATGTAATCCTAGCACTTTGAGAAGCTGAGGCCAGTAGATCACTTGAGCTCAGGAGGTCAAGACCAGCCTGGTTAACATGGTGAAACCCCATCTCTACCAAAAATACAAAAATTAGTCAGGCATGGTGACGCATGTCTGTGGTCCCAGCTACTCAGGAGGCTGAGGCAGGGGGATTGCTTGAGCCTGGGAGGCAGAGGTTGCAGTGAGCCGTGATTGCGCCACTGCACTCTAGCCTGGGTAACAGAATGAGAGTCTGTCTCAAAAAAAAAAAAAAAAAAAAAAAAGTTTGGAGCTCATGACACCTGGCTTTTTTTGTTTGTTGTTTTGCTTTTTAATACAGCTAAAGTATGCAGATTTATTTAGCTTTAAGTTTTGTTCTCAATTCTCTAGTGGAAAAAAAAAGCACCAAAAAAATTCAGTTTTTACATTTCAATTCAAATGCAAGAACTTGGAACAGACCTTTGCCTTTTTTTTTTTTTTTTTTTTTTTTTTATTTGAGACAGAGTCTTGCTCAGTCACCCAGGCTGGAGTGCAGTGGCATGGTCTCGGCTCACTGCAACCTCCGCCTCCCGGATTCACGCCATTCTCCTGCCTCAGCCTCCCAAGTAGCTGGGACTACAGACGCCTGCCATGACGCCCGGCTGATTTTTTTTTTTTGTATTTTTAGTAGAGACGGGGTTTCACCATGTTAGCCATGATGGTTCGTCTCCTGACCTTGTGATCCACCCGCCTCAGCCTCCCAAAGTGCTGGGATTGCAGGCGTGAGCCACCGCGCCCGGCCGACTTTTTTTTTTTAAGAGGGAAGCGGTAATAGGAAATGTAACCAGGAAGATTTCTAAGCTTCAATTGTAAAGATACCTCCTTTTCCCAAGAGTTAGGCCTAATCAAGACTATACCTACTGATACGGAGGGGGAGGGGATAAATCACAACTAAAGACCTTGGCACTTCTGTAAGAAATTTAAATAACAGGCAGACATATAGAGATTTGTAAATATGTACTTGCTGCCAGATAAACCACAGAGAAGATACTGTATTTGTGGTCCAGGGAAGTTTAAATATTTGTGGTCAAACTTAAAATTCAACATAAAACTCTCATCTGTGATGGAAACTTTCCAGAAACTGCATGGAGCGGGTGTGCAAGCTGCATAAACTCTCAAAGGCCTGTCCTCTCACCGGGCTGAGCTAGAAAGCCTGTTCTCCTTCCTTCACACTGTGTAGCTAACAAGCCCTTCGATCAGAGAAGGAACTCCTTGATGCTGCAGCCATTACCCAAGAAGCCAGCCGCTCTAAGGACCTTTCGGTCCAGGCACGGTGGCTCGTGCCTGTAATCCCAGCACTTTAAGAGGCCAAGGCAGGAGGATCCCTTGAACCCAGGAGTTCAAGACCAGCCTGGGCAATATAGGGAGACCCCGTTTCTATAAAAAATTAGCCAGGCATGGTGGCAGGCGCCTGTGGTCCCGGCTGCTTGGGAGGCTGAGGTAGGAGGATCACTTGAGCCCAGGAGGTCGAGGCTGCAGTGAGCTAGGATCACACCACTGTACTGCAACCTGGGCAACAGAGCGAGATCCTGTGATCTCAAAGGACCTCTCTTTTTTTGTGGCCTACACCTTCAAGTCTGATCAAATATTACCTTTCTTAGGGTCTTCTGTTCACCATCTTATATAAAATAGCAATACTCTTCCCCAGCCTGCCACTCTCTGTCTCCCTTACCTGACTTTTTTTCACAGTACTTCCCACTACTGTCTGATTATTTGATTCTCAGTCTCAGAAAAATGTTAAGCTCCATGGGAACAGGAGCATTGTTTTATTCACTGCTGTATTCCTGGTGGTTTGAATAGGGCCTGCCACACCGTAGCATGTGCTTAATAAATATTTATTGAATTTCAGTAGAATACATTTAGAACTCAGACTGTGAGATCAGCCTGAAACACCTCAGATATCTTACTTTGTGTTCTGTGAGAGCTCTGTGTGCTCCTCTGATAAGGAAACTGGCACTGAAGGTAGGTGCAGCGGCCTTCAGATGTACCAGGCAGCTCTTGCTGTAACACCTATAGCCAACATATAGAAATGGAATTGGAGCCGCTTAATTTTCACAGTAAATACATGTATAGCACTCTTTGTTTCTGGCCTTCAGATTTGTTGATGACCCTCCTGATATTGATTCCTCTGGGGTGGGAGCTCTTTCTGGGCAGCGTGCAGACTGGAGCACGTGTATACACTTTGCACATTATTTTGTGACATGTAAATGCAGCCCATTTTGCCCAACTTTTTGTCATTTGAGACCCTGCTTGGCTGGGGAGACTGTTGTTGCTGACCACTCCCAGGCCCGTTGGACTTGATGATGACTGATGGACTTGAGCACCTCATCAGGGTCTTTCTTCTGTCTGCTTTCCTTTGCTGCTTCCGCCAGATCTTTCCATCAGTCCCCCCAGCACAGAGTGCTTTATTGTTTATGATCCTTAGTATTTGGCTTGAAATGTGCTTCACAAATGATGTTGATTATCTTTAAGATACCGTGTGTGTGCGTGTGCATGTGTCATAGTATATCACCACTTACATAAATGTATCTATAAAAGGTATAGAGAGAGCTCATAGTTAATCACATATGTCAGTAAATGCAGAACTATCTCTGAAGAACATACCAGAAACTTGCAACAGGGCCTAAAAATCAGAGGTGAGAAGGTTTTGTTTTTAAAATTCAGCCTTTGTATTGCTTGTTTTTACCATGTGCCATGTTTCTAAACTACACATTACTAAACAGCTTCGGCTTCAGTTTGGCCTGGTACTTGATTCTGAGATGCCACCGTATCTTTAGTGCCTCCCAGAACAGACGTTCTCATTGAACTCCTTTGGTACTTTGTCAGCAGCAAGAGCGGCTTTAGCTTAAGTAACAGAATTAAGTGACAGCTTTTAGTTCTGTGTTGTCTTTTTTTTTTTTGAGATGGAGTCTCACTCTGTCGCCCATACTGGAATGCAGTAGTGCAATCTCTGCTCACTGCAACCTCTGCCTCCGGGTTCAAGCAATTCTCATGCCTCAGCCTCCCAAGTAGTTGGGACTACAGATATGCACCACCATGCCCGGCTAATTTTTGTATTTTTAGTAGAGACAGAGTTTCGTCATGTTGGTCTTGAACTCCTGACCTCAGGTGATCCACCCACCTTGGCCTCCCAAAGTGCTGCGACTACAGGTGTGAGCCACTGTATCTGCCCTTGTGTTGTCAATTTTTTTAAAGTTTAGGGTGTATATAGGTTTCTCTAGTATAGGCTGGTCCAGAAGTTTTGTCTCTGTTTTATCAGTATAAAGCACTGAAACTATACTTCAAAGTAGTTTATAATGGTTTGCGTGTCTGTATGTGTTCTTCAAAAGTAGAGTAAGCAGCACGTACAGTTATTGGATTCCTGTCTCTAATCCTATTCTTAATCTACTGCCTTGGAAATATTTAATAAAGAATGAGAAAGGCCATGCACAGTGGCCTCTTCAGCACTTTGAGAGGCTGAGGCAGGTGGATCACTTGCGGCCAGCAATTCAAGACCAGGCTGGCCAACTGGCAAAACCCTGTCTTTACTAAAAATACAAAAATTAGCCAGGCATGGTGGCACACGCCTATAATCACAGCTACTCATGAGGCTGAGGCACAAGAATCACTTGAACCCAGGAGGTGGAGGTTGGAGTGAGCCAAGATTGTGCCACCGCACTCCAGCCTGGGTGACAAAGCGAGACTCCATCTCAAAAAAAAAAAAAAAAGACATATATTCTAACAGCAGCTTTTTGGTCTCTTTTTCAAATCCTGTGAGAATATACTACGTAGACTTGGTAATCAGGAATGGATCAGATGAGATACTGTCAACTCTAATGCTATTTTTCCAGGACAACCTGCAGAAAAATACATCTTCCTGTTCTAGATAGATGTCATAGCCTTTATTATGCTCTGTGCTGTCATGAGAAAACTCCAGATAATTAATTTATTGTCTCTGGGGTTGAGTTTACTGTCTGAAAAATGGGGATGACATTAGTTATTTCATAAGATTTTAGTAAGGATTAAATGAGATATAAAATAAGTGAAAATGCCTAGGTTTTTTTGCTCTGTCGCCCAGGCTGGAGTGCAGTGGTGTAATCCTCAACTCACTGCAACCTCCAACTCCTGGATTCAAGTGATGCTACCACCTCAACCTCCCGAGTAGCTGCGATTACAGGCGCCTGCCACCACGCGCGACTAACTTTTTTATATTTTTAGCAGAGACGGGTCTTCACTGTATTGGCCAGGCCGTTCTCAAACTCCTAACCCTCAGGTGATCCACCCACCTTGGCCTCCCAAAGTTCTGGAATTACAGGGATGAGCCACCACACCTGGCTCAGAATTTTATTATTATTATTAGACAGAGTCTCGCTTTGTGGCCCAGGCTGGAATGCAGTGACACAATCTCGGCTCACTACAACCTCTGCCTCCCAGGTTCAAGCAGTTCTTCTGCCTCAGCCTCCTGAGTAGCTGGGACTGCAGGTGTGTACCTGCAGGTTTGCAGGCGTGGGCCTGGTTAATTTTTGTATTTTTAGTAGAGACAGGGTTTCACTATGTTGGTCAGGCTGGTCTCGAACACCTGACCTCAAGTTACCTGCCTGCCTCGGCCTTTCAAAGGCCTGGGATTACAGGCGTGAGCCACTGCACCTGGCAAGATTTTTAAAAATGAAAGTTTCAATATGTATTTTCATAGTGGAGGCTGGGGATTGGAGAGTGGCTAAGAAGACTCCAAAGAGGTCCAGTTACAACTCAGTCACACATCAGATTCCCATGTCTCCTTCTGGATCATCCTGTAGTTTCTGTAGCTGTTTTCTGTAATTCATGCAAATTCTCTGTAATCCTTCGTCATTTCCGTTTTCTACCCACTTAGCTGTTGCCATTATTTTGAGGCATTAGATAAAAAAAAAAAAAAAAAAACCTGTTAGATTTATCTTTTAGGCTAAGGCTCAGAAATTGGGCAAGGTTCAGGTAGCTTTTAAGAAGGCGAGGCAGGTGTGCTTAGTTACACTATTCCAAGATTCTCCTAGAAATAGAATTCTAAAGTGAAGGCTTGGGTGCCCTTGAAGGAGAACAACAAAATAACCATTTTGGAAATAAAATTCTGCTGTCCTGGGTGTTCCAGCCCCTCCCATGCTGGCCTCCTTTCGGCACCAGTCCCACCCCGCTTGGCCCTGGCACGCAGTCCCATGAACATGCCACCTGCCTTCTCTCTCTCTGGCCCCATCCATTGGCTGTTCAGTTTATTTTTTCCACATCCTCACCCTCTTCCAGCTCCAAGTTAAATAACCCTCACAGATGGCTTGTTCCATCAGAGCTGTTTAAGAACACAGGACAGTGAACTAGTGCCCAGAGGAGCTGCCCCAGCCCAAGACTGCCCTTCCTATGGAGGCTCAAGACAACTGTGTCGTCAGCTACCTAGAGGCCCAGAAACAGTGAGCAGAAAGGCTGGCAGGTTGGGTGGTGGAATGTCTCTTTAACACTATAATCCTCTAGCAGCTAACAACTAGTTCTCACTTAGATTTACAAGTCAGAACCAGGAGCCAGATACACTGCATACTCCATTTTCCACAGAAGACATAGTACTTCGTAGCTGGCATTTCTCCCCCTCTTTTTTACAGCATGGAAACCCAACAGGAAATGACAGTCCGCATTTGTGTTTGGGATCATGGTTTCAGTCCTTACTGAACCTCTTCATGAACTCCCGAGAGGTCTAGATCTCTGCTCTGCCTGACCCGAAGGGCAGGATTCCCAGCTGTCAGCGTACCCATGGGAAGACAGGGAACTTCACATGCCTATTAGGAATCCTGCGTAGAGTCCGGGCACAGTGGCTCACACCTATAATCCCAGCACTTTGGGAGGCCAAGGTGGGCAGATCACCTGAGGTCAGGAGTTCAAGACTAGCCTGACCAACATGGTGAAACCCCGTCTCTACTAAAAATAGAAAAATCAGCCAGGCGTGGTGGCACATGCCTGTGATCCCAGCTACTTGGGAGACTGAGGCAGGAGAATTGCTGGAACCCGGGAGGCGGAGGTTGCAGTGAGCCGAGATCGCGCAATTGCATTCCAGCCTGGGCGACAAACCGAGACTCTGTCTCAAAAAAAAAAAAAAAAAATACTGCCTAGAGAGAAGATCCCAGAATTTCTTTCACTCTTTCTTTCCTGTCAGCAGGGACACGGAGGTTTCCTGTCTGCCTTGTCATCAGCTTTGAAACATTTTCCTCCTGCATTCCCCCATGTGTGTAGTGGCCTGTAAGCTTTGCCCCCTTCATGTTCCCAGCATCCTCCTTCCCTCTCTCATAATCGGCTGGGTCTGGTTAATTTTGCCCTTGTGACAGGACAGCGTTTTCCTTGTCCTCGGAGTTATTCCTGTGGGACATAAGACCTCTCTGGTCATGGTCTCCCTCTCTTTCCCTTCCTTCTTGCTCTTTCCTCTCTAACTATAGCCTTTGTAAATAGACTCCTCTGAGGCCACGAGGAAGGGTAATATGTGCCTTTGCTGCTATAGGACTCTCTTTTCCCTCAGTAAGCAGAGTTCCCTTGAGAGACCCCCTCCCTTCCTTTATTAAAAGGCACATTGGTGGCTTATCTGCTTGAACTCTGGCATAACAGGGCATGGAACAATGGCATGTGCAGAGTGCTTTGGCCAAAGGGAAATTAACTTTGAGCCAGAGACAGCAGTTTGAAGAAACTTCCCTTAGTAAGAAAAGAGACAAGAAGAAAAGTGATGGGGTGGAAAGGGAAAATTCTATGGCAGAGAAGGTTTCCCTGAGAACTCAATCAGAAATCAGTATCCTCCTTAAGCCTGGTTTTTCCACTGAGAAGTAAACTATTATTCTCTCTTCTCCTCCTTCATACCTTCTGCAAGATCAAGCGTTGCCAGATAGGTAACACACCCTGTTGCTTGCAAAGTAAAAGTTACTTGGATTGACAGATTGGTGGAGCCTTTGGGTGCCAGGTATCAGGAGGGAGCTTTGCTTTCCATTTCCTGTCCTCATGATGGGCTTCACTCTACGTTCAGTATAAGGTTCAAGGCTGTGGTGCAGACAGCTTTCAGAGGTGACCCACATGCAGGTCTTAACTTCACACCTGGCAGTTACTACTTTCCTGTGTTCATTCAGCTCATCAAGTATTCAACTGAGGTTTTGCCCATATTATGTCCAGTGAAATGAAATGAATCTAAATGATAGAACTCTTTTTAGGGCAGGTATCCTGAGAAATTTTAAATTTCAGTATTTCTTTTCTTGCTTGTAGCTTAGTCAAGCATGCATTCAATGTGTGTTCCTCTAAAGGCAAATTCGTCAGAACTGTTTCTTTTGTCCTGAGGGCCTTTAGGCTACTGCTGAGCCTGGGCAAGTGTTATTTATTTATTTATTTATTATTATTTTTTGAGACGGAGTTTTGCTCTTGTTGCTCAGGCTGGAGTGCAATGGCGCGGTCTTGGCTCACTGCACTCTCCGCCTCCCAAGTTCAAGCGATTCTCCTGCCTTAGCCTCCCAGGTAGCTGGGATTACAGGCACCTGCCACCACGCCCGGCTAATTTTTGTATTTTTAGTAGAGGTGGGGTTTCACCATGTTGGCCAGGCTGGTCTCAAACTCCTGACCTCAGGTGATCCACCCACCTCTACAAAAAAAAAAAAAATTAGCTGTGTGTGGTGGTGCATACCTGTAGTCCCAGATGTTCAGGAAGCTGAAGTGGGAGGATCACTTGAACCTGGGAGGTTGAGGCTGCAGTGAGCCGTGATTACGCCATTGCACTCAGCCTGGGCAACAGAGTGCTGTGACCTTGTTTTCAAAAAAAGATGACTTGAAGTAGAGACCTTTCTCAAAAGTGCCCTATACTGTTTGTGAAAGTGCCATTACCTTTGTAAGAGGCCATGTTATAATATAATGAACTGAGCACAAACTTTGGAGTAAGACAAATCTGGGTTCAAAGCCCAGCTTCATCACTTCATCACTTGCTTTTTCTGAGCTTTAGTTTCCTCTTCCTGTCTCACAGGATTACCATGATAATCAAATGAAATAACATAATTCCTAGTAACCATCTGTCACCACTTCATCTACACCACAGCTTTCCCAGTAAAATGGGATATTTAGGCCACCAAGAAACTGTGATCAATGAAAATTGCAGAGGAAGTAAGATGCTGACTTGCTCTACCTGCCACTACCCTGAACGTTTTTTTTTTTTTTTTCAACCCCCTTAACCTCTTTAAAGAGCTTCTGGCATGCTCATGAGTTTTTCTTTCTAGAACTTTCCCTGCCCTGAATTTGTTCAGTATGCATTTTCACTTGTGAGGACTTCTTTTCACGATAAATACCCAAGTGTTTTAGAATATCTGGATGGTGGCCGGGCACAGTGGCTCAAGCTTGTAATCCCAGCAGTTTGGGAAGCTGAGGCAGACAGAACCCTTGAAATCAGGAATTCGTGACCTGCCTGGCCAACATGGTGAAACCCTGTCTGTACTAAAAATACAAAAATTAGCCAGGCGTGGCCAGGCGCGGTGGATCACGAGGTCAGGAGATCAAGACCATCCTGGCTAACATGGTGAAACCCTGTCTCTACTAAAAATACAAAAAAATTAGCCAGGGCGTGGTGGTGGGCGCCTGTAGTCCCAGCTACTCGGGAGGCTGAGGCAGGAGAATGGCGTGAACCCGGGGGGGCAGAGCCTGCAGTGAGCCGAGATTGCGCCACTGCACTCCAGCTTGGGCGACAGCGAGACTCCGTCTCAAAAAAAAAAAAAAAAAAAAAAAATTAGCCGGGCATGGTGGCGCACACCTGTAGTCCCAGCTACTCGGGAGGCTGAGGCAGGAGAATGACTTGAACCTGGGAAGCGGAGGTTGCAGTGAGCTGAGATCGTGCCATTGCACTCCTGCCTGGGCTACAGAAGAAGATTCCAACTGAAAAAAAAAAAAAAGAATGTGTTGATGGTGATTGTCCTGGAAGTCAAGCCTGCTTTCTCTGTGCTATCACAGAGGCGTGCTGGCAGACTAATCTTGAGACGACTTCTTACCTCTTTGCACCAAGGCTCTTATTAAGGGGTCTTTCCTGACTTGAGATCCGGTGATGAGTTAGCCCAAAAGAGTGTGCGCAGTCTCCTATAGGGCTCACAGGTTTGGCTTATACCCTCCAAGTGGCCCAGAGGGAGCTACAGGGTGTTGGAGATGGCCATGGGAAAGAAACAGCTCACAAGAAGAGCATGGGGCGAGAGCCAGCCGTTCCCCACTGCCTGCTGGAGCAAGCTCAGTGAGGCCGCTGACAAGAGTCCTCAGAACACTAAACAGGTGATTAAAACATCAGCATAAGTCTTTCCAAGCTTCACAGAAAGCCAGAAACTTAGCTTGGACACCAACAGAAATTTTCCGCTCTGGAGCTTTGTAAACTGGTCCGCTGTTTCTTCCTCTGCTCTGTGGCCAGAGGGGAGCTCTGTGCTAATGATTCCATAAAACCCTCCAAGTCTTCCTGAGTGGCTTATCATATGAGAGTAACCCATACCACCCTTTTCCATCAGAGTAATCTCTAGCCTCTCGCTGTTAGTTCACATTCTGAATCTTTAACCCTTCCAAAAAGGCCAAGCCCAGCTCTTGGCACTGTCCCCTATGAGAGAGCTGAGCTCCTCCACCATACTCAGTGGCAGAACGATCCTTTCGTCCTTTCCAAGATGACTGCCCAGAATCACAGAAACCTGTAAGAATGGAAAGAGAGTAATCCCAATTCTGGGCATTCACCCAAAAGATTTGAAATCAGTTGGTTGAAGAGATGTCTGGACTCCCAGGTTCACTGCAGCATTAGTCACGATAACCAAGTTATGGAATTAGTCTGAGTGTCCATCAACAGATGAATGGATAAAGAAAAGGTGGGACATACACACAATGGAGTACGATTTGGTCTTTAAAAAGAAATTCTGTCGTTTTCAGCAACATGGGTGGAATTGAAGAGCATTATGCTAAGTGAAATAAGCCAGGCACGGAAAGACACATACCGTATGTTCTCACTTACATGTGGAATCTGAAAGAGTCCAGCTCATAAAAGCAGAGAGTAGGATGGTGGCTACAGAGGCTGGGAAATGGGGAGATGATGGTCAAAGGGTTCAAAGCCTCAGTTCCATGGGAGAAAGATGGGTGTGTGTTTCTCTTGAGATCTATTGAACAGCATGGTGAGCATAAAAATACAGCGCTGTACATTTAAAATTGCTGTAAGAGGTCAGACTTGGTCTCTCACGACTGTAATCCCAACACTTTGCGGGGCTGAGGCAGGATGATCACTTGACACCAGGAGCTCAAACCAGCCTGGGCAACATAGTGAGACCCCATCTCTAAAAAAAAAAAAAAATGAAATTAACAGCGTGTGGTGGTCCATGCCTGTAATCCTAGCTACTTGGGAGGCTGAGGTGGGAAGATCACTTGAGCCTGGGAAGTCAAGACTGCAGTGAGCCTTGATCACACCACTGCACTCCAGCCTGGGTGACAGAGCAAGACCCTGTCTAAAAAAAAAAAAAAATTCCTTTAAGAGTAAATTTCAGATTTTCTCACCACAATAAAATGAGAAGTATTTGAGGTGATGGGTATGTTAATTAGCTGAGTTTAATTATTATACATTGTATTCATAAAATATATCACTTTGTACCGTTGTAAATATACGCAAATATAAATTGTCAATTTATAATAAAATTTTGTAAAGGACTAGGAATATAGATCTTCAGAATTATTAGCATCTTGCAGACAAGGCTCAGTAATTTGCCCAGGAGCACACAAGTTATCAGACAGTAAGAGCAGTAATTATCAGACAAGGCTCAGTGATTTGCCCAGGAGCACACAAGTTAGGAGGCCATGACACTATTGTTCCACTAGACCCTGCTTGTCCTAGACCTGTGGCATTGTCACCCACCCAAGAGGAGTGCACCGTGCCCAGAAGAGTTCAGTCTTCAAGAAATCAGTTCTGAGAGGCTGCCTTTTTCTCTTCTGTGAATTTCCAGGCTAGAGGAGAGCTTTCTCCTTGGGGAGATGGTGAGGGTCTCTGAAACACCTGTGAATGTTCTGGATCATGGAAAGCTATGGCAGTTAGAACAGTCCGGCCCCTGCACTTACTAGCTGCATTTCCTGAGCAAGTTACTTCTCTGTGCCTTAATTTCCTCACTTCTATAATCGAAGCAGTGACAGTATCTACTTCATGAGGTTGTGGGGATCACATGAGTTGGTTCGTGTAAAGCATTTGGCACAGTGCCTGGCTTGTAACCATTCGCTCGGTGTTCGCTGTGGCTGCGAAGGGTGAGTGAGGCATGCAGCAGGTTTTGTTATGTCCTGGAAGGCCGATGGCACTCTTCCAGGAAGGTAGCGCTGGTGAGCTGGTAAGAGCCTTGAATGAGGAAGTCATTTTATCTGGCTTTGGATCTTAGTTCTCCTGAGAATGTCATTGAATTTATTTGAATTTTAGTTTCCTCATCTACATCATCTGGATGTAGTAACTGCATCAAAGAGTGCAGAGGATTTCTAGATCCTAAAAGTGTCATGAAAAACATAAAGTAGGCTGGGTGCAGTGGCTCACGGCTGTAACCCCAACACTTTGGGAGGCCAAAGCAGAAGGACTGCTTGAGACCAGGAGTTCAAGACCAGTCCTGGCAACATAGTGAGGCCCCATCTGTACAAAAATAAAAATTCAAAAATTAGGTGAGCATGGTGACGCATGACTGTTGTCCCAGCCACTTGGGAGGCTGAGGCAGGAGGAGTACTTGAGCCTAGGAGTTCAAGGTTGCAGTGAGCTTTGATCATGCCACTGTACTCCAGCCTGGGTGACAGAGCAAGACCCTGTCTCAAAAAATATATAGATAGTAGTAGTGTTTGCACCTTTGAAAAATAGAGTTGCATTTTGAAGAGTCTACTAGTTAGTAAATTGTGACCACTTTGACCTAACCTTCAATCCTTTAAAGCAGTAATTCTCAAACTCAGTGTTCATAAGTACCTGGAACACTTACACACATTCTGGCCAGGTGTTGTGGCCCACACCTGTAATCCCAGCACTTTGAGAGGCTGAAGCAGGGGGATCTCTTGAGCCTGGGAGTTCAAGACCAGCCTGTTCAATATCGCAAGACCCCATATCTACGAAACATTTTTTAAAAGTTAGCTGGATATGATGGTGTGCGCCTGTATTCCCAGCTACTCGATAGGTTGAGGCTGCAGTGAGCCGTGTTCACACCACAGCACTCCAGCCTAGGTGAGAGAGCAAAACCCTGTCTCATAGAATAAAATGTTTAAAAGTACCCATTCTAAGGTCCTATCTCAAGAAATACTAATTCATTGAATTCAAAGTGGAATCCATAGCCAAGGAGAAGTGTTAGGTAAAAAAACAAAGTCGGGCACCAGTGGCTTATGCCTATAATCCCAGCACTTTGGGAGGTGAAGGAGGGCAGATCACTTGAGGCCAGGAGTTCAAGCCCAGCCTGGCCAACGTGGTGAAACCCCATCTCTAAAAAAAATACAAAGATTAGGCCAGGGACGGTGGCTCACGCCTGTACTTGAACACTTTGGAAGGCCGAGGCGGGTGAGTCATTTGAGGCCAGGAGTTTGAGACCAGCCTGGCCAACATGGCAAAACCTCATCTCTATAAAAAATACAAAAACTAGCTGGGTGTGGTGGCACTTGCCTGTAATCCCTGTTGCCCAGGAGGCTGAGGCAGAAGAATTGCTTGGATCTGGGAGGTGGAGATTGCAGTGAGCCAAGATTGTGCCACTGCACGCCAGCCTGGGCAATAGAGCAAGACACTGTCTCGAAAAAAAAAAAAAAGATAAAAATTACCTGGGCATGGCGGCAGGCGCCTGTAGTCCCAGCTACTCAGGAGGCTGAGATGGAAGGATCACTTGAGCCGGGGAGGCAGAGGTTGCAGTGAGCGGAGATCTCACCACTGCACTCCAGCCTGGGCGACAGAGTGAGACCCAGTCTCCAGAAAAAAAGTGGAGTTCTGGAATCTGCATTTTTAATAAGCTCAGCGTGTGATTGTGATACAGTTGGTTTTGAAAAAAATGCCTTTTCATGTTCAGATGTGAAGAGGGGAGAACTAATACTGATTGAACTGGTTCTGTATGGCAGCCATTTGCTGACTTACACGTTATCCCGAGCTATGGATAGGCTAGTTCGCTTTCGTTAACAAAGCTTGTCTTGTCTCCAACTATGAGGCATGAGTCATGTTTGTGATTCAAGACTCCAGAAACATAGAACTTGAAAATGCACCTTAAAATGGCTTTCTACCTCAGCCCAAATCTCAGAGAATGTCCGCATACTACATTTTTTAATATGCTGTGGGGGTTCTTCAGATGTGGATGTAGTTTTTTTTTTTCAAAGCATGACATCAGTGCTTTGAAGATCATTAAATGTCACTTCTTAGGAGGTATGTTGTACCTTGACCTGGTCCAGCAGCCTCCATGGAGTTAAGACCTGCCCAGAGTGTGGCTTCTTGTGGTATCTGGTTTCACATGAGAAACTGGAGGCAGCCTGTCAAAGAGGAGTCCCTATTCCTTATTGAGTTCAAACCTCCATGAGGAGCACCCCCCACACAGAAGGTAGCATCTCCAAGTGTGTCCAGGTGTCTGTGTTGCACAGCTTAGGGGAGCATGAGTGACACAGTATAGACAGTACGGCCACACCACCTCCGTGATGTCCTCTGGGATTGTCCTGAGGCTGCCATCTGACCCCCACGATCACTCATCCACGTTGTTCAGGTATCCATAGTGCATGTTAAATACTGCAGATAGATTTTATTTTAAGCACACACACAAACACACACACTAGTGCCTCCCCTCAAGAATCTTACTTAGGAGAAAAAAACACAACAGATTAATGGGAGAAAGATATTGAGAATTGTAAATAAAACCAACTGATAAAATTCATGTAACATGGCTGGGCACGGTGGCTCACACCTGTAATTCCAGCACTTTGGGAGGCTGAGGCAGGTGGATCACCTGAGGTCAGGAGTTTGAGACCAGCCTGACCAACATGGGGAAGCCCCGTCTCTACTAGAAATACAAAAATTAGCTGGACGTGGTGGCGGGTGCCTGTAATCCCAGCTACTCGGGAGGCTGAGGCAGGAGAATCACTTGAACACAGGAGGCGGAGGTTTCAGTGAGCCGAGATCGCGCCATTGCACTCCAGCCTGGGCAAAAAGACCAAGACTCTGTCTCAACAACAACAACAACAAAAAAATGTATGTAACATAAACCTGAGAAGGGAATGCATTCTTAGATGAAAAATTTAGGATCCAAAGAGAACTTAATAGGTTGCAATGGGAGAAGTAAATGACAAGATGAAATCAAATAAGAATAAATGTAAAACCCTACCCTGGTCCAAAAAGTCAGCCACACGTAGCGTGTAGCATGCGGCACAATGGTAAATAATCAGATTTCTTCAGGCATGGGGAGAAGACCTTGGTGAAGGAAAAGACATGAAAGGGAATAGTTGGTGGAGGGCTTGTACTCCATAAAGGGAGATAGGATTTAGCAACATATGTGAAAACAGTTTGGGGATTTGTTGATTAGAAGCTCACAATTGGCTGGGCACAGTGGCTCACACCTGTAGTCCCAACACTTTGGGGGGCTGAGGCAGGAGGATTCCTTAAACTTAGGAGTTCAAGACCAACTGGGGCAATATGGCGAAACCCCATCTCTACAAAATACATAGCCAGGTGTGGTGGCCCATGCTTGTAGTCCCAGCTCCTGAGGAAGTTGAGGTGGAAGGATCACCTGAGTCTGAGAAGTCAAGGCTGCAGTGAACCATGATCTCGTCACTGTACTCCAGCCTGAGCGACAGAGCAAGACTCTGTCCCCCACCCCAAGAAAAAGAAGAAAGAAGCTCACAGTTTATCAGTAGTGCAAGGTGGGGACAACAAAAGTAATGCTGTTAAGTCTATTATTAAAATTGAGTATCCCTGATAGAAATGGGGAGGGGATGGTCTACTCTCTGCTCTGCTACCAGGTCACGTGGGCACTCACTGTAGGAGACACATTAGTCTTAGTGAAAGTCTTAGTGGAAGAATAAGCAGGATGTTTAGGAGACAGTTGGAGTGAGGCACAGTTGAAGGAAGTGGGACTGTTTAGCCTAGAGAAGGTGTGTAACACAGCAGACCTCATAATTTGAGGCCAGTCAGATAAAAGCAGAATTAGAGTTTGGTTTTTTTTGTTTTTTGTTTTTTTGTTTTTTTGGTTTTTTTGTTTTTTTACGTGGCCCCAGAGAACCAAATTAGAAGCATTGGGAGGCAGATCTGGGTTTAAGAGGTGTAAACGTTTCTACCAATTAGAAAAGTCCAAAAATAGAATGGCCTTCTGGTAGGAAATGTGCCCCCTTACAGATTCAACACAGTAACACACTTCATTACAGAATGGTCAGAAAAAAAGGCTGTTAGTGTAGATAATAAAAATTACTGGCTGGACGTGGTGACTCATGCCTATCATCCCAGCACTTTGGGAGGCAGAGGCAGGCAGATTGCTTGAGGCCAAGAGTTCGAGACCAACCATGCCAGCATGGTGAAACCCTGAAATTAGCAGGTGTCGTGGCTCGCACCTGTGGTCCCAGCTACCTGGGAGGCTGAGGTGGGAGGATCACCTAAGCCCAGGAAGTCGAGGCTGCAGTGAGCCGTGATTGTGCCACTGTACACCAGCCTGAGTGGACAGAGAGAGACGCTGTCTAGAAAAAAAAGAAAAGAAAAATTATATATTTCTTCAATGTTAAGTAATGATTGATTTTAAAAACTACTCCAGGGCCTTGAGTCCTCTCCACCAGAAGTAGTCAAGAAAGACTTGGATCACTGAGGGGTATTTAGAGGAGGTTCTCTTGTGGCTCTGAATGATTGTTAAGGTCTCTTCCAACCAAAGGGCAAAAGAATTCACTTTGTGACGTACAAGTAGTGCAGATGTTGAGGGCTGCTAATGGAGTCAGAGAAGATGAAGTGTAAGCCTAGTCCATAGTTGCTGGAGGGATACCTGTGTACTTGGGACAGGTTAGTGTGAGGTTCCTGTGGAGTCCTTTGCTGGACTGAAAGTCATGTGAAGTCAAGGACTGCATCTGCCTTGTCTTGTCTTGTGTGCCCAGGATGTCTAGCAGTCCCTGTCACGTAGTAGGGCGTTATGAAAGATTTGTGGAAGGTAGGCTGGCAGACTGTACAAAGGCTAACTGGCGTCTTGAAGGACTTATAGGCTGGGATGGGCGGCTCACACCTGCAACTCCAGCACTTTGGGAGGCCAATGCAGGAGGATCACTTAAAGCTATGAGTTTGAGATCAGCTAGGGGACATAGTAAGACCTTGTCTCTACAAAAAAAAAAAAAAAAATTAGCCATTAGCCAGGCGCAGTGGCTCACGCCTGTAATCCCAGCACTTTGGGAGGCCGAGGCAGGTGGATCACCTGAGGTCAGGAGTTCGAGGCCATCCTGGCCAACATGGTGAAACCACATCTCTATTAAAAATA